>NC_080693.1:44124780-44749780 GCF_030445035.2 Dasypus novemcinctus
TTGTGGGTTATTTCTATTAATGTTTACTATATTAGAAATTCAGGTAGAAATGTAACAAGTTTTATTTTAGAATATTGACATGTAAGTAATATAACATGTTTTTGTGAAAAGAACTATATTCTAAAGCAAAACTTGTTATTGAGAAAAGTGGCATTGATTTATATTTTTGAAAATTTCTTTAATGTCTCAGCTAATAGAAGGCAGCTAGATGGTCCTATCTGCTCCTGCATTTTCTCTGTTTCAGTGTCATGCAAACGCATCCTGTGCACTCTGGAAAATTCCAGTGTATACTTGTGAGAAAACATGCGTGAAAAAGTCTTTTATTATCATCAAAATGGTTTTGATCTTGCATACTCTCTTGAGAGGTTTGAGGGAATCCCCAGGGGTTACTGATAAAGTTTGGGAACTACTGGCCTAAAGGTATTATATATTAGGGCTGATCTCTGTTTTTCTTTTCTGTTAACCTTTGTTGGACTTTCATTGTTTTTGTTTAACTTTTTAATGTAAATTTTTAAAAATTAAATATATGCACTTATTATAAAAGTCAGATAATTCTCCTACCCCACCCTTCCCCATTCTCATTTGTCTTTCCCCACAGGCCTCTTCTTTTAACTCTTCATTGTTTCTTCCTTTCTGTTTTATCTTTTGCCCTTTCTGGAAATCCTGTTTGTTGGAAAATGGATCTCCTAAATTGAGCCACCAATTTTTTTACTTTTCTATTTTCTATCTATCGTTTCATTTTACTTCATGAGAATTTCCCCAACTGTACCTTCCCACTCTATTGTTTCATTTTTAATATTGCTGTGTTTTTAATATTCTTTTGTTTGCACGTTTCTTTTATAACATCCTTTTCTTGTGTTATAGATGTAATATTGTTTATCTCTTTGAAAGATAATTAAAGGTAATTAAAGTGTGTTTTTGCTTGTATTATTTTCAGTTCTCAGAGTTCCCTTGCTTTGGGTTTTATCTCTTATGTTAGAGCAGTTCTCAACTGGCTATACATTGTAATTAACCTAATTATTTATTAATTATATTATTGTCTTTTTTTAAAAAAAGATAAATAGATCACACAAAATGTTACATTAAAGAACATAAGAGGTTCCCATATAACCCACTTCCCACCCCCCATCTCCCCTTCTTCCATATCAACATCCCCTTTCATCAGTAAGGCACATTTGTTGCATTTGATGAATATACCCTAGAGCACTGTCAGACCGCATGGACCATAGTTGACACTGTAGTTCACACTCTTCCCCTGGTCCATCCAGTGGGTTATGGCAGGATATACAATGTCCTGCATCTGTCCCTGCGGTATCATTCAGGACAACTCCAAGTCCCTAAAACGCACCATATCATACCTCTTCCTCCGTCTCCCTGCCCTCAGCAACTCCCGTGGCCATGTCAATGATACAATTACTTCCATTGCTAGAGTCACAACAGTTCTATAGTAGAATACTAGCAAGTCCACTCCAATCCATATTAAATTTCTCCATCCTGTGGACTCTGGGATGGTGATGTTCATTCCACCTTTAAATCGAGAGGGGACTTAGAGCCCATGTGGCTGATGGATGCGATCTGAATATATTTTTACAATACTGGTGCCGAGGCCCCATCTCATACTGATTAAACAAAATACTGACTTCAGTGTCTGGAGATTCTTGGCTGACCATTGTTGATTAACATAAATTACTAAGGAATTGATTGTAAGCTCTTTGACCATGAGTATGGCATACCCTCAGCTAAATAGTCTCACAGTGGGCTACCAGGTGATACCAGCCATTTTATGGGCATTCAGTTGTTAGTATTTGTAGTTCTTTTTACTTAGCTTCCCCCCAAATGAATCCTTCAAGCATCTCTTAAAGGTGGTATTATGGTAGTAGTGACTGATTGGCAGTAAATTTAGCTGTTAGTTTTCAGGGAGGTGAAGAGATTACATTATTTTAGTCTAATGAGGAGAATAAATACCTAAAGAATGTGGAATAGCAATTAAGGCTTTGTAGTAGATGCATGTTTCTATTGATTTACTTTTTTTACTAAGGAAGATAAGTAAGTGAGAAAAATCCTGGTCAGTTTCCATTGGAATCAAAATACTTCTATGGAAATTTGAAGGTTGAATTTTTAGTTGCTAAAGTAAATAACTTGTGAAAACTACTTAACAGCAATCAAGAACTATTAATAATTGGGTGGAATAACTCATCTTAGAGAAGGGACTGAATGTTCACTGCTTTATGTACTTCCCAAAAGGAAGACCTAAAGTGTTTTTTCAAAATTTGGTTTTGAGGAAAATTGGTGAGAAGAGAATGGAGATTAGGCTTCAAGTATGTTATGACCAGTGTCTTAATGATTGACCTAAATAAACAGATTTAAAAATGATCAGAATTGGGAGTAGCAGATATGGGTATTTATTCTGGAGGTTAAAATCTGAGCAGGAACTAGAAATTTGACTACTGGATCAGAGTTGTAAACTACAAAAGGGTAAAGAGAATAGGGTCATGGCTATACCAGACTTTTACATAACTGAGAAATAGTAAATACAATGGTTCTTAGTGTAATAGAGTAAATGCATTCTGAATTTGAAAGAGAATAAGAAAAGGAATGGGATTTAACGTTCACTGAGAGTTAACATTGGATAAAGTATTTCTAAAAACAAATCAATTTTATTGATACATATTAATAAAGTATAAAATTAATCTAAAGTATATATGCAGTGGTATTGGTATAATCACATAGTTGTCCTTGTGAAGTGTTTTTGCAGGTGAGATTATTGAATCCTTAATGAGACACAGGAGAAATGATTTGAGTGGATAAAGTGGAATTGTGGTGGACATTGTTGGTGGGGGTGGCTTCAGTGTTTGGAACCATCCCTAATAGAGGATGCTTAATAAATGCTCAATAATAGTTCTGTTTTGCTTTAGTCTAATTTTGGAGTTGATTGAAATGTATCCATATTTGATAATATCATAGATGAGGAAAAATTTTAAATGACAGTGCTAATAAATGCATTTGGTTTTCTGGCTGTGATCCAGCTGATTAAGAGAAGTGTTTCTGTTATGACAGAATAATTTCAGGGAAGGAAAGTCATTATTTCTCAGGTGCAGTTCTCTAGGATGGTCATGGTATCACTTCTCTTTGTGGTTCTCACTCTCAAGGATTTTCTATAAATGGAGTTTCTATATAAACAGGTAAATTCATAATTTTTTATGTTTGGAACAGTAAGTTTAGAAGACAAGGACTTGAACTATTTATTTACATTCGTATGATATGTGGAGTTTGATTTTTTTTTTTTTTGCGAGTAATTGTCTTTCACAAATTGGTGATAATTTAGGCAGCTACATTGAGTATAGGTTTCCTGTTTTCTTTCTTGAGGAGAATATGTAAGCATATTTTGATTGAAAGATATTTAAATAATTTTAAGCTAGAAATAACATATATGTGAACATAAAAAGTTTTATCTTCCCTGTTCTCAAAAATGCTGATTTGGCCCTTTTGCACTGTACTCCCATCGTTCTATGGTTGTTAAAATCAGTTGCTCTTTCCCATCTGAAGGAAATGCATCTTTGACACTTCTCATGACCTGAGTCATAATGCTGAAATTGAGCCAGAAAATATCTTTAATAGTCATGGGTTTTAAAAAAAAGGAAGTCTTCTGGGAGGGGAGCGTAGATAGAGGGGTCTATTTATGGGGAAAAGAGATTCTTTGCTATTTTGGTTTGTATCTTTTTGATTGTAAGAATAGTTGCTTATCCTTTACTACTATGCTTGTTTTTCAACAGAAAATATTTGATTGTTCCTAAAGTACACAATGTTTAACCTAGTTGAAAAAAATCAACTGTTGATTTAAATAATTTTGAGATCTCCAAGTCTGAAAAATACACTCTAAATCTTGCACTTCAGTATTTCACCTTGTTATAGAGTATTTTTATTTCAAAACCAACTCCTAATACTTATGTCTTATATGTTCACCAGTTTAAATAATAAGCTCTATTTGTTGAATCAAGCAGATAACTTTCCATGTTTTTCCTTTTTTTTTTTTTAAAGATTTATTTATTTAATCCCCCCCCCCCCCAGTTGTCTGTTCTCTGTGTCTATTTGCTGCGTCTTGTTTCTTTGTCCGCTTCTGTTGTCGTCAGCGGCACAGGAAGTGTGTGCGGCGCCATTCCTGGGCAGGCTGCACTTTCTTTCGCGCTGGGCGGCTCTCCTTATGGGTGCATTCCTTGCGTGCATCAGCACTGCGCATGGGCCAGTTCCACACGGGTCAAGGAGGCCTGGGGTTTGAACCGCGGACCTCCCATGTGGTAGACGGACGCCCTGACCACTGGGCCAAGTCCGTTTCCCTCCATGTTTTTCCTTGAATAATGAATTGCTTCTCTTTGTTCTGTTGACATGATATAAAATTCATTGTAAGTTAAGAATGGGATAATAAAGAGTTATACTTTGGAGAACTCATTTTATCCCAGGTTTGGGGTTTGAATTGTTGAGTGACTGTCTGTAAACTCTTTACTTCTGGGCTTAGCTCCATTAGTATATTTGACCTTAGTTGAGAAGAATGGGAAATTTTGAGGGGGCTCAAATCTTAGAGTAAAAGGCGCAATATCTCTTAATTATTATGTGGTAAAGAAAAATTTGCTTCATCACCTCTAGTGTTAATAGTCTACTGTTTTGTTTAATATTACTCTTGAAATAATTGTTTTGATTACATTTCATTGAAATCAAGTGATAAACAACAATCCTAATGTTTGGAATGAATAACAAATTTCTCAAACATATAGAGTTCCAGCTCGTATAAATTTCCTTTTATCTCAGAATCTTGAAATGCTCCAATAATAATTAAGTAAGGTAATGAACTTCTCACTTAAAGGGAGATGATTTTATTCATCCAGTGGAAAAATTGGGGTGGTTTCTGTGATTGAGACTGAATTATATAAAGTGTCAAACTGAGAGTATGTTATAAAAAAGAAATGTAGCCAAAGATTTTTCTACAATGTATTTTGTTGCCAGTTCTCACACACCTTTTAACTCTAAAACTTTTCAGACACATTTCTGATTTCTGTTATATTCCTCACAGCTATCTTATTAATATTACTGCCCCCATTCTATCCTTGCGTCTTATAAACATTATTTTTAACTCTTGATCTCATCTCCTTTTGTAAACTTACTTTTGCTTCCTAATCTTTGACTCTCTTGTTCTAGGCTTGCTTTTAGAGCAGTACTGGACTATCCTTGCTCTAGTTATAGTTTTAGCCATAGTTATAATTTCTTTTGACATAATTTTTTTAAGTGTCAGCTTTCAAATTTATTGAGGTTGTTTTAACTCAAAGGCAGGGGTCCTTTACAAGAGGTCTGTGAGCTTGAATTGAAATTTAAAAAAGCATTATTCTTGTGGGGACGTGTTAGTGTAGGTGTGATATATTTACTGAATAATACACAGTATAGTGTGGGCTTAGTGAGAGGACCATGGTTTTCATCTGACTGGCAAAGGCTCCATGGAACAAAAAAGGTTAAGAACCCCTGCTCTAAGGGACTAAAAATACTCAATTTTACATGTAATAGTTGTTAGCAAAAAAGATAATGGTTAACACATGAGAATGTATTCAGACTAGAGTTCTGAAAAAAAAAACTAGCAGATTGTTTATAAATTAAAAAAATATATATATATATATATCAGTACAGTTTCAATTTTCCTAAAAGTACAGTTTTCATCCTACTGACATTTAATACACAATAGTACAAAACTCCATGCAGACAATTTTGTATGTAGTGGGAAGACGTGATGACAATAAAATTAATCTTAATCCCCATCTTGTATAAGATTGAATTTTTTTCAAGTCCATATTGTGGCTTCTTCCTACCTCCTCCTCTCTCCTTCAAGTACTTATAGTGATATCTATGGTGACATGAACTGGTTGCTTGAAGAGAAGCAACAAGTTTTGTGTGTGTGTGTGTGTGTTTTTTTCCCCCTGGAAATGCATCCAGATTTGAAGTTTTACTTTACCTTCTACCTCCCAAAAATAAATTATAGGAAGAACCAAATGGGTGCATAGTAAAAATTGCCCTTAAACTCTTTCTACTTTTAATTTTGTCACCTAAACTGTTTGGTTGTTGTGTTAACAGTCTTTTAAATATATATATTTTGTTTTCTCTTAATCTGCGTTTTATTCTCTTTGCCTACTGTGAACAAGCATTTGTTTCCTCCCATTTTGGTATGTGGGTCAGAAGGCACTGTTTCTCACCAGGGTGCTGCTGTTTCCTCTTCCTAGTTGAGTAGATTACAGATAATACTGAAACATGCCTGAGAAAAGGTCAAAAAGGAGGGTGAAAGTCCTGGAACCACAGCTGGGAAGCTTGTCATTCTCATCTAGAAGACAAAAAGAAAGAGAGGTTCCCAACCAAACAAAAAACAACCCACATGCAGGGAATTCCCATTTGTGCAGGATACTTTTTATATATATTCTGAGAAGATATTATTTGGTTTTGACTGAATAATTATCAAGTGCTTAGGTGAGGAAGCTTTAATGTTAAATTAGATGACAATCAAAAGCCAAGCCATGTTTTTAACTTTTCAGAACTCAGATTTTCAGTGATTATTTCAAAACAAGCTACCATTATAGTTGGTTTTTTTTTGTTTTTTTTTGTTTTTTTTTTTGACAGAGTCGAGAATTTGGGAACTTTTTTACTACAGAGTTAACAGACTCAAACTCATTGGTATATTTTGGATTTTTATCACAGTAGGATATTAAAAGGAGATCAGAAACTTTGGTCATCTGGGGAAGGCATAAAGCACAGAAAAGCCCCATTCAAACTCATTACGAATCTTTATTCTGGAAAGATTTGAACAAGGTAAGGAATAGAACATCTATGTGAGGTCTTAGAGAAGGGAAGGACAAAGATTATGGATAATTTGGGAACAGGGCTCTTCCTGTAGAATTGTCTTCTCAGGGGTGCCTGGGAGTCAAATTGTCATTGACTTTCAGTGCGCTTCACTAATATAAGTTCAAAATGCAAGAGTTCAAAATAGTGGCAGACTGAGGACACTAGGAGGCTTATATCCTAAACCAAGAGTGAATCTTGCAGATATGTGTGTGGAGAGGTGATGAGAACAGAGTTTATTTGATACATTTGTAGAATTGTAGTATATTGAGTTGTAGGAAGGTTTAAAACAACAAAGAAGTGAGATGTCATACAATACTCTCCCATTGGTCAGTGTTACCACTGCCTAGGGTCTGTTTGATTTTTTACAAATGAATCTTTGCCATTTGTATGCCTGTTTATTCCTATATCCCTAATGAAAAAAAAAAAGGACAGTGCCCTTTTTGGTTCCCTTAATCCATTATAGTTGTTACTCATACCTTCTGTTCCTATAAAACCTTCCTTTGATATCCATTAGTAACAACATGTAGTTTGTTCCTTAGAAATCTATAACAAAAATTTTTCTTTTTCTCACTGTTATGATGCTGTTTTGACGTACTTTCCAATATACAACTCTGATCCCTTTATTGCTTAACATTATTTTAGCTGATTTCATTTCCTTCTGTTTTCAAACATGGTATTACAGTCTGTACAATAGGAAAATTTTATGAAGGGAAGCAAGAGGTTATAATTTTAACACTTATTTTTCCTCTTCTTGTTTGTATTTAAGAAGAAATACATACATACATACCACACACACTGATACTAACTTTAATATTTAGCATAATCTGAAATGCTCAGCAATTCCTGGATCTGGCTTTAGAGGTTTCTTGCAGCTGGCAGTTTGCCACATTCACATGTTCTCACATCACTGCATTCAGAAGCTAAGAATACCAGCCTGGCAGCTTCTGCAGAAAGGGTAAAGATAAAACAGAAAGGAGTCTAGCTTTGCAGCCACATTACCTGAGAGTTGCTGCTGATGTCTTTTCCACAAATGTCCAAGTATGTCAAAGCCCAGTAAATCTTGGAAAGTTTATTTTCCTTGTAGCATCTGTGTTTTATAATGGGTCTTTTAATTTGTTTTTACTTTGTCTGCAGGGATTTCTTTGTCCGGAGTTTTCAGACTCTGCCTTTTTTTTTTCCTCTGGAAGGGAGTCTGTTAATGATGACTGGTTTGGGAATATGCCTCTCTGCAAAGCTGTTCCTCCAGTACAGCAACAAAGCCCATTGTTATTTTCTCTATTCACTTTTATCCTCAACTTAATCCATTTTTTCTCTGTGTTTTTATAGCATAGGATGCCTGGGAAAACATAATTTGGGACAATGACTACATGACACAATGACATTTTGAAGTTAGCAATACTTTTAGTAAACAGATCATACCGTGCCAACCCCACACACAAGCAGTGGTACTGTGTGTGGAAGGAGATTGAGAGCTTCTTTTTCCCAAAGTACAGTGTACCTGCAGGAACATAAGGTGATTTTCATAATTCCTCTTCAAAACTGCAAACTTGGTCAAGACAGACACAGAATGTAAGTGATGGAGCGCCAAAGTGAATGAATTCCAATTCACTTTTTTCCTGGTTCAGTGCTTTGTATTGTAACATTTAAAACAACAGTAACAGTAAACAAACATACAACTAAAACATAAGAAAGAACCAAAATATCATAGCTTTATACACTGAGTTTTTTTTTTAATGACTTTCTATTGTCAAATAGACTTCTGCTTTAATTTATTGAGAAAACATTTTATAGGTACTTTAGATTCGCCGCCCCCCCGCCCCCAAGAGGACTCTGTCTATCCTGAAGACTGGTAAACCTCTAAAAGATCAAGAGTTTGGCTTGGGATAAAAACCCAAAAGCCTGAAGCCTTATGCAAAGTTTATCTATATAAAGTGAACTTAAAAACTGGGATTAGAGTCTTAGAAGAGCTTATTTTCTCACGAGATTTTTGGGTTTTCAGTCATGTTGTACCAGAAATACTGTGAGAATATTTATTCTTGTGGCTTTTATCACTTACAGGTCTTGGCCCAATTGAAATTTGAAAGTATATGTATTTCAAGTCAATTTTATTGATACATTTTAGTAAAGCATACAATCTATCCAGAGTATACAATCAATGCATTTGGTATAATCACATAATTGTACATTCATCAATTCAATAATTATTAGAGCATTTTCATTATTCCAGTAGTAGTAGTAATATAATAATAATAATAATAATAAATTTTATAAACAGACAAAACTCATCACCTCTCAATCTCTCAGTTTCCCCTCATATACAGAGCTGCTATTCCATTTCTGTATCTGTAGTTTATTTGTATTTATATTTTGTATTGATGAAGTACCCTACTAAATCAGCAGTTAAATAATCTCTGCTATTCATTATACTTATGCAATAAAGAAAAAAGAGAAAAATAATAAGGGTTAGTGAAAGCAACACCTAGCATTTATGTATTGACTCTTCAAAGAGCTCAGGAATTGTAATTTTTTTTTGTTACTATCATGTGTTCCCAAAAGGTGGAAGAAAAAAATAGAGTGTTACTTTCTCTCTCGGAGGTGGGAAATTTAATTACTAAATAGGGTGAGAGACTTAATCTGCTTCCATAACTTGGGATACTACAAGTTTCTTCTTGCCGAACTTCATTATATTAAGACACTTCAAGTATAATAGACCATCCTGGATGGGAAATTAAGGCTTCATATAAAACTAAACTAAATGCCTGAAACTCTGTTTTTAAAATTTACAGATCTAGGTTCCTGGCCAAATCAAAATGGAACCAAGCAGAGTACTAAAAGCCACACACTAGGGTCATCTGGCTATCTTCTGACGTACTTTGAGCCCTCTCCAGATTAGTCCTTCTATAGATCACAGGGTCATGTTTTCCTTTACCTTCTGAACATAGGAAAAAATATTTTTTTTCATTCAGTCAGCAAACTTCATTGAGCTATTAGGAAGATTAGGAAATCACTGTTCCTACTCTGGATAAGTCTTTAGTTCCTGTGGTGGATAAATCTGGGAGTTTTATATTCTAGCAGAATTTCCAAAGAAAATACATGAGTGAAGAGTTAGGGCAAAAAACATTCATTACCATGGATTCTGAATAATAGAAGAAGGAAGAACACTATTCTTGTGTAGTTGATTAATTGAATTAATCGAATCTGAACTCTAATTCTTCCACTTTCACTTTAAAGTTTGTTTTTTTAAAAAGTGTATTATTTACTTTGTGTTAGCTATTAAGATTTCTCATCTAAGATAGCTGCCACGTCTTACTACCTCCTGCTGTCATTCTTCATACATCTCTCTCATTCCTCATCTCTCATTATTCCTTTATTTTCTACTAGAAAAGGAAAAGGTGAGAAGTTCCTTTCTCTGTGCTCAAAATTTTTGTACCTGAATACCCTTTTAAAGTTACTCTCCGTTCTTTAAAACACCCAATAAAAGTGACTTCTTCCTCTTTGTTCCCGAAACATTCTGCAACATGTTTTTCTCCCATTTTTCATTTTTTGTTGCCCCATTTGTTATGAACCTTTTGAATGTCCCTTGGAATTATTTATCCAGGACTAAAGCAGAGCCTGATACCAACAAGCTCAAAAATGTGAAATGAAAGAATAAATGTTAATTGAAGTCTTAGCTTGACATTATCTTTTCTTGTTAATGTCTTCTTTGCAGTACCCAAATACTTAAATTTGTTATCTATATTCATTACTTTGAACATTTCCTATCATCAATCCCTTTCTTTATCCCTTACAAACTCATTTTTTCCCCTCTTCACTGAAACTGCACTATTGAAGGGTACCAGCGTTAGTAACTTTTTGAGTTTGCCTTCCTGAACTTTATCACTGTTGACCATTTTATTTTATTAATACATGTAATCTTTCAGTGAAACTATATTTATGAATTTCCTGTCATGTAGGTACCAGACACTGCCCCTACCTCATGAATGTAAAATCTGCCCAACTTCCTTGACTCTTTCAGTTGGTCTTATTACAGGCTATACCATTAACAGATGCTGAAGGTAGGAGTGTTATTTGAGAATGCAATAGCAGGCTGAGAGAGAAAGAGATCTAAAGTACCTTGTATGTTATTTGAGGAAGCAGTCCTTTATCCTGGTGAGCCAGTGAAAGCTTTTTTAAATTTTTCATTACTTGTCTTTTTAAATTATGTGTAACATACAGTATTCCAATACTTCACCCTAACACCAACACCTTGCATTATTGTTGAACATTTGTTACATATGATAAAAGAATGTCATCAAAATATACCTGCTAACTAGAGCCCATAGTTTATATTTTGTGTATTTTTCCGACAAACCCACCCTATATAACATCATGTATTAATATTGTATATTTGTTATAGTTCATGTGAGAAGGTTCACATATTTGTACTGCTAACCACAGTCCATTATCTATCATAGGGTTCACTGTGTTATGCAGTCCCATGCCAGGAAAGGTTTTATGTCATGACAAAAGAGATTTGGAGCATCTCATAGAATCACTTTATTGTTTTGCCATTATACTGTCCAAATTTCTAAAATTTACACTCTGAACCCATCACGCAACAACTTGTCCTTTCTCCTTTTCTCATCTCCTGATATCCTCTAATCTACTTTTTCTCTCTATGAATTTGCTGTTTCTAGATATTTCTTAAAAGTGGAGTCATATTGCTTATTTCATTCAGCTTAACAATGTTTTCAAGGTTAATCCATGTTGTAGCATGTATCTTCATTTATATCATTCATGCATCACTTCATTTTCCTAGACAACTTGTCCTATCTGTAAGGTTCAGTGATCTCTAAATTGTATTGTTCTTGCTGAATTAGGTATAGAAAATTCCTTCTCTTCTGCCTCAATTGTAAGTCTGTACAAAACTGTGAAATTATTTTATCTATCCATTATACATCCTTTATTCTGATTAGAGATTCCTCACTACTGCTCGTATATGCGGTATCCCTTTACACCTCTATGCCCTTTTTCTTATTTACATTCATGCTTAGAATATTCCTTCTTTCCTACTTTTTTTTTAAAGATTTATTTATTTATTTATTTCTCTCCCCCCACCCCACCCGGGTTGTTTGTTCTCTGTGTCTTGTTTCTTTGTCTGCTTCTGTAGTTGCCAGCAGCACGGGAATCTGCGTCTCTTTTTGTTGCGTCATCTTGTTGTTGTTGTGTCAGCTCTCCATGTGGGTGGTGCCATTCTTAGGCAGGCTGCACTTTCTTTCGCGCTGGGCGGCTCTCCTTACGGGGTGCACTCCTTGGGCATGGGGCTCCCCTACGCGGGGGACACCCCTGCCTGGCGCGGCACTCCTTGCGTGCATCAGCACTGCGCATGGGCCAGCTCCACATGGGTCAAGGAGGCCCGGGGTTTGAACCATGGACCTCCCACGTGGTAGATGGACACCCTAACCACTGGGCCAAGTCCACTTTCCTTCTCTCCTACTCTTTTTTTTTTTTTTAAAGATTTATTTATTTATTTAATTCCCCCCCCTCCCCTGGTTGTCTGTTCTTGGTGTCTATTTGCTGTGTCTTGTTTCTTTGTCCGCTTCTGTTGTCGTCAGCGGCACGGGAAGTGTGGGCGGCACCATTCCTGGGCAGGCTGCACTTTTCTTTTCATGCTGGGCGGCTTTCCTCACGGGCGCACTCCTTGCGCGTGGGGCTCCCCCACGCGGGGGACACCTTGCGTGGCACGGCACTCCTTGCACGCATCAGCACTGCGCATGGCCAGCTCCACACGGGTCAAGGAGGCCCGGGGTTTGAACCGTGGACCTCCCATATGGTAGACGGACGCCCTAACCACTGGGCCAAAGTCCGTTTCCCTCTCCTACTCTTAATCTACATTTTGCCCATCTTTCAAAGCCTAGCTCAGGTCCTATTTGCTCCACAAACTCTTCTCCAGTTAATTGTTCCCATGTACACTTCTCTTTAGTATGGTTATTAGCCCTTAATTATTCCTTTTGCACACATATTAGAATGTAAGTCTCATAATAATAAGGAATTCAGTTCCTCAAAGGGTATAATCATAGGCTAAAGCACTCAACAAATATTGGTCTACCATTTGTAAACTTTCTATGGTGTACACAGTTCTTGAATTTCATTAGCTTATGACATATTTTATCTTGCAGCCCAGTTTCGTATTCAAATTACTATGAGCAAAGTTGCCTAATTGTTAATCTTGTGATTATTAACATCTATATTGGCCTTGAGTGCAAAAAGAAATCGTGCACATTGTGAATGCTGTATTCTTGTATTCATGCAACAGGTGTGGCTCAGTTCTGTTAACATTAAGTGAATTCTCCATTGGAAATTGGGGAGATAGGGAGATAAAGATTTGTTTTATTTGCTTGAATGCCTTATCTTTCCCTTTATTTTGGTAAAAGGACATTAATCAAAGTTTAACTTTAAAACTCCATAGTAAAAAAAAAAAATTGTGTTCAAGGAAGAAATAACATTTGTTTAAGCCATTATCCTAATTCTGAAGGCATCTTCATCTTTTTATGACTTTTTAAAAAGAAAATCTTGCCTTTCTGCTATCTCTGAAATTATCATTAGATACTGTCTTTGAAAAATTTTCTTCTATACTGCCTTGGTCTTATTGATGCGTTGATGGATGTCTTTTGGAAGATATTAAGAGCTTTATGCCATAACCCACTGAATGTACTGGGGGAAAGTGTGAACTACAGGGTAAATTATTATCCATGTAGTGCAGCAGTGCTCCAAAATGTGTTTGCAGAGTGCGATGAGTGTGCCACGATGATGGGGGAGGTTGTTGGTGTGGGAGGAGTCGGGTGGGGAAGTGGGGGGTATACAGGAACCTCTTATCTTTTTTTAATGTAACATTTTTTGTGATGTATGTATCTTCAAAAAAATACAATTTACAAAAATGATGGGGTAGGGGGTGGGAAGTGTGTTGTATGGGAACCTCTTTTTTAATGTAACATTCTGTGTGATCTATTAACTTTAATTTAAAAAAATGTGTTGAGACTTGGAAAAAAAAGAAAGTAAACATAGATAGCTACTGTTTTGTAATTTCTAATAAATATGATGTGGAAACTAGGGTCGAGGCTCTCTCAGTTCTAGAAGCTGTGAGTCCCCTGGTCCCATCTTTATTTCCAAAAAAATTTTTTTTACTGTACTGTCTATATAAATTTGTCTCAGTTCAAATTAATAAACTATTTATATGCATATATTTATTGTGCCTGTTTTAGTTAATAAGCAGTTTTATTGAGATAAACTCATATACCATTACAATCTATCCAAAGTGTATAATCAGTGGCTTTTAGTATTACTTTTAGTATAATCATATAATAATGTTTTTATAGGACCAGATTTATTGCTAAACATCTCATTGGAGTAGGTAATTTTGATCAAAAGTCAAGAACAATGATTAGGTCATTAAGATGTTCTCTGTGTAGAATTGTTGGATTATGAACACTGGACTCATATTTATAACATATGAAATGAATTAAATTCTTATAAAGTTTCTCTGTAAGTCTATGAATAACTAAGGCTCAGTAATCAAGAAAATGTGATATTGGTGAAAGGTTAGATGCTTAGTTCGGTGGAACAGAATCCAAAAGTAGCACACACACACATCGTCAATTTTCTTTTTTAATCAAAGTTTTTATTGTTTTGTTAATCTTCTGGTGCAAAAAATACAAAATTACTGATCAAGTTACTGAAGAATCTTTACTCCTTCAATTATCCAAACTCCAGCTCACTTTTTGCCAGTACCAACATTGACCTTTGCTGTGACCCTGACTTTCTTTATTGTGTCCCTTTTGCTGCTTCTTGAGGTCTTTTTCTTCTCATGAAGGCCATGTCTTGCTACTGCTAAAATGGGTTCTGAATCCAAATACATAAATTCGCTATAGTCTTGTACATTTTGGCTAGTTTTTCCTGAATTTGTCTTAGGTACTGCTGTCTTACCAGGGTGAAGCACACTGATGACCATTTGTTCTGCTGAAGTGGTTGGTCATGACTGTCATGATGGCAGATGATCCTCAGGCAGTCAGGAAGGAAAAGAGCTGGTCAGTTGACTTTTGACAGAGGTGTAAAGGCAATTCAATGCAAAAGAATAATCATTTTAATGAAGAAAGTGATGGAACAATTGGCTATCCATACTCAAAATAATGAACCTCAAATCATACCCCACTCTGTACACAAAAATTAACTTAAAATGGATCATAGTCCACCTTACCTCTTCTATTCAACATTATACTAGCCAGGACAATTAGGCAATGAAAAAAAAAATCCAGACAGGAAAAGAAATAAAACTTTGTTTATTTCAGATGAAACTTTCTCTGTTTGTACATAGAAAATCCTGAGGAATCCTTAAGAAACTATTTTAAAAAAAGATTTATTTATTTATGGCCCCCTTCCCCCCCATTGTCTGCACTCACTGTCTGCTCTCTGTCTGCTTGTCTTCATTTTAGAAGGCACCAAGAAGTGAACCTGGGACCTTCCGTGTGGAAAGGAGATGCCCAATCACTTGAGCCACCTTCATTTCCTTCTTGTTGTGTCTCATTGTATTTCCTCATTGTGTCTTCTCATTTCGTCATCTCGTTGCATCATCTTGTTGTATCAGCTCGCAATGCCAGTCTGTTGAATCAGCTTGCTGTCTTGCTTGTCTTCTTTAGGAGGTACCAGGAACCGAACCTGGGACCCCCCACATATGGTGGCTGGGTGCTCAACTGCTTGAGCCACATCTCCTTCCCTGTAAGAAACTATTAAAGCTAAGATATGAATTCACCAATGTTGTAGGATATAAGGTATATATAGAAGAATCAATTGTATTTTTATTCACTATCAGTGAACAATCCAAAAATGAAATTAAGAAAACAATTACAGTTGCAAATTACACCAAAATGAATAAAATATTTAGGAATAAATTGATCCAAAAAAGTACAGAACTTGTATACTGAACACTATAAACAGCACTGAAAGAAATGTAAGGACAGATAGCCCATGTTCTTGTGTTAGAAGACTAAGTGGCTGAAAATGTACCATTCTGAAAATTGATCTGTAGATTCTGTAGATTCAAGACAATCCCATCAAAAAAATTCCAGCTGACTTTTTAAATTTTTTTTGGTAGAAGTTGCAAAGGTCTGTTGAAAGCAGTGGATGTAATGAATGACCCATCCAAGAAGGGCAAAAAAACCCACATTGATTGTCTTTACAAAGAAAAAGAATTCATTGCAGTTTTTCTCTTTCCCTTTTCTGTGTTTGGTCCGTCTGAAAAACCATTAGGGCTTTTCAGTCTACTTACTGTGACAGATAATGTTATTCTTCCTTGGAAAAGGTGGCTGAAATGGGACTATAGGAGTTGAAATTCAAAACATCTTCTTCAGGTAGTTCCATGTGGATCGAGCCTAGGTTTTATGTAATGTCTATTTTAGAAGGTAGCGATTGTTTAAGAACCTAATTCTCAATACTACCTTTTTTTTAATTGGGGATAAAGCCAACATTTCGTTGCATTATGGGTATTCAGAAAGATTAAATGATTTAAACTTCCCATTTCCTTGTGGCTTGTATCTGAAAAGCACTTTGATCTTTAATAACAAGGCTTGCTCCTCCATTGTTTCCTTTTTTCCTTTCTGTTTTTATATCTCACACTCTCCTCTCTGTGAGATTTGTAGCTTATTTGCAATTTGTAGCTGTATGTTGCAAGATGGTGACAACAAAAAAATATATAAGTGACAGATAATAATAGGGAAGGTTGGGGGAAAATACTTGAGTTAGTAGTAATATTTTGACAAAGCTCTTTAATCATTCGTTAAAATGGTTTAACAACAATGTAAAGTTGTTGGTGGTAGGGTGAGTTATGAGAGTCCTGTATGATGTTATGTATGTTTGTTTTGTAAGTTCACAACTATTACTATACACTTATGTATGTTTATGTGTGGGTGATATGTATCAATAAGTTAATTTAAAAACATATATGTTTTTAATTTAAATTAATTAAAGTAGTTACTAAATATATTTGTGCTTATAACCTGGAATATAGTGTGTTCCCTCCTCATATTCTGGTCTCTGTCTTTTGAGTGGCTTTCTATGATTTCTATTTGTGGTAACCAAGCAGTAAAATTAGTTTAAGACTTTTACACAACATAACATATCTAAAACTTTAGGGATTTTTTTTTTTTTTTAGTCAATTGATTTTTAAAAAAATATTTAGTGTTTTTTTTCTCCCAAATCAATTTGATTGATACATATTAATAGGGATTTTTGTTTCATTTGCTTGGGCATAGACCATTATCATATTTAATTTATAATAATATATATTTAAAATATTATATATTTTTAAAGTACCCTTTCACTCACATCAAATACCATTCTTTAAAGCAAAAAGCTCAGATCTAAAAGTAAAATATAAAACTTTAAAATTCCTAGGAGAAAAATTTTGTGATTGTTGGTTAGGGAGATGTTGCTTTTGTGCTTGTGTTGAACTGAAGAACTAAATTGATAAATTGGTATTTGTCTTAAAAATCTTTTGCTTCTTAAAAGATAGAGAAGCTGCAGTTTGGTGTGGAATGTTTACAAATTATGTATCTGGCAAAGGACTTGTATCCAGAATATCTAAAGAGCTTTCAAAACTCAACAATAAAATCCAGGAATACATGTTTTTTTAAAAAAAGATTTATTTATCTTTCTCCCCTCCTTCCCCCCCCCCCCATGTCTTCTCTCTCTCCAGTCACTGTGTGTTCTTCTGTGTCTGCTTGCATTCTTGTCAGGCAGCACCGTGAATCTGTGTCTCTTTTGTTGCGTCATCTTGCTGCATCAAATCTCTGTGTGTGTAGCACCACTCCTGGGCGGGCTGTGCTTTCATGCAGGGCGGCTCTCCTTGCACGTGAGGCACCCCTACACAGGGGGCACCCCTGCATGGGATGGTACTCCTTGTGCTTGGCAACACTTCACAGGGTCCAGTATTGAACCCTGGACCTCCTATACGGTAGGCATAAGCTCTATCAGTTGAGCCACATTCACTCCCCCAGAAATAAATTCTCTAAGACCAGATTTTATTTCACAGAGGAGGTTATTTTCCCAGGTTATTAGTGATCCATAATGACTATACTTTTTATTTTTTATATAAATGTCCAGCATAAAATACAGGGGAAATATATTGATTTATATTTTTAAAATTTTATAATAGGGAGTAGTGGAAGTTAGGAAGAAGGAAATGTTTTTGCCTTTGATTATTTGGTCAGTCTCATATCTCTCATGCTTACTCTCTGGGAAAACTCATCCTTATTCCTTGTGTTTCTTTTGCTCTCAGAGCCTGCAGATGTGGCTGCCATGGCTGGAATATTTTCTTCCCTGCTTTCTTTTGATCTTCTATTTTTACTTTCTCTTACTATATTTCTTTATAACACTATCAAATTATAACTAAATTATAAATTAATTATTAGTGTAGCTCTTTAACATCTATCCAAGTCTATATCGTCTACATCCACTCCCCAGTGGCTAAAATCTCTGTAATGAAATCATACTTTGTATTACCAGAATTCTTTGGTTTCTTCCCATCTATAAAACTATAGTTCTCTTGGGGTCAATTCTGCCTTAGATACCTTTCTTAAATGTTTAGTGCCATCAGTGCTAACCCTATCAGAGATAGGGTAGCTTCCCATGCTGGGAATTAATCTTATTTGTCTCTTTTTAGGGAAACTGAACAGCCAGGATTCCTACAACAATTTTACCAACAACAACCCTGGCAACCCCCGGCTCTCTCCTCTCCCCAGCTTAATGGTAGTGATGCCACTTGCACAAATCAAGCAGCCAGTGACATTGGGGACCATCACCAAACGAACAGGGTAAGTCCTCAGGCTTCATACTTTTTAAATAACTTGGGGTTGCATGACTAAAAACAAAACACCTTTTCTTTATGTGGTTTTGATTATGTTCTGCATTTCCACCTCACCTAAGATTTAATAGCAGATTAAGCAAAAATTATAGAACGTGTACAAACATATTCACACACAACCATGTACACTTACATATCCATAGAAAAAACAAAAACAGTGATCAGTTGTGAAAGTAATATTGGCTAATACAAACTAGCTCCATCTACTCAAGTCTTATACTTGCTGTCTTGTGGCTTTACCTAAATGCATAGTTTGATGGTAAGGAATACATGTCCTGGATTCATAATGTTTCCCAAATTTTGTCTGACATAAATACTAAGGAGAGACCTTTAGGTGATGACCATAATTGTAATACTTTGTAAAAATTTAGGTATAATTTACATATAATCATTTGTCATCAGTATCAGTTTGATATTATTGGTAGTGTTTGGAAGCCAAAGTCCTAAGGTTTGGGTTTTATTAATGATTAGTCATTAACATCCTCAAAGAAACTTTGAAAATCCAGTTTGTACCAGAAAATTTATGTCTGTAGACAGTTGACCTGTTTTCCTCATTGAGGAATCCTCAGGTTTAGCCTAATTTGGAATGGAATAACTATATTAGAAGTCTAGGGTGGCGGACTTGGCCCAGTGGTTAGGGCCTCCGTCTACCACATGGGAGGTCCGTGGTTCAAACCCTGGGCCTCCTTGACCCTTGTGGAGCTGGCCCATGCGCAGTGCTGATGCACACAAGGAGTGACATGCCACGCAAGGGTGTCCCCTGCATAGGGGAGTCCCACGCGCAAGGAGTGCACCCTGTAAGGAGAGCCGCCCAGCGCGAAAGAAATGCAGCCTGCCCAGGAATGGTGCCGCACACATGGACAGCTGACACAAGATGACACAACAAAAAGAAACAGATTCCCGTGCTGCTGACAACAACAGAAGTGGACAAAGAAGACGCAGCAAATAGACACAGAGAACAGACAACTGCGGTGGCAGGGGAGGGGAGAGAAATAAATAAATAAATCTTTAAAAAAAAAAAAAAAGAAGTCTATATTAAGCTGGTAAGGTGAAAACTATCTTGTCTTCAAATAATCTTGAGGGTCTTTCAATGAAAGGAATGGATTACATTTCTTAGCTACTATAAATATATTTTAATTTTGTGCTCGGTGGTATTTACAGAAGTTACTTTTGTAAGGAGAAATATTCATGCACAGGGTCGAGATATATAAGCTCCAGTTTTCAGTGTTACACAGAAATGAACCCTTTCCTTTGCCTAGGTGAAGTGGTATTTTTGTAGAAAGTGATCCTATTTCTTTATACAGAAATAAAATTGAGATTATTGTATTTTAAGGAGGGAAAAAGAAAAAATACAGCACTATACACGTAGGACATTTTTTGGTGCAGATCATTTGGCCTGTATACCTTTTATTAGTTACAACTTTTTCACTGTGTTCTGTAGAAACGTAATTTAAAATTGAATTTTAAAAAAATGAAAATGTACATACATTTTTTTATTAGTGACGTAGGTTTATAGTAAAATCATGCATAAAATAGAGTTCCCCTATAACTACCCTATTATTAATATTAACACCTTTCATTAGCATGTACATTTGTTATAATTCATGAAAGTTTTCATAATTGTATTATCAACTATAGTCCATTTTTTAAAATAGGGTTCATTGTGTTGTATAGTCCTATGTTTAGTTTTTTAAAAAATTGTTATTCTAGTAAGATATATAATCTAAAATTTACCGTTAACACATTCAAATATATAATTCAATGCTGTTAATATATTCAGTATAATTGATTATTGCACCCCAACCTCTATTAGATTCTTTATTTTAAAATAAGATAAATAAGAAAGCTCTGAATAGTGAAAAGGTTATGTCCTTTTATTTATATATTCTTATATTTACAGTTAGCTTATATTTTCTTTGTATGACATTACATTCTTGGAATATAGAATCAAATAAAAGTGTGACTTAAATCTTAAATCATAATTTAAAAATTATTTTTCACCCATAGAAATCAGTCAGTACATAATTGTGTCTTCTTGATTCAATCCAGCTTTGTACAATTCTACAAAGAACTTATGAATTTTTGCTTTTTTTCCTGAATTTAAGTGAAAGAATAATCAAAATTGATCCTCTGGGATTTAATTTCACATTCCAAGTGAGGGGATTATAAAAAGGAGGTTGAAAAGGCTCCTGGGGACACGAAGGCATATTTTATTTTGTTGTTGTGTTTTTTTTTAAACACAAGAGCTATGCTACTTTTATAATGTAAAGTATTAGCTTTCTTTTACTTTTCTTTTTTTCGGAGGTACGGGGGATTGATCTCCGGACTTAGGAAGCAGGCACGCGGCCACTGAGCCACACCCTCTCCCCTGCTTTTTTTAATAAGCTTTCTCAAAATATGTCTCTAAAATAGTGACTGAAATTTTATGATTTGATGTTAGAAATTATTTCAAAATATTTGGTGGAAGGGTGGGATGTGCAACTGAAAATGAAATGATTGGTCATGATTTAAAAATTGTTAAAGCTAGGTGATGCATCATAGAGGTTCATTATATTATTGATTCTGCTTTTATATATTTTTGAAATTTTCCATAATAAAATGATGAAATTTCTCACTTGTACTCCCTCATTCTCTCTCATTTTAAGAAGGGAAAAATGTTTGAGTATTTGGTTGTTCCATATGGTACAGTACCTTTTCTTTTTGAATGCTTAAAATTTTTACTTTTATGAATCCACTCATTATGGACTATTAAAGTTACTTTTATTAAATGAAATGATATGAATTTGAGTTATTCTAATGCTTTGAAATTAATATTAGTGCAGATACATGTATCATATTGTTGAATAGACTTTGTACCTCAATTCTCAAACTATTTTATCTTTGCAAGTATTTGAATGTTTCCATTCCTTTTAGTGTGTTCTGTATTGAAGTGCTTAAAGAAAATATTTCATCTTTTTCCCACAATAAATACCTGCTTTGAAAAATTTTAAAATTCTTACGTAATTTCAGACTTTTAGAAAATGTTGCAGGGATAGTTAAATAATTCCTTATAACCATATTTTCCAAATGTTAACATTTTAACATACTTGCTTTATCATTGTCATTTTCACCTTCTTTCTTCATATAGACACACACACACACATACACACACCATTTATTTTTTCTGAATTGTTTTAGAGTAAACCACAGGCATAATAGCCCTTTATCTCTAGAGACTTGGACATTCGCTTACATAAACAAGATACAATTATCAAAAGAATAGGTCTTAAAACTAGGCTTTTTCATATAATTGTTGTCTGTAATGAATTTTCTACTTAGGCAGAGCTTTAATGCCCCAGAAATTACCTATTATTGTTTTTTTTTTCCCTATTATTAACACAAATTCCAGTGATTAATAAACTCTTTGATGACAGTTGTCATAATTTATACTTGACCATTGCTGGTATGTAATACCCTTATGACACTTTCAGAAAGGATTGTTGATTATACCTAGAAGTTGCTGTCATGTCTCTCCTTATCTTTTTATTTTTTACTATAATTACCCAAACATTTGATCATAGAATTTTCAGAATAAAAGTTGTAGTTTTAGTATGTTAGATTTTTAAGACTATATTTATTTCATTTTTATTTTTTAAAAGCTTACTATATAGTTTTAGTATATTACATTTTCAAGATAACATTTCATTTTTATTTTTTAGAAGCTTACTATGACCAATTCTTGATACTGCAAGTAGTTAATTTGCATTAATTATTTCCAATAGAATTTATTGTATTTGTTGAGAAATTTGATTGCCATATTTTGATCACCAAAGTCATGTATTTGCATTTTCCATTTCTCTTTTCATTTCTCCTGAAAGTTCTCACTTACTGTAACTTTTCTTCTATGCCACTCCTTTCCTGGTGTTTTTTTTTTCCCTTTCTTTCTTTTTTTCTTAATATAATAAGCATTACTTTTAAAGAGGTTTTAGATTAAAGAAGTTACTCAAAAGTGTAAGAGATTCCCATATACCTCACCCCCTCCCCTGCCCACTTCTTTCCCAATTAATAACATCTTAAAATTATGTGGTATAGTTTTTACAATTGATGAATAAATATTGAAGCATTACTCCTAACCAACCAAAGTCTGTAGTTTACATTGTGGTTTATACATAATTCCAGTGCTCTAAAAATATCCTTTGTTCCACTTTTCATTTCCTTCCCCTCCTCTCAGAATATCTGGTAACCGCTATTTTATAATAATGTTACATGTTCTTCCATTAATGCAATAGTAATAAGTTTATTTGTCCATGTTTGCATTTCCCCCCTTATGTTTGTTCATTCCTCAACCTTGAGGATTTTGGGATAGTGATGGCCACTCTGCCTCAGGTTGAGAGGGGGCTTTGATCTTATGGGGAATATGGAAGGAACTGTTTTGCTTGCAGTTGTAGATGCTCTCTATTTCTTGGGATGGGGGTTGTCTATCATCATTTTGTTGGCTGTCCTGGGTGAGTCCGATGATCTGGAAAATAGGTGTTGGCTGCAACTCTTCTGAGATTCAGGCCTCAACCAGCATATGAACAGACCAAAGATTTAAGTCTTTGAGACATATATTTAACCAATATAGTGCTAATTATAGGCTCAGATAAAAGGGTTAGAAGAATCAATTCTAGGGAAATTATAAATGAGTCTAACTCTGTTACATTGGGGAAATAGGTTATCATATATTTCAGGGTAAGGCCTACCGACAGATGCTGATTTCAAGGGATTGTGTGCTTGCCTATAGTGTCTGGATGACTCTAGAGTCCTCAGAGGCACCCCTGATTGAGGCTTTGTTCACAGTGGCAGTCAGTGAGATACTGGTTTTTAAAATTAAAATTAATACGTTATTTAACAAGGATAGTTAGAGAACAGAGAACTGACCTGTTTTTAGATATGTGAACTCTATGAATGCTTCCAATATACCTTATAATTTATCTAATAAAAATTATTTTCTTAAATCAACTTTCATTTGTTTCATGTCTTAAGTATTTGGCATATAGGCATAAGAGGAACATAAGGCGTTGTATTTCTAGAGCAGTGATTTCTAAGGAATATCAGAGATCTAAAACTTAAATATACAAATTAAAATGGAAGCATCAACACAAACCTTCAGGGGACAAAATATGTACTTATCATATTTAATATCTGCCCTCTTATTTTTAGAAATACATATCACTGAGAGTCTGTGCAGTGTAACATTTAAACAGGACAGGGACCATCTTTCTCATCCCAAGACATGCAGGAGGCCAGTAGATCTACAAATGGCAAAAGACAGATGTATTTACACCTTCTTGTTCAGTAAGTACCTTCCTGTAGCACTTGAAGGAAATAAGGCCTTTTTTGGCAACAGCTGCTGCTTAACCCCATGACAGTATACACTGATGAAGGAAGAGAAAGAATCCATTTTCTTTAAACAGGAGAATTGTAAAGATTTACCATCTCCATTATATTTTTATTTTATGTAACTAAGAGTAGCTCTTTTCATCTATTTTAAATAAAACTAGGTGAAAAGAGATTGTTCCAGGTATAGGATTTTAGATTTTTATTAGTAGGGATTTATTAAGCAGCATTTCTTAGCAGTTTGGTTTAATTAATGAATCAAGTGATTGATAAAAACTTTAAAATACTTTATAAGAATTTACAAAACCAAATTTTTCATCAGTATACTTAATTTTTTCTGCTTTAAATATTATTTTGTGGACACAACAGAGAACAATAAATTTCAGGAAAAGATCAGAATAGTTTCATAGGAATAAAAAAACATAAAAATTGGTAGTGAAGTTGCTTCCTTGCTTTTAACTAGCAGACCATTTTTAGTGAAGTAAACATGAAATAATTTTTTAAAATCAGTTTTATTGATATATATATACCTAAAGCATAAAATCCATCAAAGTATACTGTCCATCCAAAGAGTACAGTCAGTGGTATTTGTTATAATCACATAGTTGTACATTCATCACTTCAGTAATTATTAGAACATTTTCATTATTCTGATAATAATGAACAAAAAACAAACAAACACAAAAACTCTACCCCTTAATAATCACCTTTCATTCTCTCGGTGCTTGCCCTGCCATACATAGCTGCTGTTCTCTTTCCGTCTTTCTAATTTATCTGTGTTCATATTTTCTAGAGATAGAGTCAACAATATATAGTACCTTTTGTCTAGTTTCTTTCACTTAGTATATTTCCTTTTTCCTTTACCCTTAAAGGAAGATTATTAATATGTTACTATATACTACTGTCCATACTTTGCTTTGCTTTTGTTTTTGCCTGAAACTAACATCTTGTGACATAACATATATTTGTTCAGTTTCCATTTTTTTTCAAACTTTTTAAAAATTAAATTTTACTGTAGTTTAACCATTCATACATGAACATGAAGTGTATAGTAAAAGTTGTGAACTTATGAAACAAACATGCATATCATTGTACAGGGCTCCCATACATTACCCTACCACCAACACCTTGTATTGTTGTTTATAAACTATGAAATTATTCTTTTGCCTTATATGGACTCACACACACACACATACAATCTTTTTTACTTTCCTTGTGAGCAGTTAGATTTAGGTTTTAACAACCTTGGGCCCTACCCTGGAGAAGGAGGTTAGGTAATATAGAGAAAAGAAAATTAAATTAGGAGTCTGAAGCCCTGGCTTTTCATGTTGGTTCTGCCACTTACTGCCAGTGTGCCCTAGTAAGGAGGACTCAGTTTCTTCTTCTGAAAACAGAAATTTATATGTATTTCAGTCTTACTGTTTTGTGAGTCTCCACGAGGTCTTTGATTCCATTATCTTTCTAAGCCTTGCTCACTTTTGTGCCCAAAGCCAGTGCTGAGCAAGAGTTCATTTGGGAAACACAGATGATTATTCTTACTTAGAAATCCTAGAATGGAAGCATTTATTGGCATTTATTTGAACATCTCTAGTTGACATTTATAGCACAAACCTGCCACTAAATCTTGCTAAATGAGCAAAGGGTCGATTCTCTTTGGCTTATCTGAACAGTTGGGCCTGAGCCCCAAACCTTATAGGCAAAGGTATGAGAATTACATGGGTATAATATGGAGAAAAACCTACCGGATTCAATAGCAGAAGATAATCCCCTATCTCCTAGTCCTGCCTTAGAAATATATTAAATTGATTGTTATGCTTTGGATGTTTAGATCCGTCTATCAAATAATAGGCATTGTGTTTTGTTTTGAATGTACCTGGATATGTCTACATGTGCAATGTAATTACCAGTTTTAGTTCCCAATTTTTGTGCTTAGTCAGAATTTCAGATAATCTTCCCATGCTATGCTAGCCTACTTTTTTGCCCCATGTGGTAGATTTTGAATATTATCTATGCTTTTCTAATGAAAATGTTTTACATCTTGAGTATGTAAAACTCATGTGGATTATGTCTCGAATTACTTTCACCTTCAGTTTTCTCTGGGTAACAATAGTTTGAGAACCAACAGGGCCATAGGGCTCTTTAGTAGGGAGCAATTAAAATTAAATTAATGAACAGTTAAAGGTAGAACTTGAAAACTGGCATGAGGAATAATTTGGTCATTACATGTGGGAAATGAGTCCACTTCAGTTGCTGCGTAACAGAGGACATACACAATGTAGCAGAGTTCCTAACATTCATTTTTAGAAAACTGTGGCTTTATTTATTTTTAAATTTTATTGAATTATATCATTCATACATGAACATACATAAACAATAGTATATAGTAAAAGTTTAAACTTACAAAACAAAACATGCATAATGTCAGAGTTCCCACACATCACCCCCTACCACCACCACTTTGCATTGTTGTGAAACATTTTTTACAAAATATGAAAGCACATCATCAAAATGTTATTATTAACTATAGTCCATACCTTACATTTGGTGTATTTTCCCTCTGCCCACCTTATTAATATAATTTTATTCATAAACCATTCAATTTATCTAAGGTGTACAGTCAGTGGCATTTAGTATAATAACAGAGTTGTGCATTCATATTTGCAGAATATGTAGCTTTTGTTCTACCTTTTCTTTATTCATACATTCAATGTTTATATGAAATTCTGATGTCTGTTAAGTGGTAGTATATGAGTTCTCAGAGGACACTATCAGTTTAAAAATAAGATAGAGTATGTTTAATTTGTCTCAGATTACAACTATTTCTTTAACTCTGAAGATTATTGAATACTCGTTTAATACCTTTTAGCACTAGTTCAGGTGATAGAGAGGATCGAGTTTGCTCAAATCAAATCTAGTTTTGCTTCTTTCTTACATTAAAAAAATCATGACATTTGCCTTGTTTTCAGCAAGTAAGACCAAAGACTTTGTTGTACAATGTCTATTCTTTGTGCCATTCAACAAAATGAACCAGAGTTTAGACTTACATAGCATTAATGGTATGATATAAAACATAATTCCTTTTCATTTCTTCCTATGTTCTGAGAGTATCCAAAAGAAATCCTTTAAAAACCACATCATTTTATAGTTGCCTATAAATAAGTCTGTAATTCATATTTTTTAGTTTCCCAACCAGTCCATAAGTTCTTTAATAAGAATTCAGCTGACAAGAAACGTGGTTATGGCAAAGTGAACAAATTTTATATGATTGGATTGCTGAGCCTGCTAAAACTTAATAATGTTTGGAAAACAAAAGTTTTTGAAATCCGTGTATATTAATTTGTGTTGCATATTTTATTACATACCATTTTTTCAAAAATTTTTTTATTAAATTGTCTTTTTTTTTTAGAGATACATAGATCACAAAAAATGTTACATTAAAAAATATGAGGTTCCCACGTACCCCACACCCCCATTCCTCCCATATCAACATCCTCTCATCATTGTGGCACATTCATTGCATTTGGTGAATACGTTTTGGAGCACTGCTGCACCACATTGATTACAGTTTACATTGCAATTTACCCTCTCCCCCAGTACATTCAGTGGGTTATGGCAGGATATATAATGTCCAGCATCTGTCCCTGCAGTATCATTTAGGAAAACTGTAAGTCCTGAAAATGCCCCCACATCTCATTTCTTCTTCCCTCTCCCTGCCCTCAGCAACTACCGTGGCTGCTTTCTCCAGATCAATGCTACAGTTTCTTCCATTGTTATTCACAGTAGTTCTATAGTAGAATACCAGTAAATTCACTGTAATCCGTATTTTATTCCTCCTGGTCCTGTGGACCCTGGGTTGTGATGTCTACTCTACCTCTATATCGAGAGAGGGCTTAGATCCCACGTGGTTGATGGATGCAGTTCCCTGCTTGGAGTTGTAGGCACTCTCAGTTCCCTGGTATGGTGGTTGAACATCTTCATCTCTCTGTTAGCTGACCTGTGTAAGTCCAACAAACCGGAGAGTAGGAGTTGCAACTCTGCTACAGCTCAGGGCCCAACTGGCACATGGACAGTCTCAAGTCTCCTAGGTATACACCAACCCCAGTGCCAACCACAGGTTCCGTAAAATACATACCATCTTTAATTCAACATACATTCCTACTCACATAGTTTCTTCTCCCCACCCCCATTCCATTCCAATGCAGAATTACAGCTGCTGGGTTTTGAAAGGGAAAGGGGAAGTCAGTCATAGGTGAAGACAGCTGGATCATGGCCTTATCCTCTGTGACTATATTTTCTTCCTTTGCTACTGAGGAAAGGTGAAGCAGGCACATTTCAAAAGATCAGCTGACACTACCCATATAAAGTCAGTAATTACATCAGTCAGTTTTAAATCTTTGGACTTTGTGGGTCTTCTTTTAAATTTATTTGGAAGAGTCATTTGTTAGGAGTAGGGAGAGAAAAGGCAAAAAGGCGGGTGAATATAGATTGGGTACATGCCATGTCTACATAACAAAGCGTGTCCTCACCCTGTTTCCACAAACCCCATCTTTTTCCTAGTGTCCTGTGAGCCAGTGGATCCTTATTGGATTGAAGTAGGTTAACTTCTCCCACCCCCAAAGACAATTTTTTATTATATTTGTCATGGACATTTGCATGGGTACATAAATTTCAGGAGGAATTGGAATTAAGAGTTTCCAGCTTAAAGAACTCAGTTCGGTCTCAAAATTATGTACAACTAAAATACATTTACTTTTAAAAATACATTTTTAAAAACTCCTACATTTCAAAAGCTCTTTGGCAGTCTGGCAAGAACAATGACAGAATCTAATGGACAATACTAAACATGCCTGTCCCAGAAAGTTCCCAAAACTTTCCTTGGCTCTTTTGGTAAGAATGGCCACCAAGTACTCAGAGCAAGTGGAGCATATTCCAGCCAAGCCATTCCAGATGGTAAAAGCTGTATAGTTTCTGAGGGTCCAAATGGATGGTGGCCCAAATGTGAGTCTGTTGTACTTCAAATCCTGCCCTGCTCCTGACCAGCCTGGGCTGAGCGGTTGCTCCCAGTTAAAACTCTGCCTAGCCAGCCATTCTCCAGCACTCAGTTCTCTAAAACCTCTTGACAGGCCATGTTGCTCCTAGCTTACAGCCCTTGGTTAATCACACTGGGGACCGTTCAGAGTTGCAGTAGGTTAAATTTTAACTCACATTTGAGGTAGCATTGTGAATAGTGAGAACCTTACTGTCTTTAAACTGGACAATACTGCTATTTAGTACAGTTCCGCTTATTAGTGCATTTTGGGATGGTAGGTATGAAATGGCTTGAGAAGTTCCTTTGTTGGTCATACATTATTGCCTGGAAAGACGTCTGTGAGTTAAAAAAAATTTTTTTTTTTTAAAGTTTCCATATCATTTGATTGGCTAAAGTAGATTTCCTTTTTGGAAATAAGGAAACCTAAATCTGGAAAATTATTTGCCAGCTCTCGTGGGGGGACCATCAGGCCAGTATTTTAAAATGTTAACAGCTTTAAGGATTTGCTTCATTTTTGTTTGTTTGATTTTTGGTGTCAGTTTTTAAACCTTTTAAGTTATAAAGGACCAAGATCAAAATTTAAACTTGTTCACAATAAATCTGCTATGTCCTTATATTTTGGATGAGTTGGGAGATGGTCCAGAGTAGATAAGATATACATTAAAGAACAACTCAAATCCTGAGTTCCTGAGCACTTCCGTAAAAATCATTTGGACGATTTGGTTGTTTCAGGTGTCCTCCCTAAAGAAGTAAAATTAGGTACTGTGTGCCAACAAAGACCTCTTCATTTTGGAGGCATTTGTGGGTCACCTAAAAATGGCTTAAATCATCAGTTTTCTGATATTTCTGAAGTTATTTAAATTGATGCTTTTCAAAATACAGAGTAAGCTTCAGTAACATTTTGTTTCCTATATAATTTGTGAGTCGTGAAATCAGATAAGGGGATTGGATTGTGACCAGCATTTCTTTTCTCTTTAATGAAACAGAGTAGAATTAAATGCAATTTTGCTACTGGTTCTGCAGACCAGCAATACTGGCATTACCCTGGGAGCTTATTAGAAATTTAGAATTTCAGGTCCCACTCAGACTTACCACATTAGAGTATAATTATTCTGCATTTTAACAAGATCCTCAAATTAATGTTTATGAAACATGGAAATAGAAAGTATTAAAATGTATTACAAATAGAAGACTCATTTATTAAATTGTTCACACTCGCTTGTACTGTAAAATGTATTTCTATGGGTCACTATCAAAAAAGTTTGAAATTCACTGTTTTAAGTGTGGATGATGACATGATTTCCCTGGTGGTAGTCTTACATTAACTGTGAGAACACTATCCTTTGCACTGAAAAAGTTTCCATTCTTTTTTTTATCTCACTTCTCCTTTTTCTTCTAGTAGGTATCTCCCATTGTCTTTCTTTGCTTCAAGCCTCAAAATAGTACGCTGTTGAAAACATTTCCTCGAGTTTCAGGTTGTTGTTAAAATATTCAGTTCACTGGATGATTAATGCTAATTAGCAGTATTCCCCCCCTCCCCCCAATGTTTCTAGCACCAAATTTGAAGAAGGAAATCCTCAAGTTTTACCAATGTGCTTTCCTCCTCTTTTTATGTTCTTGCAAATGTCAGATGCTACAGAAACAGTTTGATTCCAATGCAATTAAATCAGTAAATCTCTGTGCAAATATGCATAGCATTTCTTAAATGCTGTGAATAGAATTTCAAGAAGAAATGTGTGTAACATTGACATCTGCTTTTGTATCCTGAGTTGTATTTAAAACAGGTAATTGTAGCTATATTACTGTATTCCAGCCTATCCCAGTATGGGTCAGGTTGAGGAAGCTAACCTCTTATAACACTATTAAGAGATATGCTAATTGCCCGGAATGTCCCCCCAAAATGGAGAAAAATTATGCTATTTGTATGTAGTGTTTCTATCTTTGCCAGCAAAATGCATTTCAACTTACTATAAATAAGCCACTTAAAGGTTTCCTTCAGTGGCTCTGAGACTGCAATTAGTGAACAACAAACAATACAGTATCAAATTTTATTCAGCCATTTTTAGCTAGTTTCACACAGTTTATGTCCCAGTCACACATCTATTGCTACTGATCCCACCCACTCTTTTCTCCATCTGATTATTCCATTTAACTTATGCTTTGTTTTAAAGGGCCTGGGCAATGAATTTCATTTTATTTTAACTTACGAATCATACAGGGTACTCCAGAAAAGGGGGAGAAATAAAGTCTCTACAGCATGATTATTAATTTTTTGGTTATTTTAACCATACTCTTTTATAACAGTGTGATATACATTGTATTTGTTAATGTTAAATAAGTTTTTCTCTAATTTTTTGTGCATTTTCCCCCCTTTTCCATGAAGGCCTTATCTGTTTGGAGCGGGGTGTTTTTCCATAAAAGCTCCATGGTGAGTCCCAGTTCAGTCCCGCATGCCTAATTCATTTGCTGTACTCGCAAAAATGTAACTCTTGTTTTGTAGTTTTGTTTTCAGTTGCATGGCCTGATCCACAGATAGATGCACCGAATTACTGAGTAATTGGTTGATGGATATAAGTGTTAATATTTAAATTTTTAAAAACATTTTTCTTGGTTTTACATCATTTCTTGAAAAATCAAAAAGAAAAATTGTTGGTTAGAAAAAAAAAAAAGAACTCCCTTATAATGCTGGTGTGTATGACAAGACAAGGGTAATACCTACATTTAAAGCTTTGAGATTTATAGGGATAGAACCTCCCTCCATAACAAATCTAACATTTGAGAAATTTGAAATATAACTATTTGTAAGGTTTGCAAAAAATGCTCTATAAAAAGTTTTACTGCATTTCATTTGCTTCCAAAGGTAAAAGAGTATTTAAGGAGCTGCATAATAAATTTATATTTCAAATAAAAACTCCTAAATAATAAAGTATTTTGAATTATTAGCACCTACTCACCATAACTGATCAGATATTTAGTAAATTCTGTTATGACAATACATGGAATACAGCTTTGTCCATCTTAGACATGATGGTCATAGAAAATTAACAGAATATGTTCAGTACTTTTACATAAAGATGTTAAAATATATAAGAACCTGGTATATATTTAACAGAATGGTTAAAAATCTAGGCTGGGTTTCAAATCCCAGCTAACAGACTCACTAGATAGATGATCTTAGGTAATTTTCTAAAACCTTTCTGTTTCTTGGTTTCCTTTTCTATTAAGTACAATTAGTTGTAGCACCTACCTCATGGGTTCATATATATATATCTCATTTAATCCTCAAAATAAATGTTAGCTGCTACTATTATTATTACTTTTGTTGTTTAAAGAGAAAATGGTTTTCATTTTTCAAAAACATTTTTTAAAAGGAGCTTCTTTAATTCATGTGGTTTTTTTTTTGTTTATTTGATTTTAATTAGAGAAGTTGTAGGTTTACAGAGAAATCATGCAAATATGCAGAATTCCCATATACCACCTCCTCTTACTAAAACCTTGAATTAGTGTGGTACATATGTTACAATTGCTGAAAGAATATTATTATAATTGTACTATTCACTATAATCCATGGTTCACATTAGGGTTCCCTATTTGCATTTTATAGCCCTGTGGTTGTTAGTTATTTATTTTATTCTAGTAATAAATATACAGCCTAAAATTTTACCTCTTAAGCACATTCAAATATAATTCACTTCTATTAATTATGTTCACAGTGTTGTGTTGTCATTGCTTTTAAGAGTATGTGATCCTTGGGGGGTATATGGGGACCTCATATTTTTTGGATGTAACATTAAGAAAATTTAAAAATAAACAAATAAAAAAAATAATAATAGAAAAGAGTATGTGATCCAAAAGAAGTTTGGGGCAATGTAAATTTATCAGTTTAATCAGAATACTTAAAGTAGGGGTTCTAATTTTTTATGTAATGTGGACCGCTTTGCCAGTCAGGTGAAATGAATACTACTGTAATTTATTTATTGCATACATTCATAAGTGAAGGAAATGCTAGATTTCAGTTCGAGGTCAGAGAAAATAAAGATAATAAGTTGATTTTTTTTCCCAATTCAAGCTCACCAACCCCCTGAAATCTTTCACAGACCCCTGGTTAAGAACCCGACTTAAAGTTTTGCACTTATATATGAAGTTCTTATAATTGCTTCTGGGAATTGTTCACACTATTCTATTATACTAGAAAATAAAACCCAATTTTTTGTCTCTTGGATGAAAGGAACCCTAAATTGGTTCTTTAAGGTAGACACAATGACATAAGACCACCTGAAAATTTCATTACCGTATAAGAATAGGGTGACATAAAACAAATCAACATAAAATTTTCCTTTGACATGTAGTCTCATAATTAGGACACAGATGGCAAAACAAGTTCTGAGTATTAATGAGTATAATTTCCATGTAAGACAATTTAATCTTTCGTATTTTTGTTAACCAGATTTCTACTAAGTAATAAATAAAATTCAAGGATCTTACTTAGGAACTTACAGTGAGTGGTCAATTTTTAAATGTCACATTCAACATATGACAAAATTTCTTTGTAGACTAAGCTTAGAATTAAATTCCATTTTAGGATAAATTCCTCATTCAGAGTACAAAGAAAGGAGTTTTATTATGCTAATAAAGATCAAGTTTTAGTATGAAATAAAGATGGAGGAACAAATGTTGTATGTTAACTAGGATAAGTCCATTCCTTCTCTAGCTTATGTGCTCCTCAAATTTAAGCAAAAGCACTTGTCAACCAGAAATGATTTGAGGTTGAAACAAGATTAAAAGAGCCAGATTAAAGAAAGGGATATATGAAATCTAGTAGACTTTTAAATCATTGCCTGTCTTTTAGAAGACTGCTTTGTGGTTTGTTTGATGCCATTATTAGCTCACAAGAAACTCGTTTTTAGTCACTTATACTACACTAAAAAGTCCTCCTTCAAAATATGTTACTTTACTAGTGGGGCATGTTTTTTTCATTAAAATATTAATGAAACCTCAAATTAAGGCAACAAAGAATGAATATACATTTGACAGCTTCTTCCATGTTGTTTACAAGAGATCCTTTAACAGTTTTTGCTATTTTTCCATGATATTTAGCATTCATAAGAATGTTTTTGTTTACTCCTCTGAAATAAAACATTATGCTAAATAAATTTATTTATAGTACTTCCTGTTGTAGAGTAATATGTACGTGTATTTTGGATGAGAAGGCAATTTCATGTAACTTAATTTGGTTAGTTTCAAGTTTCAACAGTTTTACTTTCCTAAAATTTTGGTTCTGGTAGATCATAATTTCTACTAATTCTTTTTCCTTCATTAAACTGCTTTGATTCTTTAAATTCATGCAGTTTCCAATTAGTTTTAAAATAGTGTCTTTCTTTTTGATAACAAAAATAAGTAGGAAAAGCTTGTTGGAAAGTTAACTATGAAGGCTATCTTTCACATTTTAGTCATTTTGGACAGTCCTCATATAATGTATCCTTTAGGTTAGTTTAACTAGTATATTTGAGATTGAATGACTATATCTAAAATATATAAGAATTATACATGTAACAGATTTTTAAATATAGAAATTTTAAGAAAAATTTACAGGAATTTAAAAATCAGTTTTAAGCTTTCAATATTATATATGACAAGTTTTTGATCTCCTACTGTGTATATAGTATTGTGTTTAAGCTTTTATTTTTTAATTGCTTTTAAGTAAAAATACATACTTTAGTACAGTATTCCATTTGAATATATCCCTTAGTAATAAAATGTCTCTATGTTAAAGGTATTTACTAAGGATTTAAAAATTATATTTATTAAATTAAATTTAAATTTTAACTAGCACTCTTAAGGGTGTTTGATCTGTATATGAATAATTCATTTAAAGTAATCTTGTTCTCAAGAATATACATATTATAATTTCAGTTTTTGGAAGGTAAGATTTGTTTAGAGATGTGAATCTTATCTGTCAAGTTTACATAAATCAGTTAGAACTTTAAGAATAATTTGTAAGTATATTTCATTAGGTAGGTCATTAATATCTTTAATTATTTTAAATAAAATACTTTCAGTTTCCTTCCCTAGGTCTCATTTTAGAAAAATAAAATTGCAAGAGAAAAATCTAAATATCTTTTAAAAGCCTAACCACAGTGAAGAATATTAAGGAACTTTTTCCTTCTTAACATGAAGACATTATACCACTTGTACTTATTACATCAATATTGTTTCTTACATTTTCAACTATAATATTTACTACTCTATGTTTTAGAAAAGGGTAAAGAAATGGTGCTTCTATCTCATGTTAGTTCCTTCCATGTTTGTGTCCTCAACAAGGCATAGACTCATCGCTGCTTTTCATGTCACGTACAGATATACTATATATATCCTATTCTATGGCATATAGTAAAATTATCCAGATGGAAACCATTTTCCTATAATTTTTAAGCAGATCTTGTTTGGAATTTTACATTTTTCTGTTTACAGTTGAGTGTGCAGAAAAAAATGGGAAAGAGATTTAATTTGTTAATCTGACTGGATTATGCAATGCAGTTAGTCAGTGGGGGGAAATGGAGAACAGAAATAGTCTTCGTAAATATTTTTAAGATCCAATATTGTTAATATCTTATAATATATCTTATAATATTGTTATATCTTAATAACTTATGATGCCAGTGAAAATGAGTCTCACCCTATGGTTAGATGGTTAGCCTTTCCTCATAAGAAATGGAAAAGACTTAAACTCCTGATTTTGAATTTAGCACCTTATTTGTTTTGGATTTTGTTTGCTTGTTTTTCTTTTGATTGCATCATTCCTGGTATCAGGTTTAAGAAATGTGATGATGTTTCATGATCATTATTTTGTCTGATATAGTGGATTTATTCAATTGTTCCCTTAGGTTTTGCTCAAAAGTTGACAAATTTTTCTTTCAATTTTTGTACGTGAAGTTATATATGACATGTTAACAGGTTAAAGAATAAGGAGCAAGAGTTCTTAGTGGAAAGAAGTCCATCAGTACCTTCACTATATTTTGTTCTTAAGTATAATATATATTTTTTTAAATGGATACATCCATATAATAAATAAAATGAATTTTCTGGACCTCTGTAATTTGAAATATTTTCTTTATATCTTTGTATTATTAATTTAATAAACAAATAAATAATGAAGGAAGGTCTCCAATTATTTTTAAACTTGCAGATGTTTAGTAATGGTATTTATTAAGGCCCTGTCAGAGGAGAAAAGATCCTGAGAACAAGAAAGAAAAAACATTAGTATTGGAATGCTTTCCTAAAAGGATTGGTGAATTTACTAAAATGTTTTTCAAACTAAGCTTTAAGTAAACATGATTTACAAAGCTAGCACTTTTTCCTTTGTAGTCCATTCACCTAAGTATTTTTCAGGGTTTTCTCTATGTGCCAACAGAGGGTTATTTTTGAAACAGAAATATTCTGGGGCATCGTGGAAAAGTTCACATATGGTGATGTCCCAGACACCCATTAGTTGAAAAATCGTTTTGCTTCTACCCAGTATTCCTAAACTTGGAGCTTTTCAAACGTCATACAAAGAGCCAGTTGTAGTTAAAATATTTCCTTTAGATTGATCAAGTAGGAAATACTTTATCAATAGTATTTTTTTAAAGTCTGTTTTTCCTTTTTATTCTTCTGAAAGTCTTATGCACACTTGTACATTATTTTAATGTTTTTATTTTGCATAAATACTACCGTCTTTCCAAATGCAGATTTGGTGACAGAAATAAATTGATATCAATGTGTTCCCCAAATATGCTCCATATTTGGTCCACACTATTACTTGTCATGTATAGGGTAGCAAGTTATTTTTGGAGTTGAAAACTTTGGTTCTTTAAATGCAAGTGTTTACTAATAGGACTTATTAAGGCCCTATGAGAGGAAAAAGAAATAATAACGTATCGGAATAAAAATGATAATTCTTCACATACTTTTAAGTATGCCATAGAGCACTTATTCTCTGTAGGAGATAAGAAGCTGATGTAAAATAATATTGTTATTATTCGTTTTAGTTGTATGTTCAGAAATTGCTTTTATTTGTAGCACTGTGGAAGAGTAAGAGATTTTAGCTTTTGACATAGATTGTATAGACTGTAAACTAATAAATATACAGAACATGTTTTGGGGTGTCCAAAGACTAAATTGGACACATTTTTATATTTTTATATTTTATTTTATTTTAAGGTTTATTTTATTTTTAAGGTTTATTTTATTTATTTATCTCTCCCACCCCCTTTTTTTCACTTGCTGTGTCTGTTCATCTCTTTGAACAGGGGACCAAACCCAGGACCTCCAATGTGGGAGGGAGGTGCATAATCGCTTAAGCCACCTCTGGTCCCTGCTTTGTTGTGTCTCTTCTTAATGTTTTTCTTCTTCTGTCTCTTGTTGCGTCATCTTGTTGTGTCAGCTTGCTGCTGTCTTCTTTAGAAGGCACCAGGAACCAAACTACAGGCCTCCCATGTGGAAGGCAGAAGCCCAACGACTTGAGCCACATTTCCCCCTATCATTTTTATTATTATGTTAGAAAGGTGTCCACCCTGCCCAGTAGCAACTATTTTTTAAGTCTGTTTAGGATGCATAATTTAGAGAAACCATATTCTCTCATAACAAGTGACATACTCATTTCTACCTTGTTGCTTGCCACATGATTTTAAAAAAACAAGAATTTCATTTTCTAAGAATTTGGAATTTTTCTCAAGATTTGTGTTGTAGCTTTTGTCCCTGTGAGACAGGCGGTAATATCATTGTTCCTTTATGGTGTTTCTAGCATAAGCAGCTGTTGATTAAGTGCAGCAAAAGCACATAGTCATGCAATTGCAAACACCTTTCAAACAAATTCTAAAATGGTTTCCCTCCTTATCCCCTCAACTTCCTCAAACCCCTAAGGGTGAAAAATGATTAATGGAAGTTCAAAAAGGCCAGGTATCAGCTCAATGACAGTAGCTCATTTGATTGTAACTCAGGAGTAGAAATAAAGGCTTTGAAGGAATACTTACTTTCTAAGAAAATGCAACAGAGAGCATCATAAGCAGAAAGAAAATTCTGATGCTGGTGACACAGCAATCAAGGAAGGGTGCATGTTAGTTCTGTGAGGAGTTAAGGATAGTATTCCTTCCTGGAATAAGGCTATTAGTTTTGGGAGAGGCAAGCATGAAGTGTCAGTGGAGGACTGGTGTTGATATGTTAGGCAAGGATGTAGTTTTTTTAGGGAAAGGTGTGAAGAATTTTAGAAATGTTAATCGTGGAAAGAAGAGGCATTTTCATAAATAGCAACATTTGTTACTGAAGGACTTGGTACAAAGGGAAAAACAAAGAGACCAATCAGTGATCTTTTTGCTTTCTCTAGAGGGAAGATGTCATATCAGAAGGCTTGGGGAGTTAGATAAGTGAGAGCCTATTTGAAATATTATAAGGAACTAGGAAGTGGATTGCCATAGCAGAGTCTGGTTTTTCCAGAATTAGGTGAGGGCTGTGGGCAATATAGAAGATTAAATTTCTTGAATACTATGACATGGACATGCACAGCCTTGGGAACTTTAGATGCTTCATCTAATACAGTTGTTCTCTAATTTGAACATGCATTAGAATCTCCTGCAGCCTTGTTTAAAAAAAAAACTACAGAGCTTATTAGGCCCCCTATACAGAGGTGGTTTCAGTAGATCTGGGATGGGACATGAGTATGTTCAAGTCTTCGAAGTTTCCAAGAGTTGCTGCTAGTCTAAGACCACACATTGAGAACCCATGTAATATAGTAAATCTTAAAATAATCCTATGAGGAAGGCTATTTTTTAATTTTTTATTAAAAATTTTTTAATTTTTTAATTAAAAAATTACTATTTTTTAATTTACATATTAGTAGTATGAGCTGAGAGATAAAATAACTTAACCAAAGTCCCACAGCTAGTAAGCAGCAGCACTGTGATTCAAATTCAGATATCTTCCTGACTCCTAAAACCCATCTCTTTCCACCCCACCATACTTTATTGAAAGATAAGGGGATAAAGGAAAGTTGCAAAATAAGGTAGAAATAATGTTATTTGATATTTAGAGACTGGCTAGCAGAGTGGGAACATCAGCACTCTGCTATTCATTGAGCCCCCACTGAGCTGTGATCTCGGTCTGTGGGCACTGGGGCTGTTTTGGTGTATGAATTAGAGAAAATAATACCACAACTTATCTAAGGTAGTGGGGAAAATTGCTAATAAGTTTTGGGGATGCACTTGAGAAATCAGAAAAGAACAGAAATATAGGATTTGAAGGAAATGGAAAGGTTGACAGTAGAATTTGAAGCTATGAATGCTTATTTGAGGAAAACAAAGTACTTTTTACAGAAGTTATATGTAATAACAGCTGTTACTAAGTGCATCCTCAAACATGTGAGAAACAGAAAGGATTTATTTTGGAGAGTCTTTTTATATATAAGCTGTCAATATTTAACTCTGCCTTAATCTTTTCCCCCAACAAACATAGACACATCACTTGTACAAATATAATAAGAAAAATGAATAAAAACCAGGAAGACCAAAGACCAGTGAATATATTTGCACATAATTAGCTCTTCCCACTTAGGTCTAAATCTATATAGGATTATGGCTGAGAGCATTTTCAGGATTGCATTCTGTATCATTTGGTTATTTTCGTACATGCTGTATGCATTCACCTGTAATGTGAGCCCCACATATTGTATCAAAATCAACTGCTCAACCATTTTATTATTGTGAGATGTTTATGCTGGTCCTGTTCATCTACCTTGTCGTCTTCAGGAAATGTTATCCATTTGAAAAGAAGTGACTTAGATTTTTGCCAGCAGATACCTTAAAAAATAGTTAATTTTTACTGGTCTTATAAGTTGCTATCCTTATATACCCTGGATCTTTTAATTAATTTTAGTTTTTCTCTAGAACACATTCACACATCACTAGTTATTACTTAAAGCAAAAAGCATGTCCACATTGGAGGCTTTAAATTTTAGTGGTAGAATTTAAAGGGAAATTTGTCAAAACTTGAGGACTATAATTTCATCATGGTAATTTTTTTACTGTCATTTTTATTTTTTAAGCAAAGTTAAACCACCTCCCCAGATTTCACCCAGCAAATCGATGGGCGGAGAATTTTGTGTGGCTGCTATCTTTGGGACATCCAGATCTTGGTTTGCAAATAATGCAGGTCTAAAAAGAGAAAAAGGTATGTATTTTCACTGAGGCTTACACTCACCATTTGTAATTTTTCCTTTTTGAGGAACAGTAATAGCAGTTACCTTTTGAATAGTTTTGAACCCAGTACCGAGGAACACAATTTTTACATTCAATTTGCATGTCTCTCCTCAACTGCCCAAGCTTAGTCAGATGTAAAAGCTATCCTCTCACTATAAACATATAATGAATTGCCGATTGGGTGTTACTGTTTTCTTTTGTTGGTAACAATCTACAAATGTTCTTAATGCTGTCAATTCCACACCGTTAGATATAGCTTTTACATCTTTACAATTCATTTCATATTGTTTCATTAAAGCTTTCCAGCAACCCTCTGAAGCAAAGAGAGGAAAATCCTTGCTATCCCTATTTTAAAGAACTTGAGATCAGCAGGTTGAAATATCTTAGCTAAAAGTGATAGAATCAGTTTCTAATTTTCTAATGCCTTTCTACCTTAACCAAACAAACAAACAAAACCCCAACAACAGCTCTACCATGTTATAAATTAAAGGGTAAATACAGGCTGACATTGAGAAATAAGGGTCATCTTCTTTAGTTACCACTGCTCTTTTGTATTTATTCATGCTGCAATCACCAGGTCAATACTGATAATGTCTATGTAATTACTGTTTTAATATGTACTTTCCTTTTGTTTCTTTGTAACAGAGAATACCTGCATTCATAGACCATGTTGATGATTTTGAATGTTATCATTTTTCCCTCATTATTTTAGTACTGTTAAAGTAGGTCACAAACTGGGTTGTTAGTGGCCCACTTCTCTTACTAGTTGCACAACCTACATTGTTCTTGGTAAATTGGCTCTCCTTAAAGCATCATATTGGCAGTCAGACATCAACCCTTTCCCTTGGAAATAGGATCTCAGGCACAGCAGGTTCCTTACCTGAGTGAGAAAGGACGCTGTAAAGTAGGCAAGCTTTCCATTTCCTTATCCTATCTTTGATTTTTTGTTACCTTCTTAGCTTTAGTGATGCTATCAAACTACTTTTTGTTACTAGGTAAAACCTTCTGTGAAGCTCAATTTCAAATTCTACTCTCTTCTGTTCTAATTACCCTTTTAACTTGCTACTCCTTTATATCCCACTGGCTGGTTTTTAGCCATTTTCTCAAATCAGTTGTAATTGATTCGCCTGGCATAGAGATAAGGTGACCCACCTAGCATTCACGAGCGATTTTCTATGCTCCTAGGTTTACTGTAAAACCAGAGATAGAAGACTAAATCTATTTTGTTAGTACATGTGTACTCCTTATTAAGTCATTTGATTACATCCATATTCTGCACCTGATCTCTGAAAGTATGGTTGCTCTTCATTTATAATGAGGCCAGTGATTCTGTTGAGAGAAAAGCAAGAGGATTTGGGGGAGGGAATACCTGCGTTTCTTGTTTGTTTATTTGTTTTAATCTAGAACTTTAAAAGAGAAAGTTTTTGGATGAAAGATGATGAAATGATAGGCTAATTTAGGCATACAGGGAGCTTTCATGTAATTCATTTGGTGTATATGATGTAATTAAACTTTAGTCCACACAACATGCCCTTTCCATTATACCTTTCTTCTTACCGGCCCCGTTCAGTTTTCTTAATGTGGGACAAAATACAGAAGACTGCAAAATATTTGGCAAATTTACATCTTTTTTGCAAAAAAAAAAAAAAAGTTTAAGATTTGAAAATATTTTGATAATATAGGTATTTTCATATTAATTAGCATCTACTTAGAACAGGGGTTCCTAACCAGGGGTCCGTGAGCTTGAATTGAAATTAAAAAAACATTCTTGTGGCAATGTGTTGGTGTTGAATGTGATATATTTATTAAATAATATACAGTATAGTATGGACTTAGCAAGGGGTCAGTGGTTTTCACCAGACTGGCAAAGAGGTCTATGGAATGAAAAAGGTTAAGAACCCCTGACTTAGAAGATGCAACCTTTAGGCAAGGAGCAGGCAAAAAAAAAAATTGTGAAAAAATTCCTTACCTTCTCATTTTCCCTGAACAATCTCAGAAGCAGATTGACAAAGTCAATAAGTTGTGAAAATGATAGCTGTGCTCCCTTTATGCCCTCATCACACATCTAGATTCTGCTTATCTCTATTCATAGACCAGTCCAAACAAGTTGTAGTTGAATCTCTCTACATTATAAGCTGCTATGGGACATTGGTGGAGCACATGATGGAGCCACGACCCCTCAGTACTGCCCCCAAGATAAGCGATGACACCCCACTGGAAATGATGACATCACCTCGAGCCAGCTGGACTCTGGTTAGGTAGTACCTCTTCTATTTTTCCCCCTAAAGCAGCTTTATTGAAGTATACAATATATACAAAGTTTATTATTTGATAAGTTTTGACATATATATACACCTGTGATACCATCACTACAATCAAGATAACATATCCATCACCTCCAAAAGTTTCTTTATGACCCTTTGTAATCTCTCTCTCCTGCCACTCTGTGTTTACCCCACACCCTGAATCCCAGACAATTGATCTGCTTTCTGTTACTACAGATTATTTTGCATTTTCTATAATTTTATATAAATGAAATCGTACACTATATACTCTTTTTTGTCTGGCTTCTTTTATACAGCAAAATGATTTTGAAACTCATCTATGTTGTTGCATGTATCAGTATTTCATTCCTTTTTTTATATCGAGATGGAATTCATATTCCATAAAATTCACCATTTTAAAGTGAAATTTTCACAAGGTTGTGCCCTTTTCACAGTATCTGTTTTCAATTCTTTTAGGTTCATACCTAGGAGAGGACCCCTTTTGTTATTGTTATTGTTGTTCAACCCCAGGTTGATTTTGACTGTTTTTTTTAAACTTTATTTTGTACATTTAATAATTGCAAATATAAACAATAATTTAAAAATAAAAAGAAAACAGTTGAATAAAAGCATACATTTATCAATTAAATGTACTGGATATAAATTTTTTAAAAATTATACACTCTGTTACACAATACATTTGGCCCATAGTAATGCAGTCATACAGTATTTTTCCTTTTGTAAACAAATAATTTTATTGATGGATATTAATAAAGCATACAATTCATCCAAAGTGTATATCAATGGTATTTGGTATAAATCACATAGTTGTGTGTTCATCACTTCAGTCATTGTTAGAGCACTTTCATTATTTCAATACTTACAGTAAACAAAGTAAAACAGGCAAACAAGAAAATTCTTTTCCTCTCAATCTCTCTCTCTCTTTCCCCTGCTGTACATAGCTGCTATTTTTGGCTATTCTTGCACAATTGCTTATTTACTTATTATGCAGTTTTATTGAGATTTATTCACTTACCATACTATCTATCCAAAGTGTATAATCAATGGCTTTTATTTTTTGTCTTTTTAAAATTAAAGTTAATAGATCACATAGAATGTTACATTAGAAAAATATGAGGTTCCCATATAATCCACTCCCCACCCTCCCATCATTTTTGTAAATTGTATTTTTTGAAGATACGTACATCACAAAAAAGGTTACATTATAAAAAATGTAAGAGGTTCCCATATACCCCCCAATCAATGGCTTTTAGTATTTATCACCATAAAAGATTTTAGAACAACTTCATTCCTCCAAAAAGAAAAACCCCACATCAATTTTGCTGATACATATTAATAAAGCATATAAAAGGAGTACCTCTTTTTTTACCCCTTTCCTTTTACTCATTCTCATTTGTGTTATCTTTCCTTGGATTTAGTCGTTCCCTTCTCACATGTAGAGATCCTCAGGGCTTACCCTATTTCCCGTTCCGTGCTCAATGAGAATGAAGGGTAGCATTGATATGTTCCATTGAGCGGAATAGAAGCTAATTGTAAGGTTTTCCTTTAAAATAATTTCCCAGGATACAATTTTTAAGCCTGTAGAAATGTTTATTAGGAATCAAAGTCCTTCTCAAAAATATATGATTAGAATCTTTACAAGCTAACACAAAGAGGGAAAAATAAAAACATGGAAATAGCTCAAGTTAATCTATTGTCCAGGAGAGAAAGAAAAATGTTCTATACTTGATATAGTATAGAAGAAAACAGACAAAAATGATATGAAAATGATCCCTGCCTTTGACATTTTAAAATATTCTTTTAATCTTTCAATTTATCAAGCTGTTTTTAATTAAAATTACAGAACCATCATTGTTGAAGTGAGTGACTAAATTTGAAACTCAGGTGCTACTTAAGTCTGTAGTAAGTCATTCATTGATACAACTATGTTGTATTTTTAAAAGTCATTTTTCCCTGCTTCATTTTCTTTTAAAATATGCACATATTCTAAGAATAGAAAGGTCAAAGAATGGTCAGAAATGAGGTAAAATTAGAACTGCTTTGTTGTAATATTTGAATTTCACACTCTATTTCTGCCCAGTGGCCTGAATGTCTTATCTCATCCTATTGCAGGGTTTTCTATTATTGAACTAGTATTTGCTCCATATTATTTGTATGACTCACTGCCACCTACTCATTTTTCAAAATTTGTGGTGCTTCTACTTGCTTTATTTCAGAAGCAGCATCATTTTTAAAAAATTTTATTGAAGTATAGCATTCATACATGAACATACATAAACAATAAATGTATAGTAAAAGTAAGTGAGCTTACAAAATAACTATGCATATCATCATACAGAGTTCTCATACATCACCCCACAACCAACAGCTTGCATTGTTGTGAAGAATTTTGTTACAACCTTTGAAGAGCATGGACTACTACCTATAGCCCATTTCTTACATTTGGTGTATTTTTGCCTCAACCCATTGGGTTATTAATTAGCATTATGTATCTGTTACAGTTTTTAAGAGAACTTTCTCATATTTATCCTGTTAATCATACTCCATCTTCCACCATAGGATTCCCTGTACTATACAGTCCCACGCTTTGTACAATTCATTCAAAGTATGTATTCAGTAGCTCTCATTTTCATTACAGAGTTGTGCTGTCATCATCTCAGTCAATTTTAAAACGTTTTCATTACTGCTTATATCCCCCATTGTCATCCCTTAGAATTGATATAATATCTCCTTTGCCATTGCTGCCAAAATATTACAATATTACTGTTAACTATCACCCGTAAGTTACATTATTTCTAATTTTACAGTATATCACTATATTCTTAACACTTTGTAAAAGAGCAGTCTTATATTTATACTATTAACCACAAAATTCATTTTTTTAAGCACATGACCTCGTGTTTCAGGTTTCAGCACTCATAAGTTCATTTTAATGATTACAAAGATTGTGTGAGTTTATATCAGAGTCTGTAAGTGATGACAGTGATGGTGATTTAAACCCCATCTATTAAGTGTAAATATTAATGTTCTTCTGCTGTTTCCTCAGAACCCCTCAATGGAATGAATTGCAACCACCATTTAATGCAAACCACCCTCTGCTCCTTGCAGCAGATGCAGTACAGTATTATCAGTTCCTGCTTGCTGGCTGTAAGTAATTGTGATCGTTTTTTTCCCTTCCATATGGTATTTTCAGATTTTAAAGTAGCCATACACATTAGCACTGTTCCATAGGCCAAAGGTCTTAAGCAATCAGACTTAGACATGTAAAATATTTAATATAAAATGTAAAGAGTGGCTTTACATTAAGCCTACCTTCTGCCTGCTCATGTTTCCTGCCCTTGAGATAGATGTACCCCTGCAATGATAATAGGCAAATTGATAGGGAATATCTGATGGGCTCAAAAATTTAACATGAAGATATAATAAATAGTTTCTTTTAGCTGGGTACCCTTTTCTAATATGAAAATCATCAGTAATTTTTCACTATGAAAACTGTTGCCAGCAGGTTTTTATTTCTTTTTATAGAATTTTACTTACAATGATAAAGTAACAATTGTAACAGAAGTTTTGTCTTTTTTTATAATTTCATTTTTTATTTGTTTGTTTACTTTAATATCTAAGCTGAACTGAATTCTTGAATACTTAAGTAGAAAATGTTCATTGAGGTAGATACAATATTTGATATGGGAGGCATGAGTAGATAATTTAATATTATCCAGTTTGTGGTCATAAATTTAAAATACTTTACAATTATTCGGTTTTGTAGAATGGACTAGATCCTTAATTTAACTTGATGGCTCCTAAGTACTACGTGTTTTTAAGAAATTTCCTAAAAATCAACATTTGCATGTTTCTTACAAGGTTGTATTATATTCAACCTATTGTCTTACTTGGCTGTATTGTAAATTGTGAATTAATATATTTCCAGAATTTTGTATTTTATATTTACAGTGTGTTATATATTATACTGGAAACAGATGAGTTGTAGAAAGTTTGTAGATCTTACTCTGAAGTTATGAATTGTATCACATTATTATGCTTGTACAAATATAATTGTAACAGTCAGTATTCTTGCTCTTTCATACAGTTAAACTCACTGATTATCCCAGAATGTATTTGTTGGGCCCTACTATGTGTCACTTATGATTTAAATATCAATAGTATATTGCATCTATCCTCAATGGACTCACTATCTGATTTGGGAAACAGATGCTTAATAAAAGAGGTATAATAAAATGGATGGTTATATAGGGAGCTATGAGAGCAATGACTTAAGTTGCCACAGGCTTCACAGAGGAATAATATGTAATTTGAGGCTTAAATTACAGGTTTGATTTCCTCAGGTTTGTTCTTCAGAGGAAGGATCAAGTGCTGGAGTCATAGAATAGACAAAATATGAGGCACAGGAGATACCAGGAATTTGGATTTGATTTTATAGGCCCGTACTTCAAGAATCAGAATACATAGCATTTGTTAGCCTCTAGGTTATTTAAGCATATATTTAACTTTCTCACATGAGTGAGAAGAAACATGACATATATATTATATCAAACTAAAACCATGAACACTACCTCTCAAAATGGGCGAAAATAATCAATTGTTGAATTAACTTTCAGAATTATTATTTGTTTTCTTTGTTTTGTTATTTTGGTACCTGTTAGATATTATCACTTCTAAACTCTTATGTCCTGTTCTTAGAATAAAAAATCCCTGGGTGCATAGTTTGAGAACCACCAATATATGCAGTAGCAAACCATCAAATATTTTCAAGCATAGGGGTGACATTATCAAAACTACATTTTGGAAAGATCATGCTAGCAACATTGTAGCAGAAGGTTCAAAAACTAAAAGAGAGGGCTTTAATTAAGGCAGTGTACACAGAGAAGACAAACAATGAAATGGTGGAAGAAAGGAGTCACTGATGGATTGTATAGTTTCTAGTTAAAATATGAATCATATGAATTATAATGCATTTCATTCTAGAAATTTTTATTTCTAGATGGATTGAGCATTGTGATAAGGGAAAAAAAAGCCTGGATTTCACTTCCAAATACCTCTTTTAATAATTCAATAAATGTAATATATCAATAATAATATCTGCTCTCATCTCCTAGAGGTATTATGATCAATTAGGTGATGCTAAAGTACTTTTAAAAATTGTAATCATTATATGCTTTTGTTTGTTATTAAGAAGGTCATATTTTCAAATAATTGACTGTAAGGACTTTAATAAAATTACAGATCCTTTTTAGTACTTAACATACATGATGGTATACCAATTCTGATTTTATTGTAATATCTGTTATCTAAGTTACAGACTGTAATAAATAAAACTCTGCTATCCTTTTGAAATGCTACTATAATGACAACTTAATAGATTAAAAAAAAATACCTGACAGGTAATCCTGTAATAATTATTACTTCTTTTTTAAAAATATATTTATATTTTTAATATTACATTGCTTCTTTCTATCAGGGTAGAGACATAGAATTTGCCTAGTGTTTTAAAATAAGGTCTTCTTCTTTGATAAAGAAAAGGCATATGTTAAAGCAGACTACCTGATCGACAGCCCTGAACATACTAGTGTATTTCATGACTGAAGCGATTAAATTTGCAGAACGAGGACATCTAGATCAGAGGAGTAGAAACCTGAAATACACTTGGTCAAAGCAATGCTGGTGCCCATTTAGAGAGAATCCTTTACTTGTCCATCTTTTGTGTCCTTTCTGCAATTTGGAAAAAATTTAGAAAGACTGCTATTACTTTCTGACTTTTTCTCTACTTCCCCTCTTTGAAACCATTTGAAAAATAGCATGAACTTGATGCCAGGAAGTCTTTTTTGTTGTTGTTTTACTCAACCATATTGAAAACCACCTCCTATGTCTCAACTTTGAGTTTCTTTTGATAAATATATTTCTAAAATTATTTTCAAATATAACTACTTGGAGTAGACTAGAATCAAGGAACACGTGTAACTTTAATTCAAACTACACAAATATTGTAAACTTTTTAGTTGTGTTTAGATCTGTGGATCAAGTAGAGCAGACTTATATAAACTACGGAAATTATAATAATAGTAGACAAAGAATGATGTAAATGGAAATAGGAAAGAGACTTTGTCTAGGGAGAAGAGAGTAGGATGTTTAACAAGGAATCTCTACTTCCCTTCCATCCCTGTAATCATAATAAATACACTGATAGTTGATAAAAGTTTTGCATATATGGCAAAAGTCTGTGGGGACATATGTGGGAGGAAATCTGCCTGAAACACTATCTAAGAAGTGAAAACTCCAAATTTTGTTTAATTATAGTCACCATTCCTACCTGTGCTAACTGGTTGGAATGACCAAAGTTGAGAAAGTCTGGTATATCATGGATTGGATCATACTAAAATGCTTCCCATAGCAGTCACTATGGAAAGGAAGGTGACTTCTTTATTATAAAGTAGAACCATGTGAAATTGCCATTTTAAGTATAAAATTACAAAATATCAATATTTCATATAGTTTGACCTAATAGATTAGTTAATTTATATGAAAACTGAGTATACAGATGGTAATCTAATCTTGGTATATAGCTCAATAAACTACATAAAAGGCAAGCATCTAATATCATAAGAAATCTTGGGATAAGTTTATAAATAGGTTGCAGCAAAGAATATTAGTGATTTTTATGTTAACACTATTTTTCTTCCCTTCAGAATAAAATTTACATTCTATAAAACTAGTGTTTTCCTTAGCCTAAAATAAGGACATACATTAGAGCAAGCTAACAAATAACAATCAGCTTTGAATATTAAACCCAAAGTAGATAATAGGTGATTTGACATTAGTAGTATTTTATTTTATTTTATTTTTTAAAAGACTTATTTATTTCTCTTCCCTCCCCTCCCCCCACCCCAGTTGTCTGTTCTCTGTGTCTATTTGCTGTGTCTTCTTCTTTGTTCGCTTCTGCTGTTGTCAGCAGCACGGGAATCTGTGTTTCTTTTTGTTGTGTCGTCTTGTGTCAGCTCTCCGTGTGTGTGGTGCCATTCCTGGGCAGGCTGCACTTTCTTTCGCGCTGGGCAGCTCTCCTTACGGGGCGCACTCCTTGCGCGTGGGGCTCCCCTACGTGGGGGACACCCCTGCATGGCACGGCACTCCTTGCGCGCATCAACACTGCACATGGGTCAGCTCCACATGGGTTAAGGAGGCCTGGGGTTTGAACCGCGGACCTCCCATGTGGTAGACAGAAGGCCTAACCACTGGGTCAAGTCCACTTCCCTAGTAGTATTTTAAAAGTGCTGACATTGTCTGGCTTTGTTGGAGATCAGAGTTTGAACTTCTTTCTTAGATAATCATGATTAAATGAAAAGTTCTTCCATAAACTTAAAAATTTATTTTATTTATTAGATTATAACAGACCACTCAACAGCACTGTAGCTTTGATACCCAGTAGAAAGATGACTGGAATCCTTAGAACTTTCTTGGAGCCATGTTTTATTGGGGGTATAATTGCTCTTATCTATCTTTCAAAGGCAATATGGGAAAGGAGGCGGGGGGAAGAGCCTCTTATATGTTTCCATTCTATTTCAAAATTCTTGAAAAAATAAAATTGTTTGTTTCATTCTTGATTTTACAGTTGAATAGTAGCTTCTAACCAAGATTACCCTCCTACCTGAAAGAATAACAAAGGCAAATCCAGTGATATAAATCAAGTCCCTGGACATCAGGGAATAAAGGATGGGAAATAAATAAGGCAGGCCCTATGAGTGCCTCCATTTCCTGCCTGGAAAAAATTTCTAGGATGTGTTAAAATGAGGGGGGAACTAGTTGGAACCTGGAGGACTCTGTGAGTTGAGGAAAAATGAGCAGAAAATCCAGGGGGACCAGGGAATCTAGAGCAGCTGTCAGCAAGCAAATATGAACTGTTTTTATAATTAATGATTTATTAGAACACAGCCATGCCCTTTCATTTTTTTTTCATCTTTTTAAACTAATTTATATTCACACTTTGTAGAAATAGAATCATACAATATGTTACACAATGTATTTAGTTTATAGTAATGCAGTCATACAGTATTTCATTTATACATTGTATATAGCCACTTTTGAACTCCAACCACAGGGCTGGGTAGATATAACAGAGATCATACGACTCACAAAGTCAAATATCATTACTATTGGAACACTCCTGACCTAGAGTTTACTGTACTGAATATCAGAGAGGAGAGATATACAGAGAGAGAGAGAACTCTGAAGAGTTGCAGAGGCTCTCCTTCGAGTATTCAACCAGATACTTAGAACAGTGTGGTGACAATACTCGGGATGCTATGGAACTAACCATCTGAGAGTTTTAGAGAGCTTGGTTCCTGGTGCTTACACAGGGTCATGATTAGTGATACTAAAACAGTTATAACTGTTCAAATGTTAATTAGAGATGTGCAAAATATTTAAAAAGACCTATATCAAACTTCTAATTGTGAAATTATCCAAAGTGGAACATATATGAAGTAAATTTTTTTAAGTATCACTGAGCTTTGGGACAGTATATATTGGTAATTAGAGTCCTTGAAGGAGTGGATGGGACAGAAAAATAATGGCCAAAAATAATAGTAATGTATTGTGGTTCTTAAAGCATATATATGTATGTATGACAACAGTAGCTTAAAAGCTAGGTGCAGGAAAATTTAAATATACAAGTTGCATGGCTTTGAAGAGCATTTGTGGAATGAAAAAAGCCAATCTTAAAAGTTTATGTACTTCAGGATACCATTCCTATAACCTCAAAATGACAAAATTATAGTCATGGATAACACATTAGTGGCTGCCAGGGATTAGGGATAAGGGTAGAAAGGAGCTGGATAATGTGACTGTAAAATAACACGAGGGAGTTCTTTGTTTTGATGGAACAGTTCTATATCTAGATTGTGGTGAAGATTACACAGATTTATACCTGTGATAAAATTGAATAGAACCACACATACACACACACAGAATAAATGCATGCACAACTGGAAGAATCTGAATAAAGTCTTTGGATTTTGAAAAGATCCTGGTTTTGAAATTGGGTAAAGGAATGCCAGGTCTCATTTGTCTAAAGATATTTGCTGAATTCTCTTGTAATTTCTTCTTTGACCCACTGATATTTGAGTGTGTTGTTTAATTTCCATAAAATGTATGAATTTTCCCTTTTTCATCTATTATTGATTTCCAGCTTCATTCTGTTATGATCAGAGAAAGTGTTTTGTGTAATTTCAATCTTAAAATTTGTTAGATAGCGGACTTGGCCCAGTGGTTAGGACGTCCGTCTACCGCATGGGAGGTCTGCGGTTCAAACCCTGGGCCTCCTTGACCTGAGTGGAGCTGGCCCATGCGCAGTACTGATGCACACAAGGAGTGCTGTGCCACGCAGGGGTGACCCCACGTAGGGGAGCCCCATGTGCAAGGAGTGCGCCCTGTAAGGAGAGCTGCCCAGCACGAAAGAAAGTGCAGCCTGCCCAAGAATGGTGCTGCACACACGGATAGCTGACACAACACAACACAAGATGATGCAACAAAAAGAAACACAGATTCCCATGCCGCTGACAACAACAGAAGCGGACAAAGAAGAAGACGCAGCAAATAGACAGAGAGAACAGACAACCTGGGTGGTGGGGAAGAGGAGAGAAATTAAATCAATCAATCAATCAGTCTATCTATCTATCTTTTTTTTAAAAAAAATTTGTTAGATCTTGTTTTGTGACTCAACATATGGTCCATCCTGGAGAAGTATCCATGTGTCTTGTGACCCAATATATGGTCCATCCTAGAGAAGTATCCATGAGCACTCTTCCCAGGGAGGAATACTTCTGCTTACCTCTCAGTTGGCTGCAGTGAGCCATGGGTTTTATTCAGGTTGTTCACCTTGAGTGTTGGGGGTGGGTACAATTCCTGGCTGCAGCAGCTTATAACTCATGATTTCGTTCAGGCTGCTTCATCTCTTTGTCCCTTGCCCTCCTAGGGGGTGCACAGCACTCCTGGTCTGCAGAGCCCCAAAGCAGGGTCCCTTGGACAGCTTTTTGCCCTTTTTTGTTTTTGTGGGAGGATTGTGCCCTGCCTACCTATTCTGATGACGTCTTCCAGAAGTCCCTTATAGAAGTTCTTGACATAAAGTCTGTTTTGTCTGATGTTAATATGGTTACCCGAGCTCTTTTTTGTTTACTGTTTGCATAGAATATCTTTTTTTTTTTTTAAGATTTATTTATTTATTTGTCCCCCTTCCCGCCATTGTCTGCTCTCTGTGTCCATTTGCTGTGTGTTCTTCTGGGTCTGCTTGTATTCTCATTAGGCAGTTCAGAGAACTGATCCTGGTACCTTCTGGAGTGGGAGAGAGGTGCTCAATCTCTTGAACCATCAGTAAGGTTAATTGCTAACAAATGACCAAATACAGTGAATGCTACAGCTCTCTTCTATGTTCGTGGTAACAGGAGTTTTGGCGCCATTTCAGCGTCACTATTTGTATCTGTCTATCAGAGTTAGAGTACAGTTGTTTTTCAGTTTCATTCTCCTCTATAGAATTTCTATCAATTGTTTGACTCCATTAAGTGTGCAGAGGAAATAAAAGCCTGAATGACCAATCCACCAGGGGCTGTGGATAGACCCTTTCTTTGTCCATACTCAGAGCCCTGCATTAGGACTCATTATCCATTTATAATAGTGACCTTTGACCCCTGGGTCATTGAAAAGTATTCAGTGGCTTTTCTGACACATAGGGCATATCTCTCAGCAGACACATAAAACAATGGGATGTCTGGTAGTCTGGAAGGCTAGTATACATTGCAGGTTTAAAAATAAATATATAGCCTTGTGCCAAGTAGTCACTCTGGCAAATTTTTTTCCTTTGCCCTTTCATGGTTTATCAATGGGACAAGGTGAGCCTAATGTCTAGAAGATGGATGTAGTGTACCTTTTCTTCTAATAAAAAAAAAATTGTTTTGCCATATTTTGAGTTTTGTTTTCTAGAAATTGTTTGCTTTCATTTTTACCTTGTCATTTCCTGATGGAGACATGTAGAAAGATTAAGATATAATGACTGTCTTACAGCCAATGTCTTTGGAAAGCATTTGCCAAAGATGTTCAAGGTGGCCCCACAGGTTATCTATGGCATGTGAACCTCTATTTCACTTTGTTCATTTCTGACCAAACTGTTAGTGACCAACTCTTCCGCTGAAGTTTCGGAAAGGGTTTAACCTTTCCTTAGTCACTACAGTTCAGGTTTCTTTTGTGATGTAAATTGACCTAGAGAAAGTTCTACAAATCTGGTGGTTTTTTTTCCGGCTCTGTGTAAGTAGATAGACTTGTGAAAAAATAGAGTTAGATTGGTGATTAACAAATGAAATATACGGAGAGAGTAAAACAGTCTTGTCCACAGGTTTACAACCTCAAAGGAACGGCAGGCTCTGATCAGTCTTTACTCTACCAGTAAATAACTGTGTGACCTTAGCTTAGTGCCTATCTTATGTACTGAAAGGAGTTGGTCATTTACCTGAAGTATGTTGGGACAGGAAAAATAAAAGATTCAGAATGACTTCTTCATCAAGTCATGTGAGATAGGAAAAAATGTATCAGAGTGTTTTTTAGGTTTAAGAAGTGTGCTTTGTTTAATAAATCCCTGTTTCTCTCTTAGAATTTTACATGATTTTGCATTTATTGTCACATGAATTGGCCTGCTCACTTTATTAAAAAGTATTCATGAGATACAGATTTGTAGAAGTCCAGTTTATTAGATGTAATTAGCGTCCTCACTGTTTACTAGAACCCAGGTGTCTTTATTCCAGCAAAGTAGTTTTCCTATTAAGTGACATGCTACTGCTTGCTCTTAGATATTGACACACAGAGGTGTTATCTCCACAAGCATGACCACTGAGTCACAGCACAGATGTTTCTTTCCAAACCAGTTATGGAAAACCATGTAGTAGTAAGAACTCTCTGTGTGACAAGAATTAGTATATTAACTAGATTATAGTACCGTTTGACAAACTGCTTACTAAATACATCAAAATTGATTGGACATTCTGTATTTTAATTGACAAATGGCTACATTAGGAGAAGGAGGGAAATCCATTAATAATAGCTGCTCTCAACCATAGGCAATGTAATCATATAAATATGGATTTTGTTAAAACAAAAATCTCTCTTCATGGTAGTGTTGCTTATATGTGTAGCTGTACTTCTTTGCCATTAAGGGAAGGGCTTCTCTTAACCACTGTCTTTTAAATAATAATAAAAATTCTGCTATGTTAAAAGATAAGTTTCAGGCTTCCCTGCCCACATAGTAGTTTTTAAAAATATACCAGAAAAGATAGAAAATAATGAGGTCAGCCTTTCTGCTCAATTCTCCATTGCATTTCTATTTGTCTATCTTGTGCTTGCAAGCTCATATTATTTCCCAGATTACTTTAGGGATTTGTGTCTGTCCTAGAGTAAGTCTTTTTTTATGGAAAGACTTTACTTAGGAAACAGGAAATCTGGATGTGGATGGCTCTGCCTTCTTCACTTAGTGAGTTTGAGTGAGTCTCATTACTTCTAGGCCTCAGTTTCTTTATTATTAAGAGACTGAAAATCCTTTCAACTTTCAGATTTGGGGAACCTCTGCCCCACAGTCAGATAAATTGTCTTGAAATTCCAGAAAATTCAGAATAAGGACTTGTTAAAGGAGAACAAAAGCAGGCAGCTTAGACACCAGTAGTCAAGGTCTTTGTCTTGTCACCCATTTTTTATTTTTGTTTTTGCACATTTTTATATAGTAAAACGATTTTATAATATTTATAATATCTTACAAAGTCCTGATTGTGGGAAAGAAGTAGATAAAAGGAACCTGCACTTTCGTATTTGCTAAACATATCTGAGCAGTCATGTTGGGCCTTTTATTTCTTGGAAAACCTAATAATAGAAATCCCTTCTTCCTTCATGTCTATGTCTATATGACTTTGCTGTTTACTATACTCTTTAATACCTTTGATTTCTTAATCTAGTCTTAAGTCTTTAGTATAGCTAGTTTTTATATTGTACCCCTTTCTGTGTATACTGCTTATGAAGCCTACATGTTTAATATATTGCTATTTCTTAAATTCTGACTATTCATTACATTTGTTAAAAGCTCTGATTTTGCCTTGATGGTGTATAAGCTTTAGTCAACCTTGAATTTCTCTTCTTATTTTAGGGAAAAAAAAGGTTTTCTCATGATTTCTCTTACTGAAGGTAACCAACCCAGTGACCAGGGCATAAGGGAGGTGGGTGATTGCCATTGACTATCTTTCTACAGTTTGAAAAATGAATCTGTTCTCCTTTTTGTTATCATATGACAGGAGGCTTATGGCCATGTGATTTTGTAGAACTAAATAGAGAAACATGAAACACTGAGCTGCTTTCATTGCCTTTCTGCTATCAGTAGATTTCTTGCCTTTTCTACCGTGCTTTTTTTTGTATTTTATAACCGCTATATGTGAAGGTTCTTTGACAGTCTCAGCCGTCTCGTGTTATGTTAAGAGGACTTCTAGTCAAAGAACTTTTTCTCTATTATTTGATAGCTTTATATGGCATCTCTGATCAGGATATGTAGATATTTATTAGGATGATAAACAAGGTTATATTAAGTTAAGGAGACAATAAATAGGGTAACTATAAATTGATTTATATTTACATTTATATAAATTTATTTATACAACATGTAGTACTTTGTGTCTGGTTTCTTTCACTCAGCATAATGTGGTTTTTTGGTCTGATATTAACATCTTGTAGTATGCTCTAAATAAATAATGATATACAAGAGTTGATATTTGGGGATAAACAGTTCATATATGTTTCATATGAAAAACTTAAAATAATGAACTCACTGAGTAGGTAAAGAAGTGCTGGCTGGGAGTCAGGTTTTTTTTTAAACTGTTTTATTGAGATATATTCACATACCCTACAGTCCGTCCAAAGTGTACAATCAGTGGCTCTCAGTATAATCACAACATTGTGCATTCATCACCACAGTAAATTTTAGAACATTTTCATTAATCCAAAAAGAAAAGCCCTATATATACCCCTATTATTGACGCTTCTCCAGGATAAAAACTTAATATTTTATTATCTGCTCTGTGACCTTCCATCTATTGAGAAAACATACTTATAACAACTTGAAAACATTCATATCCCATAGAAATGTATTTTAGGTGCCTCAAGAGTTTTCCTGAGGTCTCTAGGGACATTGACATCGACAAAGGGAAGGCACACTGCATCTTCCTATCTGGGAATGTATGATAATCTTTATCACCAATATAACATAATTATATTCATTTATAATTCTCCTAATCATGATTCTTCTTTTCCTTTCATTTGAACCTATAATTTTCAATGTACCTGTTAAGTATATTTCAGAGATTTAAGTCTTTGGGCGGTTCAAATGTCAGTTGAGCCCTGAATCCCAAAAGAGTAGTGGGCAACTTCTATTTTCCAATTCTTCAGGCTTCCTGGACAACCAACAAAAGTATAATGATGGGCAGGTCTCATCTCAAAAATCTTCGAGTGTCTACAGCAGCAGACAGGATAATTCCTTCTTTCTGCCCCATGGTATCTGGGTCCTTTCTCGGTCTAGGGCTGTTAGAACAGACATCATCCAAGACCCCACAAAATTGGGGAATGAACAACTGTGAGGTCTGTGTGTGTGTTTGTAACCTTGGACCAAAGTAGATGAGTTGTTACTGCGGATGTTATCTTGTGTTGATGGAAGAACTTGTAACATTGATATAAAGATAGTGGTTGCCAAGGGTTCAGAATGGAGAGGGAGAATGAATGAGTGGAGCAGGGCATATGTGGGACTGTGAGATTTTTCTGTATAATACTGCAATGAGGACACATGACCTTTTGCATTTGTACAGCACAAAGTGTAAACCATAATGTAAATTATAGACTTTGGTTAGTAGCAATGCCTCAGTATTGGCTCATCAACTGTAACAAATGTACCACACTAATTTAAGATGTTAATAACAGGGTAACTATGTGTGTGGGTGCATGGGGTGGGGTTATATGGGAATTCCCTGTAAGTTCAGTGTAATTTTTCTGTAAATGTAAATCTAAAACTTCTTTAAAAATAAAAAATAGCATCTTCAAGAGAGGTCCTATTTACAATGGGTTCACACCCTCAGAAATGCAGATTAAGACTAAGAACAAGTATTTATTGGGGCACATCATTCAACCCACTAGGTTCAGCAATCTAGGTAAACTAGAGCTAAAGGTGTTACTGTGCCTAACAGATACAGTGCAGTGCAGTGTGATAAAAGCAATGTTTTAGAAAAATTGAAAAATGTTGGTGTCATTATATTTCACTGAATAGTGCTAAATAGTACTTTATGTGTATCATACCTTAGCCGAGAAAGTCAAGATAACTGTCAGTATGCAGCTCAAGAAATGTTTGTTCATTTTTTTTCCCCAAACATTCATGCAACATTTTAACTGTCATATTTTTATAATGGCTAAAAATTGAAAATAATGTAAATGCCTACCAACTGAAGAGGGGTATCATTTATGGCGCATCTGTATAATGGAATCATATTTAACTGTTAAAAAGAATGAAGTACATCTAAATGTGCTGATGCAAAAAATGTTAAAATATATCATGTTTAAAATACAAGTTGCTGAACAAAACAAAACTTTATTATGGAAATGTTTGAACAAAACAAAACTTTATTGTGGAAATGTTTAAACATACCAAAAATTATAGTGAACAGTGTAACAAATCTACCTATTTCCCAGCTTTAGCATTCTACTACTCTTGTTTCTTCTTTTACCTTAAAATCTTTTTTGGGGTTTGGCTTGGGGGGCAGGAGTACAATATTTTAAGAAAGCCCACTATTGTGTTATTTTACATGTAAATACATGTAGTAAGAAGGACTTTGCTTTTTTTTTCTTTACATGATTACCATGCCTTTACATAATACACAGTTTGTGGAGATAACTCTCTGTGGTAGTTTGGCACTGTGGAGCAGTAGTGGGAAGAGCAAATCTTGATAGATTCTCTTTTGTATTTGGAAAGATAGAGAAAATCCTAAGGTAGTTGTGGAGTAGTTTTCTCTGTCTCATTCTTTTCCTTATCCTCTTGGTTCTGTGAGTTTTCTGACTTATTTATAGGTAAACTTGTAAACATTTAATTTCTATATTTTATGGAACACAGCATGGACCCTTAATGATTGTTTTAAATTATTTTAAATTATGTTCTAAGTATAGGTTGAAAATATTGGTGTCTTCCATATCTAAAAGTTTTTAACTCCATGCCAAGGGAACTTTGCCTCTTTTACATAGGTAAGAGAAAATCCGTATTTGATTCCTACTGTTGTGTAATGATCTAGATTTATCTGATACATAATTTAAAAAAAAAAGATTTATTTTTTATTTATTTCTCTCCCCCCACCCTGTTGTCTGCTCTCTGTGTCCATTCACTGTGTGTTCTTCTGTGTCCACTTGGATTCTTGTCTGTGCCACTGGGAATCTGTGTTTCTTTTTGTTGCATCATCTTGTTGTGTCAGCTCTCCGTGTGTATGGTGCCATACCTGGGCAGGCTGCACTTTCTTCATGCTGGACGGCTCTCTTTACGGGGCGCACTCCTTGTGCATGGTGTTCTCCTACAAGGGGGACACCCCTGCATAGCAGGGCACTCCTTGTGAACATATCTGATAATATCTGATATATAATTAAATAACAAATGAAACGTGGAAGAAACTACATTAACTTTTTGTTAAAAGGATTTTTCCATTTTTACTTTTAGAACCCCCTCCCCAATTTCTTTTGTTTGCCAGACTTTATTGTGGAGGCTGGACTGAGAAATATTCTAACATGCAGGCTTAGTTATGACAATTTCAGTTGCCAAATTAAAGTATTAGAGTCATAATTCTACATAGAATTAGGTCTAGGATGATGTTCTACTTTACAGCAAACAGTCATTCCCCTCAACGAAATGTCATGCCCCTCAATAAAAACACACACTACCTTGTGTGTCTGAGTACTCCCTAAAAAGCTGCTTCTGTATTTGACGTGCCTGTATAATGTGAGTGTACAGATAGAGAGTTAGTGATATATGGAGTAAGAAAGCGAGAAAGAAATTATATGTGCATAACAACGTGAAAGTGAGCACCTTCCTACCTCTACCCCGACTTTTTAAAAATCGCTGAACCAGGAAATAGGGAAGCAAATGAATGACCCAATATGCAATAAGGTCAGCTTTTGTTTCATGGATAGGTTTCATCCATTGACATGCATATGATTTATTTGTTTTCCTTTCTTGATCATGGATGGGCTTCACTATCTGTATCAATTGTAGTATGTTCATTCCATGATTTTTTATTAAACATAATTTTTACTTGAATACTTTTTTTAAACATAAATTTTTAAATAGGTACAAGGTATAAACAATTTAAAAGATACTAAAGAACATGTAGTGGAAAGTAAGTCCTCCCTGTCTTCTAGCTGCCTTCTTCCCCTCCCAGGAGGCAACTGCTATTAACAGTGTCTTGTATTCCACAGTTCTGGAAAGGCGAGCTTTAATAAGAATGGTTATGCTGTAATTTAGATTTATAAGTCTGGTAGATTGTATAACCAATGGCAAGATAAAGTTGTAATCCATAAACTATAAGCACAGCATTGTGCAGTTCTGATATGATTTAAAATAGTAACTGTGGGCTGGTTTTTCCAGCTATCCTGCTGTTATAGTTTTAAGGTATATATATAAAACAGAGTTGTAGTACTACACATGAAATACGTATTGTGTACATCTTTCCAGGTAAATAAATGCCACTTTAACCCTAATTGCAGATAGTTTGGAGGAATTGCTATAGTCTTCTTCAGTTCTCAGAAATATATCCAGCAGTTTGAAGCCTTTGTTCAATGGATCTGACCGATAGCATTAGGCTTTGTGTTTTATTCTTTTTCCTTATCTTCCTAGATATTTAGGGTTACACTGAGAAGCAGAAATAAACTAGGAACCCTTCCAGACTACCACCAGGTTTAACTTGTCCCATACGCTTAACTGTCAAGTGACCTTATGGGCATTAGAAATAAGAAATAAAACTCCTTAGTTTATGTTTTCTGTGGGAATATTTTGCTCTACTTTGAGGGTTGGGAAAAGGAGACAAGGGGAGAGAGAAGATTCACCCAGAATTGTCAGTTATTCAGTGAAATCAATTATCTTATAGGCAATGAAGAGATGTCATTTTTCTAATTGTATGTTGCATGTGGCTGTTCTTCTGGGACTGTGGAATAAAAGGAAAGTGAAACCAGAGATGTACAATGACTGACTGTTAGAAAACTTTAATAATTAATTAGAGAACATCTATAATATCACAGGGTCAGAGAGCAAGGAAGATCATTGATCTAATATATAACATAGGTAAAGTTTGTTCTCCTTCCTGGATATTAACACTTAAACTGTTGTTGTGTTTTATAAAGATGGTTCCTCGTAAACAGATTAGCCAGTACTTTGCAATGCTATTGATTGACTATTCTGTGTATAAAATTCAGGGAACTTCTTTACATTTATGTTCAAACACTTATAAATCAGAGACACAAGTTCTTTCTAGACTTCAGTAGAGATAGAGTCATTCCCTTAATAAGAATTTTTTTAAGCTTAATTATTACCAGAATGTGAATTTGAATGCTATTCATTTCTTAAGGTAGTTAGTTATATTAATTTAACTTGAGAACTTTATCCTTTTTTTAATGATTAAAAGGTCAGGCTTTAATTTTTGACTATTAGATAGGTATGAAATAACTCATTTAAATTTGCAAATCCCTGATTACTACTATTTACTTATGTTTGTTTGGCTATTGCAGTTCCCTTTCTATGAATTGTTTGTTCATTGGAGAATGCCTTTGTCCATTTTGCTTTTGGATTATTTATCTTTTCAGTCATTTTAAATGGTAAATTTTAATTTTTATAGTAAGAAAATTTCCCAAAGCAGAATATCTTCTCAGATCCTGTGTGCTTTCTGATCAGAAACAGAGTTTGGTAAAGAGCCTTCCTTTATGGTATGGCTGCTATATAAATACTGTTTTTAATAAGTACCAAAAATATATTGAAGTTTGTCCTTGGATGAGAGTTTTATCACTCTTGGCCTTTGGGTGAACTTTGAGCCTGAGCTGTTTCATTCAAGGCAGCATGATGTCATTTTACTCGCAAATTTCTCGGTGTGCTAGAAGAAGGAATTTTGTTCCTCTAAATAACCTGAAGGACTGAGTAATGCTGGCACAACATTATTCATCTTTCAGTTCTCACTAAAGACTTCAACATGGTAGACATTTTATTGTTTGCAGGATAGAGATGTGGTAGAGAGGAGAGGGAATCAAAAAGTGTGTCTGGTCCTGAATCTAAAGAATACTTTATTCCACTCCCCACATAAAACTCAGCTGCTAGTATGACCAGCTCACATTCACTTCTCCAAACAAGAATCTCTCGTTCTATCTTTGTTTCTTATCAAAAGATTTTCTGCTCCACACATTCAGGATATGAATGCCATTTGCAGATTTCCAACAGAAGCTTTTATCAGATAACTATATGATTATCTTATATTTAAACTAGGTACCATTTGGATCAGCACTTTTACACTTATTTGATTTCCCTGATAACAACAGCACCGAGATTCATTTCAGAGAGTAGAACAGCATCTTAACATCGCTAGCATTGGGAGCATGGAGTTCACCAACAACAGAACCTGTAGTTGATCAGCAGTGTCCTAAGCTTCCAGAGCTATAGCTAAGAGAATTTAATACTTGGCATTCAAGAAATGTAGGAAAGAACAGAACAAAAAGAGAAAAAAACAGATTTTCCCTCCATTTCTTTCATAAAGAAGCACTGCTTAATGTTCAATATTATACTTTGGGGAAACGGACTTTGGCCCAGTGGTTAGGGCGTCCGTCTACCATATGGGAGGTCCCCGGTTCATACCCCGGGCCTCCTTGACCCGTGTGGAGCTGGCCATGCGCAGCGCTGATGCGCGCAAGGAGTGCCGTGCCACGCAAGGGTGTCCCCCACGTGGCCCCCACGCGCAAGGAGTGTGCCCGTGAGGAAAGCCGCCCAGCGTGAAAAGAAAGAGCAGCCTGCCCAGGAATGGCGCCGCCCACACTTCCCGTGCCGCTGACAACAGAAGCGGACAAAGAAACAAGACGCAGCAGATAGACACCAAGAACAGACAACCAGGGGAGGGGGGGAAATTAAATAAATAAATAAATCTTAAAAAAAAAAAAAAAAATATTATACTTTGTGTGTTATTTTATGTAAAGATGCTTTATCATATTTAGTCTTTTAATACTTGCTTTATCAACTCTTATCTTTCGTTGGCTTAAAAGCGAACAGTTCTGGAAACAAATTATTCTTCCTTTTATTCTTGATCTTAAGGCAATACCTAGACCCTCTATCTTTAGGCGATTTGATTTTTATCTGAATATCTAAAACTATGCCCAATAGACTAGAAGAATATTATCTTCCTTAATATAAAGTATATTCAATATATTGATGATAAAACTTACCTTCTGTCTTCTAACTAGAAGACTAGATTTCTTGCAGATGTGCCTAGATTATTTAGATCTAACTGTTTCTTCTGTTCTGTTTTAGAAGAATTAAAATTGTATTTGATTCCTTGGAATCAAGGGTGTATTCTCATTCTCTGGAGGAAAAAAACACTGAAATGTCAAGAGACTTTACTTTCAATGGGATTAGCAACAAGTTAATCTTTTTTGAAAAAAATTTTTGATATAATCGGCGTTATGTATTCATTATGTCAATCAATATTATTTTCATTATTAAAAAAACAACAGAAAACCCCATCATTCTTAGAACTTTGATTTGCTTCAACCCCACATATACTAACCTCCAAGTATTAGTCTATATCAATTTCATTAACCATTATTTTTTTTAAAGATTTATTTATTCCTGCCCCCCCCCCCTTGTCTGCTTTCTGTGTCCATTCACTGTGTGTTCTTCTGTGTCTGCTTGTATTCTCATTAGGCAGCTCCAGGAAGTGATCCTGGGACCTTCCGGAGTGGGAGAGAGGCAATCATTCTCTTTCGCTACCTCAGCGCCCTGATCTGCTGCATCTCTTATTGTCTCTCCTGTGTGTCTCTTTTTGTTGATCATCTCGCTGTGTCAGCTTTCCGCATGGGCCAGCACTCCTGCGCAGAGCAGTGTTCTGCGTAGACCAGCACTCTGTGCAGGCCAGCACTCTGCATGGGCCAGCTTGCCACATGGGCCAGCTTGCCACACAGGTCAGCTTGCCACACGGGCCAGCTTGCCTTCACCAGGAGGCCCTGGATATCGAACCCTGAACCTCCCATATGGTAGATGGGAGCCCAGTTGCTTAAGTCACATCCCCTTCCTGCCATTGACCATTATTAAAGAGGTGGAGATTTAGGAAAACTTAAGATTGTCATTTTAAATGTTTGTTACTACAATGTTTATAACTCTTTAATTTAGCAATTATTATATGAATGGCTTAATAATTTGTACTTACAGTTTAGTAGCATCTAAAGCAATATTTTCTCTAATTCATAAATACCATATTCCCTGTGAGTAAATTCTTAAAATTCTATATCAATTCCATACCCAACATAATCCTTGTATTATGTGCAGAAGACATCTAAAAATTCAAAAACAGAGAATATAGTTCTTGCAAGCTTATTATATTTTTGTTTTTTTGTTTTTTTTTTAAAGATTTTATTTATTTATTTAATTTCCCCCCCTCCCCTGGTTGTCTGTTCTTGGTGTCTATTTGCTGCGTCTTGTTTCTTTGTCCGCTTCTGTTGTCGTCAGCGGCACGGGAAGTGTGGGCGGCGCCATTCCTGGGCAGGCTGCTCTTTCTTTTCACGCTGGGCGGCTCTCCTCACTGGCGCACTCCTTGCGCGTGGGGCTCCCCCACGCGGGGGACACCCTTGCGTGGCACGGCACTCCTTGCGCGCATCAGCACTGCGCATGGCCAGCTCCACACGGGTCAAGGAGGCCCGGGGTTTGAACCGCGGACCTCCCATATGGTAGACGGACGCCCTAACCACTGGGCCAAAGTCCGTTTCCCTTATTATATTTTTGAAAAGTTATATTATGAATTGACTTTATCCATTTTAGAATATTGGGAATTTTGTTATGTGGGTTTCAGACTTAGGGCATTTTCAAATAACTGTTTTATGTTTCTGTTCATAATTTTATTTATGTTTCTTTACTGGCTTGGAAATATTTTGGGTTTAGATAAGCAGGACTAATTTGCAAAGGTCAGCCCTGAAGTAAATTTGTTTTTGTTTGCTTTACACATAAACACATATAAATATATAATACAAACATGTACACACACATATATATACCCCCCATTTATCATTGTAAAACAGCAAAATATACTGGATGGTTTTTTATTTTTAGCTCTTACTCACTCTCTAGAAGCATGATCTGCTTTCCTGAGCATATATCATAAAGTCTGGTTCACAGTTACTTCATAATGAGCTACACATCCTGCCCCTTGCTTGTTGATCTATGTTTACCAAATGCCTCATATTGAGGCAATACTTTGGAAGATGTGGTCTCTAATGTAAATTGGCAGTGTATCATTTTTAGGTAGATAAGATATGTTTAGATATTACTGATAGAGATATAACATGTCAGAGATTTTTGTCTTGAAATGCCATATCCCTTTCCTGTACCAAGTTTATTAATTACCTAATACCAGCTAGTAAATAAAAGTAATAAACATTTTTCTTCATGTAACAGATGTGTATCTTGGTCCATTAAACTCAGGTTTGAGAGATAGATAACTTTATTTTTCTATAAATAAACAAGTTCTCTTTTGAGCCTCTGTTCTAATAAATGTGGGAAAATTAATCTCAGGTAATTATACTCCTCCCTAAATTGCATCTGAATTCTCTAGGGATTACCAAATGGCAAAATATGAGATGGGCTTTGGAGACAGCTTGTCCTCCTTGTCACCACTGAGATGTCCTAATTCCCTACATTATCACTAGTCATTGGTTCCCATAGGTCCCTGAAGCATCTCTCCTTGTTTCTACTGCAAAACCTTTTCAAAGCTTGTCAGTTCTCTGGGCCAAAATCCATGTTATTCTTGGACAGATAGGAAACATTATTGTCACTCCAGCCATGAGGAACTAGATGAGATTGACACAGTTATGACTGTGCAGACGTACTGTGTAGATACCTCTTATACTCTTGCACCATGTGGGATTTCTTGCCACGTCCCTGAAGCCTACTCAAAAATGAAAATAGAGTTTTCATAGCTATTGGAGCCCCTTGTGGGTTCTATCATTCCCGAACCCTCCTCTGGGACCCTCTTTTTCCCTTTGCTTTCTCTGCTAATTTCCCAATTTCAGAATATCATTCCTAATAATGGAGAGGTTAGAGAGCATGGAATCTTTGCTTTTAATTAACATACTCTCTTTTGATCTTTATTTTCTTATCCAGGATCAAGGTTTTGAATTTTTTTCCCTCTGAAACATAGCATGTCATTCTTTCCCCTAAGGCTATAAACATGGAATGTTCTTCCTATCTGGACTGGGGAAAATTTTAGAATATAAAGAAATGTGTGTGTGTGGGGGTGCGGTTTACTTGTTGTTTAAAAGTATTACCCCTTCAGGCTGGTATTTTTATATTGCCCATCTTCTGAAGGCTTCAAGGCATTCTTTTTTTTTTAAACAGATGAATTTTTTGGATACATATTAATAAAGTATACAGTCCGTCCAAAGTGTACAATCAGTGGTAGTTGGTGTAATCACATACTTGTGCATTTATCACTTTAATCATTATTAGAACATTTTCATTATTTTGATAGTAATAATAAGCAAAACAAACAAATAAGAAAATTTATCACTTCTCGGTCTCTCTATGCACCTCCTCCCCCCCCCTGCTGTACAATAGCTGCTATCTCTGGCTATTCTTGCCTGCTTGTTTATTTATTTATTTATTTAAAAGCAGTTTTATTAAGATATAGTCACATACAATACAGTTTATCCAAAGTGTATAGCAATCGTTTTTTAAAAAAATTCTTCCACAATTATTTATTTGTTAAGCTGTTTTATTGAGATATATTCATATACTATATGATCTTAATTGGAGAACTGTTGTTTTTAAGTGAATAAAGGCATGGGAATCCTTTTTACAGTCACTATTTGGGAATTCAGAATTCAGATTTATGGTTCTCCTTCATAGATGTGTATTTATTATCTTTGCCACTTACTTTGGAAAACAGCTTAGGGCAGTCTCCCTTGTCTCTCTTTTTTCTTCCCTTTTCCCTCCCTTCCCCTTATCTCCCCTGCCCTGCTGTTTTTGCTGTCTGTGTCCATTCATTGTGGGATCTTCTGTATCTATTTTTCTTTTTGTCTTCTCTTTTCATCTTTCTCCTCTAGGGTTTACCAGGATTTGATCCTGGGGACCTCTGATGTGGAGAGAGATTTCCTGTCAATTGCACCACCTCAGTTCCTGGTCTGTGCTGTGCTTCACCTTGACTCTCCCCTTCATCTTTCTTTCGTTGCATCATCATCTTGCTGTGTGACTCATTTGCGCAGGCACTGGCTTGCCATACAGGCACTCACGCAGTCACTTGGCTCACCATGCAGGCACTCGCGTGAGCACTTAGCTCACCACATGGGCACTTGGCTCGCTGCACAGGCACTTGGCTCACCACGTGGGCACTCAGCTCTCCAGTGGGCCCTGGCTTGCCTCACAAGCACGCTTTCTCTCCTTTTTCACCAGGAGGCCCCAGGGATCGAACCCAGGTCCTCCCATGTGGTAAGCGGAGGCCCTATCACTTGAACCACATCTGCTTCCCCTCCTCTTCTTAATCATCTTTTAAATTTAATTATGGGAAATTCAAAAAATATACAAAAGTAGAAAACAATAGTATGATAAACCTCCATGTGCCTGTCATCCAGCTTCAACAATGATCAACTCATGATTTCATCCATTAATCCTATTCCGAGCTCCACACTTGACACTGGATTATTTTTTCAATATAATAAACTTTATTTTTAAAGAGGTTTTAGACTACAGAAAAATTACATTGAAAGTGTAAGGGATTCCCAAATACCTCAACCCCCTCTCACTTCCCTATCTTCCCCTATTAATAACATCTTACAATAGTGTGGTACATTTGTTACAATTGATGAATAAATATTGAGGCATTGCTACTAACCAAGGTCTGTAGTTTACATTGTTGTTTACACTTAATTCCAATGTCCTAAAATGCCCTATGTTATTATCTGCATTTTGAAGATGAATTAATAGTGAAGTCCAAGTATTGAACCATTTTAGTACCATTTAGTCCAGAATCCAAAATTCCATCTATCCACTTAATAAGGTGCTTAGACTGTGGCATGTACTAGTCTTGGCTCAGGATATATACAGTGCAGCTTAAACTCTCGGAAAAATTCACAATTGGTATTAATTAGTTACACAAGAATATAACTTCTTAATTCTACATGAAACTTTCCAATGACTTTCTATCACATTTCTAAGGCTACCATTACTCTAGTTTTATGCAAAAAATGAAAATCCCTAAAAAGTATACAGGCCCTCTCTCCCCTGCTTCTGTTGCCAGGCTGACTCATTTTTTTTCAATTCTGAACCTGACTTACCCACCCAACCATATTTGCCTCCTGGGTGTTACTGAAACATTTCCTTGATGTTCCTGCCTCAAAGTCTTTGTTCTTAATATTCTCTTTGTTGTACTTTTCCCTAGATATTATAAACTCTGCAATAAATATCAAAATTATTTCTGACTGGATGCTTACTTAATAATTTGGTAATTACTTTGGTATTCTTTTATTCATGATATCATTTAACAGCATTAGAACTTAGGAGTCATGCTTTTGTGACAACTTGACTTTGGTGATACAGTGCCTCTCAGGTTTAAGCTGTGATTTTGGAGAATTAGTAACTTTTAACCACTGCACATCTTATACTTTAATAGCATTTGTTTTTTTCCCTCTTCTGATGAATAATTGACTGGATTAAGTACTTCATTTCTCTCCATAAATTAAATTAACTTTTTGTGAGTATGTGTCTGTTAAAACCTTACACTAGGTTATACTATGGCTAATATAACTTGTGTCTGTTTCACTGCAAGATGTAGTTCTTACAAATACCTTGTTTGGGAAGCAGATTTGGCTCAACTGATACATCATCTGCCTACCATATAGGAGGTCCAGCGTTCAAACCCAGGGCCTCCTGACCCTGTGTGGTGACCTCGCCTGTGGGAGGAAGGGCACCCGGTTTGCCACAGTAGCAAACAGTGCGGCAAGAAGTGATACCGCCTCTGCCCACTGGGCCTAGATAAGGTGACCACGCCTGACTAGGCCTTTGCTGCTAACGGCTGGCCGGCGCTGCCCTCCCCCTTTCTATCTCCCGCCTAGCCCAACATCCGGCCAGCTTGCACTCCCCCTTTCCCCTCCCCTATTCCAAACCTCTCAGCCAGCCCTCTGCCTAGCAACCGCTTACAATCACCTATCAGGAAGCAGTACCCGCCCGCACCTATCAAATCCCTCCACGCAGTCCCTAACCCTATAAAGCCGTATCCCCTTCCGCAATAAACCAGACTTGTGCCATCAGTCTGTCTCCGCGACTCCTTCCTGGGTCGTGCGCCCTCCACGCCTTCGGAGCCCCCGAGGGAAGCCTCAGCGGCCGTACGAGGCTTTCTTCCCCACGCCAGGGACCCCTCTCGTCCCACAACGGGACCCCACTTGTCCCGCAACAGGGATCCCGCTCGTCCCACAACGGGACCCCACTCGTCCCATAACAGGGACCCCGCTCGTCCCATAACAGGGACCCTGTTTCGTCCCTCACTCGCCCATGCGCAGTGCTGATGCATGCAAGGAGTGCCGTGTCACGCACGGGTATCCCCTGCATAGGGGAGCCCCATGCGCAAGGAGTGTGCCCCGCAAGGAGAGCCGCCCCACGTGAAAAAAGCACAGGCTGCCCAGGAGTGATGCTGCACACATCAAGAGCTGACACAGCAAGATGACGCAACAAAAAGAGAGATTCCCAGCGCCACTGACAAGAATGCAAGCAGACGCAGAAGAACACACAGCAAATAGACACAGAGCAAACAAGGGAGAGGAGGGGTAGGGAGAGAAATAAATAAAAAATAAATGTAAAAAATATATACCTTGTTTGGGGGAGTGGATGTGGTTCAAGCAATTGGGCTCCCATCTACCATATAGGAGGTACAGGGTTCGATACCCAGGGCTTTCTGGTGAAGGCAAGCTGGCTGGTGTGGTGACCTGGCCCATGCGGAGAGCTGATGCAGCAAGGTGACGCAACAAAAAGAGACACAGGCAAGATAAGAGACTCAGCAGACCAGGGAGCTAAGGTGGCACAAGAGAATGATTGCCTCTCTCCCACTCCGGAAGGTCCGGGATCAGTTCCTTGAGTTGCCTAATGAGAATATAAGCACACACAGAAGAACACACATTGAATGAACACAGAGAGCAAGCAATGGGTGGGGGAACCAAATAAATAAATTAAATAAATAATAAATAAAAATAAAAATACCTTGTTTGGCAAGAGTGCAGTGAGGATTGGCATTCTCAGTCATAGCTCATAGACATATATAGCTCTTTCCAGAAATATGTATCAAGAGATTTAAAAATGTTCACTTCCTTTGGCTTCATTTTTAGGTATCTAGCCTAAGGGAAATGCATGTATAAATATATGTACAACAATATGGGTAGTGGAAATTATGAGATTAATATCTCATTCTTGTTCTTTTTAAATTTCTTCCAAATTTCTCTAATGCTCATCTCAGGGGGGGAGACATACAGATTCTTGTACTTTTCTCCTCCTTTTATTTCCCTCATTTTCTTTTTTTTTTTTTAAAGATTTATTTATTTATTTAATTCCCCCCCTCCCCTGATTGTCTGTTCTTGGTGTCTATTTGCTGCGTCTTGTTTCTTTGTCCGCTTCTGTTGTCGTCAGCGGCACGGGAAGTGTGGGCGGCGCCATTCCTGGGCAGGCTGCACTTTCTTTTCACGCTGGGCGGCTTTCCTCACGGGCGCACTCCTTGCGCGTGGGGCTCCCCCACGCGGGGGACACCCTTGCGTGGCAAGGCACTCCTTGCGCGCATCAGCACTGCGCATGGCCAGCTCCACACGGGTCAAGGAGGCCCGGGGTTTGAACCGCAGACCTCCCATATGGTAGACGGACGCCCTAACCACTGGGCCAAAGTCCGTTTCCCTCCCTCATTTTCTTTTTCTCTATTTCCCCCAGTATGTATTTGCTTGATTTCTCTGAGTTTTAAAATGATGTGGCACCCAGTGAACCCAGAGGTGGATGAGGATTGTGGTTGAGGGTACAAATGCAAGAGTGTCCTTCTGTAACCTAGAGCAGATGTACATCACTATTGCAGGGTGGTGGGAATGTGGAGAAGCATGGGAAAACTACATTTGGTGTGACCTGTAGACTGTGGTTATCAGTCTTGCATCAATGCCAAAGATGTACTGTGTAGATAATGGAACTACTGTATGGAAAAAGTGTGCCGAATGTAAACTATGGACCATGGTCAGTGGTAATAGTCTGATATTGTCTCATAATCTGTAACAAATGTTCTACCATGGTGTGTTGTGTTGGTGAAGGGATGTTGTATGGAAAATCTACACATGTATGATTGTTTTTCACGTTCACAAATTCTAATAAAAATATATTTTTAAAAATAGGGTAGTTTGGGGGAAAAATACACCAAATATAAGATAGGGACTATAGTTGGTAGTAATATTTTCACAATGCTCTTGCATAGTTTGTAACAAATGTTTCACAACAATGCAAAGTGTTGGTGGAGGGGTGATGTATGAGACCTCTGTATGAAGTTATACATGTTTATTTTGTAAGTTCACAATCTTTACTATACACATATTGTTTATGCATGTTCATGTATGAATGATATACTTCAATAAAAAATGGTTTTAAAAATGGCATGGTATCTTCACAAGAAGAGGCTAAGATTTCCAAGGTTTAATATTTGGTTCCTGTTTGGAATTCAGTAAATGTGTGTTGACTCATATTACCTTTGCTAAGAAAGGTTCTTCTTTGTATCAGAAAGCAGATTCGTCGTAGTTTAACCCTGTATGATATCACTTAAGAATAGGAGAAACTACTGAAGTATCCAAGAACAGGCAGTATTTCTTGGAGCAATGAATTCTTTTCAGGAACTGGAAGTGTTTTCAATTATAAATGCATTTTACTGGGAGTGGAAGTTGCTCAAGTGGTTGAGTGCCAGCTTCCCACACGGGAGGTCCTAGGTTTGGTTCCCAGTGCCTCCTTTAAAAAAAAAAAAAAGTAAACAACAAGCTAAACAAATGAAAAAACCAACTCAGGGAAGCCAGTGTAGCTCAGTGGTTGAGTGCTGGCTTCCCACATATGAGGTCATGGGTTCAATCCCTGGTCCCCAGCATCTCAAAAAAAAAAAGACGTTTTACTAAGCCAGGCACAAAAAGACAAATATTGCATGGTTTTACTAATAAGAACAAAATACAAAGAATAAATACATGTAGATAAAAACCTAGGGTATAGGTTATTAGGAGATAAGAGGAGGGCTGTTAATGTAGAAGTTTTAATTAACTTGACTGTAAAAGTGTGAAAATGGATAGGGTTGATGGTAACACATTATAGTGAATAGCAGCTGGTTTATAAATGGAATTGTGGCTGAAGAAGGTAGTCTAGGGATGTAAAATGTCAATTGAAAGAAAGCTAGAGCATAATCTAGGGACTGAATATCACACTGAATCCAGAGGTGGATGAGATTTGTAGTTAATAGTACAAATGTAAGAATGTCCTTGTGAACCTGAATGTATGCTTGTCAGTAATGCTGGGTGGTGGTAATGTGAAGAAGCATGGGAAAAATTCAATTAATGTAATCTGTGGACTACAGTTAACAGCAATACTATAATACTCTTGCATCAATGCCGAAGGTACACTGTTATTAAATAGGGGGTTATAGAAAAATATCCCAAATATACACTATGGACCATAGTGGTAATAATCTGATAATATTATCCCACAATCTGTAACAAATATTCTACAATGGTCTGGTATGTTGGTGAAGGTTTTTTGTTTAAAAATTCTACACATGTGCATGATTGTTTTGTAAGTTCACAACTTCTGTAATAAAAATATATTTTTAAAATTCTCGATTTGACCATCTTTTTTTAAAAATTAAAATAGAATTTATTAGCTTTTCTTTTAATATAAACATGAGAAAGAAAAAACACTGTAGATTGTAGCATTCTTTTCAAAATAAAACTGTAATCAAATACTTGAGTTTCCAGGCTCCAAACACCATAAACAATGTTTTTTTTTTTGTCTTTATTCATTTTTAAAAAATATTACATTCAAAACATATGAGGTCCCCATATACCCCCCCAACCCCCTCACCCCACTACTCCCTTCATAGCAGCATTCTCCTCCTTCATCATGAGACATTCATTGCATTTGGTGAATACATCTCTGAGCATCGCTGCACCTCATGGTCAATGGTCCACATCATAGCCCACACTCTCCCACGTTCCATCCAGTGGGCCATGGGAGGACCTACAATGTCCGGTAACTATCCCTGCAGCACCACCCAGGACAACTCCAAGTCCCGAAAACACCTCCACATCTCATCTCTTTCTCCCATTCCCCACACCCAGCAGTCACCATGGCCGCTTTCTCCACACCAATGCCACATTTTCTTCGATTACTAATCACAATAGTTTATGAATAGAATATCAGTTAAGTCCACTCTAATCCATATTCTATTCCTCCGTCCTGTGGACCTTGGATTGGTTGTGTCCCTTCCACATCTATGTCAAGAGGGAGCTTAGATTCCACCTGGATACTGGGCGCAATCCTCCTGCTTTCAGTTGTAGGCACTCTTGGCTCCCTGGTGTGGTGGTTGACCTTCTTCAACTCCATGTTAGCTGAGTGGGGTAAGTCCAATAAACCAGAGTGTAGGAGCTGAAGTCTGTTGAGGCTCAGGGCCTGGCTATCATATGGTCAGTCCAGAGATTCAGGTCCCCTGGGTATTTATTAAACCCCAGCACCAACTACAATTCTGGTAAAGTTACAGGAAAGGCTTGTGAAAAGAGATCACATCTGAGTCCAGCTCCGTCACACAGAAACACCAAACCCAAAAAAGGGCCGACTGACATGGCACTGAACTCCGTCTGCCATGACCATAAAACCTGTGGGTCTCTGTAGCCCTCAGAAGAACCAATACCTGGTATTGATCATCTTCTATTACAGTGGTAATAAACACTGAACATGGGAAGCAGACTTGGCTCAACAGATAGAGCATCCGCCTACCACATGGGAGATCCGCAGTTCAAACCCAGGACCTCCTTATCCCGTGTGGAGCTGGCCCACGCACGGTGCTGATGTGCACAAGGAGTGCCCTGCCATGCAGGGGTGTCCCCCGCATAGGGAAGTCACACACACAGGGAGTGCGCCCCATAAGGAGAGCTTCCCAGCATGAAAAAAAGTCCAGCCTGCCCAGGAGTGGTGCCACACACATGGAGAACTGATGCAGCAAGATGATGCGATAAAAAGAGACACAGGTTCCCAAGCCACTGACAAGAAGAGAAGTAGACACAGAAGAACATAACAGCAAATGGACACAGATCAGACAACTGGTGGGGGGAGGGGGGAGCAGGGGAGAGAAATAAATAAATAAATAAATAAATAAATAAATAAATAAAATAAACAATGAACATTAAAATTCCTTGAAGTTGGGGAGCTGATGTAGCTCAAGTAGTTGAGTGCCTGCTTCCTGTGTACAAGGGTTCAAAAATAATAAAAATAAAAATGTTTAAAAATGCATTTTATACTTCACATTTATATGAAATTGTTAAATAGGCTATTTTAAAGAGCTTTACCATTTGTCATTACCAAACAATAATAATTGCATTGAATTAGTTGATTTGCTAATTATAGATACTTGAACTGTCCTAAATTCTGAAGACAAGGAAATATACTTAGTTTTTAAGGCTGACACATGTATAATCCCCTAATGAATAGTTTGTCACACTGCTTAATATATTTGTGCTACTATGATGCAGTTATTTCTTTTAAAGCAGTATGCCATTACTAAATTCCTATAGGTATTTTCTTAAGTGAATACAAATGTTATTCCTATTAAGAACTTCGTCTTTCTTATTTATTACCTTTTTGAAGTGCCTTTTTTCTTTAAATGCCCTATTTTAACCTGTGAATTGCCACAATATCCCAGATATGCCCATTTTTGCTACATGGTTTAGAGTGGTTTAAATCTATTTTCTTTCTCTTGTAGTGGTTCCCCCTGGAAGTCCTGGGCCCATTACTCGTCATGGGTCCTATGACAGTTTAGCTTCTGACCATAGTGGACAGGAAGATGAAGAATGGCTTTCTCAGGTAAAACTCATAAATGTTTAGGGAGTTAAAGTGAAAGAAAACAAATCTACTTTCTGTTTTTATTCTTGGATTTTAAAATACTTTTCCTAAGTGAAAAAAAGAATCTGTGAGTGGGAGGAGGAGTGAGATTGGTAACTCTTTGTTGGCTCACCAAGAATTCATCAATTGTCTTTTCATATTAAGAATTTTTCATAAATGTTGCTGCAGTGATACATATATACATCTATACATACATTCACATATACATATGTTTGTGTTGTATGTATATATGTTAAGTTTTTATAGAAGGCATAAAACATGCCTATCTTTCAAAGAATCCCCTTGTGTCCTTGGATTTAGATGAGCTCTTTGGAACACATTTTCATCAGGATTAAAATAAATGAAAAAAAGAGTAGACCTTGTTAAAACAGTGAAACCATTCAGGTTCTTTGGAATTTGTTTTGTGGAGTCAGCATTTTCTGAAGATTGGGCTCATACTTTCATTATGGAAGTTCAGCATTCTATTCTGTACACATCCTGATTGTGCATCGCTGCATTTCCTTTCCTAAACTCATGTAAATGCTCCTTCCAGTGGTCTTAAAATCACTCCTGTAACAGCTTCAACTGACCCTTTCTCCCCTTGCCAGGCGAAACTGTCTTCATCTCAAGGGCTTTGAAATAAAAGATTCTTGGGTAGATTTCAAAATGATGAGATTACAGATTGACTTCATTACAAATTTTGTTATGTTTGCCTGACATCATGGTGAAGTTAATGACCTGTCTCAGATTACCAATCTGGCTGCTTTTCCTCAGACAGGTGCTTTAGAAAAAGTGGAGGCTGGGTGTTGTTTCATTGCTTTTCTTAAGGAGGGTGGCCTGAAAACTAAAGGGAATCTGGAAACAGAGAATCAAACCTCATCTAGGTATTATAACATGACTATTACCACACCAAAGATAATCACAGGAAACTCCTTGAAGGAGGATTGATGCTTTAGTTCCTGGCATATGAAGGGCCATCCTTTCTTGAGGACACCAAGATAAAGTGAACCCAAAGTGCATGTGTTGTTTTCAAAATCAAAATGTTGTCCTTTTTAATAGAGTACTGGTAAAGAAACCCCCATCCTTCACTTTAACTTTTCAATTAGCAAAAGGGGTAATGTGTGCTGTCAGTGTGAAGGTATATAAAATATGTTAGAGGAGAATGAACAAGAACATCTGGCCATTGCCTCAGTGAAATAGCAGAGGCATCTATTAACCTCTTGGCCCTGTGACACTGATGGTTTTGAGCTTAAAGTACAAGAATGTTTTAGCTGTGGCTTCATTTACATTGCCAAGTACTATTTGAATCAGTGTCCTCAATCTGAGTTTTCTTTTTTTTTTCTAAAAATTTATTTTTTATTTATTTCTCTCCCCTTTCCTGCCCTCCCACCAAATGTCTGCTCTCTGTGTCCATTTGCTGTGTGTTCTTCTGTGTCCACGTGTATTCTTGTCAGCCGCACCCGGAATCTGTGTCTCGTTTTGTTGCGTCATGTTGCTGCTCCAGCTGTCTGTGTGTACAGCACCGTTCCTGGGCAGGCTGCATTTTGGCACTTTTTTCGCGTTGGGCAGCTCTCCTTACGGGCACACTCCTTGTGCGTGGGACTCCCCTACATGGAGGACACCCCTGCACAGCACGGCACTTCTTGCGTGCACCCACACTGCGCGCGGGCTGGGTCATCGCATGGGTCAGGAGGCCCTGAGTTTGAACCTTGGACCTCCCATGTGGTAGGCAGGCGCACTATCCGTTGGGCCAAATCCGCTTTCCAGTTTTCTTTCTTTGATTAGTGGGAATGTGAATATTGTTCTAAGACCATGATGCTTTGCCCTTTAAGATTCACACTTTGGACCCTTTTCAGTTATGTTTTAAGAATTAATCACTGCAGTCATAGAAATGTGATTAAATTTAAAAGGAAGCAGGGCAAAAATAAAGCAAATACAAGATACTAAGAAATATTTTCCTCCATTGGTTTCCATATTTGACCTCTTTTTCAAGTTTCTCATCTATAACATCATGTAATATGTATATTTTCTGTTTTTGTTTTCTACTTTATGCCTTGTCTTTACAATGTTTAATACAGCATTGGCAACATTCTCTACTCCATCCATAGAACATGAAATACATAAAGCACTTTCATAGCAGTGTTTTGTAGCACATAAAATACCTGGGTCTATTTTTGTGGTAGTTGAGAAAACATTCTAAGCAAAGGTGTTTTTAAAACCAAAAGTCCAGTTTGAGAGAAAATCAATAATCATTTCTTCATTTAAAAATTGGATTTGGAGGGATTTTTAGGACCATATATTAAATATAAAAATTCTGGAAAGAAACTGGCTTTGGGTGTTAAAAGTTAAAAGTTTGTCAAGAGCTTGATCTTCAGTGAAGAAATTACTTTTAATCTGTATATTTATAGGTATAGTTTTCAGTACATGCTCACAAAGTGAAAAGTATTATTTAGAAGGAATGAAAAAGGTAATTTCTCAGGAGCTGACACTAGTCATATGGGGCAAGCATCCAGTCCTTTCTCTTTCATGTGATTTTTGTGAAATATATATGTGCATTGTATGCATGTGTATGTTTATACTCCTATATATACATACATATACTTGCACAAAATGAATATTGGATATATATATATATACACAAATATACAAAATGAAATTTTTTTGGTTGGTTTATTTTGGTGAAATCCAGTGGAGGGATATAGTGAACATCTATATAGGTTGTGATTATCATCACCTTTTGATTGTGGCTCCCTGTTCCCCTTCCCACTTGGTTCATATGGGTTTCTTGGAGAATGTAGGTATTGAGAGAAAGGATGGGGGTGGATCATGGAAGGATCTAAAAAGGGAGGCCATAATACATTTATATCATGATTCCTACTCTGTTTCAGGTTGAAATTGTAACACATACTGGACCCCACAGACGTCTGTGGATGGGTCCACAGTTCCAGTTCAAAACCATCCATCCCTCAGGCCAAACCACAGTTATATCATCCAGTTCATCTGTATTGCAGTCACATGGTCCAAGTGATACTCCACAGCCCCTTTTGGATTTTGATACAGATGATCTTGATCTTAACAGTCTCAGGTAGGAAATAAGAACTAGAAAGTGATTTGAATGACCAGATTAATATGTTTATTTGTATACTAAGTAATATTTACATTTCACTTTTTGGCATAATATCATGTGGACTTATATTCACTATTACTTGTGATTCACTATCATTGTTTGACATCTCTCTCACATCCAGTAAATATTTGTATGCTTTATTAATATGTATTAATTTTTAAATTATTTTAAAAGTTTGTGTTTCAAATTATAGTTCCCTAAATATAATATCAAGTACACAGTTAAACCATCCCATTTTATGGTGCCTTGCTAATTTTTCTATTACAATCAGAGGTCAGATTATATTTTCTTTTCCTGATCTTTCCAATTAAATTTCATCTGTGATTTTCATCTAGGACTGTATCTTTATTCTTTTAGATTATAAAAAGTTTTTGGTAGAAAGTTTTGGTATAAATTCACTTATAGTTTACCATCTATATTTTCTTGATATATATTTTCTGATACCTACTTGTAAAAGGATACAACGTATGCTTTTTTATTATGAACTTATATTCTTTTTAAAATGAAACTCAGAACTTTTTGATCTTTTGCAGTTTCATGTTTGCCTAGCAGTTTAATTTGTTTTACCAAGACTTGACACATTATGATGCAACAGACAATGAAGGAATCAATCTAATGTTATATAATTTTCTTTTCCTTTTCTTCCTTTAATACTGTATTCTGTAATGTATCCTTACTTGAATGTAAAGCAGCCCTCTGATGTTTTGCATTTCTTTTTTTAAATTGTTGGAAAATATTCATCATCTGTTGGAAATATGTTTTTATCTGCCTCTTTGCCAACAGCATCGATTCATTATAACAAAGCAAAAGCTTTTGCAGAAGTGGATTAGGCTTGCTATTTCTTCCTAGAGAATGATTTATACCGATAAACGTATCTCCTTTTAATACCTTTATTAGTGTCTTGGTTTTTTGTTTATTTGTTTTTTATTTTCTTCCTTTCTTCTCTCCATTTTTGCTTTTTAAAATTCTAGCATATTTTCTTCAGCTTTTGAGAAATGGCACATTTTCCCGAGACGTCAAGCAACAGTGACAGAATACAGTGGGTGCCAGACCAGTTTTCAGTGTTTTAGATTAGTAGTGAAGCCATTTCACCCAAGTAGAGTCAGTATTCAACTTAGTGATTTACTGTATAGACATTCACATTTGCAACATTCAGTTAAGTGTTAATAATAAAGCATTTTACAATACAAAGTACAAATATGAGAATGTATTCTCATGAATTATAGCAAATATACAATACTAATAGTTGGTATTAATGGATGGTTTGTGGGAATCATACACCAAATATAAGCTGTGGACTCTAGATAGCAGTAATATTATGTGCATTAATAGTCCATTATACAATTGATGATATTCTTTCATCATTGGTAACAAATGTGTCATAATGTAAGGTGTTGTGTTGGGGCAATGTATGGGAATCTTATATGGTATGCATGATCATTTTATAAACTCACAACTTCTCAAATAAAAAATATTTTGCCTTAGCTCAATAATTACATTAATTAACTAATTAAAGCATTTTAAATAGCCTATAAACTACCCTCATTCATTCTCTTTTTGGAATTATAACAAGACCCTGTCCCTTTCCATCTGGTCACTGTCACCATCTGCTATTATAAGGCCTTGTCCCTTTCTCTGGAGGACCATCTCCAGCTTCCCATATATACAGCTCTGTCCCCTTCTTTTGTGAACTCCTCTGGCCTTTCTTAGTTACTCCATACCTCTAGCGTAGTTATTCTGCTAAGATCTCTCCATGTTGCTTATCAATCTCTTATTTTCTACAGAGCTACATTACTGAAATCAGCCAGAAATTTCCCTAGGGACTTTCCTTGTTCTTATACTAGAAAGCAACCAGTGTTTTTTATCTAAATGACTTCAAATTTTGTATATTCAATTAGAATATTTTTCCATTCAGTGGACTTATATTAACTTTAGAAACTTTTATTTTGGGCAAAAGGTTTATAAATTTCTTTTGTTGCATTTATAATTTATATTTTAAAATTTGAGCATATAGGCCCTTGATTAAGACCTTAACCCCCATTATAGCACAGTTTTAATGAGAAATTCAGATTTCACTCATTTCAACTTTTTAGTCCTTTATAGTACCATTTAGTATCATTTCCTGTCCAGCATCCTATTAGAAACCCAACTGTTCATATTTTCCTCATTCTTGTTTAATATCATTCTATCCCAGCCCCTCACCTCTGATTCTTCCACATTTCTCCAGACTTCAGAGCACTGTGGCCACCAGCCTTATTTCCTCCTTTAAACTGTAAAGTCCTGGTTTAGATTTTGTTGGCTAAAGTGACCCAGTATACTGCCAGGTACCTCATAAGAGACCATTAATAATTATGTGGTGTTATAGTAGTCTCCTTGCCTCCTAATCCAAATAGGAAAGAAGCAGGTATAGTGTTGAACATTATATCCATAGAAATCAGACAGCTAAACGTGCCAGATTTTTATCCAGAACAGGGATTAAAATGTAAAATAATCAATGAAGTATTTGTTAATAGATCTGAGAAACATATAATGCAAAGGAAGCAGAGTATACAAAACTTGGTTTTCCACTTAAGATTAGCTCCTGAAAAATCAATATACGTATTAGATTGCTTTCAGCTACAAGTTACAAACACCCTAGTTTGTTTTATTTATTTTAATGAGAGATTTAATTTCCATGAGATAAAATTCACCATTTTAAAGCATACAATTCAGTTGTTTTTAGTATATTCACTACGTTATGCACCATCTGTCCAATGGTGCTTATCAAGCTCTTGTTTTCTAAGACCTATTACAAACTCTATGCTTTAGCCAAATCATTCTCATCATCATGCCCTACATTTTCATGCTTATTCCCAAATCCAGACTTCACCTTGTGCTAGTCCTACACTTACAGTACACATCTTGCTCCTCTCATTTTATACATATTCTAGTACTCATAAAGATCCAGTTACTTTTACAGCTCCACAAGATCTTCAATGTAAATAACCAGACAATTAATGAACAATGTAAATATTCCCCATATACTCGTTCTCCTTTTATTATCTATGTCGTTCATTTTCATACCTTAGTTTTCTTTTGCACCAGCTTATGAATGTTTATCTGCTGTGCCATATATCTGCACATAGACCTTGTACTTCGTGGTATATTTCTGACTTATTGCTGCCACATGATTAATATTCAGCAAATACTGAATATTATATACTATATACTGAATATTGTTAATATTCAGCAAATACTGAATATTATTAAATATACACATATATTGCTATAGCACGTTTTTGTTCTTTTAATTGCCTGGAACGCTCAGATCTTTTAGTCATACAGAGATTTTTGTGTTAATAGTGTTTATTCTGGAAATAGACTCTTGGCATTTATAGATTTGCCATTCTTGGGCAACTTGAAATTGTGTGTAGTAAATTGCAATTTTATTGAGGTTCTAATTAAGTGTTATGTGCTAATTGGTAATTTTATAGGGGTAATTCAATTCAGTAGTAAACCCCCTGCAGCCACATCCCAATACAGCTTTGTCAGTCTATGTTTGTTGTCATATATAAAATTATTTTCATTAAGGATTTTAAGAGAATAACTTAAAATTTTGCTGCCTTTTATGGAGGGCATTACTAGCTATGATGCTATTCATAAATTTAGGGATTCTATTTTTTGAATGTAATATTAAAAAAATAAAGACAAAAAAATTAAAAAAATAAAAAATAAATTTAGGGATTCTCAAAACTCTTCATATGTGTCCTTGCAAAGGGCATATGTTTCCTCTCCCATTTTGCTTAATTTACCCCTTGAAATTAATGTTAACTTTTCACTCAATTATTTCAAAATATATTAAATAGCATACAAAGATAAGATAGGAGGATTAGGGAAGAAGAGAATATTTACAGTGCTTTAGCCTTGTGCAAGAATTCTGGACTGTTGTTCCTTAATTGTCTGATTTTAGAATGAATGGTTTTTTAATGGATTGCATTATTCCAGCATTCCTGATTTAAGGTCTGTTATAGCAAGCAGCAGTTTTCACGCCAGTAACATGTGAATTAAATTAAATTGCATTGCAGGATCCAGCCAGTCCGCTCTGACCCAGTCAGCATGCCAGGGTCATCCCGTCCAGTCTCTGATAGAAGGGGAGTTTCCACAGTGATTGATGCTGCCTCAGGTAGAAACCCACCCCAAAATGTTTTCTGCTCGCTCCTTTTTTTTAATTTATTTTCTTGCACAATGTAGAAGATGATATTTGTCTTCCTCTTTGTTCTTATTTTTGGGGGATAAAGTATGTGTGTGTCACTCATTACCCTGCCTTTGTTGCTAAACAATGCCATGTATTTAAACATTGTTAAGGTTGGTGAATGATGCAGTGGAGTTGGTGCTTGATTAAATATAATGAATACAGTATTGAAGGCTACAGGGTTGATGATTGTTTCGCTTTTGATCACTCAAAAGTGGAAAAGCAACCTTGACAGAGAATGTAAATACAATATATGGATTTAATTTACTCAACCTGTTGAGTATCCAAAGTACCTGATCTCTGGAAGTAGAGAGAGACCAAAAGCTATAGCTTGAATGGTTTTATTATTCAAAGCATAAAGTTTAGAAACTCATTAACTTTTGTCTATCTATCATAGTTATTAACTTCCTGTCTTTGGAACCAAGCCATTTATATGCATCATTAGCACCTGGAAGCATGTTTTTACCTTTGTAGATGATAGTCACTACCTTTGTATGGTAAACTCTTTTCATCCAGTCTGCTAAAATAATAGAACTGTTTATAATAGTAAATTTTATCATCTCTAAATTGAGTGGTAAAGAAAATAGTGATGCCTGACGTCTTGGTGCAGCTAGGGAGCTTCTAAAGATAGCTCACAGCAGGATTTCGTCAAAACAAAAATTAAGCCTCTCACAAGCAGAATTATTAAACACTTGCCACTAGTCAAAGAGTAGAATCAGAAAGACTTTTAATCTGTAGTGATTTCAAAATCCCTAGAGACTGCTGATTTGATTGAGGCTGAAACTATAAAAGAAAGTGGAAACAACCGCAAAACTGATTTGTGAAGGTCTCTTTTAAAAGACCAAAACTTCTATTTCTGTCTCAGTGTATATTTTGAAATTATGAAGCTAATGGGTTTTGTGCATTTTCTTTGTGTTCTGATGTTTTGGTCAGTGGGTCTTAACTTGTACCTTACTGAGCTGTCCATGTCTAGGGCTATGTCCTCATTTTTAATGTGGATTCTTATTTAGGGGATTGATACTTGTTCCTCTGCTTTAACTTGGCATCTGTGGTTGGCCCCTGAAAACAAGCATAGAAATGTGTAAAATCGTTATCCCTGCTTCTTTGGATTAAATGAGATATTGAGATGGGCGATTTAATCAATAGATCTCATTCTGAAAATTTGCCAACATTTCCTCTGGCTCTGGGATTATCCATTTACAATTGTGAATCCTGGAAATGATATATTTTAACCAAAACTATTTTATCCAAGATTACAATTAGTAGATCTGGTTGGGGTTTTTAAACAGTCTTAAATTGCCAGATTATTAATGTTTTAGAGGAAAGTGACTAGTTACCAGGAACGCCTGTCAGTATGTGTGTTACCATGTGTGTTCTTATTGAAAGTTGCCATATTCAGTACAACAGTCTGCGATAATACTCTATTATTTATCACATAGCACCGTCTTAATTTTAACCCTTTGCAGAGTTGTCTCAGGTAATACAGAGGAACTTCAGTGAATTATTGTTTCCGTAGTTTTAACTCTTTTGCAAGAAAAATTTTAAAATGGGTATTTGAGTAAGGAAATAGATCCTTGTCCTTGGCTTGCTTAATATCCATGAGAGGTTCATCATTGAATTTCTAGGATATTGATTTAAGGCTCTAAGCCTCTGCCCTAAAGTACCAGTCTCTTGAATAGGGAAAGGACTTCTTGGTGGCTAAGTTCTATCATTATTTTTCTAGACCTGTTTTCATTCCAGAAAGCTGTAATTCCTTTCTGCAAGTCATCCAGAACAATGAAATGTGTGTATTGCTTTTTCTAGCTTTGAGCTAGAGAAGCCCCATAGATAAGGAACTGGAATTTTCATGATAATTCTTCATCTATCTCCCAAGTGGGGAGCATGTGAATAATATTTTGTTGGAGAAACTCCATCTTCTTTATCTAATAGGATCACTGTTTTTTTTACCTTTCTACTGATGTTTATTAAGATAGAGACTAAATAGTTGTTTTTTGTGTGTATGTGAAACAGGTTTATGGAAATATTGTTTTAGATTCTTCTATAATACTAAAAAGAGTATAATAAGTTTTTATTATAACTGTTCCTGAACCAGGAAGTGTGTCTCTGATTATGACCCATTCATTGGAGATAGCTATACATTATGAAATTGCTCTTCTGGATGTCCTGTTGACTAGAGATATGACCAATGTGGTATCTCCTCTTATTGGGTTCCATTGTTTTGTCCTACCATCAAGTGATTTATAAGACTGACTGTAATGTCTTTTTAGCTGTAACCTGTGGTACATTTTATAGCTTTTTCTCTATTTTAGTGACAGCTTTTGTTCCATCTGTCTAACCTGGTGATGTTATAATTATTTTTCATGTAATTACTTTTCAGAAGCATAGAATTTAAAATTTAATGTCATAATTTACAAGTATAACAGTTTTCAAAGTGAAATATTTTATTTAAACTTTGAGGCCTGCATTTCATGTTTTAGATATCAGTGTGTTAATCTGGCAGTGTTATTCCATTGAAACTAAAATTGATCAACCGAACATTGTGCTACTTTTGCTGGAAAAAAAAACAAAAACGTTTTCACAATTCATGGTCATCCAATATACCTCCAGTTTACTCCTTCATATTGAAACACATTCCCTGAAATACATTTGTGGGTTTTTTTTGTTTGTTTGTTTGTTTGCCTGCTTGCTTATTAACTTCTGTAGTTTAAGCAGAGGGTAAATTCTATACCTGTGGACTACCTTTTTAGTATCTCTCTATAAATATCCATAATTTAGACTTAACAGATCTATAACTGCTTCATGAGTAAATATTGTTCTTATAATATCTGTTTCATCTTATCTTTGGTAATTCAAAAGGTACTATTTGTTTTTTTAATTTCGAGTATGGATAATTGCAAGGTGTTAACTTTCCAGGTCAAGTAGAAGGAAATGGAAACAGAAATGGAAACTATAAGATTTTACCATTAGATACAGGCTACTCAGAACAGTGGGTATGGAGAGAACTGTACAGTTTTTCCCATATCCAGCAAATTGACATTGTCTCTCAGTCATAGATAGTATTTTCAGACAAAGTATTATATGGATTTCCTTGACAGCCAATAAGCATCTTAACCTTTTTCCCTGAAAATACTTTTTGGTTAGCTATCTAAGAATTTCTTCCTATTGCTTGACCATTATGACATTATACCCCCTCCCCCTTTTTTTTTATAAAGTTGTAGGATCTCTGAAATGAAAATAGAAAAATAGCTGTCAATGTCCTGATTGAACTTTGTTTCCCAGGTTTGTGACTGAGGGTCTTTTGCCAAGACTTGTTGGCTGTACCTGTTCGTTAACTTAATAGCATTTTTAGTTGCTTTTGGGTCATCAAAGCGAAGAGCCTAGAAAAACCTGGTGTACACTGAGTTTGTTGGTTCCAGTTTGTAGTTTTAATATGGAAACTGATGTTTACAAAGAAAGAACTTCAATCAACTGGGATTGAAAGACAAACTTATGCCTGACTTGTGTGAACACCAGACATCTTTGTCAAATTCTAATAAAGTAAACATTTTATGGAGGCAACATTTCAGTGCTTGGTGGGGGGAACATATCTATGTAGGTTCTTGAGGAAGATGGTAGAAGGAGAAGGGGACAGTGTGACAAATAAGTGAAATGAATTTTTATCCTTTGGAATATGCTTTGGTATGTAAGGTTACATCAAGTATTTCAATAAATATGGATAAAGTTGTTGATGATCTTTGACTCAAGAGAAATATTTTTATTACATAATTGAACTAATCTAAGTAGTTTATAAGAAGTTAGAACAAATAATTAATTTAGCCAATACAATTTGAACACTTAATTTTTACCCAACATGGAGATAATTTATTTACTGAAGAAAATTTACACATTTAAAAATCTCAAAACTGGTTTGGTTTGGTTGATTGTATAACTATAATTTGTGCCTATTTTGTATATTTGGCATTTCATGCATCAGACCTTCAGAAAAACAAATAATACAATTACAGAAGGGCAGTTGGGGAGGCATGTGGAATTTTATCCTGCAGTCATATCCATGCTGGTGAGAAATTCTTATAGAGATATGCTTTTATCTTACAGAGATGGTTCTGATATACTGGGGCAAGAATATTCCAAGGAATATATTTAATTTTATCTACAGTTGCTATTCTAATCTGAGGCAAACAAACTTAGTTATATTATTCTAAAACCATCAGAGGCATCATGATGCTGGTGGTAAGAAGCAGAGATTTGTAAGAGATACAATAAGTCTACTGTAATGAGGGCACTTAGCTCCATGATCTTAAAACTTAAAGCTGACTGACAGAAGTCATGATGTTATATTCATGGTCTTGAACTTTTGCTGAAATCTTTAACTGTCATTTTCCTACATGAATTCTTTTTTGCATATCTAAAAGGGAAATTTAATGTCCCTGTGCACAGATTGTATCCTCTTTTTGTGTTCAAATTTAATTCATAAAATAATTCCCAGATAGAAAGGAAAATAGAGTTCTGTAGAAATATTGAAATATTTATTTGAATAAATATTGTGGTTTCAATTAAGAGTTTCAGATATAAAGTGACGAAAACTCCAAGCATACATGTGCCTTGGTTATTCAAAGCCTATGTGGGATCAGTAAAAGGATTATGGATAAGGGTGAAATTAAATGAAGGCTGAGTCCTGACCTGTGAACAATACCTCAGAGGGGAAAAAGGAGGTCAGTAATTTTACTTTCAAGTGTCTTGTTTGTTCCATGGAACAGTTAATAAACATTCAAACTCAAATATTAATTTTGGCTTTTTATTAGAAATTTGGAAGTTTATACATTAAAACATCTGTAATATATTGAACACCTACCCTACTGTCTACATAGAATGAAAAGTAAGTTTTAGAAATTAAGAACACAAAACACGTGATTTACACATGATGAAAGTGCTTAGCCACATCTCACTCTCTGATTTAAATATTCCTCTCATTCTTCTTTCTAATATTTTTAGGATGTTAGAAGATCAAAGTCAAGTTAACAATGTGAACAAATTTAGCTCAGCACAATTGAGAAAAAAATAATGATTGTCCAGTTGAAGATGAAGAAATGGTAAACGGAAGTAGAAGAGGCTGTTGGGAAAGTTTCTTCTGATGACACATTGCTTCTTTGAATAAATCTTTGTGTCGACTAAAACCTTGCCTATGATTTCTCTATTGTAAGCTCAAAGTCCTTGAAATTACTTTAAATCTTTCCTAAGCATCGTGAAAAGGTATCAGTGGAATTCCTCTCACTGCTGATATACTGAGACACCACATACATACATGGGACTTTTTAGCCAGAAGACCCAACTTTTATGTATCTTTATTACTACATCTTTAATACAAGGCTGACTGTTTATATAGTCTGTTGCCAGAGACTGTGATGGCAGGTGGACAATCTGGGGGACATTTTAGAATTTGTCTAACCAAGAATTCCATTTGTCTTAGTGATATGATTGTCAAACTGTTAGTGCCACATTTTTAAAGTGGTGTCCAAGAGCCTGAGGGCCTTATGTTTATAGATGCCACCTATAAATGTAGAAACAAGCAAAGACTCCTCCATTAGAGATCAGCCATTAAAGACCAGCCTGGGATCTCACCTGGGTGACTAGTCAGAACTGGAACTCCTGATATTCTCCTGCACATAGTTAAGAACTGCCACAGAAATGCTAAAGCACATAATCAAAGTGAAAATGATTGTTCTATGAAAAGGCTTCTCCTGGAAGCTTGATGTAGTGGAAAGAATAACAATTAACTTTTAAATCTGTAGTTTAGTTTCAGCTTTGCCTGTAGCTAGCTATTTGGCAAATTGCTTCAATACTCAATGCTCATTTCCAAAAATCAGGGAATTGAGCCATGTTATTTCACAAGTCTGTATTTTGGATCACCTTTGGATGATATTTTATGTACAGCAAAATGTATATAGCTCAATGAGTGCTTATACCCAAGTTACCACCACTCAGATCAAAATGCAGAATATTTATGTCATCCTAGTAAGTTCCCTTTTGGCCCTTCCAATAATACTATCTCTGAACTAGAATAACTGCTATGACTTTTATCATCATAAATTAGCTTTGTGTATATTTAATTTCATATAAATGGAATAATTCCTTACCTACTCTTTTGTATCTGTCTTTTGCTCAGCTTTCCTCAATCAGTGTTTTTGACTTTCATCTAGGTGTTATATTTATCAGTAGGATTTTTTTAAAAAACATTGCAGTGTATTATGACGTTGTGTGAATATATCACAGTTTATTTATCTGTTCCTTGGTTGATTGTTTCCAGCTTTTGGTTATCATGAATAAAGCTGCTATAAACATTTTTTAACATATGCATTCATTTCTCTTGGGCACATAATTTCTTATTGGGAATTTCTTGTCCCAAGGAATGAATATGTTTATTAGGAACTGCCAAAAAGTATTTTAAAATGACTATACCATTTTATAGTCTTAACAGCAATGTATTAACATTTGGTTTGCTCCAGATTCTCATTATCACTTGATATTGTCCATCTATCTTAGTCATTCTAGTTAAGGTTAGTTGTGATTTTAATTTACTTTTCTCTGAAGAATAGTGATACTGAGCACCTTCTCCTATACTTATTCACCATTTGAATGTCTCCTTTTGTAATACATTTATCAAATCTTTTGTCCATTTTTGTAGCATCTGTCTTTATTGAATTCCAGGAGTACTTTTGATATTCTAGAAATAAATCTTTTATCAGCTGTATGTATTGCAGATATTTTCTTCCTGTAAGTTACTTGCCTTTTCACTTTCTTAGTGATGTCTTTTGAGAAACAGAAGTCCAGTTTTTTCCAAGCTTTTATGTTTGTGTTTTGTGTCAGAATTTTCCCTTTTCCTCAGTCTTGAAGTCAGGCTCCCTTCTAGAAATAGTATAGTTTTGGCCTTCACATTTAGGTCTCTTATCCATTTCAAATTATTTTTTGTGGGATGTGACAGAGATCAAGGTTCAGTTTCTTCAGTCCTGCTATCCAGTTGATTCAGCACTATTTATCAGACAGACTTTCCTTTCCCCTGATGAATTTCATTGATGCCGGGTTTTTTTGGAATCATGATTTTTCCTGGATTTTCCATTCTGTTCCATTGATCTCTATCTATCTTTATACCATGCTATCCTAATTACTGTAGGTTTTAGTAACTTCTGAAAACCTTTGTTCTTCTTTATGACTATCTTGGTTATTCTTCATTCTTTGAATTTTCCACATACAGACATATCACGGTTTTCCAGATTATGATCCACAGACCCTTGGGTGTCCCCAAGACTCTTTTAAGGGTCTCTGAGCTCTTTTCATAATAATTTTAAATCATCATTTGACTTTGTTTTGTGTACCATGTTGACATTTTGGTCAAATGGTGCAGAAACAATGCTGGATTAAATTTAGCACAATAAAGGCAGTTGCACCTAACTGTGGGAGTGGGCACTGCTATCCATTAACAGTTTCACAAAAATAAAATTCATGTTCACTGTTTACTTAAGAAGGTCACAAATCAGTAACCTAACTTTACAGTCACAGGAACTAGAAAAAGAAGTGTAAACTAAACTCATAGTGAACAGGAGGAAGAAAATAATAAAGACTAGAGCAGAGATAAATAAAATCGAGACTAGAAATACAATAATCAGTGAAACCAAAAGTTGTTTCTTTGAAAAGTTCAATGAAATTGACATGACTCTTGCTAAACTGACAGTAAAAACAAAGAGATGCAAATAACTAAAATCAGAAGTGAAAATACAGGCATTACTATTGACCTTTCAGAAATAAAAAGGATTATAAGATTCTGTGAGCAATTGTATGTCAGCAAATTAGATAATCTGGAAAAATTCTTGGAAACAATCTACCCAAACTCAGGAAGAAGTAGAATAACCTCAACAGACCAAGAACATGTAAATAATCAGTAATCAAATCAGTCATTGAAAACCTCCCAACAATGGAAAATCCACAGCAAACATCATACTCAAAGGTGAAAGGCTAAATACTTTCCTACTGTTATCAGAACAAGAAAAGGATGTCCACTTTCACCACTGCTGTTCAACATTGTACTGGATGTTCTAGCTAGCAAAGAAAATAAGTAAATTAAATAAAAGTCACCTAAATTGGGAAAAAAGTAAAAATATCAGTATTTACAGTGACATGATCTTCTCTATATAGAAAATCCCAAAGAATCCACAAGGAAGATGCCAGAGTTAATAAAGAAATTCAGCAAAGTTGTAGGATGCAAGATCAACATGCAAAAATAAATTGTGTTTCTATACTCCAGGTATGGATAATCCAAAAAGGAAATCAAGAAAGCAATTTCATTTACATTAGTATCTGAAAGACTCAAATATCTAGGAATAAGTTCAACCAAGGTTGTAAAAGACTTGTACATTGAAAACTATAAAACATTGCTGAAAGAAATTGAAGAATACCTAAAAAAATTGAAAGACAGTGTTCATGGGTTGGGAAGACTTGATATTAAGATGTCAGTACCACCTACAGAGATTTACAGATTAAACACAATTCCCATAAAAATTTCAACAGTTTGGAAAAAAAACAGCCATCAAGTTTATATGAAAGGAAAAAGGTCCCAGATAACCAAAACAATGTTGAAAAAGAACAAAGTTGGAGGACTCACACTTCCCAATTTTAAAACTTATTACAAAGCTGCAGTAACCAAGCGTTGGTACTTGCACAAGGTTACACATAATGACCAATGGAATAGAACTGAAGTCCAGAAATAAACTCACTTATCTCTGGCCAATTGATTTTCTACAGGAGTGCCAAGTCTTTGGAGAAAGAATAATCTCATCAACAGTTGGTGCTGGGAAAACTAGATATCCACAAGCAAAAGAATGAAGGTGGACCCTTACCTCATATTAGATGCAAAAAAATAATTCAAAATGGATAAAGGACCTACATAAGCTAATAAAACCATAAAAATCCTAAAAGAAAACATAGGGAAGCATCTTCAGGATCCTGGGTTAGGCAGTGCTTTCTTAGGTTTCACACCAAAACCACAAGGAACAAAGGAGAAAATAGATAAAATTGGACTTCATCAAATTTTAAAACTTTTGTGTGTGAAAGGACATTGTCAAGAAAGGGAAAAGACAACTTACAGAATGAGAGGAAACATTTGGAAATCATATGGCTGTATAAAGAAATCCCAAAATTCAACAAGTCAAACTCCTTTAACTCAACAAGAGAAATTCAACCCAGTTTTAAAAATGGGTAAAGGATTTGAATAGAAATTTCTCCAAAAATATATACAGATGGCCAATAAACACATGAAAAAAAAGAGTTCAATAACATTAGCTATTAGGGAAATAAAAACCACAAGATAACCACTTCACACTCACAGGATTGCTATTTTAAAACTGAAAATAACAAATGTTGTAAGAATTCAGAGACGTAGGAACCTCGGTGGATTGCTGGTGGGAATGTTAAATGGTGCAGCAACTGAGGAAGACAGCTTCGTTGGCCATCAGAAAGGTAAACAGAATTACCATATGATCCAGCAATACCATTCTTGGGTATAGATTAAAAAGGAATTGAAAATAAGGACTCGAACAAATATTTCCAGCTTCAGAGCAGTGATGATCATAGCAGTATTACTCAAAATAGGCAAAAAATTGGAGAAAATCAAAGTGTCCATCAACAGATGAATGTATAAATAAAATGTGGTATGCATAAAATGGAATATTACTCAGCCATAAAATAGAATGAAGTGCTTATACATTCTACTACATGGATTAAGTTGGAGACACCATGTTTAGTGAAATAAACCAGACACATGAGGACAAACATTGTATGATTCCACTTACATGGAAATGCCAAGCCAATACACACAGGTAGTAGATACAGGTTACCAAGTGCTAGGAGTAGGAGTGGGGAGGAGGGAGTGGGAAGTTATCACTTGATGGGTACAGAGTTTCTGTTTGAAGTGATAAAAAAGGTTTCAATAGTGGATGATGGTATTGGTAGCCCAATACTGTGAATGTAATTAATATCCCTAAACCATACACGTGATAGTGGTTAATATAGGAAATTTTATTTTGTATATGTTACCACAATAAATCATTAATTTTAATAATAAATTTTATTTATTTAAATTCTTATATATTTTTAAGATCTTTTTTAATATTTCCCACATCAAAATTGAATGAATGTTGTATAACCTATAATGGTTTTCTTGAGGAAATGCACTTGAGTGATTGTTAAGAGTTGTAAAGTGAAGTAGCAACTATTTTCATGAAATACTGTTTGTACTTGAAAGAACCTGTGTTTATTCAGACCTGAGTATTTGGCAGAAATTTTCTCAAAAATAAAGTAAACTGTCACTTTAAGGAAAATACATGACAATATTTTTTACCAATGATAAAGTTGTAGCTTTCAGTTGAAAATTGAAATTGGGAAACCTTGTGTCCACCAGTATATGCTAACATTCATCAAGTTCCCCATATATAAAGACATTTCTGATGAGATATATGGTGGTTTTTAAAATATTGTATAATAAAATATATCAACATTTGGAAGATCTGCTGTATTTTCCAAAGGAACAAATTCATGATGTTAGAAAATCAAGCATGGGTAAATATTCATTCCAAGTGCAGGATAGGCCAGAAATGTTAACAGAGTACAAAAAGTTAACTGATGTGCTTTCAAATTCAACACAGCACCCAACTTTTAAGAAACCACCACATGGGAAGTGTTCATGTCATATCAAAGAAGAATATCCTCAGAATTTGAGTAGGCTATTAATATGCCCTCTCCTTTTCCAGTTACATATTTGAATGATGCCAACTTTTCTTTACATACTTCAACCAAAACAAAAATTTCATACAAATTGTTTTTTATTCCCCAAAACAATAAAATGAAAAAATGTCATTTTCCTCATGGTTATCTGGATTGGAAAACCTTTTTTCTAAGAAACATGTTAATACCTAAAGGACTTCTTATTGTTTTTAAATGAAATAATATATAAACATTTTTACATGTCCCAGTTTTTATTTCTAATATGGTCAGTATCAATAGATATAACCCATATAAACCAAAGCTCTTTGTGGTTCCCAATAATTTTTAAATTAATTATATATTCATAACAGTTTTAGGTTTATAAAAATATTGGACATAAAGTACAGAGTTCCCAATTACCACACCTCCCACCCCATACACATACTGTATTCCCTACTATTAACATCTTATATCAGTGTGTAGTACATTTTTTACAATAGGTGAACCAATATTGATATATTAGTAACTAATGTTACCTTAGGGTTCACTCTTTATACATTTCTGTGGGTTTTGATAAAGGCATAATGTCATGTATCCACCATTGTGGTATTATGTAAATAGTTTCACTGCCCTAAAAATTGCCCTGTGCTCTTCCTATTGATCCCTCTCCTCCCCCCACCCCTAAACCCATGGCAACCACTGATCTTTTTACTCCCTCTGTATTTTTGCCTTTTCCACAGTGTCATATCATTAGAATCATACAGTACCTCACTTTTTCAGACTGGCTTCTTTGACTTAGCAATATGCCTTTAAGGTCCCTCTATGTTTTTTTATGGCTTGGCAGCTTATTTCTTTTTAGCACTAAATAATATTCCATTGTATGGATTTGCCATAGTTTGTATTTCCATTCACATATGGAAGGGCATTTTGGTTGCTTCCAGTTTTGGGCAGTTATGAATAAAGTTGCTATAAACATTCAAGTCCAGGTTTTTGCTTTGACAAAATGTTTGAACTCCTTTGGGTAAATACCTAAGAGCACAACTGCTGGATTATATACTAAGCCTATGTTTAGCTTTATAAGAAACTGACAAACTTACAAAGTGGCTACACATTTTGCATTTACATCCTCAATGATTTTTAATAGTGCTAAGGAGTCTTTAGTCAAAAAATGCTTGCAAACTACTGATCTACACTCTCCTCCTATACACATACACACATTAATATCTCCTTGTTCATCTCTGTAGAAATTCAGGTGAGATTCTGGGATGCCATTGAATCTGTAGATCAAATTTCAGAGAATTTTGCAACTTAATAATATTGAGTCTTCCAATACATAAACTTGCTCCCACTAGCCATTAATTTAGACCTTGTTTAATTTATCCCAATATTTGATAAGTTTTATTATTGAAGTCCTATAAATCTTTCATAGAATTTATTTCTATTTTATTTTTATGCCATTGTAAATAGTGTATTCTAGTTCATTTTGAATTGTTTCTTTCTAGCATATAGAATGCAGTACATTTTTGTATATTATTAAACATGTATCCAGAAACCTTTCTAAATTCATTAATCCTAATAGATTCGTTTGGCTTTTCTACTATGCAATCATGTTATATGCAAATAAAAATGGTTTTATTTATTTCCAGTCTTTGTACCTTTTATCTCCCACCCCATCCCCATTGTACTTGCTTGGACCTCCAGTACAATGTTGAATAGATGGGATGATATTTTGAGCATCCTTGTCTTCTCAACCTTAGAGGAAAAGTATTCAGTATTTCACTATTATGTATAAAGTTAGCTGTAGGTTTTCATATCACATTGACAAAGTTTCCTATATTGGAATGATGAAAAAATAGACAAAATTCATAAAAGAACCAAATGGACATTTTAGAACTGAAAAATATATCTGATTTAAAGAATTCATTGGATGCCTTAACAGCAGACTGGGCACATAGAAAATCATCAGGATTTCAAAAAAATTAAAAAGTGGTCAATACTAAAGTAGAGAAAGTGAAAAAATTATGAAATAAAACAACTAAGTAGAAGAGTTATTTGGGGCAATATAATACAGTCTGGCATATGTAATCATTACATATTTGGAAGAAAAGGAGAAGAGAATAAATATATGAAGATTGAATGGCTGAGAATTTTCCAAAATTAATGAAAGACATCAACTCAAAGTTTCAAAGTCAGTAAACCCAAATAGGATAAATAACAAAGAAAAACACACCTAGTCATATCACAAACAAACTGTTGAAATCCAAAAATAATGACAATTTTAGTAAGCCTACTTTGTTAGGCTCATATTTGAGTGGTGATTTAGAATTTTTTTTTAACTCAAAATTGGAAAATTAGGAGAATGATTTTTAAATTTCTTTGGCAGTTTGAAATCCCTGCTTCCCAATGATCAAGAGCTTTATGGGGAATCTTCAAGAGTTTTGCCAATAGTTAGAAAAAAATAGAAATGGGAAACCAGCAACTATGTGCCCAACACTGTGCTAGGTATTTTCACTTACCTTATCTCATTTAATCTTACTTAATTAGAATCACAGGTCCTTATCAGAAATATGCAGAGTGGGACCTACAACAACTAGTTTCTGATACTTAGAAGTATTTAAAGTGAATTATGGTGACACCTCAGATAAGTCCAAATATCCTTCTACTCTGCCTGATCAAATATTCATTTCGAAACACTATTCTGAAATGAATCAGGAGGAAGTTGAAGCAAATCAACTATTCAGGTGGTGAAAATGTGTGAATGCAGCAGGCAGATGAAGTTCCAGTCTGATGAATTCCCAGTTTGTCCTTATTGCTTCGGGCAATAACTAGCAGACCTAACTAGTCACTGACTTTCCATTTCTGGCATTGATAGGACTGAAAATTCTTAGTGTCACAGATACTTGAAAGCTGTTCCTATTAGAGTGAATACAAACAGCGCTAGAAGGTCCTTATTGCATAGAGGTGTAATCAATATGGTCTGGAGTTCTTGACCTGAGCCTTTAATTATCTGGATGTTATTAAGGTAGCGTGTTACAGAAAATGCCCATATTCAGAACTCTGGTGCCAAGTTGTGAATGGAGAGGAGAAAAACAGAGGCTTTGTCCTGTCCCTCAACACCAAATTAAAAATTTTTTTCATTCACCCAAATACCTGGACTTGAAGTGAGGTTTTAAATAATAACACACTTGAGTTTGAGCTTTTCCTGTAACTAAGTTGTCTGCTGAAAAAAGAAATTGGGGAAGCAGATTTTATGGTATTGATGATCTATGGGCAGGAATGAGTAGGAGATGACATTGGTAGCAATTCCTAAGTAGCTATTTGTGCCAGTGTGTTCAGGTGTTTTGTGATTGGGATTGCTTTGCCACGTGACAGCAGTAAAAGACATATGCCTTAAGACATATGTCTTTGTTTGCCAAAAGCTGCCAATGTAAAATACCAGAAATGGGTTGGCTTTTGTAATGGGAATTTATTAGGGTAGAGGCTTAAAATTCCAAGGCTGTGAAAATGTCCAAATCAAGTCATCATCAAAGATGCTGTCTCACCCAAGATGGGGTGCTGGCAATCCTGGACTCCTGTCAAGGGACAAGGCTAAATGGTGGCTGGTCTCTGCCTTCTTCTTCAGGCTCAATTTCTCCCCTAGCTCAGCTATGGGCATATCAGGCATATGGCTCCTCTCTTCCCTCTCCTTGTTGCTTCAGCTTCAGCTGCTCAGCTGACTGCAGCTTCTGGCATGTCTCTCAGCCTCTTAGGGTTTCTCTGTCTTTCTATGCCTGCAGGCAATTCTGGAGTCCTTTCTGACATGACAGTATCAAATGGCTGCTCTCTTTCTCTCTGTGTCTCTGTGTGTTTTCTCCCATTTATATGACTCCAGCAAGAGGGCTGAGACCTACCCTGTGTCACCTCTCACTGAAGTACTCCTATCAAAGGCCCTTAACTGAATTCAGTCCCTTCAAAGGTGATTTAATGGCATCTTGAGTCTTAAATAAATCCATTTGACTTTGGTGTTCTAAGAAAATTGGAAAGACCACAGTTACTCTGTTAAAGCTGTTAAATCAATAATTAAGATTATTGAATGAATTCTAAAGAACACCAAAAGTTTTACTTGAAAATTGAATTGGAGAAGCAGATGTAGCTCAAGTGGTTGAGTACCTGCTTCCCATGTAGGAGGTCCTGGGTTCTATCCCCAGTACCTCCTAAACACAAAATAACCGAACAGGGAAAAAAACCAACTCTCATTGGGGAATGGATGTAGCTCAGTGGTTGAGTGCCTGCTTCCCTTGTATGAGGTCCTGGGTTCAATCCCCAGTACCTTCTAAAAAAAATTGAACTCAGCAGTTAGTAATGTCCTCTTTTTTTTTTTTTTAAGATTTATTTTTTTTTATTTCTCTCCCCACCTCCCCCCCCCCCGGTTGTCTGCTCTCTGTGGCCATTCGCTGTGTGTTCTTCTGTGACTGCTTCTATCCTTATCAGCGGTACCGGGAATCTGTGTTTCTTTTTGTTGTGTCAGTTCTCCGTGTGTGTGGTGCCATTCTTGGGCAGGCTGCACTTTCCCTTGTGCTGGGCTGCTCTCCTTACGGGATGCACTCCTTATGCGTGGGACTCCCCTACACAGGGGACACCCCTGCGTGGCACAGCATTCCTTGTGCACATCAGCACTGCACATGGGCCAGCTCCACATGGGTAAAGGAGGCCCGGGGTTTGAACCGTGGACCTCCCATGTGGTAGGGGTATGCCCTATCCATTGGACCAAGTCCACTTTCCAGTAATGTCCTCTTTAGATGAGTTTATGTAGTTTTCACATAAAGAATGTTTGCACTATTGAGAAAGAAAAACTCTTTCACCCTATTATTTCTCTCTACCTAAAAGTAACACTTAAGGCAGTCACAGTGAACCCTTTGACATTGTCCTATCAGGCTGCCTTTTCCTTTTCCTTTGTCAGCAATTCTCAGCCATGATGGAACAGTTCTAATTATAGTTTTTTAATATCCATGAGAGGGGCCCAATTTCTGAATCATAGGGACTAACCTAGGGAGACCTTAGTGAAATTTTTGTTTGCCTTAAAACCTGTTCTTAATCTTACGCTTTATCCCAGTCCACCCATTTGATTAAATTATTACTTTCCCCTCTGTTCTTAAACTTTTACTATTGTGTTTATCACCTCATATTAAAGTTAGTTGCGTACCATTTCCCATTCTAGTCTGTGAGTTCATCTTTCTACTCCCCAAGCTCCCTAAATGTTTCTGACATGTGATAGGCATGCAATAAATGTTAATGAATTCAGCATTTCAGCATGGGACATTGAAACCAAATTTTTGCATTTGAGTGGAAACAATAGTTGCCTCCTAGGAGGGGAACTGAGTAGCCAGGGAACAGAAGTGAGGAGACCTCCTTTTCACCATATCGTCTTTTAGATCATATATATGTATATTACCTATGCAAAACCTAAATAGAACTCCCTTTGTAACAAGTTTTTCAGAATTTGACAGGTTACTATTGTGAGTTTTCATTGTTTATTTTCTTTACAAATGTAGAAACTAAGGCTGTCACACAGCCAGTAGGTGATAAAGCAAAGATAAGAGCCTGTGAAACTTCCATTTTTTCTAGGACACTGAAGCATCTTAGCCAAATTAGCCTGCCTTGATTTTATTCATACAATGATAATAGAATGTATATCTGACTTAAGAACTATCCTTATTTATTCTATAAATCTTACACTATATACATTACAGAAGTTACAAAATATATCCCTTCACTCTTAAACAGCACCTCTGTTTTAAGGGACCATTGGCAAACCTCTTTGATGATCTAAAAGTTTTCTTCATGAGCCACCTAGCTATCCCTGCAGCTCACAGAGACATTCTTACCCTTTACACAGTAAACATTTCTTATCAGCTAGGAAAACCACTGTCAATTAGGTAATGGTTTCTTAAACTGAAAAGGGCTTTACATTAAAGAATAGTGATTGCCCAAGGTCACATTTATTTTCCATCTACTTGTTTGAAAATCAAACAAAAGGAATAAAAGTATCCCTTTCTCTGTTTTTGGGTACAGTGAGGGGACAAAGCAGTTATTTTTCCTTTATAAATATTGTTAATTTTCAAACATGTGAAATTAAATTTCAAAATGTAGATTAAAGCTTGAAACAAACCAAAAATGCACTGATACTAAATGGACCTGACACCTTGATCTTTTGGCATGGAAGAACATATGCTTTGGGATTCCCAACGGTCCTTTTTGTAATACAATATTTATTACTATAAAGATCTAAGAACTCTTAGCCACTTTGAAACTTATAAGAGCTCTTCAAATCCCATCCTTGCTCTTGTCTAGTTTTCACATGTTAAAATTATTCTGGTTTGTTTTTTATAGTGTATTCAGAAAATAGCTCCCCATCTCAATTTCAGAATACTAATATTTGACTATTCAAATCCTTGAAAGAAAAAGCTGAGATTTGAAAGCAGACCTAGGAGATTTGCTTTGCTTTGCTTTGCTTGTCCCTAATGTTTGGTGACTACAGGATCTGTAAGTGGTTCCACTATATGCCTGTTTTTTGATCTGCAAAATGGTACCTAAAACTTTGTCTTCTGTTTGGTTGACATGACCAAAATATTAATAAATTGAAAGGCTTGTGTTATGGAACCTCCATCAACTCCTGCTGTTGATAATGATTAATGTTGATAGTGTTGATTTTCACTATAGTTTGCTTTCACTCATGTAGATTCAAAAATAGAAAAAGAAATGATCAAAAGAACCTCCATGAGTATAGTACTATTAATATTCACAAAAATAGCTACATGCACATTCATAGTTATCCTTGGCAGAGATGAAATTATTTTGAGTTTGAGTTTGAAAATTAAAATAAATTGCTATAATTTTGAATACTGTTCTTCCATACATAAAAGGAAACCTAATTAGACTGACTTATTCTTGGAAAGTTACATAATTGAAAGTCAATAAAGGGGATATTTAGCATCTCTATTTAAATGTTGAGTTACCTGCAACCCATACACTTTTTGTGCCTATATTAAATTATATATAATATGATGAAATAATCGTGGTTTTAAGTAATATTTAAGTGCTTAAAATACTGCTAAGCATTTCAGATGTATTATCTCCTTTATTCTTAAAAATTCTATGATAAAGGTACTATTATAATTCCCATTTTTCTGAAGAAGAAAGTATGGCTGAGTACACTTACTATCTTCTACTTTCAAAGTGCCATCTGAATATTTTTGTCTACTCACTGATATGGCCAGGGTGCTTTTGGAAATATATGTCATGGTGGCCTCATGTTTGCATTAACCAAAGCATGGCATCTGTGGCACCATAGAGTGAAAACAACACAGAAGTACTATGCCATCTGCTATGCCCTGGCTGCCTCAGTCTTAACAGCGCTGGTCATGTCTAAAGGTCATCATATTGAGGAAGTTCCTGAACTTCCTTTGGTGGTCGAAGGTAAAGTTGAAGGTTACAAGAAGATCAGGGAAGCTCTTCTGCTTCTTAAGAAACTTAAAGGCCTGGAATGATATCAAAAAGTCTATACATCTCAGCAAATGAGAACTGGCAAGGGCAAAATGAGAATGTCATCACATCCAGCTCAGGCAACTGTGCATCGTCTATAATGAGGACAATATTATCATCAAGGCCATCAGAAACATCTCTAGAATTACTGTGCCTAATGTAAGCAAGCGGAACATTTTGAAACTTGCTCCTGGTGGGCATGTAAGACGTTTTCTGCATTTGGACTGAAAGTGCTTTCTGCAAGTTAGATAGCCTGTATGGCACTTGCTGTAAAGCTGCCTCTGTCAAGAGTAACTACAACCGCCCTATGCACAAGATGATGGATACAGACTTTAGCAGAATCTTGAAAAGCTGAGAGATCTAAAGAGCCCTCTGAGCACTTTGCAAGAAGATTGATAACTGAGTCCTAAAGAAGAACCCAATAAAATACCTGAGAATTCTGATGAGACTAAACTCATGGGAAGCGAATGGGGCTCAAGCTATTTGGCTACCGTCTACCATATGGGAGGTCCAGGGTTTGATTCCTGGTGCCTCCTGGTGAAGGCAGCTGACCCAAGCAGAGAGCTGGCCCACGTGGAGTCCTGGCCCATGTGGTGAGCTGGCCTGAGTGGAGCACTGACCTGCACAGAAGGGCTGACCATGCAGGAGTGCCGGCCTGCACGGCAAGCTGGCCCAAGCAGAGAGCTGGCCCAGCAAGATGCTGCAACAAAAAGAGACACAAAGGAGAGACAATAAGAGACACAGCAGATCAGGTTGCTGAGGTGGTGCAAGAGATTGAGCACCTCTCTCCCTTCCCAGAAGGTCTCAGGATTGGTTCCCCATGCCACCTAAAGAGAAGACAAGCAGACACAGAAGAATGCACAGCGAATGGACAGAGAACAAACGAGGATCAGGCAGAATAAATTAAATAAATCTTAAAAAATAAATAAACTCATATACAAAGACTATACACCAAAATACCACCTTTTGCGGGCCAGGAATAACAAACTCCAGGTGGATAAATCAGCAGCAGCACTAGAGGCCAAATTGGGAATCCCCTATTTTTATGATATTTTGGAGGGAAGGAAAACTCCACTAAAGTTACAAATGTTTTCCTTTATCAAAATGACTATTTCACTTGGAAAGTTTTGTCTTCTCTATAAAAATTCAAGAAGTTGGGTGGGCTTGATGTCTGCCTCCCCACCCACACACTCATGTTGGCAAAACTGCTGACAGTTGTAAATATAATGCCAGGCTTTTAGGAGGCAAGTCATTGCCCAAAGGTTAATTAAGACACAACTTTTCTGCTTTAGTAGAAATGAAAATAAGGACAAAATATCCTGGGCTAACTTTTTGCTATTTTACTTCATTTGTAGAGGATAGGACAAATGCTTTGGAACATCAGTAAGCACTATTTGAAGCAACCTGTGAGAACTGAGATTTATCCTTTTCAAATCTGCATTTAATCTTGTACTCCATCACTTATTGGATCAACTAGTAGCCTCATTTACTTAGGATCCATATCAGCCTATTGAGCTCCAAATCTGGTATTATATGTCACTTGTGAGATTCCTTGCATTTGCCCCTGTCTATTCCTGTTTATTAAAGGATGTTATCATAAGCATCTTCATTTTTCCCAACATCTTCATTGTCAGAGCTTTAAGGAAATGAAAAATATTCCCCTCTCCATATAAATAATAATGAAAACTTTTACTTTCTGCTTACCAGAGTAACTTTACCCAGCCCTGGAGCAGAGCATTCTTAAGGTAAGTCCATTATACGTACAGCAGCTTCTTACAGGTCCAAAAGTAAACAAGGCGGAAAACTTAAGGATTTTTTGGCCAAACCAAGTAATATTCTTTGATAGAGTACCAGGTTGTGTCATAAATCTAGTAGTAGCTGAGAATAGGAAAAGTGGTGACGTTTTTATCATCACAGGCTATATAATACATGCTTCCAGGTAACTTCCATGAGTTTCCTCCCTGCTGTTGGCTCAGCTGTGAATTTTAATGGAGCCATATCTGCACCTCCACATATTTTATCCTTTCCTTTTTATGAGAATTAAAGTAAATTAGGTGCTATTTAAATACTCTCTACTTAGGTTTATTGAAAACAACCCTGCCACAGGGCAAAGCACTTCAAAAAATGCCTTGTACCAATCCAGTTTTCCATGCAGGTGGTTAACCCTAAAATCTGTACTTTGCTTTCCTCAGATCTTTAATTTCTTTTAACCAAATGATCAGAGAAAAACTTAGGAGGAGCTCAGTTTCATTTGTGAGGTTTTCAATGAAAGTTCAGTGTAGTGTGGCTAGAAAACCAAACCCATGAAAAATCAAGACTGTGTTGACACTAGAGGGAAAACCTACAGGATTCTCTTACCTCTTGCTTTCAGTTAAAAAAAGAGAGAGAGAGAAAAAATGAAGGGTGGAAGAATTTTAGTACTGGGTACACTTTGGAAAGAAAGGGAGCTAGTCAAGTTTGGTTGAGGTCAGTTGTGGCACATTGGTGTTTTGTTTTGAAAAGATTGCCCTGGTTTTAAGAATATGTTCATTCTAGAAATTTTTGAATACAGAAAAGTGTAAAGAAGAAAATTTAAAAGCACCCAATTTCGGGAAACGGACTTTGGCCCAGTGGTTAGGGCGTCCGTCTACCACATGGGAGGTCCGCGGTTCAAGCCGTGGGCCTCCTTGACCCGTGTGGAGCTGGCCCATGCGCAGTGCTGATGCGCGCAAGGAGTGCCCTGCCACGCAGGGGTGTCCCCCGCGTAGGGGAGCCCCACGCGCAAGGAGTGCACCCATAAGGAGAGCCGCCCAGCGTGAAGGAGGGAGCAGCCTGCCCAGGAATGGCGCCGCCCACACTTCCCGTGCCGCTGACGACAACAGAAGCGGACAAAGAAACAAGACGCAGCAAAAAGACACAGAAAAAAAAAAAAAAGACAACCGGGGGAGGGGAGGGGAATTAAATAAATAAAAATAAATCTTTAAAAAAAAAAAAAAGCACCCAATTTCATTACAGAGAAGTAATCATTCTTAACATTTTGGTATATAATCTTTAAATACCTATTTTTTCCTATATAATAACCTTTTATAATAATAAACTTTAGAGAATTTTTTATATTAAAAAAAAGTTACATTGTAAGTGTAGGGGATTCCCATATAACCCACCCTCATTTTCCTCTATTAATAACATCCTACATTAGTGTGGTACATTTGTTGCAGTTGATGAACCAATACTGAAACATTGCCACTAACCAAAGTCTGTAGTTTACACTATAGTTTACACTTTGTGCTGTAGTTTTATAGGTTTTACCAAAACATGTAATGGCCTGTATCCATCTTTGCATGCAAAACAATTCCAATGCCCTGAAAAGAACTTGTTTTCCACCTATTTTTCCCTCCCTCTCCCCTCAGAACCTCTGGTAACCACTATCTTCATATTAATGTTAAAAGATCTTCCATTACTACAGTAACATTAAGTCTACTTTGGTTGGAGGTTGTGTGGTTACATTCCCCCCTTAAATTTGTTTGTTCCTCAATCTTGAGAATTTTGAGATTGTGATGCCCTCTCTGTTTCAGATTAAGAGGGGGCTTAGATCTTATGCGACAAATGGAAGGAACTGTTTTGCTTGCCATTGTAGATGCTGTTTGGTTTTTGGAATGGGACTTGTCCATCATTTTCATTTTGTTAGTTGTCCTGGGAAAGTCTGAATAACTAGAAGGTAGGTGTTGGCCACAACTTTGAAGAGATTCAGGACTCAACCAGCATATGAACAGACTGAAGTTTTAAGTCTCTGTGACATGTATTTAATAGATATAGTGCTAATGATAGGTTCAGATAAATGGAATAGAAGAATCATGTGAAGGGAAATTATAAACGAGTCTAACTCTGTTAAATTGGGGAAATAGATTATTAAGGCCCACTGAGGGGAGGCTGATTTCATGGGGTTGTGTGCCTTGCCTATAGTGTCCGGATATCTCTAGATCCCTTGGGAGCACCTGTCTTTGAGGCTTTGTTTGGCAGTTAATAAGATCTGCCTGAGACCTGCATAAGCATAACCTCTAAAATGGCCTCCGAACTCACTCTGAAGTCTCTTAGCTATAAAAACTCTCTCATTTGTATTTAATATTTCTCACTTTTGGTCAAGGCTTTTTCTTTTTTTTTTTCTTTTTTTTTTTAAAGATTTATTTATTTATTTAATTTCCCCCCCTCCCCTGGTTGTCTGTTCTTGGTGTCTATTTGCTGCATCTTGTTTCTTTGTCTGCTTTTGTTTCTTTGTCCGCTTCTGTTGTCGTCAGCGGCACAGGAAGTGTGGGTGGCGCCATTCCTGGGCAGGCTGCACTTTCTTTTCACGCTGGGCGGCTTTCCTCACGGGCGCACTCCTTGCGCGTGGGGGCTCCTCCACGCGGGGGACACCCTTGCGTGGCACGGCACTCCTTGCGCGCATCAGCACTGCGCATGGCCAGCTCCACACGGGTCAAGGAGGCCCGGGGTTTGAACCGCGGACCTCCCATATGGTAGACGGACGCCCTAACCACTGGGCCAAAGTCTGTTTCCCAAGGCTTTTTCAAATGCATCGCTGTTGGCACTTGGTATTAATCCCGCAGTGCAGGGAGGCTCATCCCCAGGAGTCATGTCCCATGTCAGGAGGAAGGTAATGAGTTTATTTGCAGCGTTTGGCATAGAGAGAGGCCTTATTTGAGAATCAAGGAGATTTTCAGGAGTTAACTCTTGGGCTTTAGTTGTTATTAGGCTAAGTTTCAATTTTACAGGAATAAGGTTCATAAGTACAAGCATTAATATTAAAGCCTTGGCACATTGGCCTGTTTTCTTTTATTAGGTACTGCCTATATACTCCAGAGATTTTTGCCACTCTATCTGAGAAAGCAGCAAGACTCTACAGGATGAGAGTTTAATGTTTTGTTGGTTACTGTGTGGGTCTCCACCCTCTGAGAAAACACCCTATGACAACATGAACACATTCTTATCCTGTAGAGATATGCCCCAGGTGCACCCATCCCCACAGAAACCCCAACCCCCAAGACCTTCCACCAGTGATTGTTTCCTGCCACGGATCTCGAAAGAACACTCCCACAATTGTAATTCTCAACCACAATCCTCAGAGTCCCCAGAGTTCACTGACTCACACATTACAGGAACAGGTGTGTATATTTTAAGTTGAGAATATATTAAACTGTATTTTATAACTTGCAGATATATATCATCAGCATATTTCCTTCAAGTCATTCAATGTTTCTGAAAACATGAATATTCTAATGGTTATATGATCTGAGTTAATTTTTGGATCAGGTATGAGATAGGGGTCCTTTTTCTTTCTTTTGGCTATGGATATCCAGTTCTTTCATCACCATTTGTTGAATGGACTGTTCTGCCTGAGCTGTGTGGGTTTGACAGGCTAGTCAAAAATCACTTGACCATACATGTGATGGTTTGTTTCCGAACCATCAATTTGGTTTCATTGGTCTGTGTGTCTGTCTTTTTGCCAGTACCATGCTATTTTTACCACTATAGCTAGGTAATATAATTTAAAGTCTAGAGAGGAGAGTTTGCTTTTCCTTTTTAAGATGTTTCTGGCTATTCAGGACCACTTACTCTTCCAAATAAATTTGGTAATCGTGTTTTCAATTTTTAAAAAATGCTATTGGACTTTTTATTGGGGTTGCATTGAATCTGTATATCAATTTGAGTAGAATTGACATCTTAATGATATTTAGTTTTCTAATCCATGAGCATGGAATGTTCTTCTAGTTATTTAGGCCTTTTTTTATTTCTTTTAATATTGAGTTGCAGTTTTCTGAATACAAGTGCTTTACACTGTTGGTTAAGTTTATTCCTGACTATTTGAGTTTTATCTGTCATATTTTATTTTCACGACTCGTTTGACACTTTTAGTTAACTTTTATTGATATAATCTTCATTTCTAGACTCTCTTCTAGGCCTCTCTCTTTTCTTTTCAAGTTCTAGCATACTCTTTAGAGTTTCCTGGAAGTCTGGTCTCTTGGTTAGAAATTCTCTCAGTTTCTGTTTATCTGTGAATATTCTAAACTTGCGCTCATTTTTGAAAGACAGTCTTGCTGGATATAAGATTCTTGGGCTAGAAGTTTTTCTCTTGGAGTATCTTAAATATATCACACCACTGCATTCATGGTTTCTGGTGAGAAATCAACGTTTAATCTTATTGGGTATCCCTTATGTGTTATGCATTGCTTTTCTCTTGCTGTTCTCGGAATTCTCTCTTTGTCTTAGGCATTTGACATTCTGATTAGTATGTGTCTCGGAGTTGGTCTATTCTGCAGCGTGCAGTCGAGCCTGCCTTAACAAGGAGTCTTTGGGTTGCAAACTGAGGGCCTCCCATATGGTAGACCGGAGCTCATCTGATTGAGCCACAGCCGCTTCCCTCCAATGTTTTTTTCATTTCTTTTATTGCACCTTTCATTCCCGTAAGAGCTGCTATTTTTCTATGTATGCTTTCAAATTCTTCTTTGTGCTCATCTAATGTCTTCTTGATATCCTTAATCTCTTTAGCCATCTCATTCTATTTATTAAGGAGATTTGTTTGAACATCTGTGATTACTTGTGTCAACTCCTTTATGTCATCTGGAGGCTTATCTTGTTCCTTTAACTGGGCCATATCTTCCTGTTTCTTGGTATGGAGTGTAATTTTTTATTGGTGTCTTGGCATCTAGCTTACTAGAGTATTTATTCTGGGTGCAGTTTTTCTCTTAGGTTAGGGTTTCCTGCCCTTTCTCCCTTGCTGGTTGTGCAATAGGAGCCATGGATGTAGTTGGTGCTATACGCTGTGGAGGCTCAAGCTGCCCTCATTACCCCAGGGACCGGTGAAGTTTCTACCCTCCTTTGCCAGGGGTAGGGACAGAGTCACAGCAGTGTGGAATAATCCAGTTCATGCAGACCTAGACTATAGTTGCCCAGAGAGACTGATGAAGCTTCAGGCACCTTTCTCCCTTGCCAGGGGTGAGGATGGAGCTTGGTGTGGGCAGCCATCTATGCAGTGCGGGTCCAAAATGACCGTGGTTGCCCCGATACAGAATATGCTTCCAATTACAGAATATGTTTATTTTTAAGTCATTTAATATTTAAATATTGCCAACTTGCACTTAAGAAAGCTGTAGCAATTTATGCCCTGTATAGCTGAAGTGACAGTACCAATTTCTTTCCCTTAACACTTGTTTTGCTAACACTGGCTTGTTGGTTTTTTTTTTTTAAGGTATTTTAAGGACTTGTTCTAAAGTACATATAATTCTGTATCATTTTATCACATATATAGATTCATGTAACAACCACCACAATTAAAATACAAAACTATCCAATCGTAACAAAGGTCTTTGTGTTATAGTCATACCTGACCTTCCCCCATCTGTAACATTTCCTAACCACTAATCTGTTCTCTATCTCTATATTTTTGTCATGTTGAGAATATTAATAAAATGGAGTTATATAGTATGAAAACTTTTGATACTGGCAAGTTTGTATGGGTCTGTTTCTGGATTGTCTGATCTGTTCCATTGATCTGTATGTCTACCCTCCACCAATACCATGAAGTTATAGAGCACTATAAGAAGTCTTGAAATCAGGTAGACTGATTTCTCCCACTTTAATCTTCTTTTTCAAGATTGTCTTAGCTGTTCTCGTACTTTTGCCTTTCCATATAAATTTTAAAATAGGTTTCTTGCTGGAATTTTGATAGAAATTGCATGAAACCTGTATGGGGGAGAAATTGACATCTTTACTATGTTGAGACTTCTGATCTGTGAACATGGTATGTTTCTCCATGTATTTAGACCATCAGTTTCTTTCATCAGCATTGTGTAGTTTTTAGTGTATAAGCCCAGGGCATGTTTACACCTAAATACTTCTTTTTTTTTTTTTTAGCAATTGTAAATGGCATTGTTTTTTTAATTTTGGTGTCCATGTGTTTATTGCTAATATCTAGAAATGCAATTGGTTTTTATATGTTTATCCTATATTCTTTCTGTAACCCTGCTCAATTTACTTATTAGTTCTAGGAGTTTCTTTTTAAATTCCTTGGGATTTATTATAATTATCAGCTATAAGTTTTTTGTTGATGTTTTTATCAAGAGAAGCATTCTCATGTTTCTGAGAATTTTTATCTTGAATGGATGTTGAATTTTGTAAGATGCTTTTTCTGCTTTGATTGGTATGATGATGTGATTTTTCTTCTTTGGCCTGTAATGTAGTGAATTATTGTTTGATTTTCAAATATGAAACCAGACTTGCATCCCTAGAGTAAAACTTGGTCATTATATATAATATTTTTTATATATTTATATATAGAATTTTAAAATTCTATTTGCTAATATTCTGTTAAGAACATTTGCATCTATATTCATTAGGAATATTGGTCGTGGTTTTCTTTTTTGTGTACTTTCTTTGTATGGCTTTGGTATCAGGGTAATACTAGCTTCATATAATGAATTGGGGAGTATTCCTGCCTCTTCTATTTTGAGGATGACATTGTACAGAATTGCTGTTAATTTGTTTGGTAAAATTCTCCAGTAAAACTCTCTGAGCCTGGGGATTTCTTTTGGAGGAGTTTCTTCATTATGAGTTAAAATTTCTTAATGGTTAGAGGGCTAGTCAAGTTATTTCATATAGGGTAAGTTTGGTAGTTTGTTTTTCAAGGAATTGTTTGTTTCACCTAGTTGTCAAATTTATGCATGTAGAGTTATTCATAGTAGTCCCTTATTATGACTGTAGAATCTGTGGTGCTATCCCCTATTTCATTCCTGTATTGATATTTTGCATCGTCTCTATTTTTTGTCAATATTGTTAGAGGTTTGTCAATTTTTAAAATTTTTTTCAAAGAACCAGCTCTTTTTTTAAAATTTTCTCTACTGTTTTTCTGCTTTTTAAAAAAATGTATGTATTTAGTGCTATAAGTTTTCCTTATAGTACTTTTTTAGCTGTGGTCCACAAATTTTGATTTTCTATACTTCATTTTCATTCATTTCATGGTTGTTGTCGTTTTCATTTTCCTTGAGACTTCCTTTTTTAATTCATTAGTTATATTTAATTATATTTAGAAGTATGTTGTTTAAGTGTTTGAAGATTCACCAGTTATCTTTTTGTTATTAACTTCCAGTTTGATTACATTCTGTTGAGGGGAAAATACTCTGATTTCAATTACTTAAAAATTTTTGAGGTTTATTTTATGGCCCAGTATATGTCCTATCTTGATATATAATTCGTGAGTACTTGAAAAGAATGTGAGTTCTTCCATATCTTGCTGATTTTCTGTCCAGCTGTTATCTCAGCTTTTGAGAGAGGAATTTTGAAATCTCCAACTATAATTGTGGTTATGTCTCTTTCTTCTTTCAGTTCTATCAGTTTTTGTTTCACGTATTTTTGAACTCTGTTGTTTGTTGCTTATAAATTTAGCGTTGCTATGTCTTCTCAGTGGATTGATACTTTTATTATCATGTAATATCCCTCTCTGTCTCTGGTAATTTTCTTTGCTTTAAAGTCTCCTTTATCTTATATTAAGGTAACCACTTCTGCTTTCCTTTGATGTTTGCATGGTATATCTTTTTCTATCCTTTTACTTTCAGGCTTTTGTTGGGACTTTTTCTTTCTTTTGGTCTGTATCCATTGGCATTTCTGGATTATTGGCTTCTTTCTTCATCCCCAAATCTAGATACATGAGGCAAAAATAAAACTCAAGAACTCACTGCTGGGAAGCAGTTGTGGCTCACCTGATGGTGTCTGCCAACCTTATAGAGGGTCCAGCATTTGATACCCAGGGCCTCCTGACCCATGTGGTGAGCTGGCCCACATGCAGTGCTGCCGCGTACAAGGAGTACCGTGTCATGCAGGGCTGTCCCCCGCATAGGGATGCCCCACAAGCAAAGAGTGCACCCCACAAGGAGAGCCGCCCTGTGTGAAAAAATCACAGCCCGCCTGGGAGTGGCGCTGTACTCATGGAGAGCTGACACAGCAAGATGACACAAAAATAAGGGACACAGTTTCCCGGTGCTGCATGACAAGAATGCCAGCAGACACAGAAGAACACACAGTGAATGGACACAGAGTACAGACAACAGGGGAGAAGGGGAAAAAAATAAATATTAAAAAAAAAAAAAAGAATTCACTGCCATATCATTCATCGTGTCCTGAGGACCCTAACCAATTTGCCTTCTCTTCCACTTCTTTTATTTGTTTTATATATACCTCCAGGGGGGTTTAGTTAATACTTAGCAGGAAGAATAAAGAAACATACATCTACTCCATCTTCCCCATGAGTAGAATCATCTTGTGCAATATACTCTTAAGTGTTTCAGTGGGGGAAAAAAGTGTATATCAATTTGCATGTATATGAAAAAAAGAAAATGTCAACAATTTGTCCCCGATTTAGTCTATATCAGGGATCAGCAAACTTTTACTCTAAAGGACCAGATAGGAAATATTTTAGACTTTGAGGACCATGCAGGTACTCAGTTCTGCCATGTTTGTGAAAAAGCAGCCACAGATAATACTTAAACAAATGGGTGTGGCTGTGTTCCAATAAAACTTTGTTTACAAAATAGACACAGGGCTGGAGCTGGCCCACAGTCCATAGTTTGCCAACCCCTTATCTATATCACAGGGAAAATATTTTAGGTACAGTATATATTTCATAGTACAATGGGTAGGTACATTTGAATTTTTCATTTATTGCTTTTTTTTTCACCAGTATATTAAGGAATTATTTCAATATTACACAGTTAAAAGCTGAGCTAAAATTTCACGTACATTAAAGTAAGCTAAACTTTGCCGTGTTTTGAAACATATACTGAAACATGTTGCAAAAAAACTAGAAAGGAAAAACACTGAAAATGATCGCGATAGAATCTGCCTTGACTGAATATGAATGAGATTGATTTTGTGCAATGTTGAGTCTTTCCAAATAGGAACACACCTTTGCTTCCTCTACATCTCTTTATATGCGTTGGTTCTCTTACAAATAGAGTTTGTAGACCTTCTCTGCTAGAGACCTGCAGATCTCTAATTAGTAATTACTTGGGCTTAGTTTTTCAGAGGGAAAAGAATTTCTCAGGAGTTGGTCTCTCTATAGGAGAAGCTAGAAATAACTACCTAGATCAATAAATAAACTGATGTTTTTTCTGGTTTGGTAGATTACTACATTCATTTAGTTCTTTTGTAATTTGAAAACCTTGCAACTAAAATTTCATTACTCTGGGATACATTGTAAGGCACCTTGGAATTCAAGGATTTAGCCCCAAAATGAAAGTTGCTTTCTCCACGTTACTGTGTAGATTCTTCTTTGGTGTTAGATTTATTTGTTTTGTTTTCATTATTATTATTCTGCCTTAAGTATAAGAGTAGATGTTTACTGCCATTTGGAGTATTGAGCCAATTTTAATTTATGCAATGACAGTTTGTAAGTCAAGGGTAATGATAGCAGTAACATCTTACATTTACTAATTTTTCTGGGGAAAAGCCCATTTACTGTCTTTCTGAGAAGAAGTTAAGAGCCATATTGTAATTTTTCATATGTTTTCTGTTAAAAGAAGATATATGGAAATGGTGATTTTGAATCTATTGAAAACTAACTCTGAATTGCTCAATATTATTTAGGAAAGTAGGGTACAACATCTTGGGATTCTGGTACTACTATTTAAATGCATATTGTTTGGCTTTTTCTAACCTGTTTTTTTTTTGTTTCCTATTCCAGATTAACATTGCAAAAACTGTATTATGGTATTTAAATTATCTTTGAAAAGTTGACAGTGCCTATCTTTATCAATTAATTTAATATTCTGTATCTTTTTAAATGGTTGTTTGATTGGGAGTCTCTAGACACAACACTTCACACTAAGAAAGTCTGACAGTTCAGTGATGTGGAAACCATTATCTCACCTTTGTACTTGCAGGCTGTGGCCTCTTGCCTTTTCCTATTTCATAATAAATAGCATTAGCATTGAAGAACATTTTAAACACTTTTTGAGGACATTAATAGCCAGGATTTTTCTATTAAGAAAGGCTTTGAAAAATACTGTATGATTACACTACTATGAACTAAATATATTGTGTAACAGATTCCATTTACGTGAAAATTAAATATAAATCAAGTTATAAAAATGAAAAAAATGAAAGACTAAAGCATAACAAACATAACAAAAAAAGATAACTGTGTATCTTCCATGTGAATTTAGATGCAGAAATCACAAATAAAACTAGAAAATCAAAGTGAGCATTACAGTAAAAGGATCATCTACAATTTATCCCATATTAGAAAATCTGTTCTGCTATATAATAACAATGGGTCCAAAAAGAAAACATGATACTCTCCCTAGATGCTGAATAGGCATTTCTTAAAATTCAGCATTTATTCATAAGATTTATTTAGAGATAATTAGGAACATTCTTAAAAAAAAAAAAAAAAGAATATCTTAAACCAAGAACCATCATCATAGTTAATGTGAAATTCTATTAACATTCCTCCTAAAATGAGGAAAAGGCAGTCATGCTATGACCTTTTTTTGATTGCTCTAGAAGTTCCAGGTAATGGAATAAGTTATAAAACATAAAAGATATAACTTTATGAAACCATCAGTTACAGACAGTATAATTTTTTAAAATAATAAACTTATTTTAGGCGGTTCCATGGATTGAACCCAGGACCTCGTGTATGGGAGGCAGGAGCTCAACCACTGAGCCACATCCATTCCCCAATGAAAGTTGGGTTTGCTTTTCTTTTTATCATTTGCCGTTTATTTTTAGGAAGTACTTGGGATTGAACCCAGGACCTCATACATGGGAGATAGGGACTCAACCACTTGAGCTCCATCCACTCCCTCAACTTTATTTTAAAAGAGATTTTAGATTACAGAAAACCTACTTCAAAAGTGTAAGGGCTTTCCATGTACCCCCCTCAACCTCTCACATCTTCCCCTATTTATAACAACTTATAATTATGTGATACATTGATTATTGTTACAATTGATTAATAAATATTGAAGCATTGTTACCATCTAAGGTCTATAGTTTACACTGTGGTTTACACTTAATTCCAAAGCCCTAAAACTGTCCTATGTTCCACCTATTATTCCCTCCCCCTCCCCCCAGAATGTCTGGTAACTGCTATCATCGTAACAATGTGACATGTTCTTCCATTACCACAATATTAATAAGTTTATTTTGTCCATGGTTGCATTCCTCCCTTATGTTTGTTCATTTCTCAACCTTGAGAATTTGGGGATGGTAATGCCCACTCTGCCTCAGATTGAGAGGGATTTAGATCTTATGAGGCATATGAAAGGAACTGTTTTGTTTGCAGTTATAGATACTCTGTTTTCTTGGGATGGGGTTTGTCACCATCATTATTTTGTTAGTTGTCCTGGGTGAGTCCAATACTCCCCTACCAGAGAGTAGGTGTTGGCCACAACTCTTTGAGATTGAGGGCTCAACCAGCATATGAACAGACCAAATGTTTAAGTCTCTGAAGCATTGATTTATTGGGTATAGTAATCATTACAGGCTCAAATAAAATGGGTAGAAGAATCAAGTATAAGGAAATTATAATGAGTCTAATTCTGTTACTTAAGTAAATAGGTTGTCATGTATTTCAAGGTAAAGCCCACTGACAGGGTGCTGACTTCAAGGGATTGTGTGCCTTGCCTATAGTGTCTGGATGGTTCTAGAGCCCTCAGGGGCACTCCTGTTTGAGGCTTTGTTCACAGTGACAGTGAGAGCTGCCTGAGACTTGCATTAAGTGTAATTTCTGAAATGACCTCCCGACTCATTTTGAAATCTCTTAGTCATAAAAACTCTTTTGTATTTGATGTTTCCCCTTTTTGGTTAAGGTCTTTTTCCAGATGCATTGCTGGTTGGTGCTTGGTATTAATCTTTTAGTGCCAGGGAGGCTCATCCCCTGGAGTCATGTCCCATGCTGGGGCAAGGTAGTGTGTTTATTTGCTGAGTTTGACCTAGAGAGGCCACATTTGAATAACAAGGAGGTTTTCAGGAAGTAACTCTTAGGCAATAGTTATTATTAGACTACATTCCAATTTTACAAGAATAAGGTTCATAGTTACATGCATTACTATTGAGGACTTAACATATTGGTCTGTTTTCTTTTATTAAGCACTAATTATATACTCAAGAGATTTTTGCCCCTCTATTTGAGAATGTAGCAGGACTCCCCAGGATGGGAGTTTAATATTTTGTTGTTCATTCTGTGGGTCTCCACCCTCTGAGATAAAACCCTGTGGCAGGATGGACACATGTATATTCCATTAAAAAATGCCCCAGTTGCACCCTTTATCACACATCCCCTCATTACCAAACACCCTGCACCATTGACCCTTCCCTGCCATATTTGCCAAAAGAGCAGTCCCTCAATTTCAACCACAGACCTCTACCTTCCCAGAGTTCACCTATTTCTTCCTCCAGCCCTCCCCCCAGTTCCATGGATAGTCCAACCCCCCCCGACCCTCCTCACCCTCACACTCTAGCACTGTCACTCCCATTCACATCCCTGCAGCACCATTAGCCCCATCTACTGCCAAACCACCCACTTCCCCCTTATCATAGTTTCTGTCCAGATTGAGTATTGACTCACCACTCTCTACTCCTTTCTGTCTCCTGGTAGCTTATTTTCCAAACTCTATCTCTGTGAGTCTGCTCAATATGCTTAAGTCATAGCACTGATGTCATACACTATTTGTCTTTAGTGAGTGGCTACTTTACTCAACATAAGGTCTGCAGGATTCATCTGTGTAGTCACATGTGTCAAAACTTCATTCCTGGGAAATGGACTTGGCCCAGTGGTTAGGGCATCCATCTACCACATGGGAGGTCCGCGGTTCAAACCCCAGGCCTCCTTGACCCGTGTGGAGCTGGCCCATGCACAGTGCTGATGCGCGCAAGGAGTGCCCTGCCACGCATGCAAGGAGTGTGCCCCGAAAGGAGAGCTGCCCAGTGCGAAAGAAAGTGCAGCCTGCCTAAGAATGGGGCTACCCACACGGAGAGCTGACACAGCAAGATGATGCAACAAAAAGAGACACAGATTCCCATGCAGCTGACAACAACAGAAGCGGACAAAGAAACAAGACGCAGCAAATAGACATAGAGAACAGACAGCTGGGGTTGGGGACGGAGAGGAGAGAAATAAATAAATAAATAATTCTTTAAAAAATAAAACAACTTCATTCCTTGCAAGCAGACACAGAAGAACACACAGCAAATGAACACGGAGAACAGACAACAGGGCGGGGGAGGGGTGAAGGGGAGAGAAATAAAATAAATCTTTAAAAAAGGGAAATGCTGATTCAACAGCTCTTTATTAAAAAATAAATAAAACACCCACTTCATTCCTGGGAACCAGATGTGACTCAAATGTTAAGGCCTTCGCCTACCATATGCAAGGACCCAGGACCCGGGTCTGATCCCTGAGGCCTCCTGGTGAAAAAGAAGAGAAAGTATGCCTGTGAGGTGAGCCAGTGCCCACATGGCAAGCCAAGTGCCCATGTAGTGAGCCATGTGCCCATGTGGTGAGCCAAGTGCCTGCACAGCGAGCCAAGTGCCCATGTGAGTGTCCGCATGGTGAGCCTAGTGCCCGCACAGTGAGCCAAGTGCCCACGCGAGTGCCCGTGCAGTGATCCCAGTGCCTGCGCAGCAACCTCAGTGCCTACACAATGAGCCAGTGCCCGCGCTAGTGAATCACACAGCATGCTGATGACTCAACAAAAGAGAGATGAAGGGGAGAGTCAAGGTGAAGTGCAGCAGAGACCAGGAACTGACGTGGTGCAATTGACAGGGACCCTCTCTCCACATCAGAGGTCCCTAGGATCGAATCCTGGTGAATCCTAGAGGAGAAAGATGAAAAGAGAAGACAAAAAGAGAAATAGATACAGAAGATCCCACAGCGAATGGACACAGACAGCAAAAACAGCAGAGCAGGGGAAAGGGAGGGGGTGGGGAAGGAAAAAAAAACTTCATTCCTTCTTACAGCTGAGTAAAATTCCATTATATGTATTAACCACATTTTACTTATCCATTCCTTTGTGGATGGACACTTGGTTTGCTTCCATCTTTTGGCAATAGTGAATAATGCTTCCATGAACATTGGTATGCATGTATCTGTTTGTGTCCCTGCTTTCAATTCTCCTGGGTATATACCTAGTAGTGGGATTGCTGGATCATATGGCAATTCTACAGTTAACTTCCTGAGGAACCACCAAACCATCTTCCACAATAACTGCAGCATTCTACATTCCCAACAGCAGTGAACAAGTGTTCCCATTCTTTCACATCCTCTCCAACACTTGTAGTTTTCTGTTTTTTTTTTAATAGCAGCCAGTCTAACAGGGGTAAGATGATATCCCATTGTAATTTTGATTTACATTTCCCTAATAGCTAGTGATGATGAGCATCTTTTCATCTGCTTTTTAGCCATTTGTATTTCCTCTTTGAGAAGGTATCCATTCAAATCTTTTGCCTATTTTTAAAATGGGTTGTCATTTTATTTTCAGAATGTAGGATTTCTTTATATATGCTGGATATTAGACCCTTATTGGATAAGTAGTTCCCAAATATTTTCTCCCATTGAATAAGCTGCCTTTTCAGTTTCTTGACAAACTCCTTTGAAGCACAAAGGTTTTTAATTTTGAGGAGATCCCAATTTATCTAATTTTTTTGTTGTTGCTCATGGTTTGGATGGGTATAAAGTTTGTGAAACCATTAACTACTACAAGATCTCATAGATGCTCCCCTACATTTTCTTCTAGGAGCTTTATGGTCTTGGCTCTTATATTTAGATCTTTGATCCATCTTGAGTTAATTTTTTTATATGGCATGAGATGGTGATCCTCTCTCATTCTTTTGGGTATGGATGTCCAGTTCTCCCAGCACCATTTGTTGAAGAGGCTATTTTGTCACAATTGGGTGGGCTTGGTTGCCTAGTCGAATATCAGTTGGCCATATATGCACAGGTCTATATCAGAACTGTTGATTTGTTTCCATTGGTCAGCATATCTATTCTTGTGCCAATACCATGCAGTTTGACCACTATACTTCGTAATATGTTTTAAAGTCAGATAGCATGATTCCTCCAATTCCATTTTTCTTTTTCAATGTTTTTGGCTATTTGGGGCCCTGTGCCCTTCCAAATAAATTTCATTATTGACTTTTCCAATTCAGTAAAAAATGCTCTTGTAATTTTTATGGGGATTACATTAAATCTGCATTTATAGCCAATATAAGTTTTGATCTAGAAAATTCAAGATTATCAACCTTTAAAGAAGTTATACTGATGGGGTAGTTGGTAAATATACAAAACATCCATCTATTTCTATAAACCAATAAAAAGAAAATTGTGAAACTATACAGTGATATAAAGAGATTATTTACATAAATATTCAATGTATCATGTTTCTGAATGCGGAGACTGGGTATTGTAAAAATGCATTGCAAGCATTGTAAAATTAATTTAGAACTTTGTGCAATCCTTATAAAAACACCAATAGGTTTATTTGGGTCTCAATAAAATTATTTTTTAGGGCATCTGAAAGAATAAATAGGCAAGAATTGCTAAAATAATTTTTTTTAATGTGGTAAGGAGTAGGAACTTTACTTCACAACATACTGTTATAAAAAATTTCCAACTTACAGAAAATTTAAAAATATTATAGCTAATACTTAAACACTTCTCCACCTAGATTCAACAATTAACATTTTATGATATCTTATCTCTCTCCACAAAATAGGAATTTAAATAGAAATGAGCTCTGTTTTAAAAGTGGTATCAGTTACAGCCCTTTGAAGCAAAACTCCACAAAAGCATTATGTATACTTCTTTCACCAGTTTCTCTGTATGTGTGTGCACACACGTGTGCTTTCACTTTTTCTCTTTAACTTATTATGGACATTTCAAATATATGCAGTGTTATTTCCCTGCTTATTTCATTTCTTTAAATCATGTTTCAATAAGGTCCATACATTGCAATTAGTTAATATGTCTTTTAAGACTCTTTTAATAGATTTCTTGTCCATCTTTTTTTCTGGAATCCTTACAGGTTATTTGTTGAAGAAATCAGGCCATTTATCTCATAGCATTTCCCAGAGAAAGAATCTTGCTGATTGCATTCCCATGGTATTGTTGTTGTTGTTTTTAAGACAATATTAATAATTTAATTTCTCCTGGAATTCAAAGAAGATAGAATTAAAATTCATGACAGCTTGTAAATCAAAAAGGGAAAAATGGAGTAAAAATGTCTTAGATAAAGTACCCAAAGGACTTGTATTTTTAGTAGATGGTGAAGCTATTATAAATTTATTTTGTCACCATTTTACAGATTTAAGGTATAACTGAACATACCATGAACTGTGCATATTAAAAGTGTACGATTTGATTAATTTTTTTTAAAGTTTTTTTAAAAAATTTATTTCTCTCCCCTTTCCTGCCCTCCCCCTCCCAGTTGGCTGCTCTCTGTGTCCATTAACTGTGTGTTCTGTGTCTGTTTATATTTTTGTCAACGACACAGGGAATCTGTGTCTCTTTTTTTGCTGTGTCTTCTTGCTGTGTCAGCTCTCCGTGTGTGCGGCGCCACTCCTGGGTGGCTCTCCTTAGGGGGCGCACTCCTTGCGCGTGGGGCTCCCCTACATGGGGGACACCCCTGCGTGGCACAGCACTCCTTGCACACATCAACACTCCGCATCGTCCAGCTCACCACACGGGTCAGGAGACCCTAGGTTTGAACCCTGGACCTCCCATGTCGTAGGCGGATGCTCTATCCATTGAGCCAAATCCGCTTCCCAATTTGATTAATTTTGACATGTATACATCTATGAAGCTGTCACACATCCATCACCCCCAAAAGTTTCCTCATGCCTCTTTGGATTCCTTACTTTCTGCCTCTCCGTTCCCTGCCCCCAGCCCCAGACATCTGTTGAACTACTTTCTGGTACTGTAGATTAGTCTGCATTTTCTACAGTTTTCTATAACTGAATCACACAATCTGTTCTCTTTGTCGCCTGTCTTCTGTCAGTCAGTATATTTTGATATTCATCCATGTTGTGTCGTGTAGCAATAGATCATTCCTTTTTATTGCTGTGTGGTTTACTGAGATTTAATTCCTGTACCATAGCATTTACCCTTTTAACGAATTCAATTCAGTGTTTTGAAGTCTATTCACAAAGCTGTACAACAATCACCTGTATCTAATTCCAGAACATTTTCATGACTCCAGAAAGAAACCCGGTATCCATTAGATAAAGTAAACTTTATTTCAACTTCAAAAAATAAAATAACAGACAAAAGGCAGCTTAACAAATTATGGAAGCATTACTTTTAAAATTCTGTCCAGGCACATTTATCTTATTTAATCCTAAAAACAAACTTAATTGTTTCTCCAGTGTTCAGAAAGGTAAATGAATGAGCACAGATTTGATGAAATGACACGACCAAGGTCTCTTTGTTAATGAAGAAAATGAATTTTAAAATGCTTGATCATATTCATAACTCATAAAACTAATTCCCATAGTCTTTTTTTTACCTTTATATAGTACCTTCTTTGCCTTGCTGCAAAAATATTATATTACTGTTAAATATAGTCTATAAGTTACATTAGTTGTATTTTTCCCAGGTATCACCGTATTCATAGCACCTTGTAAAAGAGCAACATTCTTATATTTGTATTATTAACCACAATCTTCATCTACCACCAGAATCACTATATTATATATTATATAGTCCCTAGATTATCCTCTTGACTTTCAATTAACATTAACCTCCCTAGACTATCCCTTTCAGCCACAATCACATCTATAAATCAGCAGTGTTAGTTAGACTCATTATAATGTGTTCCCATTCAAGACTATCCATTTCCACATATTTACAATCAGCTTTATTAAATCCATGGTGTTTTTATATCCCCAGTCTTTCCGTGAATTTGATCATTAGATATAGATGGCTGGTTAGATCAAATTTTATTTTTTGGCAAAAATACTTCATAATTTTTTGTGAATTTTCATGGGCACTTGAAGAAAGGTATATTCTCTGTTTTCAGAATATAGAGTTAAACATATCATTTTATTTATCTCATTAATTATTTTAAAGTATTCTGATGTCTTATGTGTATAAATGTTTATTTTGCCTGTCATGGACTGTGAAGGGAAATTAAAATTTCATGCTGCTATAGGGGAGCAAATGTAGTTCAGTAATTGAGCGCCTGCTTCCCATATTGAGGTCCCAGGTTCAAACTCCAGTACCTCCTAAAATCAAACAAATGAAAAAAACAACTCTCATTGGGGAGTGGATATAGCTTGGTGGTTGAGTTCCTGCTTCCCATGTCCTCAGTTCAATCCCGGTTACCTCCTAAAAAGTAAAAAAAATAAAAACATCTCATGCTACTACAACACAATGAACCCTAGGGTAAACTATGGACTAAATTAATAGTACAACTATAAAAATGTTATTTCATGATTTATAACAAATGTACTGCACTAATGCAAGGTGTTAATAATAGGGTGGTATATAGGAACTCAATATTTTATATATTTTACTCATATTTATGTACATCTACTTCTCTAACAAAAAATTAATAAAAAAGTAAAGTTAATTTTTTAAATAGACAAAAATATTCTAATATTTTTTCCTTATCTTTCTATATTTTTGCTGCATAACATCAATTTTATATTGTTTGATATGTATATATTCATAACTGTTAGGAGTTCAATATAGAATATAATATACTTTAACATTTCTAGGTCTTCCTTCTTCACATCTTATTTAATGATTTTTCTCTAAGAGAATTAAGTTCGTATTTGCCAATATGAACTTAGAAAAAAATTTTAAACTGTATGAAGTAAAAATACCAACTTTATATGAAAAAGATGTAGTTATGCATATATTCAACTTTATATAGGTATTTGTGTGTATGTTTATATAAATGAGACATGAGGAGGAAGCAGATTAAAAATGTAATTAGCATTTAACCCTGAATGATGGAATTATGGGCCATTGTAGTTTTCTTCTTTATAGTTTTTCCAAAATTTTCCACCAGTAAATTTGTGTTACTTTTATATGGTTCAAAAACATTATTTTTACAAGAAAAATTTTTAAGGAAAGTCTGCAGTGATAGATTGATTTCCTTAATGTTGTCAGCATATTTTTTTGCCACAGCCAAATAATGAACTAGACAGCAAACCTCCCCTCCCCCCGCCAGTTTTAAATCACAAGTAGAATCATGTATATGCTTCTTATTGTAATGTATTTGAAATGGAAAATTTGTTACATGACACAGAAAAAACTTACCATACTCTTTGATATGACTTAGAGATTGGGAGTGGTATAAGGAAGGATTCCTGAATATCTGTCCAACATTCACCCAGGCTCCTCTTGGTTCTGAGTCAAATAACAAACCCTTCTGTTGAATTTTTCGTTTCCAAACACTGGCTTAAATAAAGGTATACTTAACATGGAAATATCATTTCAGCTTTTTGCTGGGATACTGGTGTAGAGGAGCTGCTTTAGAAGTAAAGCCATGAGGGAGTTCTCTGAGGACATGCATTTTCACACATCTGCTGATGCAAAAACCCCAGTGTGAGCATTAGGACTCAGGAATGTGATGTGGATTTGAGATGATCTCGGCAGGACTTTGGCGGGTCAGGACAAACATTGTCTTGCTCCCATATGTTTTTGTAGTATCTTGAAAGGGAAATCATATACATTTCCTTAAACTGACATGCTGAATTTTCCCACATACACCAAAACCTCTCTCAGCAAAAATAAATTCAGGAACACGTAAATATGCCATTCATATATTTAGCATCTCTTGTCAAAGCACATGGCTGGTGGCTTTTGGAAGTCATTTACTTTGATTTATGTTTAAATGGCTTATCTCAGAAAGCCTAGTCTAACAGATAAAGGCTATGAAATGTCCCATATTTGGGTTCTTTTTATTTCTCTCTACTCTGCACTTCCTTAGGTGCATGCAGTGTACATGGATGCCCAGAGTGTCTCTTATCTCCAATGCTTCCCCACTGATAGTGCTATTCCCCAAATAGACACCTCTCTCAACAGTTTTGTAGTATCTGATATATATCTGATGTATTCAGTATAAAAACAACTAGGGCACCCATGTGAAGCTAAGAATTTCCACTTTTAAAAACTATAATAATGATAACACATACTTTGTAGAAAGACGGCCTGTTTTGTTTTTTCATCATCCTTGAGCCAGGCCACTCCTGAATCATCTGAGATTTCAGTAGACATTTAAGGTTGGCTAACCCATTTCCTAAGTCTTATTTCCCAGTTTCTCATTCTGCTAGAGAATGATATATATAATCTGCCCAGTAATTTGTCTCCTTTGCTCTTCAAACATATTATTAAAAGCCAAATAGGGGAGCGGACTTGGCCCAGTGGATAGGGGTTCAAACCCCGGGCCTCCTTGACCTGTATGCAGCTGGCCCATGCGCAGTGTTTATGCGTGCAAGGAGTGCCCTGCCACGCAGGGGTGTCCCCGCATGGGGGAGCCCCATGCGCAAGGAGTGCGCTCCGTAAGGAGAGCCGCCCAACATGAAAAAAAGTGCAGGCTGCCCAGGAATGGCGACGCACACACGGAGAGTTGACACAGCAGGATGACGCAACAAAGAGAAACACAGATTCCCGTGCTGCTGACAATAACAGAAGTGGACAAAAAGAACATGCAGCAAATGGACACAGAGTACAGACAACTGGGGCGGGGTGGGGGGAGGAGGGGGAGAAATAAATAAAATAAATCTTAAAAAAAAAAAAGCCAAATAAAAAATTAGCACCCTTTCAGCTTTCATACGTAGAAGGCAAAGTGCCACATCTGGGTTCATCTGACACCAACCACCTCCACCCCAATGAGAAGGAAGTCATGTACTTGAGGAGGGGAAGTCAGTGCCTCTTCTGCCCTGACCTCCAAGATTGGCCCTCCTAAGTCTGTCTCCAAAAATGATTGGTGATGACATCACCAAGGCAACTGGTGATTGAATGGTCTAAGGATTATGGCAAAAATGTCTACTCAGAACAGACAGGCCCAGATTGTGGTGGTACCTCTCCCTCTGCCCTGATCATCAAAACCTTTAAGGAACCACCCAGAGGCAGAAAGAAGCAGAAAAACATTAAGCATGGTGGAAATATCACTTTTGATGCAGTTGTCAGCTTTGACCAACAGATGCGGCACTGATCTTTTGCTAGAGATCTCTCTGAAACCATAAAAGAAATTCTGTGGACTACCCACTCTGTGGGCTGCAGTGTCGATGACTGTCACCCTCATACAGCACAGATGGCATCAACTGTGGTGTAGTCAAATGCCCAGTGAGTTTAGAACTACAAAGGAAACTATTTCCATAAAGGATAATTTGGCAGAAAGTGAAAAAGAAAAAGAATTAACACTAGATTTAGCAACTTAATGGCCCATAGGTTGGTTCTGATTGGCATACAGGCTGACAGACTTAGTTTAACTTCATTCTTTAGCACAACCAGGCCATTCTGTACAACTGAACATAAGTTTGAGAAGTTAATAATCCCTAGTCACTATTTGTTTCCATGTTTTGTAAATGAGTTTTGTTGTTTCAATGTCATGTACCTAATCAAATCAGTCCCCCGGTTCAGTTATTTTATCTGCTTATACCGTATAGTTTTCAGACTAATAAATGTTATTAAAATTTACATCTAAGATATACTTCTTTCTCTACATTTGGAGAGAGGTCAGATATCTTTGACATTTCTGTCACTTTTCTTTTGCATTTGTTTATATTTATCATCAATTGTTTCCTGTTGAATTATTTAACTGGAAAAAATGATTTCTACAGGGAAGAAAAAGCTGGGGTTCTGCTCCACAGAAGGAAACATGGGGAGACAATGTCATCAATTTAATATATTAATAAATAATTGGTCTGGGATTCCTTTCCTGGCATCTTGGTGTATCACCAAAATCATGTAGTTTTACTTGGCCTGAATTTATCTGTCTATAAAAGTTGAGGTTTTAATATAACAATATATTATCCTCTTACTTGGTTTATTAATTACATTCTATTATAGAACTGTTATCTTATTTTTAAGATCCTGCAGATTGATAAAAAAAAAAAGTCAGTTCTTATTTCATTGCATATTGGTATTTTGGCATCATTTCTTACATCCACTGTCGGTTTTTTCAGTTACAAAAACATGAAAATGTTTCTTGATTTTTTTTTTCACTAGTTTTTCTTGGTGACCTATACAGATACTTACATGAAAATGTTCCTCTGTTCTAAAGTATGGGAGATTTTCAGTACTTTGAAAAATTGGTTATAGTCCATTTTCTATATACTACTCAACATTGTAGATCTGTCTGCCAAATGATCCCAGGTGTGGGATTGCAGCAGGTAATTTCCTGAGCTGCATGGTACAGATGATTTTCTGTGTTAGAAGATGCTATCGGCTCACCTGGCCTCTTAGTGACAGAGAAATCCTTTGTTTATTCATTTAGTAGGCAGATTAACCCTAATGAATATTGGCTTCCTGGAAATAGATACAAGTGACAATAGCAAAGTGAGGAGTGGGGAGAAGTAAGGCAAATTCCCTTTTCTTTCTTCACTTATAAATAATGGCAACTCTCATAGAAGAGTGTTTTAAATCAAAGAAGAATGTAAAATATTTAAACTAAAAAGCTAGATTTAATTTTTCATTTTTCATTTTGAATGTTCATATATGTGTATATTCTTTTTGGTAGTACTAGAATTTTTCTAATTTTGGTAAACAACTAAAAAGTTTGTCTCTCAGTTAAATTAAACTGCTCAAATATTTCATGCCAATTTTAAGCAAAACCACCTAGTTCAATAGGAAAATTCATTCCTGATATGTCCTTATACCAGTTAAAATCTTATGAATTAGGAATGTAAACGTTTGTGCTATAAAAATATAGTATTCATTAGCCTATCTTACCACATTAAAGAAAATGTGCATAATGCTATATCCATTCCTATAATCTGTTCATACTGCTTCAGTGATGTATTTGTTTGCTCAGAAACAAAGGTGAAAGACCTAGCCAACCTTTAGAAAATTATTCACAAAATTATTATACTAGAAATTGTAAGAAATATTAGGAAATATGCTACTGTAAATTCTTGACTTTGTAATACGGCTTTTAATAATATTGGCAGAAAGCCTTTCTTATCAGAATAACTTTATGGAAATTTGAAGTAATTCTCAACAATACAATGAAAATGAAATGCTTATAACTGCAGCTTTTACGTTTTGCATACTGAAGAAAGGACATCTTTACAACATTTTCTGTCAGTGGTTTTAGAGATACATTATTCCCAAAACGTGAATGTACAGACACAGATGTGAAAATCTCAGTGTTCAACCAAACTTTTCCAGATCTCATAAATATAATTTACTTTACATTCTCCAAAGACTTCCAAAGTCTTCCCAAAAAAGTGCCTTTTTTTTTTTTACATAACTTTATCCATTGGAGGAAAAGTTAAAATTTTTCCCCTCCACATGCTAAATGTTAAAGATAGGCTTTTCATGATGCTGTTAGTAGTTAACTATAAAGCTCCAGAATTTCAAGGGAAAAGTGAAAGTTTACCTTTCCATGCAGATTTGAAATTGATTATTTCTCCTAACTATATGGGTTGAGATTCTGCCAGAATTGTATTACAGGGAATTCTGAATAAGTTGGTGTATCCAGTTGGTGTGTGTGTGAATTGGAGGCAGTAAGAAATTCTGAATGAATCTTTTGGTTTTTATTTAAGATTACTTTATCCTTAAAACTAATGTTTCTATAACCTCTGACCCAATAGAGAAGATCCAAAGTACTTCAAAGTGAGAATTTTTCCTTGCCGGGTGTGATTAGTTTAATTCATTCCAATTATGTGGTGCAGTGTCGCATGTGAGTACATCAGAGGCATATTTGCAAAGAGGAGTATTGTTAATTTACATATCACTTTGCCAGAATATAAGAGACAATTCTTTAGTGATTTATCAGTAATATTTATTTTCAAAGATATTGGAAAAAGAGAAAGCAATGCATGTTATCTTCATATGAACCACTGCCTATGTTAAATGAGTTTTTCTTTCCTTTTAGTGAGAAACCAAAAGGACAACAATCATTATACAATTTTGTATTTTAAGTATTTTCATAATCCAACATAAATTGGCCCACCCAAGGATTATGTCTGTTTTATAAAGATGTGTTTATATAGTCATTGGGTGAAAGATTGCAGAAGTTGAACCACTAGTTTTGAAAGTTGAGCCAGACCAGGAAAAATCAGGATACAATTTGGCACTTACGGAGACGAAATTATTTCCTTTTTAGCTGCTGATTTCTACTGGGAAATGTATCCTTGGACCGAAAATTGCATCCGGAAAAATGTTTATGTAGTGTTTTTCAAATGACTGATTATTCTTCTAACCTTTAACATGAACTGTGTCTAATTTTGGTCTCTTTTAACCCTTTCACGACTAGGGCATTTTTAGCTTTGTAGGAAAAATATTACTAACAAGGCATATCTTTACTACTTTGAGTATAGGAATGCCTTGATTTCATAGTAACAAGAATATAAACTGTGTTAAGATTTCTTCTTGTTATTTTTCAAAACTGGTGATAAAATGTCTGAAGTTATTCACCCTTTATCACAGGCACTTAGTTTTATATTATGATATATTTCATTAGAGGTAGTTTTAATGTTTTAGCACCTACATCTCCCCCTCATCTTCCTCACGCCACCTACTACACACATAAAGTGATAGCTTCTTGACATTTTCAGAGCTAATATTTGACTCATGGGGTCTTCACAAAGATCAATACTTACTATGTTTTCTTTCGTATACATTTAGAGACTATTCTGCTTAAAAAATTGCAAAGAGTAGTGCCACCAGAAGACATTACTTGACATAGGAGGGTAGATCTGGGTTCCAGTCCTGTAGTTTATCTAACATATACAACCACAGTTTCCTTACTTAGAAAATGGGGACATAATACCTGTTTCACAAAATTGTCATACGAACTAGATATAGTACATATCATGTATAAATATTATGCCTGGAACAGAGGGGGAACTTTAGTAAGGGAACCATAATTATTATTGTGATATCTCCTGGTATATTAATCAGGATAAACCAGATTCTGTTGAGGTAACTAAACCCAAATTTTCCATGGCTTCAAACCAAAAAGATTTACTTCTTGTTCATTCCACATATCCAGCACAGTTTGCAGGAATTACTACTGCATGTTATCTCCACTCAGGAACCCAAACTGACTAAGGCTTCACATTTGTCTTGCAGAGGACCCTTGCAAGGGAAAGGGGACATTGCAGGTTTCACACTGGTCACTTCTACTCAAAACTCACAGGCTAGAACTGTCCTGCCCAATATGCTAGACATTAGCTACATGTGGCTTTTAAAATTTAAATTAGTGAAAATTAAATGAAATTCAAAATTCAATTCTTCAGTTGCTGTAGCCATATTACAAGTTCTTATAGACACAGTAAGTGGTATCCATATTGGATAGTGCAAGATATAAAACATTTCTGTCATCACAGAAAATTCCATTGGATAGTGCTGGGCTAGAACTTCAAGGGGATGGGGGGAAGTACAGTCCTTCTGTGTGCCCAGAAGGGGAAAGAAGCAAATATTGTTGAGCTGCAATAATTCTATCACCATTTGTAAACTTTTTTTCATTTTTCACCACAAAGTGAGAAGGTGGTATAAATTAATACATACAAATATACTTCTGCTAGCCACATTTAAAAAACTAACATTTTATCAGGGAGAATCCTTATATTAGATATCCTTTTGAAGGGAAAATTAGTGATCTCTACTGCATTCATGTAGATACTCAGCAAAGAAACACCACAATTCCTATTGAGCTCAGAAAATATGATTAAGGAATTTGAATGTTATTACCCAAAGTTTGGCTTTTCTTTTAAAGAACCCATTTGTTTTAGAGATTCCTTGATACTATAAATCTGACAACTAAATCTGTTTTTCTTTTGGAAGGCTTCCACCAAGAATAGTGTGAGTCAAGGATGAGTACATAAAAAAAGAAGCCCTGGCAGCAAGGATAGCCTGAGCAATATTATGTTTTGACTTAAATCAGATGTTATCTATGGCTAATATGCTGAGGGGATATTTAGTAGAATATGCAAGGCTCCACTTAAGGTTTATATCTAATTTGATTGGTGTATAAGCTTATTTAAGTGCAAGTTGGGTTACCAATAAATATACGTTCCCACAAAGCACACTGCAGTTATTGCTGAACACAATAATGACAGTCGATTTGGAAAATTCTGAGTGTTCAGAGACAAAGATCTTTTTACCCATGGCTGATGGATTGGAATTTGAAGTGATGGACAGACTTTCATTTCTCCTCTATACTAATAGTTTGACAGCTGTGTAAAATTCCTAGTAACTTGTAAGAAGTGTGTGTGTGTGTGTGTGTGTGTGTGTGTAGAGGGAGAGAGAAAGTAGCCCAGCAGAGTTTGTGACAGAAACTGTTAACCCTCTTTTGTGTTGTTTCTGCCCTGTCTTGTCAAACATCTGGAAATCAGCATGTTTACAGTCATCTCACAACATGATTTTACATTTACATTATTGTGCTAGCCAGTAAAAGTATGATTTTTTTTTTTTTCAGGAAAAAGAAAACTCAGCAACTTTTGGTTTGTCACAAGGTCAAGTGATGATTAGTGATGCAATCTCTCCTAAACACATATTTAGCCCAGAAGAGTTAAATCAGCTCCCCCAAATTTGGTAACCATTAGAGTACTTCCTAAGCCACTTCCGGATGTCAGGCCTAAGGTAGAAAGGGAGACAGGACTGTATTGAGTTCTCTACATTTTTCTATCAAAGGGCTTTAATTTGGCAGCTGATCCAGCCAAGGGAGCACTCACGCAAGGGCAGAGCTAGACAGGAAACACATTGAAAGTGTTGTTTTTATAGAGGATCATGAGATCAAGCAAGGAGCTGTGAACTTTATATGTAGCCTAGGACATATAGCACTAGGCTAGCCACCTGAGGCTATAGTATAAGAAAGGAAATTAAAGGAGGAGGGCCAAATGTAGTTTTCTTTTTCTCAAAAGAGGAATGCTAAAAAAAAAAAAAATCCCAAATTCTTTGAAGTAGGGGCATATAATTGATGTGTTCTGTTGTTGTTGTTTTTAGTTAAACATTTCACCTTTACATTTCGCCTTTACATTATTTGCCTTTACATTTTTAACATGATTGCTAGCTAGCACAAGCTACAAGAGCTAACCTCATCAATTCTAACCACCTTTTTATAGTTCTCAGAAGACCTGTCTTCTAGGAAAACGTTGCATTGAGAAAAGGTTGCACTTTTGGAAGATGGACGTTTTATAATGATAGGTTTTGACAACTTGCTTTGGTCGCCATGTGTCTCCCAGGCCTGCTGGTGGGTGGGTATTTATCAGGAATGAAAATCTGTCTGAGAGGGGCTGCTTTATAGTAGCCAGACCTGATATCAGCTTCCATGGCTTTTGGCTTGATGCACTCTGGAAACACAGAATAGAGGTTTTGCTGTTCTTGGCTAGATGCTTGGTTTCCTGTGACGCTGGAAAAGAAAAGAACTTAAGTGTTCTGTATAGGGAGGTACAGATCCTCAGTTTTACTATTTATCTGATACCTTTAGTTCTCCCATGTTCTTCCTCGCCCAGTTTTTAGAAATTACAATTTCATTTATTTTTTCTGTTGAGCCACTCTTCAAAGATTAAAGAAACCATTTTTTGTTTACAAAGTGATATAATCATTTCTCACAGCAAATCTCTAAATTTTATATGGGTTAATTGCAAATTTTAAAAGAAAAGGAAAATCCGTATCTGCACTTAAATGCTGCCAATATTTTCTCTAGGCCAGATATGATTCTTGTTTTTTTTCTTGCTTGTTTTTTATTTGTAAAAGCAATGTTGTATTCCACAAATCATTACCCACACTCTGCTTTTGTGGTATGGATAGCTGTCAGGTCCAAGAGAGAGAATATGCATGATACTCAAATAGCATCTATCCACTTGCTCTGACCACCGTACTTGGTAGACAGCTGGACTAATTCTAAATTTTCTGTAAACATTTTTTTATCTAAATCTTTTTCAAATGTAAATTACTACTTAATAATTCTTCCACAAATACTTTTCAATTCTAATTCCCAGATCTCCTTAAAAAACCAACAAACAAAATATCTTTGTAATTAATTATGAAAAATTAATCTGTACAATTTCTTTATTGTCATTAATTTTCTTATCTCCAGAAGAATAATCAGTACAACTCCAAGGACCTCATTCATCAGAATAACCACCAAAATGATTCTTAAGTACAACTTGTCTGGTGCAGCAGCCATGTCCAAGTTGGTCCCACAAACATCAGTCTGTCTGACCCCACCATGTTGTTTGTCCACCCTGGTTAACACTGACTAGAATCTTCTTCCTCAAATACTACTTCTGTAATTTCACTCCTCTACTCAAGAACTTTTTATTGTATCCCTTTGTACAACATGGAGATTAAACATTTTGAATCTCCAAAGTCTAGTCATGCTTCCCATCCATCCCTTCTACAAATACCTCCACTCTAGTCAAATTGACCTTCTTCCTAGTTCAACTGGGCTCCAGATAGTTCAAATCCTTACTCCTAAACTCAGTATTAAGAAGTATTTCTTCTGAGATCTTATGAGAGTTTTTCATCTCAAAGGCAGTGATAGATAAGAGTTCTGGGAAAAGTGGGAGGCTGGTTATTTTATGCAGTTAGATTCAGGAGTTGTTCCTCACTTTGATGGATGCTAGTTCCTTAGAATATTTTTATATTAATGGTATTGTGGTGAGGGATATCAGTATTTCTTGGCTACATCTGACTCTGCTTCAGAGGGCACTCCTTGCTGTAAGGTTGTCATGCCATCAACTTTCACAGAAAAAAAAGGCAATAAAACGCCAGAGAAGTTGGAACAGCAGTAGCTCTTGGCTCCTAAGTAGGGTGTGATGCCTTTACTGCTTCATAACATCATATATTTGGCTGTTCCTCATGATTCTTTCTGGAGTCCATGCCATACACAATCTGTCATAGGAAGGTAGATATAAAGGAGATTTTAGATTTGGCATTAGAAAGGTTGGAAGCCATGCACTCAAGGTGGCTTAGTGTGTTCATTTGCATGCCACACTATGGTCTGGTTTTATATTTCAGCGGTGATTTCATATCAGAGTTTGTATCCAAGAGTCCTGGAAGTATTTACTGTAGTCTGGAACTGTCTTCTTATAAAAAAGTAAATTTCTCTGTTTCACAAGAGTTGTTAGCTTTTCAGCCTGAGTATATGCTCAGAAAAGCTGTTTATAAAATTTAATAATCTCTTTAATTTCTGGGGTATTACAGCAAGCCTATAATATATATGGGAAACATTAACTCCTATTTTATAGAAAACAAAGTTGAAACTAAGTGACTTAGCCAAGGTAACCAGTAAGCATGGACTAGAGCCCACATTTCCTGATTTTCCACTTAATTGGCATTATTTCAGTATTTGAATCATGCATAAGATCTATAGTTATATAAGATATGTGGCATCCTAGGTTCTAGGGTAAACTCTGTCATTAACTAGCTATGCTGACCTTTAGCAAGTCCATTCAATTTTTCTTACATTATTTTTAAGATCTTTTCCAGTGAAAAAAATATCATGCATTTATAATTTTATGATTTTAATTCCATTTAAGCAAAATAATAGTCATATCATAGACATTAGAGAGTTGTGCTCCTGGCATTTTTTATTTCTTAATGACATCACTGGAACAAGAGGTGAGAAGTAGTGTTTTTTACTTATTTTAATTTCTCTCCTGTCACTCTGCCTGGGTCTTACTAAAGTTTCGAATTAGGTCTCAAAATTATTAACTTGTGGGGTGCAAATTACAGTTCATTAAGTAAACTCATAAATGTACATCACACTGTTGAAATTACATTCCATACTCTTACAATGAAGTGTGAACAATTTTGCATTTGAGACTTTAAATAAATCCTAAATATTGGCGTCCTAGCCACCTTCACTCTTCTTTCTATGTAAAGGCTTTTCTTCCTTGAGGCCCATGAGCCTCCAGGCCCTTTCATCCTGTAGTGGTCTGCACTTCACTGTTTTTCTTTCCCTGAGAGTGCTGATTAGTGACTTGCGGTATGGACTCTGATTTATCGCAGACCAGAGCTGCCCCTTAGGGGCTGAGCAGAAACACTCATGAAGGAACCCTGATTAAAAAGAGTGGTAATGAAGACAAATGTTTCAGAGGGAGTTGAGAGAAAACCAGTCCTTGGCATTCCCCATAGCTCCTCTGAGCTTTTGGAAAGGAGGTATTGGTAGCCAAAGGAAATATTTCTCCTTTGTTGTTTATTTCTCATGGCACTGGAAACATTTTTCTTTTCCTCCTGGGTGTTCTAATTCTCACTTGTTAACTGCTTTTCATGCAGGATTGCAATTAACCCCTGGCAGATACCTCACCATGTTCCCCTTATAACCATTCTATCCCCAAAGAAGTTTTTAATGCTTTGGCCTACAACCATTTTTAAATTCTTCAGACTTGACACTTTTGCCTAATTTCTCAGATCGTTAAATCACACTTCTCTTTGTTGTTGTTTTTTTCTTGGTGATTTTTACTAAATTTGATGTTAGGTGCCTATAATCACCTTTCCTTCTTGTTTTCACATGACAGTGGAAAAACACTAATTCCTGTTCACTTGGTACAGTGATTATAATCACTACTAGATCAGAAATTTCAAGTCTAGTGTTATATCTACAACTAAAAATGCCATCCCCAAATTAATTGAGTCTAGGTGGGAACTTTTCAGGTAAGTGTCATTGCTTTAATTGGATCTTTAGCCCCACTGTCTGTGATCATGCGGGCTATAACTTCCTGCCCTGGTCAAGCCTAACTAAAATTCTGTTTCCTTTAAGAAGATTTCCTAACATTGGAAAAGCTGCTAAGGATGTAGATTATTGTTGACAGACAGACTTACCCAATAAGTCTCTGAACTACACTGAGTATGCAGAGTACCATGTTTGGAAGAGTTGAGAGGTAGAAAGGTGAAGTGGCTTGGAAGCTGTGAAGCTTGGAGTGGTGAGCAAGGGAAAACTACTGCACATATACCTAGTTAGTATGCTACACACTGTAGTAAGTGCTGAGGACGCAAGACAGAGAGAGGGAAAGACAAGAGAAATAGAAGATTTCTTTCCCGTCCCTGATCAATAAGTAACTCCTTACCAGATCTACATGGGCCTACAGAAAAATATCAAAGTATCCAAGCAAAATTTCAGGGATAGGTAGTAGTTTCTGAGCCAATGAAATGGATCTTTTTTGTAGAGAAAGCCTCAATGTGCTTATAGAATCTTGTCAAATATCCACAGCTAAAGGAAAATTTAAATCCAACCCAATCAGATGAAGAAAGCTGATAAAAAAATATATAGACTCATTAGTGTGAGAGGAACATTTAAAGTTATCCATATGGCCTTTCTGGAACTTTTACCTCTGCCTCAGCAGAACAACAAATTCTGAGGGAGTATTGGAAATTACCCCTTCTGATGAGCATGTGAGATTATAGATCAGCATTAAAGATTAAAGAGCACACATTAAGAGGAGGATTGGGTAAGGCTTTTCACACTTAGGTTGTTTCTATTGAGGTTGGGTCACTCTTAAACATATTGACCTCTTCCCAACTACAAAAGCAAGGTCAGGGTCTGAGTCTAGGCTAAATGATGTCAAGTTCAAGGTATGTAGGAAAGGCCAAAAATTGCTACAGCTCATCTGGCCAGAGATGAAGATTTAGATTGCTGGACGAACTGTCAAATTTTTGGATTACCTCAGGAGCATGCTCCAGGGTAGTAGGATTCCATGTGGAGTTGAACAACTTGACATTACTTCCCTGTTAACTGGGAAAGAAAGATTCTTTTAATAATTTCCAAGACTGAGCCAAATTCCACCTCAAGTTTTGATTGACTTTTCCCTGTCTTAAATCCTAACATAATATTTTTTATTTTTCCTGGCTTAAAACAGGTGTGTTAAGATTTCATGGATATCTGAATCTTTCTTTGAGGATCTGAGAACACATCAGAGAAACCAGAAATTTTTTTAAAAGAGGAAAAAGGAAATAAGTTATTTCCTTCATCTCTTAAAGAAAATGACTTGGAAGGGTGCTTTCTGTGATACTTATTGGCCCCCAACTTCCTGAAATCTCCAAAAACACCATCTTTAGTTGCTTACTGTAGAGACTTTAACAAAGTATTCCACTGACATACTTAGTACATGATTTTCACATATGAATTCCCAGGATCCATGGTTCAGAGCTAGAGAGATGGAAGCATTCATTGGAAGACTGCAAGGTAATTTGAAATTGAGGCATATACTAACAAAGGAGTCATAGACAGAAAGGATGGAGTTTGCCTGAATTGGAAAGTAAGTGTTTTTAATAGTCTGCTTCAGTTTGGCCAGTATGGTTAGATAGGAATGAAGTTCAGAATAAACACAGGAGCAGTCTATATACATTTCTTAAAAAAAATGAAGTGTGGAAATATAATTTCATGATAACAGGAAGATTAAAATCAATAATAATAATAAGAGTGTGCATTTATGGATTTAAAAAATATATATGTGCTAGGCACTGTACTCAGTGCTTTATAAGAACTACCTCATTTAAGCCTCATTTTATAAATGAGGAACATGAGGTTTTGAGAAACTAATGTGATCAAACTCACACAGCTGGTGGACTTGTGGAGCCAGGACTCAAAACCAGGCCTCTCTGACTCCAGAGTCCTCTCTCTTTATACCAAGTTACATTACCTCACTTTGTGACTTTGGTCCCTTAATCCATTTATAAAATGAGAATGCTGGAATGTGCAATTTCTAGATCATTTTAGTTCTAGACTTATAGAAAAGTATAAAATTGGGACAACTGTGTCATGGTGTGGCATTTAGACAGAAACTGAAATAGGCATTGTAATGAGATTTCAAGATAATGGTGGCTAACATTTATTAAGCATATAGTATATTCAAGACATTATGTCGGGCGGTGGACTTGGCCCAGTGGTTAGGGTGTCCGTCTACCACATGGGAGGTCCGCAGTTCAAACCCTGGGCCTCCTTGACCCGTATGGAGCTGGCCCATGCGTAGTGCTGATGCGTGCAAGGAGTGCCCTGCCACGCAGGGGTGTCCCCGCGTAGGGGAGCCCCACGCTCAAGGATTGCGCCCCGTAAGGAGAACCGCCCAGCGCAAAAGAAAGTGCAGCCTGCCCAGGAATGGTGCTGCACACATGGAGAGCTGACACAAGATGATGCAACAAAAAGAAACACAGATTCCCGTGCCACTGACAACAACAGAAATGGACAAAGAAGACACAGCAAATAGACACAGAGAACAGACAACCAAGGTGGGGAGATGGGGAAGGGGAGAGAAATAAATAAATCTTTGAAAAAAAAAAAAAAAGACATTATGTAATTAAATTTACAAACAGCTTATTTAATCCTTTAAACAATATTAGATTTATCATCCCTTAAAAAGCTTAAGTAACATCCCCAAGATCCCAGAATAAATCATAGAGTCCATCTCATCAAAGCCTCTATGAACAGTTGTTTAGATTTAAAATGGCTTTTGCTATTATAGGACACCATTTGTGGCCCGTACAAGATAATAAAAATTGGAACCATGGGAAGTGGACTTGGCCCAGTTGATAGGGCATCTGTCTACCACATGGGAGGTCTGCAGTTCAAGCCCCGGGCCTCCTTGACCCGTGTGGAGCTGGCCCATGCGCAGTGCTGATGCGCGCAAGGAGTGCCCTGCCACGCAGGGGTGCCCCCGCGTAGGGGAGCCCCACATGCAAGGAGTGCGCCCCGTAAGGAGAGCCATCCAGTGCAAAAGAAAGTGCAGCCTGCCCAAGAATGACTCCACACACATGGAGAACTGACGCAGTAAGATGACTCAACAAAAAGAGACACAGATTCCCATGCTGCTGACAACAACAGAAGCGGACAAAAAAAAGAACATGCAGCAAATGGACACAGAGAACAGACAACTGGGGCTGGGTGGGGGGAAGGGGAGAGAAATTTTTAAAAATCTTAAAAAAAAATTGGAACCATGAAGCAGCAAGTTTTTTTAAAGAAATGTTTCTCTTACACCACTTTTATAATAAAACATTTTTAAAATTTAGTAAAAGGGATATATATTTTCTTCACAATTTAAAGTCATGTTATAAGACTTTTCTTTGATGAAAATAGTTCCAAATTAGTAGCTTGAAGTCTCCAGAGTGTGCCATGGGATAAAATCAGTTCTGTGTGGAAGCGGCTGTGGCTCACTCGATTGGGCTCCCATTTACCATATGGGAGGCCCTGGGTTCATGTTCAGGGCCTCCTTGTGAAGGCAAGCTGGCCAGTACCCACGGAGAGCTGATGGTCCATGCCCGCGGAGAGCTGGCACAGCAAGATGACACAACAAAGGGAGACAAGCAGACACAGAAGAATGCACAGTGAATGGACACAGAGAGCAGACAGCAAGCAAGGCGCAAAGGGGAGGCAATCAATCGATCAATCAATCTTTAAAAAAAAATCAGTTCTGTGTGAGATAGAAAGAGCACCTAACTTACTATGTGCCAGACACCCTGCTTTATGTTTCTCATAATGATACCATGAGGTATTTGGTATTTGCTTCATTTAATGGATGAATATAAATACAGAGTTGACCTCATAATAGTTTGCACATTTTGTCACTTAGCCCTAATACTTTTAATTCAAGGACATAATATGTTGGTACTGGGAAGCTAGTTTAGGGAGGACTTTTCTGCACTAATCATATTATATTAATGTCAAATGCCCCCTAATTATCATGAAATTTATATGTGCATTAGGTAAATGTCATTTCACTACTGTAACCTGTAATAAGCTTTTTTTTTCTTTTGAGTTAGCATACCATCTCATTGTAAATATTACGAACAAGTTAATGACAAAATTTAGGCTGAAGTGCATTTGTGCTTTAGCAGAAAATAGCTGGAAGATGGTCACTGTTTTTAGAGACCTAATACAAAATGCCTACTTCATTTTTATCTGAACATCTAACTTGTCACTTTGAAGTCATGTGTATGCAGTATACCATAGCAGGTGTTGGCAGAATGGGTTTCACATTTTTATATGGTAGGAAAAAATCAAAAGAAGACTATTTTATGATACCTGAAAATTACTGAAATTCAAATTTCACTACCCATAAATAGTATTTTGGTGTTTTTTTTTTCATTTGTTTTTTTGAGGTACTGGGGGCCTGGTATTGAACTTGGGACCTTGTATGTGGGAAGCTGGTGCTCAACTGAGGCATATCTGCTCCCCCCAAAATAGTTTTAATGGAACACAGCCAAGTTCATTCATTTATGTATTGTCTGTTTCTGTTTTCTCACTATAATGGCAGAGTTGAGTAGTTGCGACAACCACCATATTGCCCATAATATCTAAGCTAATTCCTATCTGGCCCTGTATAGAAAATGTTTGCCAATCATTGCATTATAAGATCAAATCCAAATTCTCCTAGAATAGCATGCAAGACCTTTATGATCTTGTATTAGTCAGCCAAAGGGGTACTGATGCAAAATACCAGAAATTGGTTGGTTTTTATAAAGGGTATTTATTTGGGGGTAGTTGCTTACAGACACCGGGCCAGAAAGCTTAAGTTACTTCTCTCACCAAAGTCTATTTTCATGTGTTGGAGCAAGATGGCTGCTGATAGCTGTGAGGGTTCAGGATTCTGGGTTCCTCCCTTCCAGGGTCTTGCTTCTATCTGGGTTCAAGGTTCCTTTCTTCCCAGGGCTCGCTCCTTCCTGGATTCAGGGTTCCTCTCTTCCTGGGGCTGGCTTCTCTTTCCTTTGTGAGCTTACTTTTTGGGGCTTGAGCTTAAGGCTTTCAGCGTCAAACCCCAACATCAAAAGCCCTCAACTCTGTTCTTTGCCATGCCTTTTATCTGTGAGTCCCCACCTACCAGGGGGTGGGGACTCAATGCCCTAATGACATCGCCCAGTCAAAGCTCTCATCATAACTCAGTCATACCCAAGTACAGACCAGATTACAAACCATCCAATATCTATTTTTGGAATTCATAACCATGTCAAACTGCTTCAGATCTTCATCTTTTCTATATGTTCTGTCTCTGAAAAGCAACCTTAACTCTAACCATTCTGAGCTACCTTTGCTTCTTTGATTCTGATATGCTTTCTACATATCTAAATGTTTTCCCATGCTACTCCCTGTACGTGAAATCATTCCTTTCCCTTCTGTATCCCCTGGAAAATTCCTGTCTGTCTTCTAGTATTTTGACTTAAGTATCCCCTCCTCTTCTCTACAAGCCTCTCATCCTGGAGATAGCTCTGATTCTACATTATTTTATAGGCATTTATTTGCCCCTCTCCCTCACTAGACAATAAGAAGTTTTTAGATACTGTCTCTTGTTCATCTTTGCTCAATTTCTTTACTATTGACATTTGCGAACAGATAATTCTTTGTTATTGGGGGCTGTCCTGTGCATTTTAGGATGTTTAGCAGCAAACTTCGACTCTACCCATTAGATGCTAGTAGCAGCCTCACCTCTAACCCCCAAGTCATGACATCCAAAATATCTATAAACATTGCCAAATGTTCCCTGGTGGGCAAAATCATTCCCAGTTGAAAACCATTGCCCTAGAATACTGCACAATAGCTATTCCATGGTAGGTGTTGAATAAGTGTTGAATTAATAAGTATTAAATAGGTGAATTGTATAGTATGAATTATGTCTTAATGAAGCTGGGTTTGTTTTACAACTTATTATTATTAACTATTAGTTGTTATATTATGGTGGGGTTTTTTTTGTTTGTTTTCCAGAATGGTTGCCAGTGCAACTGATTGTGTCACATATTATACTATATCTTATTTAATACTGACTTCAAACATGGGAAGTTGACCTAATTATAGCTTCTTACTTTTGGGGAAAGGTGGGTACAAAAATTCAATTACTTGATCAAAAATCAAGAAACTAGTAAGCATGTACAAAGGGATATAGAAGTAGGACTCAGCTTTTGTCTGGTTTAAAGTCTGTGTTCATTCCACTTGACCATATTCCTTCTACAATCAGATATAAGCTATTAAACACATAATAATCTTCTTGGTTAGGTGAATATGGAGTACTTACCAAAGATCATCTATGTAGCAGATATGAGCAGTTTCTAAAAGATGGAACTGTTGCTTTTGTTCTAAATGCTGAGTACTGAGTTTGTTATCAGTGGAGCAGCCTACATACTCTATGGAAGCTGGTGAGTTTGTTGTTTTATTTTGTTGTAGTTGTTTTGTTTTCTTTGAGTCTACCAAGGGGTCATCTTTTTTCCTTCATAGTTTTAGATCTTAGAGTGCGCAGTGTATTCTGAAAAATCATAAAGATTGAATTTTCATCCTACAGAAAAATAAAAGAACATAGTCATAGGTTCATCTTTTACTTTGCCTTGGAGCAATGGCACTAGAACACATATGGCCTATGTGACAACTTTAGACAGTTTTAGAATGGCACTGTACAAAGAACTTACGACAACAATGGAAATGTTCTGTATCTGTGCTAATACAATAGCCATCCATGGTTGTTGAGCACTAGAAATGTGCAAAATGTGACCAGTACACCAGAGGCACTACTTTTGTTTTTAAGGAGACACTGGGGATTAAACCCAGGACCTTGTATATGCGAAGCAGGCACTAAACTGAGCTACATTCACTCCCCTATTTTTTTTTTTTCTTTTTTTTTTTTTTTTATTTTTTATTTTTTATTGACTTTGTAATAATATTACATTAAAAATATATATGTGAGGTCCCATTCAACCCCACCCCCCCACCCCCCCTCTCCCCCCCCCAACAACACTCGTTCCCATCATCATGACACATCCATTGGATTTGGTAAGTACATCTTTGGGCACCTCTGCACCTCATATACATTGGTTCACATCATGGCCCATACTCTCCTCTATTCCATCATGTAGGCCCTGTGAGGATTTACAATGTCCGGTGATTACCTCTGAAGCACCATCCAGGGCAGCTCCATGTCCCGAAGACGCCTCCACCCCTATTTTTTTTTAATGGATTTTTACCTCCCTGAGATAGCTCTCTCATCTATTTGCTTGTTGTTTTGCACTCATTGACTGCTAGTTGTTTTTGCTCATTGTCTGTCTGTTTTTTCTTTAGGAGGCACTAGGAACAGAACCTGGGAGGTGGACATTCAACTACTTGAGCCACATCCATTCCCTGCCTGTTTGTTTTTGCTCATTGTCTGCTTCCCCCTATTTAATTTTATTAGCTTAAATTTAAATAGCCGTATGTGGCAAATGTCTACAGTATTGGACAGCACAGCTTTAGAAGTCTTAGCTCTCACAAAATCACAAACTTAAGCTTCAACCCAGCAAAGATCTTAGGGGCCCTATACCCCAGTTTGGGATTGAATAAAGTAGCAGTGTTCAGAAAATATGGAGAATGTAGGAATATTTACCTTCCCAATATAGTCAAAAGGTTACTCTTACACTTCAGCCATGTGACTTGTACAAGGACTCTGCAGGGAGTAAACTCATATTCCATTGTTACTTCAAAATTTATGGGTACCTTTTAGTAGCAATTTTGTGTTTCTCAGCCAACTTGATTGTCATAATGATAGATTACCCATTTTGGGGGGAATGTTGAGATATTGAGGAATAAAATGGGAAATGTGATGTATTTAATTGTTTTATGTATTTAAGAAATATTTTGAAACAAACTTTTTCTTTGTTGAAATTCCAGCATTTTTTGCTAGAACATTTGTAGGTCCAGATGACAGCTGCATTTAGGAATTCAGCAGAAAACGAAAAGTTTTTTATCTTTGGGCATATTAGCTGAGTATTTTCAGAAGTCTCAATCTCTTAGAACATGGGTTTCTTACCCATAAGATTTTAATTAAGATGAGAAGATATTTGGTGGATATAGAATATATGTAAGTAAAATTTATAGAAAATAATAAATAACATGAGCAATATGCTCATCAGCAATACATTCTTAAAAGAAAGAAATATTTTATTTAAAATGCCATTCTAAATTAGCTGTATTCTTTGACAAGTTATTATATTTAAACCTACTTTATATTTTTTATTTGTATGTTTTCATTAAATCCATTAGGTCTAGAAGAAAAAAGCAACCAATTTTAATGGAAATGAGTTTTATTATTCTTAGGTTTTCAAGAATTAATTTTTTGTTTATTTTCCCCCTGCATTTACTGTTGTACTAATTGCTAATGCATTTTATTTTTTAGAGAAGTAATAGGTTCACAGAAAAATCATGCTTTAAATAATAGGGTAGTATATGGGAGCGCTGTATTTTATGGATGCATTCTTATGCTTAAAGATAGTGTATTTCTCTTCTTCAGATTCCAGATGATCTAATCTAAAGTTTAGAGGACTTTTTTTTTAATGCATAAAGATTTTTTTTCCCTTTCGCATTTCCCGACTTGTTCCTTTTAAGGAAGTTGATGAGGTTAAAGATGTCTGTGATTTGTCCGAAAGAGATTCACAGATACTGTTTCCATATTTGTGGTTTTAGTGTTTCCTTTTACACGTGTGTTCCTTCTTCAGTTTCTTACTCTGACAAGAGAGAATTGGCTGCTCCCTTTGTAGTCTGTGTATGTATCAGACAGGCTCGGTGCAGGCCTTGTCAATAGTCGAAACCATAATGTCCAGGAACTGATGAGCTAATTAAGACTTTCCTTTAAAGGATTCCTTGAGTGGACTGCTTATCAGGAAAGGGTAATGCAATTATTGACAGTTTTCTAGATCTCAAATATACAGCATAATTCAATGTGATTAAAAGTCACCATGATTCATGGTGCCAGGGTATAAAATGTTCCCTGATCCCCCAAAACTTGTAATTCAATTGATCAAAATAAACTTCTAGTGACCATAGTATAAGACAGATTAAATCTTTCCAGAGCACAAAAGAGAAAAAGAATAGCTCTAACTGGAGTGATCAGAGAAAGTTTCAGGGGAAACTAGAATTTTAGAAATAGGTAGAAGTTTGAGATATGAAGATTGAGGAAAGGGATTTCTATTGGCAAGAAACAAAGGCACCATGTCAGATACATATTGGACTAATTTGGGGAAGAATAAGAGACTACTTTGAATACATAGCATAGGATATGTGAGGTGAAATTGTAGAAGATCCAACTGCCAAGGAAAGTTAGGGCCAAACAGTGAAAGAAAAGTGATGGTGGAAGAGTTGGAGCAAGGAATGGAAGGTTTTTGAGGTGCGTAAATGATCAGTTTAGAAAGATTTTTCTAGCAGCAGGATTGAACACAGCAATTAAGTAGTTACCACAATCAAACATTTTACCAGATAATCACACTAACTGGAGCTCGATTGGTTAAGCCACACAAAGGATGCTAATCTTTGAATTTTTTTTTTTTTCTTAGAGAAATAGCTCTTTGGCATTCGGCCATCTTACTATGGCCTTTACATAACTTTGGAGTGTGAAAAAGAGAGAAGAAAATACTCTATTCTCATTCTGTAAAGAGCTTCTACTTTGTGATTTTAAATTAATAAACAGATAGTACTTCCGTAAAACTTTCATGTCAGTTCTTTTCCTTGAAAAATGACCTTATGGAATTGGGCAAGTTACAGAATATAATATAGTAGTTTGATAATGCATAATTTAAAATACATTTTGTCCTCCTCTAAGTATCCTGACAAATGTTAACTAAGCAAAATGAATGCTTCTCCATTTTCTTTTTTCATTTGAATGATCTTTTCAAAAGTATGATACTGAAATGGTGCAGGCATGAAGCTAGGGAGAGCGCCATTGTCTCAGCTGTTACTTTTCGTTATCAGTACTGTCAGCTTCTCTTGTTTAACCCTGGTTTATGTATAGATCGACTTGGTTGGCTCATTTAGACAAGACGGTGAATTGCCCTGAATTCTTACACAGGTATATTCATTCTTCAATCAAGACCCTATACATTTGTGTATGGGGTATTTGAATTTTAAGGATGGAACAGTTATGAAGTTTTATCACCCTTATTTTAGATTATGAATTTATTGAAGACTCCCATTAAACAATTATGGTGAGATGCAAGTTCTTGAAAGAAGTTAATTGAGATTAAGATTTATAAAAATGGAGTATTTTACTCCCATTTCCATTCTCCTTTCTTCCCTTCCCCACCCCATACCTTCTCATTACTGATATTTACCACATGCAAGACCCTCTTAATTCATAAAACTGTGCTATCATTTAAGATTCTCAGTGACACACTCTGTGTACATTATATCATATAATCTTTTTAACAATTCTATAGGGTAGTTCTTATTATTCCAATTTTAGATGATGAGACAGAGACTCAGAGAGGTTGAATACCTTGCCTGAGGACACAAAGCAGTAATTGGCAGAGCCAAATTTAAACCTGGATCTGTATGATTGAAGCAGATGCCTTTAGCCACTACCGTGTACTACCTTCCTTGGTGCCAGGTGACGTGACCCCAGGACTGGTGATGGAGGAACACTGACTCAAAGTAGATGTTTGCATGGAAGAATCAGAGAGTTTTAAGAATGGATGGGTACAGGGAGGTCAGAGGCCTTCAGCCCTCATATAAAACAAAAAGCCTGTGTACCTGGGAAGTGCTCCCTATTTAAATTAGATTTATATAGTGACCTAGGTAGTACTAGTTAATATAACTCTCTTTCGTAAAGAGCTTATCATCAGAAACAATTAATTTGAGAGGGGGAAGGTGAAGGCAGGAAGAGTTAGTCAGTGTGGAGCAATGTGCTTGGAGGAACTCTGCTTTTTTATGTACTGTGTCTGACAAAAATGGATTTGATGACTTCTGGGATTTGCTTCAAAATAACACAGAAGATGGGAAGTGGATGTGAATGGGGCAGGACTGACCATGGTTTGATAACTGTTGGGGTTGAGTGATGGATGCATGAGTTTTATTATATACATTTCTATCTTCTTTGGTGTATGCTCAAAATTTTCCATAATAAAATGTTTTTAAATTTTTATTTTGAAGCACTGATTCCATGATTTTGTAACAATTAGGTTAGGAATACATGTTCTTTTCTGAATTTCTCTTGGATGTTTTAGTCAAAAGAAGCATTTTCTTCTTGCATTTATTCCCTCTTAGATTCATCCTCACCTCTGTTTCTGATTATTTATTAAAGAAAGAACTAAACTTTTCCAGTGCTGAAGGTGAAATTAACTGTTAGCTGCCTATATGGCTGCAGTATTAGGATAATTCATCTAATTTCTCTTGTGAATAACTACTCTTTGACATTATTTTTGAACCCAAAGACTTGCTTGTATTGTTCTTGTTCATTAAAAAAACATCCCAAGGATGTACTTAGTAATTGGAGTCAGCTGCACTTAAAAACTGTTCAGCCAGACTGTTGTTTTAGCCTTCACTAGTAGGGTTTTTAACACCAGTTTGACCTTACTTTGAAACATTCTCAAAATACCATACTTTAGTACCAGTTTGTATACTTTCATATTAAGGTGGAGTAGGGTCTTGGGGGAAGAAAACGAAACTCTTACTTCTCACAAAAACAGGAATAAATACAGATTTTCTGATTTTTTTAAAAAAAGGAAAAATGGGGAAAGCGTCTGTATGAAGTTTTCCTTTGGTCAGGGCTTGCAAATGCATTCTAAAGTATAAGTAGTCAAAGAAAGATAGGATACCTACAAATTAGGTGGGTTGATTCCCTTGGTGTATGAGCCATTCTGCTGCTTGAAGATAAAATTGTAACCTCAGCCCTGAATCATTAATGCCTAGCTTAGACTATGTGTGTACACCATGAATTTGTTTCTGAATACAAAATAACACCAATAATACTAATTCTAATAATTTATGCCAATTATATTTTAGACAATTCAATGGAATTTCAAATTTTCTAAAAATATTTATTTGTAAGTTGTTTTTGTTCATTCCAGAAGAGGACAGTTTCCTGAGTCCAATCTTCTCTTTGCTTTTTTGCCATTGTTCCTTCCCATTACCACCCCCTACAGGTAAACTCTTCTTATCTGTTGGAAAGTCAGACTCAGAGTAAATTTAGGAGTGTACTTTTTCTTTGTTAGGTAGATTGAGAGGCTCATTGCATTCTTTCTTTGAAGATACCCCTAACTATCTACAAACCCACCTAAAGCAATGGGATTCCCTCCCATCTATTCTGGGCCTTCTAGCTGTGCATCTAGATTTTTTCACCTAACCCTGGCTGGCAAAGAGCTGGATCATTTCCAGACAATAAACCAGAATAGTTTTCATATACTACCTAGTAGCAGTGTTTTATAATGAAACATCTCTCCAGCCATTCTACATCTTTTGGTGGTGTAAAACCCTCAGACACCCAGTAAACAGTCTTTTTGAGGTTTAAAATGTTGGTGACTTTGTTACCTTTCTGAAATGTTTGGTCCAATATTTTTCATAAAATAATAAAATCGGTGAAAGATTGAAATTTTATAATTATTGTTCCACAATAATCTAGTTATTTAACAACACAGTGTTTCTCTGCTTGTTCTTGAGTTATAAGTTAAGTTTGCTTCAGTTAACCCTTTATTTTCTTGACTCCTCCAAGTAAACTATTGAAATAGTTTGAAGATTTGTTGAAGATTTGCTAAAGATATTTTCATAGTAACTTGATTTACAGCAAAGAATTACTTCATATACATTAACTGAAATAATGATACTGGTAAGATTTCCAGACCCAGATCATTTTCAGTGTTCTGAGAATACCCTCAGTGACAAATTGCTCTAAACCTGTTTGGCTCACCACCATAAAGCTTAAAACATAAAAATATAAACGTGTTTAAAATTTTCTTTCTGTTTCCTTATCAGAAATATTCATTTAGACCATAACAACTGTTAGAACAAGATAACAACTTCAGGCCAGCTGTCAAATGTTTACCATTATCAAAACCCTCCCTGGAGGGAGATGCAACTTTGGCTCGCCTCACCGGCAGTAATTTAATTTTTCCTTCATTCTGACTCGGAAATGGCAGCATTTTTCAAAGCTTCCTCCCACTGATGGCTGAAATTTTCCTTGTGAAATGATTTCCACCAGTCTTGAATCTTTCTTGTTTCTGCCGTCTTCACCTTTGCTGATGGTTCTGCAACTCATCACCAGCTATGCAAACTGACAGTTCACATCCTGGGGCAGCAGCGGGGTCTGGCCTGCAGAAAGGAGCAGCCTGACCAAATTTACGCTCACAAGATCTCTTAATTCACAAAAGCATTTGCTCTAGTTCCTGTTCTCTGCTTCAAGGGCTATGGAGAGAAAGGGGGAAGAAGGGGGAGAGGACCATTGGGAGAATGTTCTGAGGAGAAGAGAGGCTCTCTTCACACTCTACTGAGTACACAGACTTTGGAGATGAAAAACATACGGACAGAGGCATTTCCAACCATCTTGCTGCTCTGTGCAGGAGTTCATCGAACTGTACAGCATAGCACCAGACCCATGTGTCATTTATTGTTACTTTTAAAAATTGTTCTTAAATGTTCAGCACAAGTGTCTCTCCCCCTTTTATTTAAATTGACAAAAAATATAAAAATTAAAAAGAAATTTAAGTTCTAAATATTGCAACAAGAATGACCAGAAATTCCTTTCCTCTCTGGAGAGTTCTGTTTAATATGAAAGGCCTCTTAACAAGAGCAGACAGAGGAAGTTTTAGGTTTGATTTGAACTTCATGTACATGACACGTTTCATTTCTTCCTTCTTTCACAAATTTCAACCCAGGCTCCTTGTTTCAGAGTATCTTGCTTCCAAGATACTCGTGGAATCCAAGGTTGCCTTTTATCTTCTTTTCGGTGGAGACGTATTTTTGTTCTTTTCCCCTTAGCCTCATAACTATTCAACAGAGGAGTCAGCCCTCTATGCATGACATACCCCAGGCAGAAAATGGGCACAGCACTGTTCTGCAGCACAAGGTCACTTTGTTCTCGTGCACCAGTTTGGGTCACTCTGGAAATTGCTTTTGAAACAAATCATATAAAATGACTGACCTCTTAGGAGTGCTTCCCCTCTCCAGATGTCTGAAGCACCCTAATCAAACTAGTAGGTTGTTTTCATGACTTTGCAAATGGAACTATAACTGAAGGAAAAATTATAGAATCCTGAGCTAGAGAGGCAGATTTGAATTCTAAGATTTGTTCTTCCCCTGACTGTTCTTCAATTTCTTTCCATTTAACCTTCACATATGCAATAAAGGGCTGGGATGGTAGGTGATAACACAATTAAGTCCCTAATTTGGGTACTACTAGTTCAGACTGTATGATTGTGCTGTGTTTAGGTTGATCTTGGAATGGTCTGTGAGTAAAGTTTGTTAAGCAAATTGAAAGTTTAAATAATATGTCAGAGGGGAATATTCACTTACAGAAGAAAAAAAAATTCAGATACTTTTATGCATTCAGTTACTTTTATACACCATTCTTTTTTTCAATTAATTTTTTTTATTTTTAAATAAGTTTTAGAATACATAATATTACATCAAAAATATAGGGGATTCCTATATGCCCCAACCTCTCCTCCTCTCACACTTTCCCACATTAACAGCATCTTTAATTAGTGTAGTACATTTGTTACAATTAATGAACACATATTGAAGCATTGCTGCTAACCATGGTCTATAGTTTACATTATAGTTTAACCTCTGTCCTGTACAGTTTTATAGGTTATGACAAAATATATAATGGCCCATATCAATCATTGCAGTGTCATGCAGGACAATTCCAGTGTCCCCAAAATGCCCCCATATTCTACCTATTCTTTTCTCTCCCACCCTCAGAACCTCTTGTGGCCACTGCCTTTAGATCAATGATAAAAGTTCTTCTATTGCTAGAAAAATAATGTCTATAATAGAATAATAAGTCTACTTTAATCCATTATTTATTCCCCAGTCTTAAGAATTTGGGATGGTGATGACTACTGTGTTTCTAATTGAGAGGGGGCTTAGATCCCATGGAGCAGATGGATGAAACTACCTTGCTTGCAGTTGCAGACACTCTCTGTTCCTTGGGAAGAACGTTGTCCCTCATTATCTCCTTGTTAGTTGTCCTCGGTGAGTCCAATGATCTGGAGAGTAGGTGTTGCAACTCTTATACAGCATTCTTAATTGCAGGTGTTTCTTATATCAAAGTAGACCTAACAAACTTCTTCTCAACAAATATTCTTCTTAAGCATAACTCACTTTTTCCTTATTTCAGAGTGGCCATTTCCCTAATTGTCTGAATTAGAGGTATTTTTATATTCTCAACAAAGCTTTGGTAATATGTTCTTTTTTTTTTTTTTAATTTGTTCTTAGAGATGCAATTTTTTTTAAGATTTTCTTTTATTCCCCTCTCCTCCCCTCTTCCCCCAGTTGTCTGCTCTCTGTGTCCATTCACTGTGTGTTCTGTGACCACTTCTTTTTTTTTTAAAGATTTATTAATTTTTTAATTATTTCTCCCCCGCCCCCCCCAGCCCCAGTTGTCTTTCTCCGTGTCCATTCGCTGTGTGTTCTTCTTTGTCGGCTTCTATCCTTATCAGCGGCATCAGGAATCTGTGTTTCTTTTTGTTGCGTCACCTTGTTGCGTCAGCTCTCCGTGTGTGTGGCGCCATTCCTGGGCAGACTGCACTTTTCTTTCGCGCTGGGAGGCTCTCCTTACAGGGTGCATTCCTTCCTTGCACATGGGTCTCCCCTACGTGGGGGACACCCCTGCGTGGCACGGCACTCCTTGTGCGCATCAGCGCTGCACATGGGCCAGCTCCACACGGGTCAAGGAGGCCTGGGGTTTGAACCGCGGACCTCCCATGTGGTAGGCGGATGCCCTAAGTACTGGGCCAAGTCTGCTTCCCTTCTGTGACCACTTCTATCCTTATCAGCAGCACTGGGAATCTGTGTTTCTTTTTGTTGTGTCATCTTGTTACGTCAGCTGTCCGTGTGTGTGGCGCCATTCCTGGGCAGACTGCACTTTCTTTCACGTTGGCTGGCTCTCCTTACGGAGCACACTCCTTGCGTGTGGGGCTCCCCCACACGGGGGACACCCCTGCATGGCAGGGCACTCCTTGCGCTCATCAGCACTACGCATGGGCCAGCTCCACACAGGTCAAGGAGGCCCAGGGTTTGAACTGTGGACCTCCCATGTGGTAGGCGGATGCCCTATCCATTGGGCCAAGTCTGCTTCCCGACTATATGTTCTTGAGGAGCTTACAAGTTGGTTGGGGGTGCAGAATATTCATAAAACAAAGCAAATACCAATACATTATGTCCAAATGACAAAAGAAGCATGAAAAATAAATACTACAGGAATTTTAGATAAGAAAAAGCTTTGGGGAGCTAGAAAACAGCATATATATGACATGGAAGTTTTTATATTCTTTCCACAATTTGATACAGTCTCTACCCCGTAAAAAATTTAGCTGATAAATGTGAAATACCCTCAGTTTCACAGTCCCTGATTTTACTTGGTATAGTAGATCATCTTATTATGCCTACCTTTTATTGAGTACTTACTTTGTATCCAATATTATGTAATGAACACTGTTCCAAACACCCTATTAAACTATTTCATGGAGGGTTCAGAAACTCAGGTGCCTACAATGGGTAAGCGTTAAGTGATGGTGGCTATAGCAAATTGCCTGCCTTTAAGGTTGCTGCTGGTACTCCATTCCATGTAGCCATTGTAAAAATGTGGATTCTGTTGCCAGACCTTACATTTTGTCAAGAGAGGCAGGAAATTCACATTTTTATGGATATTTCCTGATTTTTAAAACAGAACAAGCTAAATAAAGCACTTTTTGATTTTGGCATTATACACTCAACCACATTTTATCATCACAACATCCCTACAAGATAGGTATGATTATCTGAATTCACCCACTTTCAATATATCTAATAAGCAGTAAAAATGGAACTCTACCCCCAGTCTGTCTTACTCCAAAACTGGCTTGTTAACTGTGCTTCTTCTACTCCCCTAGACTTGTGGGGATGGTGCTGGAGATAGTGTTGGCAGAAAGGTGCTGTTTGGTTAGAGCCAGACCCTTACCAAATTATATACAGTAGAATGTTGTCTTCCAGAGAATAGTTATTTATGGCTTTTATGGAATTAATTTTAACATGAATATTTTGATGACTGTAAAATATCAAATATCTGTTGCCTTTGCTGGGGATTTATTATTTCGACCTCATGGTACTTCTAGGAAATGTACACAAATACTCTATATTGTTGGTAGAGTTCTTCAAGTTTCACAAAGAGTGGCAGAAGTATTAGTGGTAATATTACAAGGCCTGGCCTTATGAGAGAGAGAAAGAAAGAGAGAAGAAATCAGTGGTTCTTAGGATCTACTAAATATTTAATCACTTTTGCTAAAATTCTGAATGAACTTGGTAGCCTGAAGGAGTTAACACACTTCACCAACCTGCCTTCTGCTGGTAAAATCAGGCCCATTATTATTATAATATACGGCTGTTAAAAGCTGGTTATGAAGCATAAATTGCATTGAAATACAAGATTACTCAAGAAGAATTGTATTGCTTATTCAGTCATACATTTTGATCTTTATTGTTACTAGTTTATTCTTGGAACATTTGGGGATTAGCCTTCCTTTTAATATAGAGTCTATCTGTGAGGGTAAAGAAATAAGATGAAAATAGATTTTTAATGACAACTTCGGTTCTTAGACTTAATTTTACATGAATTTTTCATTCTGAATTTTAAACAGTTTTGAGAAACAGATGAGAGATTTGTGAACAGGGGCAAGAAAAGGTCAAATGTATCAAATCCTTGGATTCCAGCAAATGTAGGATTTGTGGAAGAGCAGAGAAGCACAAATGTGTTGGTAATGTAAATTAAAATAAAACCTCACTTTGAGGAGACTTTGAGAAGTAAGTGTGCCACAGATGGCAAATGTCTTAATAAATTAACCAAATATTAAAATAAACATTAATTTTATCATTTTGAATTTTTTCCTCCCTGGATGAACGTGTTTCAGGAAAAATCATAAAAGAATCAATGGTAGCTCAGAGAGGTTAAACTCAACAGTTGTTTTCTTTGAAGTCTCTGGCCATGAGGTTAATTGCCAAAACTGCTTGTGGAAAAGGTGGTAACAATTTAACAAGACTGTACAACTGCAGAAACTTAGATGAATATCAGGTGTTTGCAGATGTTTTTTTCCTAACAGGAAAGGGGGTGGGGAGGAGAAGAGGAACAGAACGAGAAACGGGGGAAGAGAAAGGCCAGAATAAAGTCCCAACTAAACAGCCAATAATTCTTTGTTTGCTTAGCCAATCATCCTGTAATTGGCCAGAAGGTTAATAGGAGTCTATTGATTGGTCAGGAGGATTGCTTACTGTGGCTATTTTTACAGTATGCTCCCAGACAGAAGGCTGCAATTACTCGAGCTCTCATTCCCACTCTTTAGGTCCTTTGCTGCTCTGATTTATGAATCCTGATCAGGCTGCTGTTGGCAGTTTATGTTTTTAAGTATTGCCTTCTGGGTCTTTGCTGCTTATAGGTCAGTGTGCTATTTCTCATCATTTATTGTGGTCATTTGAATAGGGAAGCTTATTTATGACTTATTGAAGAAGGAATACATTAAAAAGAATAACTACCACCCACGTGGACTGAAATGTGGTAACAGCTATATAAGATGTATGACAGAATCCTACCTGTTCTAGAAATAGAAATCTGCTACTGGAGTTTAGAAAAGATAAAAAAATAAACTAATGTAGTCCTTTCTTTGCCTACAACAGAAAGGTTTCTCAGCTCTTCTCATTAATTCTTACTAGTTGGCTACAGTAAATTTGTTTTTATATAACTTCTAATAAGTAGGCTTGGTCACTGGTATTTCAGAGTTAAGAAAACTGAGACCAAGTTTAAAATGTCTTTAACTCAGCCACACTGTTTCTGGAGGGTGTGACAGGGCTCTCTTTGGTCAACCCATCCTGAACTGGTCCTGACCTTAGCATTACCAATAAGGTACTTTCCTCATCAGTTCATTCCTCACTTGCTAAACTTGGACTATAAATCCTTCTTTTACTCAAGATCATTGTTCCCCACTCCTGTTCAAACCTTCTTTTGTAGTTCAGAATTCCCTGGAAGTCCCACTGAAGAGGAGTAAATCTCTACTGCTTAAGATAAGGCTCATAAGCCACAGATTTCTGCATAGCAGCATCTAGACTGGATTTCACCTATGCTTCCAGCTTGTCATTTAAAACTACAATAACCACAGCTCCAAATATTACTACTACTATTACTATTTCTATTTCCTTTTACTACTTTTTTTAAAAAAACATTTTAAGGACTTCTACAAATTCTTAACATTTATGTCTTGCAAATACCGTGGATACAGAGAAAGATAGATCATAACATCCCAGGACAGCAGATTCCTGGTCATTTTCCTTTTGGAGAGAAAGGAGCCCTCTATCTTTATGGATATACCTCCCTCTGCAAACCAGTGAGATATATGCCCTCCCCAAGTGAGGGAAAGGATCTAGAAACTGCCACCCAGAGAATTTTTTTTCTGTAAGAGGACCCTTCATTGTTGTATTGTTAATTTTTTTTGTACTGACTGCAGACTCTTCCCTTATTTTAGAAGTCTATTTGGATTGTGATACCACCTTTTAAGAGAATCTTTTTAACTATTCTGATTAACCTGTTAATACCATAATGCTCCGATGTAGAACTGTGTTAGTTTGACCTGAGATTTCTTCACTGTTCACCTCATTATCAATTCATAACAAGAATAATAAGTAACATGGGAATTAAAATTGGAACTTCTGTCTTCCCATGCAGGGGCAGAATCTGCTACTGTTTTCCAAAAGATTAAAAACAACAACAAAACACTGAACAGTCTATGTTCTAGAACTAACCAGTTTAAAGTTCTCTTCATCTTAATATTCTTTCATTATTGATAAAAGAATTAAGAGGAATGAGAAGAAAAGATGAGAATCCATTATTTTAGAGAAGGGACACAAGTGTTGAGTAAGCAAACATGGTGTTCATCCTGCGGTACCACTTTGTTCTCTTGTGGGACCTTTCATTTAGATAGTTCATGTCCTGTGACACTGCCTTCCTTCACTTTTGTTTTGTTTTCCTTTGTTTTGTTTTGAGACAGCATGCCCTTTGCTGGATTATCATGTATTAAAAAGAGAGATAGAGAGAAAGAAGAAAACAAAACTCATGTTGTACAGCAGAGATTAGGAACTTAGAGCTAATGTAATATTTAGGGATATAAAAATTTGGTGGCAGACCTAGCTATGACACAGTCACCTTTTTGAAGGAACTCAGATTTTTTGGCAAAATTCTGTGATTTTTGTTTTCAACGTTTCAGAACAATACTGCCAGCATGGGCTTTCATAGTCTTGAGACCTTAAACATGCCTTAATAAGTTCAGTGTAAAAAGAAATAAAGAAATGGTACAAAAATTTTTTTTTTTATTTTTAAAATACAAAACTGAATTATTCTTTTGATTGCATGCAACTATTTTTTGTCTCTGGCAAAAATCATTTCAGAAATGTGTTCCTCTCAACATTTTTCCTTGAAATTGTTTTTTTGGATATGGGAAAGTAACCAACAAACAATCTGGAGAATTTTAAATGAGATATTTCAGGCATCTTGGAAGGCTCATGTATGGTTCATTCATGTGAGATGACCTCAACAAAATCATTTTACTATATAATGGGGAAAATATTAGTAGTTTATATATGATAAAAATGTTTCTCCATGCCACATCACAGATTAAAGAAAGTTTGGCAGAAAGTAAAAAATTAATAAACATACAGTTTGATATGAATTTTGCTGAAAGTTATCAAAGACATAGTAGTGGACTGACTAAAATGATATGTTTATAGGAAAACTTGAATTGGTATAATAAATATGTCCTGAAGCTTTACTGACATAAAGTATTTGTGCATTATTCGTTGTGGTTTTTTGCTTTATCAACAGGAATGAGCATTCATGTTCAGAAACATAATTATTGCTTAATTCTTTTTTTTTCCCCTCTATGTAATCAAGTTTATATTGCAGGTTAAAGTGATGGCAAAAAAAAAAAAAAAAAAAAAAACTACAGAGAAAGTGTAATATTTAACTTGAATCAATTTCAGTTTGCCACCCAAGTCTGAATTTTTATGTCTATCAAGGGTCAGACTCTTCTGGTATTTGTCAATAAGCAAGAAAAAAATACTGCCTTTCAGATAATAGGCATTTGGTGAACTGGCGACAGTCATGCCAGCGAGAATGTTCAAATGACTTCAGTTCTTTCTAGCTTCATTATGTCAGGCTGGCAGATCACATATGGCATTATGGAAATCAGAAAATGAAAACCATATTGATCAGCATTGAGAACAAATGTAAAAAAGGTGGTCTCTAGGAGGAACCGAAGAGAAGAATGCTTTCCTGGTCAACCTGATAGGTCCTTGTTAAGGTCTTTTAATCATTTATTAACGTAACCCTCCTTCTTCCCTTTCCACTCAGATTACCTCAGCCACAGAGCATCCTGCTCTATTTATCTTTTAATGTTTCCTTTATTTAATTTATTCTTAAGCTCTAAGTTGTACTCTTATTTCAGAATTGAGTTTTACTTTTCATGGGATTGTTTTAAGTGACTTAAATGACTTTTCCCAACAAGCTCGCCAGGCATTCAAAGGAAGAAAAGCATTTGCTGAGATTCACCTATCAGCAAATAATTTACTTGGTATGCACCACAACCAAAAGCAGAGAGACAAATAGCCAGGCACATTAGAGAGAGAAAAAAAGAGAGTAAAATCTGAGTTGTTACTAAACCGAATCCTCTGGTTAAGGTTTGGGTCAATGTTTCAATTTTAGTCATTTTTTCAGGGTTTGGAATTTAGCCTGGGGAAATTGCTTCAGGTCTAAAACTGGGTTCTTGGTCCATCTTTTCTTTCTTTCTTGATTCTATGACTTCAGAAGAAAACTCGAGTTTTCTCTTGTTACTTTGGAGGTGGGGTGGGGTGGGAATTAGAGCAGCATTTGGTCTGCCAAAATGAGATACAGAAGTGGATGTTTGTGGTTTTTGGAGGATTCTGTTTTCATTGAGTTTTCTCACCTGAAATGAATCTTCTGTTTTGTAGGTTGCTGCCTTCCTTAAATCACATTCAAACCTAGATTGGAACAGGCTTGCTTCTCTCCCGGCCCCTTACCGCCCTCTCTTTCACCCCACTCCAATCCCTGCCTCCCTTTTATTTTTATTTTCACCCCACTCCAATCCCTGCCTCCCTTTTATTTTTATGTTCTGGTTTAATATTTGGTAAGAAATTGCAAAGGCATTTTTTTCATACAGAACCGTTTCTTTTTGTAGTTGATGAGTAAACTGTGGTTGTGAGTTCTTGGAATGCTAATTGGCATATAGCAATAATTTGTTTCTACCTTTTAAAAAATTCACACACATACAAAACCTTTGAATATACTCTGAAATCATTGCATACAAACCAACTCAATGATGGACTTTTTCACAAGTTATTTAGCTAATTGAGAAAAATGATATTTGTATTTTTTTTCCTTTTTGAAACTACCTTTTAAAAAAGGTATATTTCATAACATTTAATAATTGGCATGTCAGTTGCCTGTAATTTAGCATTGAATTCTGTAGCAGGTATTTATAAAAAGAAAATGTAGCTATTTTCTGTGGGTGATAAAATCACTGCATTTTCTCTTTACCCTGGACTCTGGCTGCTTTGGAATGATTATTTTTAGCCTTGCTTTCCTATGTGAATCTACCTTTGCTGCTGCATCTTGGTGGAATACATTTGATTGATTTGGTTATCAAAAGATGCACAATTGTGTAGATCTAATTTATCTAAGTAGAATTCAAGAATTTTATTTTTATTCTCCCTTGGGACTTGAAACATATATTCAGTAATGTATTTGAAAAATCCACATATAAAATCTATTTTATCTTTTCTTTTTGCATTCTCATTGATTTCTAAGTGCTTTTCCTCTTAGACTCACATTACTATCCCACTTTCCCTCGACTCTTCATCAAACAGTGTATGAATTACAGCAAGAGTGCTATCTGTGGAAGACTTACTCCCCTTGTTTGTTGCAGAAGAGCAGAACATTAAACAGTGAGTGAACTATGCAGAATCGCTCTCTCTCCCTCTCCGTCTCTTTTTCTCTCCCTTTCTCCTTCTCTTTTCTACTCTTCCTCTCTTTCTTTTTCTCTCTCTCTCCCCATTCCCAGTGGGAGTGTTGTTTATAGAGCATTATAATTTATAACTGAAGAGAGTGGATTTAATTTCAGTGGAGAGGCTCGCCAGCAGGGCGCCAGCCTGCAATCATATGAATCAGCAAGCTGCAAACTCTATTGAATGGAAAGTATTATCGCTGGCCACAAACGGACACTGTTTCTCCTAAACAACTCCCTTGGTGCAGGAAGACCTTGTCTTCATTCATCTATTTTACATATCTACTTCTGTTTTAATTTTGCCATTTCCTAAAAGTGTTTTCTCTTTAGACTGCAACTTTTCTTTAACTACCTTATTTCCTGACCCAACATTGGAAAGTGCTATTGTATATTTCTTGCTTATTTGATATTTCTTCTATCTTCATTCCTTACTATGTATGACTTTAGTTTTCCATTCGCTTCTCCTTCTTGCATACAGCTCTTTTTCTTTTTTTAATTTATGGGCGCTTTTAAACATGCAAACAAGACTATGTTGAACCATTAGCATTAATATTGTAAAATGCTAGTCAATTTCAGTCACCTAGACTTTTATTTAAACAAAGATATTTTGTTTATCCTCGGATTTTTTTTTTCTATATTCATGGAAGGATTTATTTTCTTATCCTTCAAATGTCTGGGAGATGATTTCTTTTTCTTTAAATGACCCATTGAATATCTTGTAACTTTAGTACCTGTATTTTTATGCCAAGTTTTTCTCAAGTTTTTCCAACTGTTTCAGTCTTTTTTTAAAAAGAGTGATAGAATATGTGCATGACTTTTTGTGGTTGATACTTGCTTTTTGTACTCATCCAATATCAGCCACTTTAATATAGTTAAATTATATCTCCAAGTCATTTTTAAAACTAAGTTACACTTACATGGCAGGTAGCTTTTTAAAAAGTGTTTTACCAAATTCACGGTGCTATTACAATTGTTGGAATTCGGTAGTGAATTTTCTACTGAGATTACAGATTGCATTAACATTGCATCAAAAGTCTTCTTCCAGACTTTTAAATAATTTCAACCTTCAAGTCTTAACTGTCAAATTCGACTTTCACAAATGGCTGTTTGACTGATACTGAGGTTTGTTCAAAGGGAATGAGAAATAGTATATGAGGCAGTAAGGAAGCCCTAATAAAGGCATTCTCCTTAGACATCAGTGGAAAAGCCGAACTAGTCTGACTATATTTGTTTCAAATGAAGGTCTTACACATTTACAATCCTAACTAAAAGAAGCAAGTAATAAAATGCTAAAGGCTCAAAAATTTGATATAAAGTTCACATATTTTGCTGTCAGAAACGTATCTATTAAGTGTATATAAAAATAAATTATATATCAGCTTGTGTATTCTCTTGACACAATTTAACATGATCAAATTAAAATATATGCAATCATAATTTTTTGTACTAAAGCACAAACTTATGAATCTATAGATAATCATAATTTTTCTCCTTTCAAGTCTAAAAATAGTTATATTTGTCACTCTCTTGGCTAGGAATGGTGTTTTTTGGGGGTTGTTTTTTTTTCTTTCTGTAGTTATTTTGCCTTTGGTTACTCAATAAGAATTAAATATAGTAACAGGAAATCAATATATTTACCGCTGCTTATTTTCAAAATTGAATGTTGCTGTGGTTTAATATCAAAAAAGGTATATACCAAGGATTAGTGAGAGGTTTCCTTTGATTTAGTTTTAAATGCTTTGTCAGGGTAGCTAATACCTTTAACAACAACTATTAACAAAAGTAAAATTTCCTCTCACTCACTTTTTATTCCAAGAAGTAGTATGTGAAATGAGGAAGAAAATTGTGATGTGGTTGCAGTAAATGTGTTTCTGAATCCTTTTATTTCTGACTAAAACCAGTTTCTAAGTCTGACCCATGATGTATGGATTTTTATTGAATTGGTAAGATTGCAGGAACTATGGGCACCTCTGTAATGCAGATCTTTGTACAGAAATTGTATGCGTTTTTAACCCCCTTGAAAAGATGAGAATAGTGAAGTGAAAATATTTGAGCAAGATTGGAACGACTCAGTAGGCTCCTTGGCTTTATCCTGTTTCTTTACAGAAGCCATGAGAGGAAGGACTTTTGTCTTCTCTTTGTCTTGTGGATCTGGTTTTTGGAGTTTTAGGTTTTTTGTTACCTAAGATTTTCCTCTCTTCTTGTTAAGTAATTTAATGTTTAAAACAAACCTGATTTACTTGTGCCTCATTCTAATTAATTTTTATTTTTTAAAAATCTACCATAAGAATTCTCAAAGCCCACTCTTAGAACAGATATGTTGTTTGCCAGTATATTATATGCAAATAATTGTCTTTAAATTAGCACCTATGAGTTAAATTAATTCCTTTGAGAATTTTCTGCAATTAAAGTAAAAGAAAAAGAAGTGGTATTATCTTTTATTTAAATCAGGGTTTCTTTACAAGGGGTCCTGAGCTTGAGTTGAAATTCAAAAAAACATTCTTGTGGGGGCATGTTGCTGTGGGTGTGATATATTTATTAAATAATACCCTGTATAGTGTGGACTTAGTAAGGGATCTGTGGTTTTTACCTGACTTGGCAACAGGGTCTATGGAACAAAAAAGGTTAAGAACCCCTGATTTAAAGGAAAATATATTTTTAAAATAGAATCATCTATAAATACATACTACCAAAATCTTTATATGCTACTACATTCTAAGACAAATTAAGTGGAGGGAAGAACAGTTCACTAAAAAATTGCTTTTAAGGGTATAAAACAGGGTGTTGCTTTTTGTTTTGTAGAATTCTTGCAACTTTATAGTGTGACCTGCCTTCGTAACTTTTCAGATTCCTTGATCAGAAAAACTGTATAAAAATAGTGTTTGTAGAATTTTTTTTATTTTCCTAGGTGACCTTGTAGAAGTTCCTAAATTGGTCATTTAGGAACTAATGTTGCACTTTAAAAATTGCTATTGACTTCCTTGACTGTTCCTATGAAGAGTTTCTAAGCATTGCCTTAATAAAACTTGTCTGGGCATTGTGGAAGACAACTGCCTCCTCTTTAACTGTTCTCCTTCCTGCAGTGTGCTTGGCAGAGTTCGCAGACCTTAGAAGTCAGCTGCATCTGTATGATCCAGCTCTGCTTTGACTGGGAGCAATTGAGTACGCCATTTGTTTTCTTTTCTCAATATCACAAAAGTTTTATTTTGCATTCACTAGGACTTTTTATTTTATGCCACAGGCTTAAGGGTCTACCGGTTTTTCTAACAACTATTTCTCCAAAATATAAAAAAGGGCATGGCCTTATGACTGATTGTGGTGGATAACACTGTGGTCGCTTTCGTTAAAACTGTGACCTTGTATGGTGGGGGTGGGGGGAGACATCCCTATTGGTGGCTGCTTTCCTCACTTTTTGGAGCTTTGATGTGTTCATGTAGCTGATATAAATACGCGGGGGTCAGGGAGAGGCAGCTGGCTTGCAGTGACAGATTAAAATATTTCTGACCCACAAAAGTAACCAAATGTCCATATTTCTTCATTTAACATAATTAATACCTTGTATTTCCATTGACTTTGATAAAGTGGCCTTCCCTCTGCCCTCCCTCCTTCCCTTCTCTCTGTCAACTTCGGGAAGACTGTAAGAGATCTATAGTTAAAATACTCAACAGATGATGAAGGATAGCATGTCTTTAAAAAGCTAACATCAAAAGTCTCAATTAGGTTGCTGCCTAGCAGGAAGTTTATAACCACATTAAAATGGAAAAGTTATTTCATTTTTAGTATACTGTGTTTCAGCAGCAAGGGTTGCAATCTAAAAGCAATATGAAACATTTTGGTTTGGCTGCCAAGTTTTGTTACAAATGTATAATTTCAGGAAATATGTGAAACGAAAAGTGTTAAACATTTCATATTGAATATTGTTAAAGAGGAATTCTAGTTGCATTTGGAATTTAGAGAAAGCCTGGGATGGATTTTGGTCATGTTACAAGATCTACTTGTTGCATTTAATTTAAAACAGTTGTTCTTATTTCATTATCACCGAGCACAATTTTTTATATTTATTTTTTAAAAAATAGAGACAGTGACACAAAGTGTGCCTTTATGTTTATGCAATATTTGATTATATTCTGTTTTTTACTTTGATTTTACACTCCAGTGCACACATTTCTGTATGGAAAAGATAGATGATGTCTTTATTTTAAGCAATCTAGTAATGGTTGAGCAAGCCACGTGGTAAGGTAATGTCAGCTGAGGGCAAGGGTGATTGGTAGCTGGGTGAGCTGACGCCCCATTCCCCCTCCCAAAATCTCCCCCTGCCTCTGCAAATCCTGTTTCATAGTACCTGAGTTGCTGTCTGGTTGATCGAATGCATTATTTTCAGCTGATATTTAACTTTTGGCCTGTGCTGAAAAGGTAGCTGTATTGCCTTCTCTGGTCTGTACAGACTGGCTTGCTGAGTGAAGATGGGCAGCACTGATTTGCTGTGATGGACAGAATTCAGTTATACTACTCTCTCAAAGAAGAAAAAAGGCACACATATAATGCCATAACCGGAATTGGATTCCTTATACTAAGAAATCCTAAATTTGTGTTTAATAACCGGATAAATGTAGCGCTGATTTACATTTAAAGGCTGCTTGTAGATTTGGTTGATAGAACATAAAGTTTGGTCTGTATGGGGATGGTCTCAATACCCCAGATGAAATGTATATATTCTGGTCCTGTACCACTTTTTTCCTAATTAAAAAGTGAAGATCTCTTATTGGAAAATATCCCGGGTAAGTAAACAGACAGTGACTGCAGTGTGTGTGGAGCTGCTATTCTTTCCGAAAGAGTACACATAAGATGGGGAAGCCCCACGAGATTCTGGTTTTCTGCGAGATGGGGGGACAGGTAAAGAATCGCTTCACACGAGAAAGAGAGCTTGCAGAAGTGTTCCTACTGGCTAGTGGATGTATCATATGAATCTTGTCTCCACAGAAAAGGAATTTTCTCATATTATGGCTATAGAGAAAGGACAGATATACATCCCCTATTTTGAAGGGATATGTCCTAACAGAATTTCTTACCACCCTTTTTCATGCTACAGTAGGTTATACAACAGCAAGTCAGACCAAGATGATCACAGTATTAAACCTTGGTATGGTTCACTGGTTTCGTTGGACTCTGCATTTATTTTAGCAGACTTCTCTGATAGCATTTTGCAGTTTTCAGCTTTTTGTTGTTTAAAACAAAAATAATAAGTAAACCAGTTCAGGGATATATTTCTTTTTCTGAAACTGATTCCATGTCATAGTGCCCTCCTTCAGGAGGAATTACATCTCTTATCTGGGGCTGGAACCTGAGGAACTGCTCCTCATGAAATATGAGAAAGAAGGTGGCAGTACTTACATTCTTAATGTTCCTGCTTTTTATTATTATTTCAGTCATTCAGGGGGACTAACATGGTGTTGGAATTTTTCCTAATATATCTTATCACCTTTAAATAATTTTAAAAAATATGTACATATAGGCATGAATTCATATCTTGCTCAAGTTTCATATATAATTCTATAAGTTTAGTCTTACTTTGGGAAAGATCAGGGCTTCATTCTTATTCACATTCATTCAACAATTTTTTGTTGAGCACCTATTGTATAATATAATAGTATCTAAAATGAATTTACCAGAGTAGATGTTCCTGTTATGTAAGTGTAGGCACTGCAGCACATATGATGTATATTATTCAATAAGATACTTCCTCTACAATAAATTTGAGAGATTGACTCTTCTTAACTATCAAGATGGAATAATTTCTATTAACATTTGAATAGCCCAAAGGTTTTAGGTTTAAAGGTATATCTACAGTGCATTGTTCTGGTGCAGAACTGCCCAGATCCTTTCTTTAGGTTAGATTAAAGGTTTCATTCCAGAGTCCTTTCTGTACTTTGCAGAGTATGAGGTAAGAAGTGGTAATATTCCATTTATCCAGGAGTCAAAAAAAAAAAACAAAAAACAACTCAAATATACCAAACATGTCATTGAAGTGACCACACTGTTACACACTGAAATCAGTAATGATGTTTTTTACTTTCCATTTTTTTGAGACATAGATCTTGAGAAATTTATAAAACCCTTAATAGAAAGCAATAGAAGTACCATGGAATAATGTGTATAGTGATTCTGAAACAGTGGCAACATGTTAAACTGTCTACCAAATCATCAATGAAATATTAAATTATTTTTATTTAATTAGAGCTTTTGTATTAAGCATGATTCAAATTTTCTAGTACCTTAAAAATCAGAACCTATATATGACAAATATGATAACTCTCCAATGATAGGAATGATTGTTAACCCCAACATAGCTACTTTTTTTTTTAAAGATTAATTTATTTATTTCTTGCCCCACCCCCTGCCCGGTTATCTGTTCTCTGTCTATTTGCTGTGTCTTCTTTGTCCGCATGGGAATCTGTGTTTCTTTTGGTTGCGTCATCTTGTCTCGGCTCTCCATGTGAGCGGCACCATTCTTAGGCAGGCTGCACTTTCTGGCATGCTGGGCTGCTTTCCTCATGGGGCGCACTCCTTGCGCGTGGGGCTCCCCTGCGTGGCAGGGCACTCCTTGCACGCATCAGCACTGCGCATGGGCCAGCTGCACACGGGTCAGGGAGGCCCGGGGTTTGAACCGTGGACCTCCCATGTGGTAGATGGACGCCTTAACCACTGGGCCAAGTCCGCTTCCCATAGCTACTTTTTAGTTGGACCGTTTTCCTGGTCTGTTATGGGAAAACTGAACCAAACACACCCCACCATGGACATTTGGAGTGAAAAGTAATGATCCCTAGTTGTTGGTTCTCCTTAGAGGTATCTACCAAAGAAGCAAATGGCTGGGAGAAGGCATGTAATGACAGTTTCTACTTATAGATTCTTTCTGGTTTTCTTCACCCTATAGTTTATTTATTCAGCTATCTTCTGTGTTTCAGAGGAAGTCCTCTGAGGACCTAGATCACTTAAATTAGAGACTTTTCTCTCAAAGGGAGCCCCGTGGTCCAGTAGAATTTGAAAAAACTCACCCATGAAGCCTAATCCTTGCCAGAAAATAACTTACTCTTGGTACCTACCAATATTTAGCTTGACCACATATACTTTCAATAGTAATAGTGCCATGTTCTCTGAGGACATTAGCATGATTTCTTTAAAAGTTATTATTCTAACGTCATAATTTATAGAGAACTCTTCACTCACGTTATGTAAATTGATCCTTGAAAGAACTCAGAGGTAGGAATTTTTTTTAACTTTATTTTTTATTTATTTATTTTTTTTTAAGATTTATTTTTTATTTATTTAATTCCCCTCCCCTCCCCTGGTTGTCTGTTTTCTGTGTCTTTTTGCTGCATCTTGTTTCTTTGTCCGCTTCTGTTGTCGTCAGCGGCACGGGAAGTGTGGGCGGCGCCATTCCTCGGCAGGCTGCTCCCTCCTTCGCGCTGGGCAGCTCTCCTTATGGGTGCACTCCTTGCGCGTGGGGCTCCCCTACGCGGGGGACACCCCTGTGTAGCACAGCACTCCTTGTGCGCATCAGCACTGCGCTTGGGCCAGCTCCACACAGGTCAAGGAGGCCCGGGGCTTGAACCGCGGACCTCCCATATGGTAAACGGACGCCCTAACCACTGGGCCAAAGTCCGTTTCCCTTTTTTAACTTTAAAAATGAGTAAACTGAGCTCATAGATGTTAAGTAAATCCCCATAGATACTATGTGATAGAGCAGGGAGTCAAACCAAGATTCTTTTTTTTTTTAAAGATTTATTTATTTATTTATTTAATCCCCCCCCCACCCCGGTTGTCTGTTCTCTGTGTCTATTTGCTGCGTCTTGTTTCTTTGTCCGCTTCTGTTGTCGTTGGGGGCACGGGAACTGTGGGCGGCGCCATTCCTGGGCAGGCTGCACTTTATTTCACGCTGGGCAGCTCTTACGGGTGCACTCCTTGCGTGTGGGGCTCCCCTACGCGGGGGACACCCCTGCGTGGCAGGGCACTCCTTGCGCACATCAGCACTGCGCATGGGCCAGCTCCACACAGGTCAAGGAGGCCCGGGGTTTGAACCGCAGACTTCCCATGTGGTAGACAGATGCCCTAACCACTGGGCCAAAGTCCGTTTCCCCAAACCAAGATTCTTTAAATCCAAATACGGTTTTCCCACCATGTGACACTTCATTATTCTTTATCATAGTAGTGATCATAGCAAAGTTGGCTAACTGCTACTTCAACTTTCTGTAGTAAGAAGCTAATAATTGCTAGTTTAGGGGATGCCCCTACTTGACTGCTTTTCCATTCTTGCAAAACAAAACAACTTTTCTGGGAGCTCCTTTAGCAGATTATCAACAAGCAAAAGATTTTAATTCCCTCATGGCATGTTTTTGTTCTACAGAATAACTTATATAACTGATAGCTTTGTCACAGCCTTTCCTCCCAACTACTTCTACTTAAAAAGCAGTTGGCATCAGAACTAGCTTATAGCCCTAAGAGCATTTCCTTAAGAATCCATTCCTTTTATGAAACGGGCAAATTTTTTTTTTTTTTTAAGATTTTATTTATTTCTCTCCCCTTCTCCGCCCGCCCCAGTTGTCTGTTCTCTGTGTCCATTCGCCGCGTGTTCTTCTGTGTCTGCTTGCATTCTTGTCAGTGGCATCAGGAATCTATGTCTCTTTTTGTTGCGGCATCTTGCTGTGTCAGCTCTCTGTGTGTGTGGCGCCACTCCTGGGCGGGCTGCGCTTTTTGCGCAGGGTGGCCCTCCTTGCAGGGCACACTCCTTGCACGTGGGGCTCCCCTACGTGGGGGACACCCCTGTGTGGCATGGCACTCCTTGCACATGGCGGCACTGCGCGTGGGCCCGCTCACCACACAGGCCAGGAGGCCCAGGGTTTAAACCCTGGACCTCCTACATGGTAGGCAGATGCTCTATCAGTTGATCCACATCCACTTCCCCAGGCAAATATTTATTTGAATGCTTACTGTGTTCTTTGTAGTGTGAAGAATGAGAAATCATTGTTTCTTTATTAATTTAAGGAGCTTTAGTTAGAAAAAGTGAGGCATGAATACATTTAAATTACTAAAAAGTTGAAATACCTCTAACTTTATGATTAATTGTAAAATTAATGGAACAGATAGTAAGTCCTTTGTGTTTAGAGAAAGGAAAGTCATAGTCTTAGAATTGTGACATCCACAGAGCCCTTACCTAGCCCCATCACTGTAAAAGGAGGTGAAGTTTAGAAAGATTAATATACATACTTAAAGTTATTCAACAAGTTATTTCCAGATCTAGAATTTAAATTCTTTTAACTGTCAGTCTCTTGCCTGGACTGTACAATCTCCCCGACCTATGGACCATTGGATTTTTAAGAGAGAAATAAATTTCACTGTCAGTATTTTTAAGCCTCCAACATGATCAAGTAGGTATCTATTGAACCCTTGCTATGCCTGGGCATGGGGTACTAGGTACAGTGCTGTAAAAGGTAGTGCCCTGATGCAAGTAGTTTACAGTATGATGGGGTAGACCTTATAAGCAGCTATCTAAACCACAAGGTAAACTTCAGTGCTGTGTTAGAGCTTTACATAAATATAGTGCTGTGGGAGCCCAAAGACTTGGGGGAGGGGAATGGGATTGTAGGGCAATCCCGTTTAGGGGGATTATGGCTTCTTATGAGGAGGGATGTATATGAACAGGTGACTGTGTTTGGAAAGGCATTCTATGCAAAGGGAAGTGCTGTGATTTACTTTGTTTTTTAATGCTTTCATGATTAGTCCCTATTTTCCTTTACTCTTTCTTATCATCTCTGTTCCCCATGCCTTTTTCTCTTAGGCATGTCTACATGGGGTTTTGCCTTGCTACTAAAACATAATAGTTCGCTATTAGTTTACATTCCCTCCTCTTTGGTGTCTTAGGTCCTGAGTCACTTTTGGGTAGAGTATGACACTGCCTTAATTCCTGATCTTAGAAATAATTTCATTTCCCCACCAGTTTTTATCAATCAATGGAAATAACAGAAATTTATGCCCATTGTCAAAATTCAACATAAGCTTGCTTTATTTGCTGGATCAGGTTTGACCTTTCTTGTTTCTGATGTGTCTCCCTCTGTCTTTCTCTCTTTTCAATTTTCTAACTCTAGGCTCTTCTCTATCACTCCACAGTTTCTCCTCTACAACTACTACACTCTGGAAAATCTTCTCGATGACTCTTTGATGCCAACTCCATTTCTATTTATACCTATCATGTGGAGCTGTCTTGTTCCTTGAGCCTTTTCTGTTTCTTCTAATTTTAGTGTTTGGTTTGTAATTATTATACTGAAAAATGGGTTGACATTTTGCATAAAAAATGCAATCAAACAAAAGTAATTTCTTTTGAAAGATACCTTTGAATCCTTAATGACTGCATGGAGATTAGGTCATAATTTTCTCACCTTATTCAAATATTTATCTCTGATTTTTCCTCCTGCCAAAGTCTAGCATTCCAAAGTGTCTTTCCTCAGTAATTTAATTAAGCCACAAGTTTGAGACTTAATGATAGATCAGAAATTGTGTGATATGCTTGAAAGATCAAGACAGCAAATTGATTACTGTTGTAGCAGAGGCTGGCAAATGTGGGAGAGGGAGGAGGTACTGACCTGTGCTTCAGGATCTGAGTCAGTGATCAAGGTCAGCCTCAGTTCATTAACTTCAACTAAGGGGTTACAGTCATTGTAAATATAACTGCTTATACCTTGTATTATAATTACAATATAGTGCTGTTTTTTGAGTGATTTATGTTTACTTCAGTAACATCCTTATAGTAATGTAGAAGTTGATGCTGGACGATCCAGAATAGGGTAAGCTGATTTCTAGCCATCTTGCCCACAAAAGGAAAATCTCACTTCTCAAGGTGAAAGTGTGGATACATATTCTCTGGCCCATGGGAAGATTTGGCAGGGGCTGGTTCCTAACCTCGTTATCTCAAATCATAATTTTTGAGGGCAATAAATAGGGATGCCCATCATGTATTGTCAATACATTAGTAAATGCTGGCATCTATTTCATACTAATTTACAATCAAGAAATCGGTTTTTCTAACTCTTCTAATACCTGTTTCATTCTTATTTTTAGATAATACCATAAACTGTTTTGACTATAAATTGCTAACAGCCTACTTTTTAATGACTTTATTTCACTAGAAGCTAAATGGTGAATCAATTTAAGCTTAACAGTTTTTAAAGAAATCTAGAATGAAGATAACATTGTGCAGAAGGGTAATAACTTGGTTTGAGGTTTTGCACATGAATAACCTGTATTTTAAAAGAATCCTTTTGTTTAAGGAGTCCTTAAACAAACTCTCAGCACCAACCTTTAAGATTTATTTTATTTATTCCCTTCCCCCCACCTTGTTTGTACTCGCTGTCTGGTCTCTGTGTCTGTTAGCTGTGTGCTCTCTGTCTGCTCCTCTTCTTTTTAGGAGGCACTGTGAACCAAACCTGGGAACTCCCATGTGGGAGAGAGGAATCCGCTGGCTCCTGCTTGTATCTCTCATTGTGTTTCCTCATTTTATCTCTTCATTGCTTGTGTCACCTTGTTGTGACAGCTCACCGCACCAGCCTATCATTATATGATAATGATGGTTTCCAGTAGAGACCTGGAAGATATTTTTAAAAAATATTTAAACCCAAATTGAACTTCCAGAGATCAAAACTACAATGTCTGAGATGAAAAATACACTGGATAGAATTAGCAACAGGTTATACTCAACAGAAGAAAAGAATAGTGAACTTGAAGACATAGCAATAGAAACTAACTAAAGTTGAAACAGAGAAAAAAGACTGGGAAAGAAAACAGTGAAGAGAGCACCAATGAGCTTTGGTACACCTTAAAGTAGCCTAATATATATGTAATTGGATTCCCTGAAAGTGAGGAGTAGGAAAAGAAAAAGGGAGACAGAATAAAATATATGAAGAAATGTTTTAAAGTATTTGAACAAATACATATTTGATGAAAACTATAAATCAATAAATCCAAAAACCTCCATGAAGTAAAAATACAGTGTTTTAGTTTCCTACGTGCTAAAACAAATACCAGACAGTGGATTGGCTTAACAACAGGAATTTGCTCACAACTTCAAGCTAGAAAGCTTGCTCTTCCCAGGGTGGGTATCTTCTGTCTGGCCAACAATATTTGAGGTTTTCTGGCTTTTCTTTCACATGATAATGTGACATGGAAGCACCTTCTCCTTTCTCTTCAGGGTTCTGTTGACTTCTAATTGATGGAAAAATAGACAAAGAATCAGTAAAGATATAGAAGACTTGACTAGCAGTAATAATCAACTTGATTTAATTGACATTTTATTTTTCTAAGAAAGAACTCCACTCAACAACAGCAGAACATGCCTTCTTTTCAAGTACACACAAAGTATTTACTAAGATAAACCATATTCTGGGAGATTAATCAAGATTCAATAAATTTAAAGGATTTAAATCAAATAAAATGTATTCTTTAACCACAATAGAATTAAATTAGAAATCAATAACCACAAGATATTTGGAAAAATCCCTAAATATTTGGAAGCTAGTATACTTATAAGTAACTCATGGATCTAAAAGAAAATAAAAAGGGAAATTAGAAATTATTTTGAACTATAAGCAAATTGAGGCACAACATATCAAAATTTGTGGGATACACTGAAGCAGCACTTAAAGGGAAATTTATAGCACTAAATGGCTACATTAGAAAAGAAGAAAGGTCTTGAATCAATGACCTCAGCTCCTATCTTAAGAAATTAGAATAAAGATGAAAGTGGAAATCAATAAAATAAAAAAACAGAAAAGCAATAGAGAAAATCAATGAAACTTTAGTTTCTTAGTTTCGCCACCAATAGCATCCATAAAAGAAAAAAAAAAGATTAATTGGATTTCATAAAAATTAAGAAGTCATCTTCTTATAAAGACCCTGCTGATAGAATTAAAAGACAAGCCAGGGAAGCAGACTTGGCCCAATGGTTAGGGTGTCCGTCCACCACATGGGAGGTCTGCGGTTCATACTCCCGGCCTCCTTGACCCGTGTGGAGCTGGCCCATGCGCAGTGCTGATGCACGCAAGGAGTGCCGTGCCACGCAGGGGTGTCCCCCGCATGGGCGAGACCCACTTGCAAGGAGTGCACCCTTTAAGGAGAGCTGCCCCACGCGCAAGTAAGTTCAGCCTACCCAGGAATGGCGCCGCCCACACAGAGAGCTGACACAACAAGATGACACAACAAAAAGAAACACAGATTCCCGTGCCACTGACAACAACAGAAGCGGACAAAGAAGAACACGCAGCAAATAGACACAGAGAACAGGCAACTGGGGTGGGTGGGGGGGAAAGGGAGAGAAATTAAATAAATAAAAATAAAGAAGTAAATAAATAAATACATAAATACATAATAAATAAGTAAATAAAAGACAAACCACACACTGGGAGAAAATATTTCAATCACATATCTGACAAAGAGTTTGTATCCAGAAAAAATGATGAAACAATGCACATACTCTCAAAGTTCAATAATAAGAAAACAAACAACTGAATAAAAATTAATAAAACTGGGCATGTGTTTTGAACAGAATTCACCAACCAAGAAATACAGATGGTAAATAAGCACATGGAAAGATGCTCAACATTATCTGTCATTAGATAATTGCCTAATGAGATACCACTCGATGTTATTTAAAAGCATAAATGAGATGCCATTACAAACATTGTCTAAAATTAAAAACACCACCCATACCAAGTCTTGGTGAGGATATAGAGCAACTGAAGTTCTCAAACACTTCTGGTGGGCTTATAAAAATACAGTTACTTTGGGAAACAGTTTGGCAGTTTCTTAAGACATTAAACATATGACCCAGCCATTTCATTCCTAGGTGTTTAACCAAGAGAAATAAAAGTATGAGTCCATACAAAAACTTGCACATGAATGCTGAATAGCAGTTTTATTTGTAGTAGTCAAAACTAGAAACAATCCAAATGTCCATCAATAATATAAACAAATTTGGGTTTATTCATAAAATAGAATACTACTCAGAGATATTGTAAAAGGGAATCAACTTTTGATAAACACAGTAACATCGATGGATCTCAAACTAGAGTAAAAGGAGCAAGACCAAAGCAATACATACTATATGGTTTTGTTTTTTAACATTTTAGAAAGTGCTAACTGATCTGTGGCAGTAGAAAGTGGTTTCCTAAATATGGAGGTGGGGTAAGGGGAGAGATGGATTATAAAGGGGCATGGGAAACCTTTGGGAATGATTGATTTGTTCATTATCTTAATTTTGGTGATGGTTTCAAGGGGTATACATATGTTAGAACTTATCAAACTATACACTTTATTTATCACCACCCCACCACCCACCCGTTGTCTGCTTTTTGTGTCCATTCCCTGTGCGTTCTTCTTTGTCTGCTTGTCTTCTCTTTAGGAGTCACTGGGAACTGATCCTGAGACCTTCCAAAGTGGGAGAGAGGAGCTCAATCTCTTGCACCGCCTCAGCTCTCTGGTCTGCTGGGTCTCTTATTGTCTTTCTCTCTCTGTCTCTTTTTGCTGTGTCATCTTGCTGCATAACAGTTCTCCACTCAGGCCAGTATTCCTGTGTGGGCCAGCATTCCACTTGGGCCAGCTCGCTATGCAGGCCAGCTTGCCCTCACCAGGAGGACCTGGAAATCAAATCCTGGACCTCCCATATGGTAGACGGGAGCCCAATCACTTGAGCCACATCTGCTTCCTATACACTCTAAATATCTACAGTTTTCATGTGTTAATTAAACATCATAAAGCTATTAAAATAAATTCTCAAAAATGGATGTTATACCTTCATTCTTAATTCTTTTCAGCAATGCTATTCCTCCTCCACCCACCCTGAAATGGCTCCCTTGTCTGCCTCTTCATCGTTTCTGCTCGTTTTCTGCTTGTCTTTTTTGGGAAGCACTGGGAACCAAAGCTGGGACCTCCCATGTAGAATTCAGGTCCCAACTGCTTGAGCCATGTCTACTCCTTGCTTGTTGTGTCTGCTTGTCTGTTCATTGTGTGTGCTCATTGTGTCCACTTGTGTCTGCTCATCTTCTTTAGGAAGCACTGGACCTCCCATGTGGAAGGCAGACACCCAGCTCCTTGAGCCACATCCACTGCCCTCAGCATTGCTTTTTTTTTTTATCCCCCACCTTGTGGCTTTTTGCGTGCCGTCTGCTCTCTGTGTCCATTCGCTGTGCATTCTGTGTCTGTATTTTTATTTATTCCCTTTCCCCGCTCGTGGCTTGCTTGCTGTCCACTCTCTGTGTCCATTTGCTGCATGCTCTTCTGCATTTTTGTTTGTCTCCCTTTTTGCTGTCTCACCTTGCTGAGTTGACTCTCTGTGGTGCTTGCGGACCTGGCTGCACTCCAGAGTGCCCAGGCTGGTGGCTCTCCACAGCGTGCGGGAGAGCCTGCCTTCACAAGGAGGCCCCAGGACACGAACCCAGGGCCTCCCATATGGTAGACAGGAGCCCAGCTGAATTGAGTCACAGCCGCTTCCCAGCAATGCTATTTTAAGATTGCTTTGTGTAGATTTTTCTAATGGAAGTTAAATACCATCTAGCCATTCTATCTGAATTGTTTCCAAATGCATCACTATTTAATAAGAAAACCAAATCCACAGTATTTTTATTCTGGACTAAACCAATAGAATTGGTATAATTCATAAAAACTTGTTATAGGTACTATATAGTCTTTATTCCTACGTTTCTATCTCCTCTCAGAAAATGAACATTTGATACTTAATGAATATGTAATTTATCAAGCCAGTCATTTTGTAAGAATAATCATTGAACAATTTAATATTTATTCTTTCGATTTGTCCTTTCAGTCATCTCTTTCTTCATAGATACACAACTACTTACTGTTCACCAGCATTTGATTCAAGCAAGGCATGTATAGAAATATACCTTATCTTTCAGTATTTGGGTTAGCATTTTGTTTTGGGCTCTTCAAATGCAGGCCCAAATCCTCAACATTTTAAAAAATTATCTACCAAATTTACAGGTTATAGCTCTTGTAGGTTTGGTGGGCTGTACTAAGCCTGTCTTCTTAGTTCATGAAAGTCCTGCTTGGACATTATATTTTGAAATCTGTATTATAAAATGTTGTATCCTTTTATTAGCTTAGTACTTTAAACCTTAGACATAAGAAAGAATACTATCAGTGAAAATCAATTGAAATGCAGTTAGATAAAGATCTGATGTACCAGGCAGAAGGCTTAGTTGCAGCACAATACAATCAATTAGGACCTTCCAGCTGCATACAGAGTTTTACCCATCCAATCACTTTTCACACATTTCCTCCATTAGCTTGACTAGAGTTCTTTTTTTTAAAATGTGAATGATGATGAATGAGATTGTTGTTATGAATATAGAGATGGGTCATTACCCTACAGAAACCAGACTGTGCTGGCGTTTAGTGATTAGGGCTTTCTGCTCCTGCTATCAATAAAGGACAAATTTATCTGTCTGAAACTATGATTGGGAAACTGTAGTCACTGTTATCTAATCCATTTAACAATGTTATAATTGTGAATTGTTTTTGTTCATCTGGATAATTTATATAACTTTTCAATTAGTTGTGAATGTGAAAGAATATTATTTATCAATAGAGGTAGGAAATTTTTCATGTCTTAAAATCAAAAGCAGGATTCTAAAATAATCTGAGTGTTCAATCATTCCATTAAAATACTTCACAGTGATATTGAGATTCCCTGGAAAGGTTATAAGGATTAAATAAATATAAATAACATGTGATTCACAAATAGCAAAAAACAAAAACAAAAAAACTCCAAAGCAAAGAGTGAGGTTTGTACAACATAGCTAGACAGTTTTGAGTTAATACATATTCCTCAGAAATTACTACCGTCAAATTTAGGAACCTGGGTAAAGAACTCAAGATACCAAGAATTGGAAATAATGAACGTAGCTTGAATACCTAACAAAATGCTGGAGGTTGAAAAGTAATGAGCATCAGCTTATTCCAGAAGTGCTATTGTTGTTGAATTCTGAATGATGATGTGTCTGTTTTTCCTTGGCTCAAGTTGGGCAATTCTAGCAAGGTGGAAGGTCGTGTTGGGTTTATAACTTACATTGCTAGGTAAGTTAGGTAAGTCAACCCAACATTAGTATGTTTTATGCAAAAAAAAGAAAAATAATGATAAAAAAAATTAATCCTTAGTAAATCTCTCGGTAGATTCCAATTCCTATTGACACAGAAAAAGTCATCTGTTATTTTTAGACTCTAGGAGATAATGCCTATAATGCTTGGCTCTCACAGATGTCAATGTGTGGAAAGAAAAATTTTGTTGTCTGTGGGCATGAATGAATAATTATAACATTATGTGGAAAAACAGGAACTGTTGCCTGATTATGGTGACACCAAAGACAGCCTCCAATAGATAGAGACGCAGTTTTGGGAAGCTTAAATCAACGCAGGCGGGTCTTTGAGGTCCATTAATGAAAAGACCTTTGTATTTTGTGCCATGACTGTGAAGGACGAGTGCTCAGTGCTAGAAGAGTTAATAAACGCCTAACACAGTGCTCATCTTATAGCTTTAGTAAGCCTTAATCTGTAAGCTTGATTACCTCCTGACCCTCTATCTCTTGCCTCCCCTTTCAAGTACTGCAGGGGCTTTATCACAGTATTAGTGGCATTTTGCCCAACATTGGCTTTAGGGAAATTATTCTACAGGAAAGAAAAGCAGAAAGACTGGATCTATCTGCTATGTGCATCCATTAACATAAGAATAACTTTATGTGCTCCAGGGGCAGGAGGGGAATGCCCGTCCTTACTGGAAAATTGCAGGTGAAATGTTACTCTTTTTTTGCGATCCAACTTGTTCCAAGTCTAGTGACAGCATCTAGAAAGACTTACTTGGGATCCTTTCAGCAGGATACTGAGTTGTATATCATGGGGGGGCCCCATGCCTTTGCCATGATTTTTTATTAAAATATGTCTGCGAACTCTATCTGCTAGTATTTTTTTTCAGAGATGCCTACTCAAATAGAGTTGCTATGTAATTTAGTCTGATTGAGTGCTCCCTGTTATGCCAAACATCAAGTCATTAATGTAGAGGACTTGTTGTGAAGGACTGATTTTTAAAAAAGAAAGCTCAGAGAAGCCCTTGTACATTTTTATATTAATCCCAAGAGCTTTCCAATATTCTCTTTTCTCTTTCTAATGAGTCTAAGAAGATGATATATTATTTCATTAAAAAATCTTGGAAGATAAACCAAGACAGAAAAAGATTATGGCCACAGATAAGAGATTAAACTATTCAGCCAACACACTGTAATAAATAAATAAATGCTGAGCCAATCTACTATTAAACTGGGAGCCCCTCGGTAAATACTTTGTTTTAAATTTTGATCCAAACTAAAGGGATCTGCAGGAGAAACAGTGAAAGCTATCTCCTGCCCCCAAAGTATTCTAGAGCTGATTGTCAGGCCACCTGAAGAACTAGTCTACCCTACAAATAAAAAGGAACAACTCAAAGGACCTGAGAGACCAGACACTTTGAGCATTGATAGCACATATTGGTTGAAGCTTACCACCTTGATCAGAGAGCATTGGTTCCATGCCGTGTGTCTGTGCAGAGGAACGGAAAGCAGCAGGCAGGCCTCACTGATAGCATGTGACATTGCCTGCAGTAGGCTTTGTGCTTTCTGCATAGAATAAAGTTATCTTAGTCATGCAGCTTTTGAAATGAGAAGGAAATATGACCATACAGCATAAGTTCCATGAGGGCAAGGCTTTAATTTCTATCAGTGTATCCTTGGTAACTGGGATAATCTCTGGAAGTTAATGGCAATTTTGTTAAAATGCTTAATTAATTAATTTTAATGAATTGTGAGAGACAAGAGATGATTAGATCTTGGCCTGAACCCATGTTTATCTGGTAAGACTTGGAAATATGCACTCCCACTAGAAGGATTCTAAGCAGGTTGGAGCAAAGTGTAGAGTTGCCATGAGATACTTCTGAAAGTCACTTTCAGAGAACTGAGAAGCTACTTACTAGAGGATGTTATCTTTGCACCTTTGCTCAACCATTTATGTACACCCAGGAACAATCTTTTACATACTAACACAGTCTAAGATCTGTATATTCCAATCATTTCCTTATGATGGTCTGAAGCCATTTCTTTTCTCTTTTGAGGAAAAAAAATCTGCAAATTTGCATTGCCAAATTATGAATATGCAGGCCATTACAGTATGAATTTAATAAAGACAGTCTTTATTGCTGGTCTGAGATACCAGTTGCTTAAATTATGTTATTTGCTCAGTGATAGAGAATCCATTATTGTGGTAGTGAAGAGCACATCCTTAAGCTTGAGAAGACACCTCTAGAGAGAAAGAACTCTAAACTTTGGAAAAAGCTTGAGGGCATAGTTGGGAAGGTGAAGGGAAGAAAAGTGATATGAATCACAAAGTATAAAGTTGTGAAGAGGGAAATGACTGGCGCTCAATAAATTGGATCCTTATTATTTTTTTTCAAAACCCCTTTCAATTCAACTTTCTTGGCCTATATCTTGCCTTGAATTTGTAGGCTATTGGTTATACACCAACTTCCACTGTTACTTTCAGTGTCATTTTGGTGGGAAAGAAAGGGTATGTGTATTTGATAAACTGACCTTTCCTGTGTTTTATACTGGTTAAGTTAAGGGAATGTTTCCTTAATAGAAGAACTGTCTTTCAAGGCTCTCCTACTCCTCTTCCCAGGTATTGAATACCATTTAAGAATTTTTTCTATTAATGGGATTCCATGAAGAAAGTCCCCTTCATTTTTAAAATTAATTATTTTTACTCAAGAAGCTGTAGTTTGCCAGAAACATCGTGCAGAAAATACAGAGTCCCCATATACCCCACCTCACACACACAGTTTTCCCTAGTATTAATACTTTGTGTTAGTGTGGTACCTTTGTTACAATTTATGAAACAATATTATGGTAATTATACTATTAACCATAGTCTGTAGTTTACATTAAGGTTCACTGTGTTGTACAGTTCTATACTTTAAAAAATATTCTGGTAACATATGCAACCTAAAATTTTCCCTTTTAATCACATTCAAATTTATCATTCAGTGGTGTTATGTTTACAATGTTGCGCTCGCATCACCACCATCTATTATTAAAACTTTACCTAATCACCCCAAACAGAAGGTCTGCACCAATTAACTTCCCATTCCCTATCCCCACCCCTACCCTGGTAACCTGTGTTATAGTTTCTGAATTTATGAATTTCCTTATTTCCTGGTTCAGTCATTCAAACTGCCACCGATAAATTGGTTCCACATACAGGTAACTTTGCTTTTTGTAGAATAAGGCAGCAACCCACAATGGAATCGCAGAGTGAAGGCAGACTGTTTGGGGAGGATATGAGGGAGGGACCAGCAAGGGTGCCATAAGCTTCCCCTACCTTTTTTTTTTTCAGGAGGTACCAGGAATTGAACCTGGGGCATTGTACATGTGAAACAGGCACTCAACCCCTGAGCTATACCCATTCTTCCCCCCACCCTTCCATTTTTAAATCTACTTTTTCTCCATTCAGCACTTGCCTAGTTACTGCAGCCCTTTAATTGTTTTCTGGAGTTTGAGAAAGTTGACTCTGCTGGTTTTGTTAGTTATCCAAAGATTCTGTGGTAGAGCAGACCTTGTAGAGTGTTACACCACCAGCTTGGTAAAACAGAAGTGCTTCCCTTCATTTTAAAAGTAAATTGGTTCTTGTTTTTAGAAATACAAACATTACTTGAAATTTATTATTTTGCATGTTATTGGCCTAGTTGTCCACTATAAGAAAATTAACTGTCAATAACTCATAAGAACAAAGATCTAAACTTGGTCTGAAGTGTGGTTTTAGACAGATGTATTATCAACTTCGTATTGTTCCAAATTACTTAGAAATTTCCCCTGTTCTCTGTAGATGAAAATAAATGAATTATTTTAATTCATATGTTTCAAGCTTAGCAGTGTACAGTATGCTTATAAAAATGCCACAAACATGTTTGTGGTATTTTTCTAGATAGTTACAAAGATAAATAATAAATAAAAAGCATTTTATCTCTGGGAAATCACAGGTAAAGTTATACAAAAAATTAAATGTTATTGTATCATAAATCTAAACTTAAGAGGTAAAACTATAAAGATTTAAGAAGAAAACATAGAGGGAAGCAGACATGGCTGAACTGAGAGAGCGTCTGTCTCCCATATGGAGGTCCAGGGTTTGATCTCTGACCCATGTGGTGAGCTGGCCCACACACAGTGCTGCAGCATGCAAGGAGTGCCATGCCATGCAGGGGTGTCCTTGTGTAGGGGTGCCCCATGCTCAAGGAGTGCGTCCTTCAAGGAGAGCCGCCCCGCATAAAAAAAGCGCAGCCTGCCCAGGAGTGGTGCCACACACATGGAGAGCTGACACAGTAAGATCATGCAACAAAAAAGAGATGCAGTTTCCCAGTGCTGCTGGATAATGCAAGCAGACACAAGAACACACAGCAAATGGACAGAGAGAGCAGACAACGGGGGGAAGGGGAGAGAAATAAATAAATAAATAAATAAATAAATAATAAACCTTTAAAAAAAAAAAGAAGAAAACAGTATTTTTGCATTCTTAAATTAGGCAGAGAAATTTAGATTAGATTCAAAAGCTTGAACCGTGGGAAACGGACTTTGGCCCAGTGGGTAGGGCGTCCGTCTACCATATGGGAGGTCCGCGGTTCAAACCCCGGGCCTCCTTGACCCGTGTGGAGCTGGCCATGCGCAGTGCTGATGCGCGCAAGGAGTGCCGTGCCACGCAAGGGTGTCCCCCGCGTGGGGGAGCCCCACGCGCAAGGAGTGCGCCCGTGAGGAAAGCCGCCCAGCGTGAAAAGAAAGTGCAGCCTGCCCAGGAATGGCGCCGCCCACACTTCCCGTGCCGCTGACGACAACAGAAGCGGACAAAGAAACAAGACGCAGCAAATAGACACCAAGAACAGACAACCAGGGGAGGGGGGGGGAATTAAATAAAAATAAATAAATCTTTAAAAAAAAAAAAAAAAGCTTGAACCGTTAAAAAAAATTCTTGAGATGTTGGACTAAATCACAATTTTAAATATTTGCTTTTTGAAAACTGTTGAAATGCAAAGCCACATGCTGGAGAAAATATTTGCAAAATGTATTTCTTATAAAAGAATTGTATGCAGAGTATATAAAGAGCTCTTATAATTCAATAGGAAATAACTCAATTAAAAAATAAGCACGTGACCAAACATTTCAACAAAGAATATGAAAGAATGACATGAGTACTTGAAACGATGCTCTATCATTAGTCCTTAGGAAATGATGCTATACACTATTAGAATGGCTAAAATTTTTTAAATTACCAATACCAAATGTTGGTGAGAATGTGGAGAAACTGCGAGACCCATATAGATTGCTCTTGGGAATGCAAAATTGTATAGCTACTTTGTAAAAATAGTTTGGCAGTTTCTTATAAAATTAAGCATTTACCTGTCAAAAGACCCAGCCATTCTATTCATAGGTCTTAACCCAAGAGAAATGAAAACGTATGTTTATACAAAGACTTGCATGCAAATGTTCTTTATGTCTTCATTTATAATAAAAACTGTAAATAAACCAAATGCTCATCACTTGGTGAAGGTATAAACAAATTATGTTATATCCATTTAATGGACAGCTATTTATCAATAAAAAGGAAGGAACTGCTGACTCACACAGCAACACGAATGAATCTCAGAAACATTTCACTAAGTGAAAGAAGACAGACATAAAAGGCTATGTAATGTGTGGTTTCATTTATGTGAAATTCTGCAAAAGGCAAAGCTAAAAAGATAGAATACAGATTTATGATTGCCAAGGGCCAGGAGTTGGGAGAAGGGAATTCAAAGGAACATAAGGAGACTTTGGGGGGATGGAAATGTTCTATATCTTGATTATGCTAGTGATTACATACTATATGCATGCAAAATACACAAACAAAAAACCCCCTCATCAAATCTACACTTAAAATCAACAAATTTAAGTAAAGGTAAATTAATGTTCCTATAAAGCTAATTTAAAAACAACGACAAAAGCTCCTTACCAAAACTACATGGAAAGTGGGCTTGGCTCAACTGATAGAGTGTCAGCCTACCATATGGGAGGCCCAAGGTTCAAACCCAGGGCCTTCTGACCCACGTGGTAAGCTGGCCCATGCACATTACTGATGCATGCAAGGAGTGCTGTGCCACGCCGGGTTATCCCCTGTATAGGGGAGCCCCACGCACAAGGAATGTGCCCCACAAGGAGAGCTGCCCTGCGCGAAAAAATTGCAGCCTGCCCAGGAGTTGGCACCGCACACACAGAGCTAACGCATCAAGATGATACAACAGAAAGAGACACAGATTCTTGGTGCTGCTGACAAGAATGAAAGCAGACACAGAAGAACACACAGCGAATGGAACAGAAAGGAGGCAACGGGGGGTGGGAAGGAAATAAAAAATAAATCTTTGAAAAAACAAAACAAAAACTACATAATAAAACTTGTGCCTACTTTTCCAACTTAAAGATAATAAAAGTTTATTTTGTTTGAATTTATAGGCCTTTAGTTCAGTAAAGACTACTAGTGGTGTTAGATTATCGCCATATAAGAGAGAAATGATTGAAATTTTTCTTTCTCTGAATGGCTAGTGATTTCAGTACTTATACATATTCTAATATGCTCTTCTCTCCATGACCATACTGTGACCTCTCAAAACAAAAGTTAGAAATCGGAAGTAACTAACTGACAATTACGTGGTTGATACACTCCAGTTTAAATAGAAGTGTCCCCGGTTAGAAGATGGTTCATTCATCGGTCAAACTGTCCTTATTTCCTTTAATTGAATTAAGATGGACAAATGAGAGATGTGTGCAAGACAGAAGAAAAAATACTTTCACAAATCACTGATATCCTCCCTCTGAGTGTAAAACAAATCAATTAAAAGCATATCAAAGCATCTTTTACTCTCGAACAACTTTAAGGCCGGAACATTTTATAAAAATAAAAATTTGAGTTAGAAATTGAGAGAAACAGTACCTTTTACATTTATACATAATTTAATTTAATTTCTTAGAATTGTGTTATTATTTTATATGCTCTTTTTTGGCTACAAATGATAACTGTGCAAAAAAAGTCCTCATTTTTCCAACTCATCTTCAAATTAGAAATACCTAATAACAAGAATAAAATATAAGAATATACACAATTCGAAATTGCATATACATATTCACTTTCACCTGCACATTTAATAAACAGTTTTCTGTGGGGATAGGATAAAGGGTGAAAAGTATTTTTCTTTTTCCATCTAATGGCCAGTTATTAATACTTTAAAACTGAGTATGCCTTCTCTTTCCTTTCTTTTATTTTTTTGATTTTTTACTTTTTTTTTCCTTCTTATTCCCCGTCCTCCCCCTTCGTTATCTGCTCTCTCTTTCCACTTGCTGTGTGTTCTTCTTTTTCTATTGTATTCTCATTAGGTGACTCCAGGAACCCATCCTGGGACCTTCTGGAGTGGGGGAGCGGTGATCATCCTCTCGCTCCACCTCAGCTCCTTAGTTCACTGTGTCTCATATTGTATCTTCTCTGTGTCTCTTCTCTGTTGAATCATCTTTGCTGCATCAATTCTCCGTGTGGGCGGCACCACGCCTGGGCAGTCTGCTCTCCTGCGCAGGGCTGCACTCCTTGTGCAGGCGCCACGCCTTGTGCAGGGGGCATCCCTGTGTGGGGTTACACTCCTTGCATGCAGCAGCACTCCACATGGGCCAGCTCGCCACACGGGTCAGGAGGCCCTGGGTATCAAACCCTGGACCTCCTATATGGTAGGCAGAAGCTCTATCCATTGAGCCATATCCCCTTCCCTCCACTTTTTTAGATTATGGATTATTCTTATGATATCTTATGTATGGATTCATATGCATTTTATAAAAATAATTTTTAACCTGCTGTATTAAGGTTTATTTTATTAAAATTAGTTATCTGTCCCTATATCTTATTACTGTTTTCAACTAGATCACACATGCAAATTTATACGGTTTAACTTAGAACCTGCTTCTTCTGCATAATTCATACCTTTTCATCCTTAAGAATTTGTTTTTTCCTGCTTCCTGAATTTAGTTATAGATATAATACCATAATTCGTTTTCTTAGTTTGTTTTAATTTTGTTTTATTTTTAATAGGTTCAAAATTCAAAAGTATAGTTCAAAATCTTTTTACTACCCCTGCCACCCCACCACCCAGTTCCTCTCTTTAGAGGCTACTACCAATAATATCAGTTTCTTTATCCTTCCAAAAATGTTTTTGCTATGTATACTCTTCATTTGGGTGACTTGGGGGGTAGCTAAAAGCAACAAACAACATAGAAATACTGCTTTATTTATCAGTTGAGGGTTCATAATTTCAGGAGTATTGAAGTGCTTTGGTTTTCTACAGGTTCATTTTTTTAGAGTCAACTTACCAACATAAAGTACATCTAAGATTTTGTGTTACCAGGGACATCAGGATAGACCCTTCAGGGGGAGGTGGGGCTTATGAGAATCCCCTGTATTTTTTATGTAACATTTATGTACTCTAAAGCTTCTTTAAAAATAAAAATAAAAAAATTTTTAAAAAGACCCTTCATGAAGAGATTTTAAGAACTCACTCTAAATACTTCTGAATATCAGGTTTTTAGTTTCCAACTCTGGACTTTATGTCTCTGATATGTGTTCTAGGTTAGAATTCCTGGTATGTCTTTGAAAATATTTTCTGACCATTTGTCTTTTACTAATACTCTAGACCAAACTCTTGATAGAGAACATGGGTATGAATTATTGAATATCAGTCACCACTACATCTACCCATGTGGTTTTTCCCTTACTCTTATAGTCTATACTTCCTAAAATTCCCTTTTCATATACACAGTATGGAGAATAATAATTTTAACTACCAAATAATAAGTAAATAATAAATAATGGGGAGTGGATATGGCCCAGTGTTTGAGTACCGGCTACCCACAAATGAGATCCCAGGTTTAATCCACCGTCCTGGTACTAACTAACTAACCAACTAAACAAATAAATAGTTTAAAATGCCCAACAGAAAACTAGGTTCCAGAAGAACATAACATCTTTAGAGTTATTTATTGACGGCTTTACTCATTGGCAGTATAAAGTGTGTGTCACTTGTCATTAGTAGTAACAATTTCAGCACGTTATGTTCTCTCTTTATTTATTCTGGTGGCAACATGTTTCTGAACAAGGCCACTAGCTGTGGGTCAAAAGGTCAATCTTTGAGGTTAAAAGTAGATGGGGTCATTTGCTATTAACCTAAGATTAGCAGCTAAGGTTTTCTTTTTTTGCAAATTTCTTCCTATTTATATAATATGCCAAATTAATCTTGCCAAGTTTTTAAAGAATTTCTCCTTTCTGATCTTGTATTTTTGATATTTAAATTTATCATTTAAGGTATTTTTTTCCTACTTAGGCCTTTTTCTAGTCTCCTTTCCTATTCCATGCAGTAATGTGATCTTTTTCTAAGACTTTTCAAGTTTTATATCCTCAACATCCATCTCCCAGTATACAAATGCAGGTGATTATTTTTTGTACTTTTTAACCCATCAGAGGCTTTTTCGCGTATTTACATACCAAATTAACTAATACAAGATTTCAGAGATGTTTTTTCCCTGAGACAGTCTCTCTCCTTGTATTTTTGCTATTAAGCAATCTCCAACTTAGGCTAGCAAGCTCTTTGTTATTGTTGTTGTTGTTTAATTTCAGGAATCTAAATGGTTGGTGCTCAGGTATCTGAAACCTTTTTCTCTCTGCCCTTCCACAAAAAGCATCACTTGCTATGATGTAGTTTCATCAGTCATCTTGAAAACCATCTAAGTGTAAAGGTACTGCTTATAATAAATGTTCTCTATGGAACTTCCTCACAAGAGAATTTCCACACAATTCCTAGTTTATATTCTACTAGACCAGACATGTGAAGGAGGAGCCAAGTGAATTTTAGGTCTTTTACACCAAAGTTGTTTTTGTAACATTTGATTTTTCTTGCCTTTAAAAACTGTATTGTCACTGAGGATTTTCTTTCATGGTCTCTGTAACATTAGCAATAGTTGGTACACCATAGTGTAAGGTAACACGAACAAGGAAAGGTCCTTAATGTAGACTTCATAGATTGCAGTGTTAAGCTTATTGGGTGGAAAGAAGGAGCAGAATGTAATGTATGTGAAGGTTTCAAGTGTATTAAACATATGAAAAGATACAGATTAAAAATCATCTTGAGGGGAACAAATATGGCTCAAGTGGTTGAGCTCCTCCTTCCCACATGGGAGGTCCTGGGTACAGTTCTCAGTGTCTCCTTGAAAAAAAATTTAAAAAAACAAGCAAAACAAATGAAAAAAACAACTCAGGGGAGTTGATGTGGCTCAGTGGCTGAGTGCCAGCTTCCCACATAAAAGTTTCAGGGTTCAATCTCCAGCCCCCAGTACCTAAAAAAAAAAAAATTCTTGATTTTAAATCATATTATGTTGTAAAGGACAGCAAACTTCAAAGGGAATGTTGGTTTTTTGTTACTAAGTTTTTTGGCCTGGTTGGAATTGAGGAAGGTAGTAGATATTTAAGAAAGCTTTCTGGAGCAGTGACAACCAGGATGAAGACTGGGTTTGGTGTCAATCCTCGTAGAGCAAAAAATGTAATTGAATGTTTAATAGCAAGAAAGACATTGTATATTCAAAGGGGTTGGCATTGACACAATATAAAGTCCTAGGCAGAGAGTCGTAAGAGATGAATCTAGAGTAGTGTCCATGTTAGTTAAGGAGCTAAGACTTTATCCTTTATGAAATGGAAAAGTTTTTTAAGCAGAAGAGGAATGAATTAGTCAGGCTTGCGTTTTAAATGAAATTTGATTGCTACAGAGAGGGGAGATTTGAACAAATGTTAAGTCTTGAGTGTTTGGTGTGACCTAAGATAGTGGTAAATGAAATGGAAAAGGAAAAGAATGGAGAGGAGTACAGAGCTGAGAAAAGTGAAGGAGTTAAAATTGTCAGGTCATGGTTTTTGGATATCAGGCAAGAGAATAAGAGAGAAGTTTAATATGAATCCCAGGTTTCTGTCTGTGCTGAGTAGAAGAGAATATGTAAGAAGATAAGTGGTTTGATGGGGGAACTTAATATTTTTTGGTTTAGAAATATTGAACATGATGTACCTATGGGACAATTAAGGGCAGATCTCCTGGCACTGGGTAAAGATTTGACAGTTAACAGTATATGGCATCTGTGGATGTAAAGGAAAGTGTGTAGAATAAGAAAAATAGTGGACTGAAGGCAGAGCCCAGAAAAGCAAGAAAATATTACAGACCTGCAGAGAATTATTTGCTCAGAAGGAGCTGCCATAAAGCAAGAAGAGCGAGCACCCAGGAAGTTCAGTGCCACCAGAAGTCAAAGAGAGATGAGTTTCAGTCAGCAGTGCCATTAAATATAGCATAGTACAATGATCCTGGAAGATAAGGACAGAAATATCCATTGAATTTAGCAATTAGCAAGTCATTAGCAAGAGCAGTTTGAATATAGTGGGTAAAGATGAAAACCACATTACCACAGATTTTAGAGTGAATAGAAATGACTAGGCAGTGACAAAATAGAGACATGGATTGTGTTTTCTTTTTTTTAATTTCATTTTCAAGGGAGGATTTTTTATTCTTTTCATAAACTCAAGCGTGTTTATAGTCGAAGGGAAGAATGAAGAAATGAGGGATGAATTAGAAATGGAAGAAGGAGAATCCCCGATGAAGCAAGATCCCAACAAGCTAGTGGAGATTCTGTCAGACGGTTTGAATAGAAAAAAGGGAGAGTTCAGATTTATGTAACAAAAAGAAATACTTATATGTGGTTTAGGTTATATTTGCATTTATAAACGTCAGTTAAAGGATAAAGATGGTTGGCTTTGAACTCAAATATTAACTTCCCTTCTCTTGCCTTCTGTGTATATTTGAGAGAAATTACTCTCCCACCCCTACTTAATTTTTACTGTTTACAAAGATTTAAATACATAAACTTATAGCAAAAATATGTTTAGTGCCATAGTCATTTTTAAAATAAAACGTAGTTCACTCATTAACTTATGTCTAGGGATAACATTTAAGTATGACCTTTCACCTCTCCTTTGGGTAAATGTGTGTATTTTTTAAATGACTGTATAGTAACTTATTTAACCAGTCTCTTATTAGTGAGCATTTTGTTTGTTTTGCTATTGTTGGTTTGGTTTTTGTTTTGTTTGTATTTTGCTTTTATAAACAGTGAATTCCTGTAGTTTGGGGCACATTTATATAATTATTTCTTCAGGATAAATTTAGAGAAGTAGAATTGTGGGACTAATATGTGTTTCATTAGGGCTTTTGATATATGTTACTAAATCACTTTCCAAAAATGTTGTTAGGTTTATATGCCCATATACATTGTAGGAGAGTGATTTCCCTATATTCTCCTAAAATTGGGTGCCATCATTCCTTTTTTTTTTTGTTTGCCAATCCAGTAAGCAAAAGTGGTGTCATTTCCTTTAAATCTGCATTTCTTTGATGTTGAATACTTTTTCATGTTTTGGTCAGTTAAGTGAATATATTTTAATCTGAGTGTGTTTTACTCACTTTTTGAATAATTAAAAGAATTTTTAAGGCTCATTTTAACATAAGAAATTTTTAGCATGGCTTGTGTAAGTATCTGCAAAATAGAAAAAATAAGGCCCTGTGGCTTAGAGGAAAATAAAAAGTCAGTGATTTAAAGAGAGTATCAGTAAGACGGTATTTGTGGGGAACTCTTTCAGTCAGGATGATGTTATACGTCCATACCTTGAGGCAACCTCCTTGCCAAATGGATAGCAACAATAAACTATTTTAAAAATAGAAGGAAAAAAATAAAATAAAAGAGAAAATTTAGACGACATGGCAAAGCTCCAAAAGATAAACATCTCTAATAAACACCAAAACTGGAACAGAATTAATTACGAGGGACTATGGGTCTTGGTGTCTGAAAACTAGCTTAGAAGTGACTGGGAGTTAGGCTTTTGCATGACATTAGGGACTAAAGATGAGACTGTCTTCAAAAGGAGAGTAAAGAAAGCTGCAGCTGTACCTGTGTGAAACTGCCTGCCTGGGGAGGCGAAGACAGTCTTAGATGCTGAGCTAAACTAGCCACTGGCTCATTGCCTGGTTTAGACTTTCCCTACCAGGGAGGATCAGATTCCCTGTCTGCCCAATATAAGACCAGATTCTGGACAGCAGTTCTAGGGCCTCCATGAAGGCAGTCATTAAACTACCAGACACTCAATGAGAGAGTGAAAAGAATTTGATGTAGCTCTCACTTAAGATGAGCCTATAAGTCAAATTTCAAAATTGCTAAAATAAAGCAGTATGTTAATACCAAGAAAGACAGACAACAATGTCAGCAAGTAGGAGATGAATTCACTCCAGATGAAAGGAAAAGTATAGAAAATTCTTTTTAAAAAATTGTATATTTAAGATCCTCAAAGGGATAAAGGGGTAGCTTTATAAAAATAAGAAATTATTAAACAATAGCCAGCAGAAGTGAAATAAGACCAGTATAAGTAGTTATGAAAAAGAACCACTTAAATATATTATAAAAGAATAGCAGAGACATTGAAATTTTAAAACTCATGAACAATTTTAGACTGTATATTTGGATAGTAGTTCACTCAGAAAGCAGCATAGAGGTGCAAAATAGTTAAGAAACGTAGAGGTTAGAAACATCAGTCTATATCTAATAAGAGTTCCAAAAGAATGGGATAGAGAAAATGATCAAGAAATGATGTTCACAAAATAATGGCTAAGAATTTTTCAGAAATGAAGGGGTGAGTCCTCAGATTGAAAGTATAACTTGAGTGTTGAGCAGAATAAAAATTTATTGAATTGAGACCCTTGATTAAAAATAGCTAGCAGAGAAAAGACGTATTACCTACATAGGTATGAAAATTAGGTCATTGGTGACAATAGATACCAGAAGACAATAGAAGTGATATACCAAATCTTATCCTTAACTTATAATTCTATACCCAGCTAAAATTATCATTGAAGACTTCCACACACAAGAGTTTACCATCTTCATCCTCTTGCTTAAGAAAGAAAGAAAAAAAAAGCCTTCACAGATTTATTTCACCAAGGAAATGTGAACTCAGAGGGAAGGAATGGTATGAAAGATACAGAATTAGGTTGGTAATTCACATTTAATATTTAATAATTTGTTTGTATGCAATTAAAACCTCAGGCAATAATAATAAGGAAGATGTGGAATCTTTAGTGACAAAGCAAATCATAATCAGGAGAATTATTGAGATATTGAGTAAGTTTAGATTTAGTAAAATATATAGTTAGTATGATATGATAAAAAGTTAAGGGTGGCAGACTTGGCCCAGTGGTTAGGGCATCCATCTACCACATGGGAGGTCCGCGGTTCAAACCCCGGGCCTCCTTGACCCGTGTGCAGCTGGCCCATGCGCAGTGCTGATACGTGCAAGGAGTGCCCATGCAGGAGTGTTCCCCACATAGGGGAGCCCCACGCGCAAGGAATGCACCCTTTAAGGAGAGCCGCCCAGTGCGAAAGAAAGTGCAGCCTGCCCAGGAATGGTGCCACACACATGGAGAGCTGACACAACAAGATGACGCAACAAAAAGAAACAGATTCCCGTGCTGCTGACAACAACAGAAGCGGACAAAGAAGAAGACGCAGCAAATAGACACAGAGGACAGACAACGTGGTGGGTGGGGGGGAAGAGGAGAGAAATAAATAAATAAATAAATAAATAAGTAAATAAATAAATAAATAAATAAATAAAGTTAAGTGTAAACCATTAAAATAATAGAAATACAATCTGTAGCTTCCGAATAGAGAAAAAGATGATTGTAGAAAACTATCAGTGCAATAAAAGGTAGGAAATAATAGATCATTCAAAATAAGATGGTAAAAATAAGCCCCAGTATATCAGTAATCAAAATAAACATAAAAGACAGGGGATAGCACATTGAATTTTTAAAAATCTGGTTTTATTCTACTTGCAAGAAAAGTATGTCTGGAGATTTGCCATTATCTTGCACCAATGATGTGAAATTTCAGAGTAGTTCTATTGTAAGCAACAAATGGTTTCATCTTCTTTTCCTCACTAGTGCAAGTACTTGAGTCAGAGAAAGAAAATATTGCCTTTTGCGTTCATGTATTTTGACACTAGTTAACTAGGGTTTATAGAGACTTCAAAAATCCCATCAGTTACCCCAGTTTATTTTTACCTTAATTTTTCTAAATTAATATGTATTCTATAGCTAACCTTTAAACTCATCACTATATTCCATTTTACTGTTAATGAAACCTGGCAAAATATTGGGCTTCATTTTTGAAGAAGTTTTGGATCACAGAGAGGTTCAGCAATGGCAGGGGAGGAATACTGGTGTGGGATGTTATTGACAGGGGACACATAGTTGGCAGGGAGTTCTCCAAGGCGTATATCCAGGGTACATAAAAATGTTTGGATATTTTCATAGTGGTTACAATTAAAAACAACAACTGAGGGAGTGCTGAGTTCCTAGCCAGGGGAGCTCTATCACAGTCCCTAAAGGAACAGCAACAATCCCCCAAGTGCAATGGCAAAGACCAAAAAAGAAGGAAGGTCCAACAATGAGCCCTTAATACTAATGACTATGCTTGTAAGCCTGTGCACCTGAAATAAGAACAAGGCCTAGAGCTGCAAGGTGCCTAAGAGTTACCTCCTGAGAGCCTCTGTTTTGCTCAAATGTGGCCAGTCTCGAAGCCAAACTCAGCATGTAAATGTGTTGCCTTCCCCCCTGCGTGGGACATGACTCCCAGGGATGAGCCTCCCTGGTGCCAAGTACCAGTTGATGATGTAACTAGAAAATGACCTTAAATAAAAGGGTCAACTTGGAGCAGCAGAATATCTCAGACCACATATAATACCCAGAGTTAAAAATGCTTTTTGACCTGAATAAAAGGGGGAAATGGAAAGGACAAATGAGTTTATATGGCTATGACTCTCCAGAAAGAGCTGGGAGGTTATCAGAGGGGTTGCCCTTATGCACACCTGAGCAGAGTCCCAGAGACAGATAAAGTAGATACAACCCCAGGTATTGGTTCTTCTGAGGGCTACAGAGACCCACAGGTTCTATGGTCATGGCAGATGGAGTTCAGTGCCATGTCATTTGACCCTACTTTGGAGTTTGTGTTTCTGTGTGATGTGATCTTTGTCCACAAACCTCTTCTGTTACTTTTACCGGAACTGTAGTTGGTGCTGGGGTTTAGAGTATACCCAGGGGACCTGAATCTCTGGACTGACCATGTGATAGCCAGGCCCTGAACCTCAACAGACTTGCAGCTCCTACACTCTGGTTTATTGGACTTTCCCCACTCAGCTAACATGGAGGTGAAGAAGGTCAACCACCACACCAGGGAGCCAAGAGTGCCCACAACTGAAAGCAGGAGGATTGCATCCAGCATCCATGTGGAATCTAAGCCCCTTCTTGATATAGATGTGGAGAGGACAAAACCATTCCAAGGTCCACAGGATAGAGGAATAGAGTATGGATTAGAGTGGACTTACTGGTATTCTATTCATGAACTATTGTGATAAGTAATTGAAGAAAATGTGGCATTGGTGTGGAGAATGTGGCCATGGTAGCTGCTGAGGGTAGGGAATGGGAGGAAGAGATGAGATGTGGAGGCGTTTTCGGGACTTGGAGTTGTCCTGTGTGGTGCTGCAGGGACAGTTACCGGACATTGTATGTCCTTCCATGACCCACTGGGTGGACTGTGGGAGAGTGTGGGCTATGGTGTGGACCATTGACCATGAGGTGCAGCGGTGCTCAGAGATGTATGCACCAAATGCAATGAATGTCTTTTGATGATGGAGGAGGTTGTTATTATGGGGGGAGGAGTGGAGTGAGGGGAGTGGGAGGTATATGGGGACCTCATATTTTTTTAATGTAACATTAAAAAATAAAGACAAAAAAAAATCCCATCAGTAATTCCCCCCTTACTTAAGGAAACTTTCATTGTGCTAAGGCTGCTTGAAATTTTGAGCTGCCTTTAAAGCAGGGACTCTTAACCTTTTTTGTTCCACAGTCCCTTTTGCCAGTCAGGTGAAAACCATGGACTCCTTACTAAGTCCACACTATACTGTATATTATTTAATTAATATAACACACCCATACAAATAGGTCCCCACAGGAATTTTTTTTTCCTTTAATTTCAATTCAAACTCACAGACCCCTGGTTAAGAACCCCTACTTTAAAGCAATCCCATACCTCAGTCTTCTAAGTGTTTTTTAAGATGTGCTAAGTATGTGATGCTTAAATGCAAAAGCTCAATTTCCTTTTGTATTGTTTTTCAAAGACTGAAAGTGTCTGCCTATGTCAAATATTTTCACTTTCCATCCCTAACTCCCCTGTTTGTCAGCTGTTCTTATTCTGACCTTTAAGATGGGCTTTATATTTTCATTACAGTTATGTATGGCAGTCTCCATCTGCCATAGCCAGCCAGACTGCACTCTGGAAGAGAGAGTAGAGAGCCTGATACAGGACTTTGTTTAAACAAGTTATCATGCTCCCTTACCTTTAATACTTAGGCTTTCTAAATATCAATGACCGAATGGTGCTTAAAATTATTAAAAATTATAAATTTTCTGTCTGTTATCTCTTTAAACATTAGCAATCAATTTATTTTTAATTCAGTTTCTTCATTCTTCACATATGCCATTTGTGCTTATAACCAGAGGGACTTGGTACAGTTTATGAAAGTTGATAAGATTTTTTCTTTATTCTCTTATTTACATTTAGCTACAGATGAAATATTCGTTGTCCAGGATAAATCGTCCTTAATAGATTACTTATACTGCCCTCTCCTATCCCTGTGCCCTCTCCAACCCCCAACTGCACTCTCCCTAAGACTATTTCTAAACTTTCTAGTTCATGACTACAATTATCTACAGGTTAAACATAGATTTATCCTGGTAGATTATGATCTTAAAGAATGATCTGATTGACTATCCCTAGGAATGATCATTGGTAGGCTGTAGTAATGATCAAAAGCCCAAATTGATTTTTGTCTTTCTGTCCTGTTAAAATGCCAGGGTCTAAATTTTTTTATTTCATGGACATTGAAATCAGAAGCATGTAAACAGTTTAAAACTGAAAATATCATTTATTTCACTTCTCATCTAACTAGAGAGACAACAGTGGCCCTCTGCAGATCTGTCCAGAGAACTTTTCAGATTCATATTTGTTCAAGGGGAAACTCTGCTCATTTGTTGCTCCTGGTAAATCCTTGCTATGACCCTGGCTGAAATCACTGCAGTCTGAACTACTGAAGAGAAGCTATTCCATAACAGTGAATCTCAGGATTTATTTTTTCAACTGATACTTTCAGCTTTGGATTCTGTGACATTTGCCCAAAGGGAAACACCGGTCCCTTGGATTAAACTATGCATCCATTGTCTGAACTGTCACAGCAATAGCGCGTAAAGCTGTTTGCATAGCGTGCTAACTCTATCAGGGTCAGTTCCAGTCTGTGGCCGCTAAAAATGAAAACCATGCCCCAACCGGGACAAGAGCAGGGTCAACAGCTGGCAAAGGATATGGCAATCATTTATATAAATATGCTTTCTCAAGCCCACAAAAACAAAAAACCCCAACCCAACAGCTGGGAAGGGTTGGAAGTAGCCCCAAGGCTGGTTAGTCCCCTTCCAGATGGGGAGGTTAGACTGGGGCTAGCCAGACTGCTCCACATAGACTTCCGATTCACATTAGAAATGAAAAGAGAAGAGGAAAGGGAAAAGGAAGAAAGGCTACAAGCATGACTGCTCTGTTTTTCACCTAACTTAATCAAATAAGTGAAGATTTTCCGAGGCGGAAGGCTTGCATTTATTGGTATTCACGCTCCATTTTTTCTATTTATCATACTGTCTAAAACACTTCTTAACTGCTTAAACAGAAAGCATATATATTCTAAAGTATAGTTTATATATAATGTCATGGTTATTTGTAGACAGATTGAAGAACCAATCTCAGATTTATGTCCTGTTTACATCTTCCAAACACTTATGTAGAACATTCAATACTAGAGAAGATAATTATGGTATTGGCTCACTCCCAGAACTTTATCCAAGGGATTGGGCTCATTTTTTAAAATTTGATTTACTTTATAATACATCATTATTGCACATCTAATATATCCAACAAAACAACGAATACCATTTTCCAGAGTTCATATTAAGGTTGCATACCGTAAGGCAAAGTATTATTTTTGAAACCTGTTGATGGTTTAAGAGGGAAAAGTGGAGAGTATATAACTTTCATACTCTTCCAGAGTGAAATAAAATACACCACTACAATGATGATGAAAAATTTGTTCTCATTATCTAGAAATGGGCAGCCTCTTCCTAATAATGGAGAGTTCTGCGAAGCCAAATTGAATGGCAAGCAGCACTTTCTTCCTCTACAGCCTTCTTATATTTGCTAAGGGAAAGTTTACAAATGAGTACATTTTTTAGGTGTAGGATGAGGTCATGATATCTGAGTCCATAAAATGATAAATCAGGGTGTTTTGCCAAAATTGAGACATTGTCTTAGAGAATGTGCTGGTCTGACATAGAAATTAAATAATACATTTTCCTTTTTGTAATGATCTGCCTGAAACAAACATTATAACCTTACTCATCGAATCATAGAATGTCAAAACTAGAAGGAACCTTAGTTATCATCTCAAATACCACCTCTCATTTTACTGCCAGAGTAGTAGAGTTCCAGAATATGCAGCTGGAGGTTGCTGTGGATGCCTTAATCAGGTATGCACCCTCTAACTGCACTTAACAGAGAACTGAACCAAGGACGCATACTGTCAAAAAGACCCGAATTATCAAAGCTATCTGCTGATTCAAGATACACCCAGATTTACTATGTAATTGCTGACTTTCCACTTTACTTTATTCCATAACCCTATAATACCAAAGCAAGTATTTCCCAAGCATCAACACTTCATTAGAAATTCCAGGGAAATGGACTTTGGCCCAGTGGTTAGGGCGTCTGTCTACCACATGGGAGGCCCGCGGTTCAAGCCCCGGGCCTCCTTGACCCGCGTGGAGCTGGCCCATGCGCAGTGCTGATGCGCGCAAGGAGTGCCGTGCCACACAGGGGTGTCCCCCGCGTAGGGGAGCCCCACGCGCAAGGAGTGCACCCATAAGGAGAGCCGCCCAGCGCGAAGGAGGGAGCAGCCTGCCGAGGAATGGTGCCGCCCACACTTCCCGTGCCGCTGACGACAACAGAAGCGGACAAAGAAACAAGACGCAGCAAAAAGACACAGAAAACAGACAACCGGGGGAGGGGAGGGGAATTAAAATAAATAAAAATAAAAAAAATAAATCTTAAAAAAAAAAAAAAAAAAGAAATTCCAAAGGTTTCTAGAGTATGTTCTGGTTAGATATTTCTATATAATATGGTAGGTGTGTTAGGAATTAGGTCTGAGAGTTTATCTTCTCCACCTATGTAGTTCTAGATTTTAAACTCTTCGTGGGCAAGAACATCTTATTCATGTTATCCACTGTGTCTGGCACATATGAATACCCAGTGGATGTTTGCTGATGTTAACTTAAAATGATGTGCAAGGGAAGTGGATGTGGCTCAAGAAGTTAGGTGCCCACCTACCACATGGGAGGTCCCGGGTTCAGTTCCCATTGCCTCCTAAAGAAGACAAGCAAGTCAGCAGGCTGATGTGACTGGCTGGCACAGCAAGCTGATAGAACAAGATGACACAATGAGATGATGCAATGAAGAGACACAATGAGGAAATATAAGGAAAGACACAACAAGTGGGAGTGGAGGTAGCTCAAGTGATTGGTGCCTCCCTCCCACATGGGAGGTTCTGGGTTCAGTTCCTGGTGCCTCCTAATAAAACACAAAGAAGACAAGCACACAACGAACAAACACAGAGAACAGACAGCACACACAAACAACAAGGGAGGTGGAGAAATAATAAAATAAATCTTTACAAATAAAATGAAGTGCAGAAAATGCTGGTTTTCAACTCATTCATTTCATTTTCATGTTTCTTCTATGATACCTATAGCCATTTTATTCAAAAAATTGAGAGGTGGGTGATTTTTATTACTTTAGTTTACATAATAGAGGAGTTATGTTTTGAGGGAGTGATAGAATGGTAAAAATGTTTCTAACAAGTTATCATTGTTTTTCTTATCCTCTTTAGTTACCTGGCCCTCTTTTAGTTAATCTATTTGATTTTAATACTTTGTTCAATTCTTTTCAAACATTTTCCTTAGCATTTATCTACAAACATTAAGTATAAAGGCAAGGCAGAGGTTTAGAGGTGTGCTTAGAATTTAAGAACTAGTAGTTTAATTTCCTGACTTTGATAGTCTAAATGTTTCCTGAGATTGATGCAGATTAGTTTAACATAATTGGAAGTTTGAAAGGTACATGTTTCTAAAGCTTTTAAGATAATAATACTTAGAAATCACTGATTCTTCCCTGATGATTAATACCTTTAAATTATGTTTACCAAGCTCCAAAGATTTTTAATATATTTTACCATACTCTATACCGGTAATACATAACTGAAACAAGCCTTTCCCCCATCCTCAAATCTTTAGAGGAAAACAGTATCCAATAAAGTTTGTCTTTCCTCAACTTAGTTAAGGTGGCTCTTGTCTCTTGTTTTCATGTTTCTTAATCTTTCCTAATCCATAATACATTTATGATCTTGATGGGGTATACCAGAAATATATTCCCTTCTATCCCCTCTTTCAAGGTGTTTGTACACCATGTCCAACCACATAATACGTATGTTTAGATCTGTTCCATTAGCTGATAGATAGATAGATAGATAGATAGATAGATAGATAGATAGATAGATAGATAGATAGATAAATAGATAGATAAAATGTATCACCAGCCAGCTAACCCTTTCCTCTCTACCCTGCTATAGCTGCAACTGCATGTGTCTCTGTCAAACTTTAGAAAAGGAGGAGGAGGAACCAGCATGTAGTGTTACACTATTGACATCTTTGCAGTATACTGACAGTAACTTCCCTCCCTTAATTTAGAGGCAAATAGTACATAGCACCACCAAATTTAGGATGTGACTGACACCATTGTTTAGGTGTGTGAGGTCCTTGTGGTTATTCATCCTATATCTTTTTCCTTCTATTCTGTGCCCTGACTATGCCTTTGCTTGCTGAAACTTCAGGACTGGGATAATAACTACAATGAACACATCAAAAGAAATACTTGAAGGTAAACAAATATTGATTTTAAACAGTTGAACCCAAAGGGTAATGAATTACTAATACTACAGTTCCCTTCTGAGAGGTAAATGACAGCTTAATTTTGATAGGATCCCTATGATCTTTGTAAGTGTATTCATGCCAGTAATGTCCTCAGCATTAGATCTTATCTTTATCCCTTGGGGGGGAAAGAAAAAAGTAAAGTGAGTTTGCTTAAAACTGTCTGAAAATATCTTTCTAGACTTCCACCTTTCTTCAGGACCCCTAGGGTCATAACCTCTTAACCTTTCAGGTTATAGGTCTCTTGCTTTTTGATTCTTCTCGGTTCTTTAGTTTTTGCCTACTTCCTTCACATCATTCGAACCTTGTTATATGAGGAAATTGGAAACACCAATTTTGGAGGAGATAAGAGTTACCCTCTCTTCCACAGTAATGCAAAAAGATGATTTTTAAATAGAAGCATGCTTGGGAAACATTAAACAAAACTACAGCATCCTGTATAAGTCAGTTTGAAGTAGAGCCCCTTTGTCCTTATCCTCCCTTTAAAAACAAAAATCAACAACTTCTAACTTACTCTGGACTTAGTGACACGATCTTTATTTAGGTTACAAGGCAGCTTGTTTGAAGCATCAACAGAGAGAAGGAGTCAAAGTGGTCTGAGCTAATGGGAAATAGATTAAGAAAATTATTTGGTCAGCATATTATTCCTGCAGTGCTGTTCAGTGTGCTGTTTGATAATAGTAACAACTGACATCATTCTATCATTACTGTTTTTCTTAGTTTCCCAGCTGCTAAAATATACCATATAATGAATTGGCTTAAGCATCAGGAATGTATTTGCTCACGATTTTGAGGATAGAAGTCCAAAATCAAGTTGGCATTGAGGTGATGCTTCTCCTTGAAGACTGTGGTGTTCTGTGGCCTTGGGACCTTGGCTTTTCTGTCACATGACAATGCAAATCTTTTCCCTTCTCCTCTGTTTCCACTGACTTCCACTTTTTTCCTATGGCTTTCTCTATGTCTGAATTTCATTCTGTTTACAAAGGACTCCAGTAATCCAGATTAAAACCAAGCATGATTCAACTGACCACACCTTAACTAAAAATAACATCTTCAAAAGGTCCTATTTACAATGGTTCACATCCACAGGGATGGATTAAAAATAAGAACATATATTTTTTGATTACATAATTCATCATACTTGACAAAGCATCATCACACTTATTATTTTATAGCCCTGGCAATTTATTGAGAGATTATTATCTTCACTTAATAGTGGAAGAAACTGAGCCTCAGGAAAGGATCCTGACTTGCCAAAGGCCATGTATAATAAATAATGGCAGAGCTGAGTAGGGAATGTTAGCTTCCTGGTACCTGATATTTGCAGCCTCAGAAACCTATTGGAGAGGCTTAAAGACTGGAGCAAATATCTCTCCAATGTCTCTCTCTCTCTCTTTTTTTTTTTAATTTTTTATTGTATTAGTCTTGACTTTTTGTTTTGTTTTTTAAAGCTTTAGATTATATAATGTCACATTAAAAAATAGGGGATTCCCATATATATACCCTGCTCCCCACACACACACTTTCCCCCATTAAAAACATTTTTCATTAATACGGTACATTTATTACAATTGATGTGCATATATTGAAACATGGAGAAAATCTCTCTTGATTCTCAACCAGGATGCTTGTAAGATATGCTCAAGTGATTAGCTGGCTGGCTCTCTCATTACGCTAATCTTTTCATTATTATCTCGCTTCTCTTTCAGCTAATATTTTGGTTTCATTTATTCTGCATACCAGTAGGGTCAGATGTGGTTAGACCAAATTCTTAATTCTCCAAATGAAGAAAGTACCCTGAACCTACTAGTCAAGTACTGAAATTCCAAATAGACTTGGAAAATGTACTTTTTTGATGGGATACCTTTCCTTTCTCTGTCTCAGCCCAAGAATCCCCTTTAGAAAGGAGAGAGAATACCTCATATAAGATTTCAATGTCAAGAATTCTGTGTCTTTTTTAACAGGACAGGTATTGTCTTTGATCTTTATTCAGGGAGAACCATTTATCCATCCACCAGAGAAAAAGAAGACAATTGAAAAAAAAAAATTATAAGTCATTATTCAGTTGTCTTTTTTTTTTAAGATTTATTTAATTTATTTCTCCCCTCCCCCTCTCTGTTTGCGTTCACTGTCTGCTCTCTGTGTCTGCTTGTATTCTTCCTTTTAGGCGGCACCAGGAACCAAACCCAGGACCTCCCATGTGGGAGGGAGACACACAATCACTTGAGTCACCTCCGCTTTCTGCTTGTTGTGTCTGTCATTGGGTTTCCTCATTGTGTTTGCTCATTGCATCATCTTGTTGCTTCAGCTTGCCATGCCAGCCTGTCTCATCAGCTCTCTGTCTTGCTCATTTGTTTAGGAGGCACTGGGAACCAAACCCAGAACCTCCTATGTGGTAGGTAGGCACCCAAATGCTTGAACCGCGTCCACTTCCCTCAGTTGTCTTTTAGTCCCATTAAAATTGTGAGTGGGAAGTGGATGTGACTCAAGCAATTGGACTCCCATCTACCATATAGGAGATCCAGGGTTCGATGCCCAGGGCCTCCTGGTGAAAGCACGCTGGCCTGTGTGTGGTGAGCTGGCCCATGCCCATGCGGTAAGCTGGCTGACGTGGAGAGCTGGTGCAGCAAGATGACACAACAAAAAGATGCAGAGGAGAGAGAAAAGAGACCTACCAGATCAGAGAGCCGAGGTGACCCAAGAGAATGATTGCCTCTTTCCCCCTCTGGAAGGTCTCAGGATCGGTTCCCAGAGCCACCCAGTGAGAATACAAGCAGACACAGAAGAACACACAGCAAATGGACACAGAGCAGACAATGGAGGGAGGGGGGAGGAAAAAACAAGCAAACAAACAAACAAATAAATAAAATCTTTTTTAAAAAATTGAGAGCTTGCTTTAAGAAAACAACAATATTAAGATGTATTTAAACCCAAACCTAAAATCAAATAATGTCAGTGATATGTCTTCTCAAATGGAGACTACCTGACATTCAAAAGTATCTACTAGTGGCAAAGCCAGAATGAGGAAGCCTGTGAATGATAATCATATTTCCAACCCATATTAATCACCCACTTATCTTACAAGAGTATTAAAATGTGTGTGTATTCTGAATTTGTTTTGATTTTATCTGGTTTACCAGCCAGATGAAGGAGCAAAGAATGTAATATAAAAAACCATCCATTGCCACTGAGAAAGGAGCCAAGCAGAATTCCTCACACTGGGAACATGAGCTGTGAGCAACATGTTTAAATAGCTAAATATCAAAAGTTTGAGTCAAATCCATTTATTTTCGGAGGTACACTCTCCTCTTTGAGGCTTAAAGGAGATCCTTTGACTTAAGACGATAACAAATGTGGTGCTAGAGGAGGTGAGAGAGTTGGAGACCTGGAGAGTTTTGCCGAGGTTGCGGTTAATGGTGAGAGAATGGCATGCCTTGCTTCATGAAGTACATTCTTCCACGTTCAATTGGGAAAAGCTATGGAACATTTAAGGAAGGCTTTTCTCTACATTCTGGTGAAGATGAAAGGTAGCGGGAAGGATGTTGACATTTTTTAGTAATTTTTATGTGACAAACACGTTCCAGGTACTTTGCAGAAGGGTCACGTTTAGTTCTATCACAAGTACTAGTTAAGTAGTGATTATCATGCCCATTTTTCAGCTGAGGAAACTGAAAATATCTGAAATGATTTGTCCATTGTAACACAGGTTGGTGTCAGGATTTGATCCCAGATCTGGCTCCAAAGTCCATGCTTTTCTCAAGTGCTTGGTAACATTTGCTTAAAGCAGAGCTCTCTACAAAGAGTTTATCTTCCTTCTGATTTTCTTTGTTTTTTCTGCTCCGGATACTGTCTGGACCAGTACTCCATGGATTAGAATAAGATGCCACTGGACCAGAATCTTGTTTGTTCATTTTTTTTCCCCACAAAGCAAAGCTGAGAAGTATATCACCATTGGCCTGCCCTTGTCACAAGAGTGTGAAAGAAGAATGTGAGTGTCTCAGCGCCAGACCAGAAAAACAACTCAAAAGCCCTGTCCTATTGCTCTCAGCCTGAGTATCCAAAAGAAAAAAATAATGCGTCAATAGAGGAAATAAAGAGCCTGAACAACTTATATACTAAGTTAGTAGCCTTTCAGTATTCAAGATTACCCTTGTGTTTCAAAGTACTGCATTTTCCCTAAACAGGCTTATATTTATGGTATTAGCATTTTGACGGTGGAGGTCTTCCTTTCTTGTGAATCAGGGTTCTTATTATATTCTTATGATTGCTGGAAAAGTTTACTGATGCCCATGTTTATTATCTTTTTTTTTTTAATTGTTTTTATATTTCCTAGATCTAAATGGAAAGAATTTTTTCCTCACAATTTCAAGACTTCTTTTTTTTCTTTTCTTTCTTTCTTTCTTCTTTTTTTTTTTTTAATTTAAGCACCTTATTATGTTCCTCTTTGGTTTCTGCTGATTGTAATGAGTGGGTACTTACTTCTGTCTTACTGTTTTCATTTAATATTTTTAAAATATACATTTTCATCTTTCAACATATTTCTTATATTAAGAATTTGAATCATCCTTCATTCATACCCTAGTGTCCTGGTTTGAGTCTTTTGCAGACCCCTGAAAATTATGTTTTTAGGCTAACCCATTCCTGTGCATATAAACCTGTTACATGTAGGACCTTTTGGTTAGATTGCGTTTAATGGTCTTTGGATTGGATCGCTTCAGTTAAGAGCTTTTGATTAGATTATGGGACCCAGGGTGGGTCTTTATCCTTTTACTGGATTCTTATATAAACAGAGACACAGGCGGTGGACTTGGCCCAGTGGTTAGGGCATCCGTCTACCACATGGGAGGTCCGCGGTTCAAACCCCGGACCTCCTTGACCCATGTGGAGCTGGCCCATGCGCAGTGCTGATGTACGCAAGGAGTGCCCTGCCACGCAGGGGTGTTCTCCGCGTAGGGGAGCCCCACGCGCAAGGAGTGCGCCCCGTAAGGAGAGCCGCCCAGCGCAAAAGAAAGTGCAGCCTGCCCAGGAATGGTGCCACACACATGGAGAGCTGACACAGCAAGATGACGCAACAAAAAGAAACACAGATTCCCGTGCTGCTGACAACAACAGAAGCGAACAAAGAAGACGCAGCAAATAGACACAGAGAACAGACAACTGGGGTTGGGGGGAAGGGGAGAAAAACAAATAAATAAATCTTAAAAAAAACACAAAAAAACAGAGACACACAGAGAAAGAGAGCCACTGACATTTTGACCCCCCAGAAAGACAGAGAAACCCCAAGAAGCTGAGAGGCCAGAGGCTGGAATTAGTAGAGCAGCCCAAAGCTAAAGAGACAGGCCCAGGAAGAGATGAGCCATATTCCTGATCACCCATAGCTGAGCTCGGGAAGAAAGTGAGCCTGCAGAAGAAAGCAGAAATGGCCACCATCTTGCTTTGCCATATGGCAAAAGTCCAGGATTGCTAAAAGCTGACCTTTGGTGAGACAAAATCTCTGATGATGCCTTAATTTGGACATTTTCACAGCCTTGGAACTGAAAGCCATTACTCTATAAATTACCTTTATAAAAGCCAACCCATTTCTGGTATTTTTGCTTTAACAGCCTTTAGCAAACTAAAACACCTGGTATAAATGATAGTGTCCCACTATATGAATGAATTGAATTTGGTGTAGAGAATATGCATTTTTTAAAAGCATTTTTGAAGAGTAAAGAAATTAGCTAAGAGATCTCAATGTAAGTCCGGTTAGGAAGCAACTTCTGCCTATTGTAGTTGAGAGGAGTCTTCCAAATTACATGCTCTGCTTCTCTCTAGCAGTTCTTCATTACTATTTTAATTTTATTTTATTTTTGTCTTCCTGACTTCTCAGGGGAAAGGGGGCCACAAAAGAGGTAGTTTATGAAGAACTTAACAGTTTCCACATTGCCATCTGTGTAAAGTTAGGAAAAGAATAATTAACAGATGTATCATAGAATACTTAGGAAGAATAGTGATCAAAAAAGGCTTGAGAAGATATTTTAAAATTTGTGGAAACTTCCAGTTACATATTTTGTCTTCTGGTCATCATCGTAAGCTTTTTTTTTTTTCAGGTTGAGTGTGATTCTTTCTTCCCAGCTGGAACTTTCAACCTTATCCCCAGGACCAAAGGCTCTATCAGTATCACTCTGCAGAGAACATTTTCAGTGTACTGGTATCCTCACCTTGGCACTCAATAGGAGATAGTCAGCACTACCCTGTGGCCCAGAGCTAATTAGTTGTATAGCCATCAGAGCTCTGCAGTGACAGAGGGGAAAGGGCAGAGAATGGAACCAAGAGATCATTCAAAATGGGGTTCAAGCTGTGAAGCAGTGCCTGGCCCATCCTTTCACAGCTGGGGTTTTGGCTGCATGTCCCTGGGGTTGTTCAGCATGGTGACCTAGCTGCCTGTGATTTACTAACTGTTTTACAAACATTTCCTCACTCTGGGAGGTTTGATATACTCTTCATCCTCCTCAACTCACCAGAGTCACTCAGTCTCTGAGCCAAACCTGCCTTTGTTTACAACTTTTCCGGAAATTTTCACAGAGTGGGGGGGGGAACCTCTCTCCTCTTCCAGTGTTTTATTTTTAAGTCAACACTTTCCCCAAGTTTATTTGTGCTAAACTAAATTCTCCTACAAGGTATTGCTCTGTATCCAAATGGGAATTGCTATGTTTCTATAAATAGAATGAAGGTCATGTGAACAAGTTCAGAAAAATCTAGATATCACATTTTACTGGACCTTTACATTTAGTTCACTATTTTTTTTTAAATAATATTCCATGTTTGGATTTGTCTTTTTTTCCCACATTCATATTAGACTGAGCATTACGTGAAACACTGAATTTGGGAAACATTGAATGGAATCTTTTAAAACTAAAATACCCATGTTAAAAATAAGATTTGTTGCTGCCTCATCACTGTAACTTTCCTAAAGAAAGTTTATAGCTCTTATAGTAAATATTTCTAGAATATAATTTCCTTTGAAAACATAGTGCGAGTTTTATTTTCTTTAAATATAATTCCCATTATGTTGTTCAGCCTTTTTCATTTGCTGATGGAAAATGCCTTGGAACTTATTAAACATAAAAAAATTGAACAAAATTAAAGAGTGGTAAGATGAAAAATTAAGAAATCCAATTCTGCCTGAAATCAAAGGCTAACTTCTGTTCCATACCGAGAAAAAGATCAGGCAGCAAGTTCTGATGAATGTGAATTGGGTTTCCCCATTCTGCTCTGTTTCCCCAGCCCACTTGTAAAAAGGAGGCAGGCACTCATAAAGAAGTGATTTTCTTTGGAACTTACATGCCAGGGATTTTCAAGAACTGTTTTTCTCTTTTCTACCTATCATAGAAAGGTTGAAACTGAAAGAAAAAATAATGAGGGGTAGCAGGAGCACCAGGTATTATTTCTTTCCTCCTTTTCTGTCTTCTAGAGCCAGAACAGAGCATATCCTAAGCTGGTTACAGCCAGAGACCAGTTGCCTGATAAAATGTGTTTAAGTAGGACAAGTTGTTTTATTTCAACAAATCCACCTGGACTTCCTGGTGGGCCTCCCACATTGTCAACATCAATAACACTTATTTGTTGACCAATAGAAGACCACCAGAATGAGGTATTTCCATTTCTGCATACTTTATAACGTACAAGAAAGGATGGCTGTAGAGAGAGCTAGTATAAAGGAAACAGCAAACAAACACCATAGGGCAATTCTGTGTGACATTCAGGAACTACTGCAGACTTCCAGCGCTCAAGACATTCTCCTCAGCCATAATGTCATTGACCTTGACATGCTCAGAACAAATTGGTCTTTGTGATTGCTACCACATGCTGTAGTGCCTTCTAACCCTGCCATTGGTCTTAGAGTAAAGGGGACAGGAGAAAGGGCTGCTCATCAGAGAATAAGCTTTTATGTGCTTTAGACCCTTCCTTGCTCAGCATACTTTTCTCACTCTGGTTAGTCTTAAAGTGTCTATTTTCTTAATTTAAAGTTTCCTAAACTTTGTAGAAGCCATGGAGTATACCTAGCTTTACTCACATGCTTAGTAGATTAATAGTCTCTGTACTGTTAAGGTGTGAATTGTTTTGGCAGAAGAGTTTAACTGGTTGACACAACCAGAAAGATAGCCTTTATGCTCAGTTTGAAAGGTAACTTATTGACCCAGAGCTTTTTTAGCTACATGTACCCATCAAGCCAGTAGAATGTCAGCTTTTAAAGGAAGAGTCTAATGAGTCAAGTAAGAAAAGCTATTAGCCTATTCCTGAATTATGGTTCTCTTTTACTACTGTTCCATAGGTTTTTCATTTATCTGGGAACACAGGTTTTCACCAGTGAAAGTTTATGTGGGCCCCTCTGTTTCTAGCACTCTAGTTTTAGGCAATTAATAAATGTTTGTTGAGTGAATAAATGAATGAGTGAACCCTGCACAATTCAAGATGCATGAGATAAGTAATAATCTTGGCAGAATCTTTATTTACCTTTGGAACAGGACCTTAACCATACATTTGCTTTTGATTTTCAGCCTAAAATTTAAATATTAACTCTAGTGATGTTTTGGCCCTTAACATATACACTGTAGTATGTGTAAACAGCTGACATTCTTAGGGAATCCTGTGGTATTCTCTATTTAGAGATATTGTACATATCCAGTGTTCCCCATATTTTTAATGAGAGCTGTCTGAATGATTTTTTAGTGGAGGGAATAACTTTTCTTCGTGCTTTGCAATAAGTCAGGCCATTATTTTTTCTTGGTTTGTATATATCTCTGTAAGTTATGTTATTATTAACTAAAACTATTTTTATGTAAGAAAACTGTGGGGTTTTATTTTCTTGTGAATGTACCAGTTTTTACTTTGATTCTATCACATTCTTTAAAAAAAAAAATACTTGAAGAATTCTATGAAGATCCAAAATAATTTTATTTTAAAGGAACAGGTAGGGGAACAAGTGATATGTAAGCTTACAAAAGTGGTATTCTTCAAGTACCTCATTTTTTGAAGACACAGTATTAATATTTGTTCTTAGCAAGTTTTCTGCACATAACTCTTGCAAAGTACCATAGGTAACAGAGTTGTTCCTCAACATTTGTCCTCTGCACTCATTAAAAAACAGAAATTCAGGTTTTCTTTTTTTGTCATCATACTACCATATCTATTGTTCTCCAGCCTATGTTTTTCTCTCAGCAGTACATGCCATAGACATCATTTCACTGTCAGTACATATCAGTATAGATAGATGTGCCTTACTCATTTTACTGTCTGCATGTTAGTAATAGCTGCCAACATTTCTAGACCCAGGCATGTATTAATTCATTTACTCTTCACCATAAATTTAGGATGTAGATATTATTATTCTTTTCCAACAGATAAGAGAACTGAGTTAAAGAAAGGTAACAACATGCCCCAGGTTACAAAGATGGTAAATGCTAAGGCTGGATTCAGACCAAGATGCTGTGGCTCCTGATACCTGCTCCTGATCACCGAGCTCTCTTCCATAGTAAGCTGTTGTGTGGAGGTATTATATTTCAGTGTTTCTCTATGGATATTATTTATACTTGCTTTTACAAACAAACTGCCATGAACATCTTTGTACATATATCTTTATGCATTAAGTAGCATTTTAAAAGCAGCCAGAGGCCCTTCCCCTGGCACTCTAAGAAATCCCTATATTGCTCCCAAACCTGTAAGGGGAGAAAATCTTTCCTCTCACTTGGTTCAATGAAATTAAGTTCAAAGTTTTCTTAGAGTTGTGATTTAAACTAAGAAATAATGTATGTATACATTATGTGCCATGGCTGGTCAGAAGTGGTAGGGAAGGATAAGGTTTTTAGTTTTGCTAAAATTTTATTCATAACAAGGCTAAAAACACTTGCTTTTAAAAATTTCCTGTAGTTTTTCCACTGTTTAAGACATTTCTTATCCTCAGCTTGACTTTAACTTGAATCTCACTAGCCCAGCTTAACTTGAAGATGTGCTAGGGAAGCGGATTTGGATCAAGAGATAGAGCGTCCACCTACCATATGGGAGGTCCAGGGTTCAAACCCAGGGCATCCTGACTCGTGTAGTGAGCTGGCCCACATGCAGTATTGATGTGCACAAGGAGTGCTGTGCCACACAGGGGTGTCCCCCGCGTAGGGGAGCCCTACACACAAGGAGTGCGCCCTGTAAGGAGAGCCGCTTAGCGTGCTAAAAGTGCAACCTGCCCAGGAGTGGTGCTGCACACTCAGAGAGCTGACGCAGCAAGATGACACAATGAAAAGAGACACAGATTCCCATTGCCGCTGACAAGAATGCAAGCAGACACAGAAGAACACACAATGAATGGACAGAGAGAGCAGACAATGGGGAGGGAAAGGGAGCAGAGTGGGCAGGGAAGGGGAGAGAAATAAAAAATAAATCTTAAAAAAAAAGGAAGAGGTAAAAATAAAGTGCATGGTCATTCTGAATGCTATCAGAGACTCCCTTTTATAAATCTTTTAGGTCCATGCTTTATGAGGAAAGCAGGTATCCATATTGTCAGATGCTCCCCAGAGAGGGCCTCAGATGCATCTTGTTCCTGAGCAAAGTGAGAAGGAAAAAGTCTATTTAGCTGTCTTTTCCTGTTTAAAATACAACCATCCCTAAAGCAGAGTCATCATCAGCTCACCAGTGCTCTCTGCAAACTTGTGGTACAAGTCTATGAAAGAAGCGGTGAAGAGTGGTTTTGCTATTAAAGGAAAAGTGCTAAAAAAAAAAAGGGGGGCTGTATTGCTTGTATCGCTCAAATTCTTTGGGTATTTAATGTACAGTTTCAACAAAGGACACTCAGAATTATACCTCTGGTTCAAAATTGCTTAAATGTTGAAACATATGGTCTCATGTTCCATTTGTTAGGAAACAACCAGCTGTTCCCAGCCTGCCAAATCCAAGTAAACATCCACTGTGTGGAAGAGTGAATCTGAAGTGGTTCAGTAAAAACATAAAAGCTGTTTTTGCTGAAGAAGAAAGAAAAGGCCACCCCAAAACAACAGCTAGTGAAGGAAAAAAAATCCTGCTCTAATAAATTTATTTTCCCTGGTTTGTTCATAGTGGACTATAAAATAGGAATGGCTTTGGGATGTGTCAATTAGAAAAGATTTGTAGGCATCCTTGCTGCCTTCTGTTGATGAAAATTATATGATTTTCTCAGTTACAATGATTAATAAAATGCAATTATCTGAATAATTAATTTCCTTGACTACTCTACTATGTCCTCCCATTCACAGAGACCAAAATGTTAAAGATCAAGTAGATTGGGAGAATAGGAAAATTCTCATTATAATGAAGAGGGGAGGAGGGTAAGGATGAAATATTTGGAATTTCAGTGCAGTGCTTTCTATTTATCCGAAATGTCAAGGGCAGTGTAAAATGTATTTTTAAAATGTGTTTCTGTATGGTTTGTGCCCATTCTTGGCGTGGCTGTGGCTCTACAGAGGCCATTGTTCTTTGAGGAGTATGAGGGGGTGTCTTTGTCCAAAGTGACAAAAAGAAGACTTGGAAGACTGGGCTTCCTTTGTTCCTGTGCGGTGCTGTAAAATTTGGTTTGAAATTAGGACCTCAGGGAAGGACCTTCAATAGGGAGCTTTCATTTCCTGCCAGCATTTTAATCACTCTGGGGTTTAAAGTGGATGGCCGGCCAGCATAATGGCCCTATGTTTAATAGAACAGCTCGTATCTTGAGGGCCAGTTAAGGGATCTGTCATCCGCCCAGTATTCATCTTTTTTGTTTCCTGTCCATTTATGAAGATCAGCTGCCCTTTTAGGTGGCTTCTCCTGGACCATTTTGTAGGAGAGCTGTTGCAACTGCTTCTTAAAGAGGCTGAGCAGAGTCCCTATTGAATTTGGTCCAGCCTTCAACATATACAGGAAAGGTCTAGAAAGTGCATTAATTAGACATGAAATTTACCAGGTTTGGGAGTTAGTTCCATCAAGTGCAGAGGGGAAGTGTCAGGTTTCACAAAAGTGTAGAATATGAGAAAGGTTAAAACTGACCCGTATCTCATCAGGATATTTGTGCCTACTGACCTACTATAAGCTCACAGCATCACTGCAGCATAAGTTAGTGTCATCCCACCAGGCAAAGGAGTATAAATTATCTCTCCCACCCACCTCCAAGAGGCAAAGTAACCCAATGGATTTCATCCTGATGTATAATAAGAAAATTGCACCTTTTCTGACAGAGGGGCTTTTTAATTCTGCATGCTCCTTTATAGTTTATTAAATGATACCCAGAACTCCTAAAGGAGTGAATATTGAAATCAAAACTTAAAAGGAAAGGTCAACATTAAGAAAATCTGATTTCCTGTCCTGGTTCATACCTAGTGACCAAGAGCAAGATAATATTACTAAAAGCCTCTGGTTCACTAAATTCTGATCTAGCATCTATCACTGAAAGTGCTCTGTGACCAAGTGCTTAGCATAGAATTCTCCATGTGGTGGCAATAATAGTAAACTACTTGGCAGAGGTAATTTCATAGGTAGCTATTAAATAGGATCACAACATGTTTCCCTAATGCTAAGTGATAACATCCTTAAATGAGGGAGAGAGGACAGGGACTTCTCTTGGGCTTACAGACATACTCGCTATCCTATCTCATAGCGAGGAGTACTGCAGAAGAAATAGGGAATCCACTCTTCACAGGTCTTTTCTTTGCAGGTAGTTATAGGTTATCATGGGGAAATAAAGGAATGCCTAAGCTCCCATTCAGCAGGATGGACAGGATCTCTCTACAACCACCTCAGGCCAGCTTGACCCACACCCATAGAGATGGTGGAGCTGAGCCTGGGTTTTAGCTGCCCACAGCCTTCCCTGAACCAGGGTCCCAGCACTGAGCCGAGAGAAGGAGGGAAAGACAGAGCTCTTCTAGCGAGTAGTTGTGAGGCAGTCTCACCCATTCAGAAGACATGGAACGACAATAAGGCCCTCCAAAACAAGCAGGGCTGATCCCAACTCCTCTGCACTTTTCCCCTCCATAATCAGTATTATTTTTTGGTTAGTTGAATAGATAACCCAGTTGACCACCAAGTGGTTGTGCTTTTTTACTGACTGCACTTGTGACCTGCAAGACTTTTCAAGTAAGGATTTAAACATCCAGAGACTTTCCTGCCTCTCTGAGAGCCACCCTCCCACTGGGTACCTTTTGACCTCTTTCACCATGTCTCTAGCAGCAGATTTCTTAGCTACTCAATTTGAGACCTTTGAATTGGCCTCCCTTGGATGAGTGGCTGTTTGAAAGCTGATTTAAAGTGAGTGTTGCTCCATGTAAGAGGTATTGGCTGAAAAGAGCACTAATCAGAACAGCAGAGGCAGCCAGGCTCTCATGAAGTTGGTTTTGCAGATGTGCATTGTCTAGTAGGAATTATACATTATTAGACTCAGGATTTTTTCTTTGCATCCAGGCAGTTTCTCCATCAAAAAAAACAAAAACAAAAACAAAAAAACTTCTGACATGTCAGCCAGAGAACCATCATTGTACTTACACCAGTTTATTCCCACACATAAAATTTTATAATTCAAATAGCCTCTAGTAGTTCATCTGAAGGTCCAGAGTATGTTTTACTGGGTAAAACTTTTCAGGCATAAATTTGAAGGGAAGCCTGCACACCAGAGCAAAACCCGAGCATCAAGTTAATATCGTCAAAGATCTGACTATAATCCTTTTCATTCACTCTTCCAGTTTGCTGTGTGGGTGTATCCACAATGTGGGAAACTCATTTCATTGAAGAATCTGAATATTTTGTAAGGATGTGAAGAGTTGCAAATAATCTTTTCTATGAGGCTGTGAGGAGGAACAAAGCAGCTAATGTTAGAAAGAACTAGTACACTATTGTTTTCTGCCATTTGTAAAACTCAGTAGGAATATTCTATGTTTGACGGATTTATATCCTCAATATACTGCACCCTAAAGACTATACATATCCTACTTACAAAAAACATACCTGTGAAAATATCTGTTCTGTTGGGTTTCCTTTTTTGAAGCCCAAATAGAGTTAAAATAAGGCCATATATGTAAAAAAACAAAATTCTTTGTGTATAGAAAGGTACTTTTAAGAGGTACCTAAAGTCTGCCGTATTAGCAAAAGAAAAGGCATGGAATAAAATTAGATAGATAGATAGATAGATAGATAGATAGATAGATAGATAGATAGATAGATAGATAGATAGATAAACTGACTTCAATACACAGACTTTTGAATATTATATATAATATTACTAAGTATTAATATATAATGTATAAAGTTTTTTCCCCAAGTCAGTAAATTTAGGCAAATCCTTTCATTTCTTTGTGGATCTTGCTTTAGGTGATGAGACTTCAATCTGTATCCTTATATGTAACCGAGGCAGTTATTAGACTCGCTGATACTGTTTCCACATTCCATTTCTCAGCCTATCTTTGAAATTCCACTAGAAAATAAAGTGGCATTTGTGGATGACACATACCTAGGCAATAGCATTCAGTTGGCATTGTTTCCATGGACCTCCTGCAGAAAATTTGCCTGTATCTATATATCCTTTACATCCTACTTCCTTTCAAAAGTCTTTCCTGATAGTTCATCCCTTATTTAGTTAATACATATTTTATTATATTGTATATGAATGCTTTTGTATTTTAGAATTGTATCTGAACCAGAAAATAACTTCTTTGAGGCAGGACCCGTATCTCACACTTTTTCTCTATTCCTCAGAACCTAGTACACTGTTCAGCACATAAATCACTGTTAGTTTCCTTTTCTTATTAAATTGTTATTCATAAATTTTCCATTTGAGAAAACAAAGTCATAAAGAGAATTTTATTATATGTTTTGTTGATAGGAAATTTAAAGCAAAATAGTTCAATGACCATCTTACCTCAAATAGTTCAATGACCATCTTACCTCAAGTTCCTAGAAGAATGCTCTCCCTTTCCCACTCCTCTATGTTGTAGCTCATCTCTCTCAGGCTCTTTAACTGTTTTTTAAAAATCACAATTGTTTTTGAAAGTAATGAAAGAAAGATGGAGGGTGAATGTACAGGCAGACATTTATGGCAGAGTGAATTAGAATGCACAGACTGAATTTTCTGGATGTGGTTTCGTGCATTATGAACACCAAACCATAGCAGCTCCCAGCATGTGATTGTAAAGGAAGCAGGGAGGGAAGAACTGAATGAGATACTGAATTCTACCTTCTGCCTTTTGGTAATTGTCCCAGAATAGCAGAGAAAGGTATGTAGTAAGGTAGTGCAAAGAAAGATGAGTGTGGAATTATGGTGGTCAAATGCCTTCTAAAGTGAAAGGAAACAAAGAATGGTGGCTGTGAGTGACTGCTTGATTTAACAGAAGGCTAGAGACCTTACCTAATCTAATGGGGCTCTTTGCATGGTTGGTTTCAAAGCTTTGTTTCAACTAGAAGAACAGTTTGATGGAACCACTTTTCTGAATTAACTAGGTCCACAAGTTAGTGGCCTTTCTGGAGAAATACTGAAAGCCAGCTAATCAAAAGGGTATGCTAAGAATGTACTAAGAGCAGTATCAAGCAATAACAAGTTTGTTGTTGGTTTCATCTCAGGAAATTTCCCACTTGCATATATTTATTGCATAGGCTAACCCACAAAGAAAAAGTAATATAGCCTGTGTATCTCTTACACCCACTGGATAAAATTTAATAAACTATCAGGATCTCTTGATAATTGGAGCAGGATTAATTAGGATTAATTTCACACATTGTTATTATAGTTTTTCTTAATCTACTCCTTAGCTTGATCTAATTTTTCTCAGTTCAGGAAGCTAGTTTACTGAATGGAGGACAAGGGTACATTTCACCTTTGCCTAATGCTTTTAAGCAAGAAATAAATCTAATTTAAAACAGTTTTTGTTAGGGAACCAATTTGGGTGTCACTGGCATCACAGTGGCAAAAGAAGACAATCTTCTTTAGTTCTTGGCTTAGTTGATTCTCCTTGTTCTGCATGGGAGAATCAGAGATATGGGTTTTTCTAATCTTTATCACTAACTAGTTCTCTGTCCTTGTCCTTTTGAACTTGACTTCCGTGGAGCTCAGTTTCATAATTTGTGAAGCATCTAAATTAGAGGATTCCTGGCCTCTCCTACAGGACAATAGTATTTCTTTTGCTATGTAACTTGAGAAATGCAGATAACATTTGAAAGTAAGTCTCCAAACATCTGCATGAAATGCCCCACCTGCATAGAGTAAGAATCAACGTCCATTATGCTCTTGACTCTGAAATACAGGGGCAGATGTGGTGGTTAATAGTAATATTGGGGCGGCAGACTTGGCCCAGTGATTAGGGCGTCCGTCTACCACATGGGATGTCCGTGGTTCAAACCCCGGGCCTCCTTGGCCCGTGTGGAGCTGGCCCATGCGCAGTGCTGATGCGCACAAGGAGTGCCGCGCCACGCAGGGGTGCCCCCCGCGTAGGGGAGCCCCACACACAAGGAGTGCACCCATAAGGAGAGCCGCCCAGCGCGAAAGAAAGTGCAGCCTGCCCAGGAATGGCACCACACACACGGAGAGCTGACACAACAAGATGACCCAACAAAAAGAAACACAGATTCCCATGCCGCTGACAACAGAAGTGGAGAAAGAAGATGCAGCAAATAGACACAGAGAACAGACAACCAGCATGGGAGGGGGGAGGGGAGAGAAATAAATAAATCTTTTTAAAAAATAGTAATATTGGGAGATTCCATTTATTTCTATCTGCTCCTCCCCCCACCCCTTATTTTGATAAGGGTTTATGTTGTATTAGTTTAGTGGTACATATTTTAATGCTACCTTGAGCCCAAATTAAAATTGTTAGAATTTAAAGAAGTGTGGAAGATTAACTTTTAACTCCATTCATTACGTTTTCCTCTCCCAGTTTCCGTCTCTTTAACATTCACCCCCCTTAATTTGCTTAATTTATGATATTTAGGCTTCATTAAATGTCAACAGCAACACCTCTTAGTACAGTGGTTCTCAACCTTGGCTGCACATTCAAATTCCTTGTGGAACTTTAAAAAATTCCTGTTCCCAGGCTACACTCAGAGCAATTGAGGTTGGACCGCAGGCAGCAGTACCTTTTTAACTCCTCAACTGATTACATTGCACAGCTAAATTTGAAAACCTCTGTCTTTGTGGGATCTCTTTGCTTATCAGAGCATAATATTTAAGTCCTCTTTCTAATATTTTAAAATGTAAATTTGGAGTGGTTGCCCCAGAAGTACATCTCTTACAGTTGAGAACGTTTTGCTAAATATTTTACTGACTGTATACTTTTTCCATACTAATTTCTCTGACATCCATTTCCCTTCCTTTGGAAGTATAGCATCAATTCAGGTGAATAAACTCTAAGCTAAGAGGAATATTCCCCTGTGCATCATGGAATGTCCACAAATTGAGCATGGCCTGCGATTCATGAGTGGATTTAGGTTGGTGTCGTAAACTATTACTAAATATACTGTTATATAGAAATATAGTAAATATACTATATTTAGTATAAATATGCTGTTTAAATGGGGATTTTACTAACAGTAAATCTGAACACTCGCATATAGTTTTTCCTTTATCTAAATCTTAAGTCCACAATCTCTGTTTTGTTTTGTTTTTAAAGATTTATTTTTTATTTATTTATCTCCCCTTCCCCCAAGATTGTCTGCTCTCTGTGTCCATTCGCTGTGTGTTCTTCTGTGTCCACTTGTATTCTTGTCAGCGGCACCAGGAATCTGTGTCTCTTTTTGTTGCGTCATCTTGCTGTGTCAGCTCTCTGTGTGCGCGGCCCCACCCCTGGGCAGGCTGCACTTTTTTCACACGGGGTAGCTCTTCTTATGGGACACACTCCTTGTGCATGGGACTACGTGGGGCCACCCCTGTGTGGCACGGCACTCCTTGTGTGCATCAGCACTGTACGTGGGCCAGCTGTTCACACGGGTCAGGAGGCCCGGGGTTTGAACCCTGGACCTCCCATGTGGTAGGCGGATGCTCTTTCTGTTGAGCCAAATCTGCTTTCTCTCAATCTCTGTTTTAGTTTCCTCACTGCTAAAACAAATACCACACAAAAGGGATTTATTGACCCATGATTTCAGGTTAGAAGCCTTGGTTCTTCCTGGGGCCTGTATCTTCTGGCTGACCATCTATCTTTGGGGTTCCTTGGCTTTTCCATCACATGGTAATACACATGATACTGTCTTCTCCTTTCCCCTCTGGATTCTGTTGACTTCCAGCTTCTGGCTGCTCCCCGTAGTGTCTCCCTTCATCTGACTTTTACTCTACCTATAATCTGAATTGAAGCCCAATCTGATTCAGTTAAGCCACACCTTAACTGCAGCAACATCTTGAAGAGATCTAATTTATAATGCGTCCATATCTGCCAGAATGCAGACCAAGACCAAGAACATGTCCATTCAGTCCACCACAGCCCATCCTCTGCACCCCAAAAAGACATGTTCTTCCCACATGCAAAATATATTCATTCTGTCACAATGTCCCAAAAGCCTAAAGTAATTTCAGTAATAATGTTAAGTACAACGTCTTATCAAAATCACTTATGGGTGTGCTCCATCTTAGGACAAAATTCATTTCTCTGATGGACTTGTGAAACCTAAAAAATAAGTTATCAGCTTCCAAATATACAATCAAGGGACAGTCATGAGATAAACATTCCCATTCTAGAAGAGAGAATCTGGAAGGAAAACAGGGGTCATGTGTCCCAAACAAGTCCAAAACCTAGCAGGGCAAATTCCATTAGATTTCAAGGTCTGAAAGTCATCTGTGGATCAATACTTTTTCATCTGGGCCTGATGGAGCAGCAGTCCAACCCCTTCCAAGTTCTCACCCAGTAGCCATGCTCCCCCAAATGCTGGAGTGAAGGCCCACATTGAGATAGCAGCCAGGCTCTCCATGAATGCCAGGGCACAGACACCAACATCTCCAAGCATTGGGGTGGCAGCACTCTCCCTGAACAATGAGGTACAAGACCCACCCCCTCCAAGCACCGGAGTGGACCCTCCCTTTCCACCTATATGGGTGGACCTACTCTATTGGTCTGAGGAAATCTGTTCCTTCCAGACCTTTGCTTCCGTGGTTCTGCCCTTAAAGTCATTTTTCCTTCAGTTCATCCCTTCTGGCTCCAATTTTCTAAACCATAAATTTCTGATTTCTTTGTGCTACCAACAGTCTCTTCAAATCAATCTAAGCCTTTTCTATCAAATGACTCACATTTCTTTGAGCTAACCATTACCCAATTCCAAAGCCACTTCCATGTTTTTAGAAATTTGTCATATTGTTACAAATTTGTCAAATTGTTACAATGGGTTGACTTAACAACAGGAATTTATTGGCTCACAAATTCATAGGCTAGAAGGCTTGCTTCCTCCCAGGATTGATATCTTCTGGCTGGCTGGCAAATTTTGGGGTTGCTTGGCTTATCTGTCACATGGTAATGTACATGGCAATATTTTCTCTTTTGTCCTCTGGGTTCCATTGATTTTCTGCTTCTGGCTGCTCCCCATGGCCTCTCCCTCCATCTGATTTTCAATGTGCTTTTATAAAGACTCCAGTAATCTGCATTAAAACCCAACCTGTTTCATCTGGGCCACAATTTAACTGAGAATTTAACCCAGAGAAGAGGACCTGAGACCACGAGCTCTTGACATGGAAACATATTGCTAGCTCTTCTAGAATCTTGCATGTAAGGAAGTTAATGGGCAGTTGTAACTGCTTTATAATTACTTTGGTAATGACTCCTCTCCTTCACTAAGGAGAGTCAGGGCTGGGTCGGCACCACTGTCTGATATTTGTTGTTAGGGAAATAAGACACCTAGCCCATAGGCTGGAAACCTCCATTGCATCCTGCTGTTTAGTTCTGTGAGGAAATCGTTACTTATTCATTTCCTATCTCTTCTCATAACTTATCATGACTCAATTTGCTGTGAGGACAGGGCCTTAGCTAGGTTGACCACAGGTCCCAGTTTTACTTACTGTGATGAGTTTAACTATTAAAATGGTTTCCCATTCTATCCTCAAAAGTGTACCAGTTTGGATGGTAGATTTTATATTCACCCTACTTATCACCTTATGTCAGATGTAGAGGGAGTCAAAAGAAAGAACTACTAAAAAATAATAATAATAAAAAGAACTACTAACTGGAATGATACCAGAATCTGTGTTTTTAAAAGATTAGAGAAAAAAAGAAAAATTAAAAAATAAAAATAAAAGATTAGAATTAGCCTGTATATCCTATTGTTTTCAACATAAAGAGTGTCACTTAAATCCAAAAAAAGTTGTAATACATCTTCTTCCTCTTTTTATATTTGCTGACAAATGGATGCTCTCTAAAATTAGCTTCTGATTGATCTGTATAACTAGTTATTTTCATAGCAAATCTGAAGCAGAGCAGTGAAGTACAAAATCAAGCAGATTCTGTGACCTTTTCAATAAGATATGACTCTTCTCATGGGGACTAAGGTGGGTACACAATGGTGGAACAAGTTTTTTTCTGAACAGAGGAACCTAATACAGAAATCCCATGCCTCAAGTGGTGCCCAGAGGTGCCCTGGAAAGGAATATTCCGTAACTCTTTTCTGGGCATATTCCTAGGCAGTGTGCAGGTTCGGGACTTTTGGAGCAGATCTTTTCCAAGGTGGTCCATTGTCTTGGTCTCTGTGTGCCCACATTGAAAGTGCTGCCAGCTCAGGGAGTTTATGAAATTTTGATGTAGAAATTAGGTTGTTGCTGATCTGTTACCTTCTTGCTCATAGTATTGACAGTACCACTGAATCGCTTGAGGCAGATAGCATCTCAGTGATCACTGTGCTATTTCAGCGCCCTGCTGCTGACAACATCAGAAGTGTTTTAACAGGGTTTTAATGGGCAGCCTCTGTAACTCCTTGGAGGGTTGCACATAGCTGCCGTGAGAAACCCTCTCTGTTGCTTTGGGCTGACATGCCCACTTTTCTCATCCAGCTGCTGCTTGTTTAGATGGCCGCCTTCCTGGTGACAAGCACTTCTTATTTGGGCTGAGCAGTACTAGGATTTGAATTCCAGAGATGAGATTGTGTAATATAAAAAAGGAAAGGTCTCCTAAGGACGTTTTCTTCCCATCCTCTTGGGGACAGGAAAAACAAGATGGGTTGTGGGGGATAGGGCAAGAGAGAAGATCTCACCAGGCATAAGTCTGCCATTCCCAGAACCCTTCAGAGAAAAATCCTGGTGTACCATTAAAATTGTTTTCTCATCTAATGGAGTCACAAGAATCTATTTGGAATAGGCCATTCCCAGAGCCCCTGTTATCTAGCTTACCCACATTTTAGGGTTTTATTTAATGGTTAGAAGACAAACAAAAGTGGAACATACCTTTGCACACATGAAGACAAGACTTGGCTATTTCACAACATCCTGGACTTTTCTCTATATTAATGAAATACATTTCAAGAGTTAAAGCACAACGAATCAGTGCTACTTCTTCTGCTTTGGTTCCAGTACTTGATCTTTGGATGCAACAAAGCAACTGAATTCCCAACTAGTAACCTAAAACCCAAATTTTAGGATTTAAGGGGATAGGTGGCCATCTCTTCCTCTTTACTAAGACAGTGAGGTAGTGAAATTAAGTGAAGAAATGACACTTACTGTATTGACCTCCCAGCTTGTGGTACCAAAGACAGTTCTTGATATGTGCCCAGAAATAACAGGTAACCTAAAAGGAAACTGGTTGTTAGCATGGGGGGAAAATGGTGGCCACAATAATAAAGTTTTTGGTGTCATTAGGAACTCAGTCTAATCAGGCAGGGCTCCTGATGTCTGTTCCATCTGGAAAGTATAGTTCATAGTAGAATCGCAGTGTTTGGTGGTAGTAGTGCAGACATCAGCTGCTATAATTTTTCTTTCCAGAAGTCTCCCTTTTCAGGGACATAGAAACAGTAGTTTGCCTGGTTCTTTTTAAAAGAGGTTTAAGGATACTTCTAAAGTCAGAGAGAGACTGCCTTCACTTGAAGCTCTACCTACTTAGAATTGGTTTTTATCATTATCATCCTCCACGGTTTTTTTTTGATTGCTGGAGAAGAATCTCCTATCAGACACTTAAAGCCATTTCACAGCATCCTCTTCCCAAACCAAATTGATAGTACTGGGTTATCATCTGTCCTTCACAAATTTAAGATTCTTAACTTCTTTTCACCATAGAGACATGACTTTAGCTGTTAAGGGGTAAATCTGATTAACAAGGTTGGAAGAAAAAAGAAAAAGCCAGCACACTGCAGGGAAACATTATGAAACACATTCTTGCATAGTCTCAAGCCTATTTACCCTTTGCTTTCTTAAACCAAGCACCTTTCGCAAAGAGGCTGTGGTTTCATGTGATGTGTAAAGTTGGTACTGTGGATGTCATTCAGACAGTATAGCTAGAATCTGATTGTAGTCTGATCTTGTCCAAAGGATGTTTGATAAATATTTTCATGTGTTAGGGTTTCAGCAGAGGGAGATAGATGAGAGTAAAGTTATCATTCTTCAGTTTTAAAGTGAGGAAACATTTACTTTATATCAATTTGATGGTCCATCTTTCCCCCTGTAATTGATTATAAATCTAGGATAAAAAGCAATTTTTAATTTTATCTTGTATCTTTATTATTTATTCATTCACATTAAAAAATCTTTTTTTTTTTTTTTGAGGTACTGGAGGCCTTGGATTGAACCCAGGACCTCATATGTGGGAAGCTGGTGCTCAACCACTGAGCCACATTGGCTTCCCTAAATTGGTGTTTTGTTTCGCTTGTCGTTTGTTTTTGTTGTTGTTATTATTTTTTTCAGGAGGCATGGGGAACCAAACCAGGGATGTCCCATGTGGGAGGTGGGAGCACAACCCCTTGCCACATCTGCTCCCAGTATATAAAAAATCTTGAGCACCTGTTATATGCGTATCTGTGCTGGTTGCCATAGGTAATCCAAAGATGCACAAAGCAAAGTTCTTGTTAGCAGGAAGGTAGACTAAGTACATCTTTAATTATAAAGTAATATCAGAAATTCCAGGAGTAGTGAGACATTCAAAGGAAAGGGAAATCAGTATCCACTTAAAGTTCAGTAAAGACATCATGGAAGAGGTATCATTTGAAGTGAGTTTTGTTATATGGAAATAGGGTCAGCAAGTCATTCCAGGCAGGGTGAACAATGGTCAGAAAACCTGGTGTATGTATCGTGAAGAGCAGGTGGTTTGGCTTTCCTGCAAGACAGGTGTGACAAGAAGAGGAAAAAGAGAGAAAGTTTGCAACATAAGTTAGACTAGATAGTGGAGGACTTTGAATACTTTGCAGTGTTTCCTGCATCCCTGGAGTCAGTCAATCAGCCAAGGTGTGTGACTCTTGTTTCCACTGCTTCTTCCCTCAGTGACCTTGAATATGTTCCTTATCTCTGCACTTCACTTTCCTGGTCTGTAAAAAGAAATGGGTGAACTGAATTTTAATAATGTGTTTTTATTCGATACAATATATCTAAAAACATTTTCATTTCAACATTTAGTCAATATAAAAAAATTAATGGAATATTTTACATTCGTTTTCTCCTACTAAATCTTCACTGCTTAATAAGTAGCCTTCTGAAATCCCAGTACTGATCTAATTCCAGTTGCTTCTGAAATTTACCTTTTACACTTGTGTTGGTTTTTGCCAGTGTCCACTATGTCAAAGGTCATGAACTTGTACACTTCCTCTACAAAGATTCACAGTACTAGTGCCCAGTTTGTAAGGAGCCCTCCAGATTAGTTTATTTAATTTTGCTGCTATTTTAATTCACAGAATCATAAGACCTTTTTTCTTCTTTCAAATGAACAACAGATAAGTGGGAGATGAAGAAGGGAAAGGAATGGAATTCATCAGTTTCCTCAGCATCTTAATTATCTTACTTGTAAGTTCTTCTATAAGTGTGTCTTTATGGATGTAGTTTTACTGGCTTAAGCATCTAATTGAAACCAGATCCTTAAATCTCTTTGGATCAAGGAGCAAGTAATAAGCCCAGAGGATCTTAGCCCTACAATCCAGAAGCATTTATATGCATGTATAATCAGTTTGCTCTCCTAGCTTCTCTTTCTACCTAAGACCGTGGCATGATCTAGGATAGTGGAGAAGGGGGTATTTAAATGGATGCAACCAAGATAGGGAGGGTGGGGCTTAATTATTAGTAACTGCTAAAAGAGTCAATTTTCTTGTGCTATCATGGAGACAACCCATATATTTTCAGATATAGAATGTATCATTGTACTTTTGCAAATTAAGGTCCACTTTTTTTCCTTAGCACACTGTAATTTTGATTTGATACTTGTTCTAAGTTCAAAAATACAGCATTATTCCTAAAATGCCTACTGACCACAATAGTATCTATTATATACATTTTCTCATTCTGGCTGTGTCCAAAATCCTCTATAGAGATTTTTTTTTTTAAGATTTATTTATTTATTTCTTCTCCCACCCTCTGTTGTCTGCTCTCTGTGTCCATTCACTGTGTGTTCTTCTATGTCTGCTTGTATTCTCACTAGGCGGCTCCAGGAACCGATCCTGGGACTTTTTGGAATGGGAGAGAGGCCATAATTCTTTTGCACCACCTCAGCTGCATCTCTTATTATCTCTGTGTCTCTTCTTGCTGTACCAGCTCTCTGCGAGGGCCAGCACTCCTGCACAGGGCAGCACTCCTGCACGGGGCAGTACTCTGCACAGGCCAGCACTCCGTGCAGGCCAGCTTGCCACATGGGCCAGCATGCCTTTATCAGGAGGCCCTGGGTATCAAACCCTGGGCCTTCTATATGGTAGACAATAGCCCAATTGCTTGAGCCACATCCACGTCCCCCTCTATAGTGATTTCAGGAAATATTTGTCCTGTGATACCTACTTCTCAGGTAACTCCAGCTTGTCAAAAGTGAGTGGTTGAGCTCCTGCTTCCCAGATTGAAGTCATGGGTTCATTCCCTGGTACCTCCTAAAAAAAAGATTGACGATATTTGAAGCTTTTGAATTTTATTAATACTTTATATATTTTTTGCTTAGTTGGAAAAGAAGGTGTTATATTTAGATAATACCCTCCTGGGGGTAGAGATGATGAAGACTGGGAGAGGAGTTCCAGGTTGGGTGGTATATCTGGTGTTTTTATCTGGGTACTAAAGCTCCTTTTATATGGGTTGTGTCTGTAGTTAAGTTAATGTTATACTTTTATCTAGGACCGGTAGATTTTGACTAGACCACTTTTCTGTCTTAAGGTGTTGGGCTTACCTAAGTCCCTGTAGACTGTTCTAGAGGACTGTGCATCTCATAACCTAACCCTGGAAAGGCTGTCAGCAGTTCTTAACCTTTTAGTTAAGACCCCTCGGATACCTCTGAGAAGCTAGTTAAATTTATTAATCCTCTCCAGAAGAAAATGTGCAAACTTGCATACATGCAACAATGTTGGATATATTTTCAGGGAATTTAGGAATTCCCCCCTGGACCCCAGATTAAGGTAATTCATTTGGCCTCTGTGGGTGGGTATTAGTCACTAATGCAGTTATATCCCAGTCCTGTCCTTTATACCAGAAATTAAAATTCAGGACAGAGGAACCCTAGGGAGTGGGGGAAGAGGGAGAGGAGAGGGGTTGAAACAGAAAAGGGCTTTAGCTTTTGGGGGGAATTGGTGTTTGCCCTTTAATAGGGTGAGATGAGCACATAGATAGTAGACCCAGCCCAGGATGCTGGAGAGACCGTATGTGCCCTATAGCCACATGACCGAGAACCAGGGAGCCAGGAAAAAAGAAGGTCCTGTAGAGTTATGTCAGTGCATCAGGCTGAGAGCATGCTGCCTGGGGCTCAGGGGTTCTTGTTACTCTGAGGGGGATTTCTAGAATCAGAAGCTTGTACTTGGAAAACATAACTTTTTATCCAGTTTAGGATATTCTGTAAAGATTTTCTTTTGCTTTCTCCTTGGTTTTATGTAAAATCCATGCTAAAGTAAAACGAGGAAAGGGAATTGTGCAAGTAACTAAACAGTAGATGCAGAGGTGTTAGCAGCCCTTTCCTATTACCTAAGAGTAAAGTTCCAGTGGGAAATAAAGCCCAAAGGCGCAGCCACAGGTATAGGGCTGGAATCCCTTCCCACCTGGAGACTTTCCTTTCAGATCTCCAGCCCTGAAGCTCTTCCTTTACATTCATTGCTGCATACTTTTGCTTCATCCCAAGGCCCAGTAGAAACCTGCAGTAGGACATTTCCTCATTTTGGGGAGGTGTGACTCCTGTTTAGAGGAACAGTCACCTGACTGTTCATTGAAACTGTGAATGGTTTCAGAGAAACTCCTTTAATCCACAGTTTTGTTGAGAAATTATGAGGAAGACTCCTGAGTAGACACATTGAAATCTTTAACCAAAGAGGGTGCTTTAACAGGAAACCATAATTTATAGTGTATTTTAAAAGGATTTAAAAGCACTAAAGTAATGGGTCCAATAAGTACAGTATTTTCCCAAATCATTGACTATTATCCTATGGACTGAAAACAGTCACCTTTTAAATCACAGACCAATTTTCTGTCTCTGAACACAATTTTTCTTCTAAACAGCCTCAGTTCAAGTTGGTGAACCACATTCTTGTGCTTCTGAAACTTCCATTTAAAGAGCACTAATAGCAGAGGAGAGATGCTTGTGCATCCGTCTTGCCCATCCCCGGGTCTAGAGCCAGAACCTTGTCTGCTACCAGCTTGAAATTTCCTTGAAGCGAGGTTATCTTAAAAATTAGTGTTGATGTTATTTTCTCTCCCACAATATATTTGGGTTTTTTCAATATGTAAGTTATTTTCAAGTAAAGCTATCTCCCTTGCCCACCACTACATACCCTCAGAAATAGTGCAATAACTTACAAGCATTGGTGGAGGTTATATTTTTATGGCTCTCTCTTACCCCCATTTTACAGATCAGACATGGGTTTCGAGAGGTTCGGGGCTTTGCTCAAGGTCATAAAACTGGGAAGTGGCAAAGCTCTTTCTAACCCCTTAGGCAAAGCCAGGATAGGCATTAAGGAGTCCTCCCTTTAAAGGAAACGAGAGGCAAATTTAAAACAGTCCACAGCTAGTGCCTTTGTGTTATTCATGTATAGTGTACTTTGTTTCCAAGATAGTTTAGAAGCAAGTAATTTTGGATAGGCAAGTGTATTGAATATAACTATAGGTACTGACAATAATGTTTTATAATTACATTTTGACAAAGGGGGTTGGCTGACTTTCCTCAAAATCATTATCTGGCAAGTGGGGGGGGCAGGGGAGCGTGTTTTCCTTTTATGGACAGAACTAGAGTCTCAAGTAAGAACCTTCGTTGCCTTTGTAGCATCCAGGGCAGACTCTTGGAATATAATCTGTTTCCTGGGCCATGTGCTAGTCCTTCCTGAAAACCCTCTTGCACATGAAGAAAATCTTTAAAAACTGTAGTCTGGAGGACAGGCTTTATACTGGAACCAGTTTCCTATTTCCTTCTTCACCCCTGTGGTTTATCCTGAGGACTCAGGATCAATGTTCTCTTTCTTAAGGAAAAAAAATGTCAAAAAGGAGGAAAATTCTCTGTAAGGCCTATTTTAGTCTCAGTTGTTCCCTCTTTTCTCCAGTGCTGCTTTATTGGCAGCCTCAGCCCTTGTGACTATGCATATTAGAAATAATTATATTATCATTATTAGTATTTTAGAGCAGTGTATCTATTTCACAGATTCACTGCAACTAGCCTGAGCTGGTATTATAAGATAAAAAATTATGTCGCTTGCATCAATTGGGAGTTTCATGGAATTTGGTTCTATTTGACTGTATTTCCAGATGGAACCATGTGCCTAAGTGTTTGTTTTAGGCCTCCAAGAAGTCATTCCTTTGCAATGATCTGTAGCCTGACAGCTCTCCCTTAGGACTGACTAATTTCAGTAGGAGTGTGATAAACTTTGTCGCCACTTAAGAAAGGCTAAAAATACTTCTCCCCTCTCCCTCCCACCCACACCTTCTTATTATTTAGTAACACTCTTTGAGGTACAGTGAAAAGGAAGTGGTGAAGATTAGAGCTGATTGGGAAGGTTCCGAATGGCCAAATTTCATTTCGGAAGCTTCACACCTTTGAGCCCCAGGGAAGAGTTTTGACCCCAGACTTTTACAGGTTTCATTGTAAAATCTGAACTGCCAGAACACTTTGTGGCTAATAGCTTTTGCAGAAGAGATTTTACAGCTAAAGATGGCCATCAGCCAGGCTTGTACTAGTTCATCATCCAGATCTAAAAATGATTGTTAATCTGACTTATTGTGCTAGTTAAATATTTCTAAGGAGAGTTTCATATTAGGTTGCAGTGTTCTGATCAAAACACAGTAAAGGGAACATTTCCCTTAAGAAGGTGGAGCAGACAGACTTGATTTGGAGATGAAGTGTATATGGAACGGGAAGGCTGGAGAAGGAATCTTGTTTTACCTCTGTCCCCAACTCACCGAGGGATTGTGAACAAGTCACCATCTCCCTGTGCCATGTTTCTTTCATTTTAAAATGAAAGTTTTGGACTAGCTCTTGATTTTCAAACCTCCCTCCTAACCCCTACCTCCAACAGCAGACCGTTTTTCTAATGATATTTTCTGCAGGACCCCAATTTATAAAACAGATACAAGTGGAGATGCTTTGGTTAATGGACAGTAGAAAGAGAATCCCTCTCTGGCCCCAATTCTTGCCCCAGAGGCACGTCCCTGGTCTAGTTCATTTGATCTTTCTCTAAGAACTCTTCCAGCTGTGGCATTCTGTAATTCTGATGATTGTGAATTACTAATAATTATGCTTTTTTCCTTCCCATTGAGTAGGCACATCAGGGAAGGAAAAAAAAGGTCTTGAATTGCAGCATGAGAGATTTACATTAGTAGAAGGAGAAATTCATTGATGTTAAAGACTAGGAGTGGTCTAAACATACAATATGTTAGAAGTTATGCAAACTCACACTAGAAACTCTCCTCGTCTGTCCCAGAATGCATCTATGCCAGAATGCATAGAGCAAGAGTGTGGAGGATCAGATAAATGATAACCCTTCTACTGCTAGACCTCACCTCCTAAACATTTCCCACCGAGTACTAGAGTACAGCCTCCTCTGTTCCCTTCCTCTCCCCTCAGTACCTAGATACTGCACCACCGCTCAGCAGTTAGTTTTGTCCTTGAAGGGCTATTCTTGGTTCTTCATTCTCTTTCTCGGACTGAAGGCAGGTCAGAAGTACTTTGGTTTCCATCTGTCATCTCTGCTAAGACCTTGCCAATTCAATTCCAAACTGTCGTATAGGATTAAATTCTGAGCCTTCCAGGAAAATTTACAGAAAGTGTTCCTTTGCTGTTGTTAATTGCAAAATAAACAGATCTCCCTCCCAGGAAGAGGAGTTTCCTTCTCCTTTGGTGGGCTTCCCTCTAGCAGTATAGGAGCAGCTGGGACCAGATTTACACCTACCATTCCAGATCAGTTTAGAGCTCCTTCAGTTTCCCAATTTCACTAAACCTGTATCTGTGGCTAATGATGCTGATCTTTGCCAAGCCCTGGTCTTTCCCAGCCAGCAGTTTTCCACTGATTCAGAGTATCACACCTCTGTATCAGAATGTCTCCAGTAATAAGTATAGTAATAATATCAGCAAATACTGTTTAGTGCTTTATCTCAGACAAGACCGTGCTAAGCACTTAAAAAAAATTTTTTTTTAATTTTTAGGTTTTTTTTTAAATTTTTTCTTTTATTTATTAGAGAAGTTGTGGGTTTATAGAACAATCATGCATAAAATATAGGGTTCCCCTGTATCACCCTATTCTTTATACCCTACATTGGTATGGTCCATTTGTTACAATCGATGAAAGCACATTTTTATAATTGTACTTACTATTAACTATAGTCCATGGTTTAATTTAGGGTTCACTATTTGTGTTGTACAAGTCCATGGATTTTTTTTTTTAAGATTTATTTTTATTTATTTAATTCCCCTCCCCTCCCCCAGTTGTCTGTTTTCTGTGTCTTTTTGCTGCGTCTTGTTTCTTTGTCCGCTTCTGTTGTTGACAGCGGCACGGGAAGTGTGGGCGGTGCCATTCCTCGGCAGGCTGCTCCCTCCTTCGCGCTGGGCGGCTCTCCTTATGGGTGCACTCCTTGCGCGTGGGGCCCCCTACGCGGGGGACACCCCTGTGTGGCACAGCACTCCTTGCGCGCATCAGCACTGTGCATTGGCCAGCTCCACACGGATCAAGGAGGCCCGGGGCTTGAACCGCGGACCTCCCATGTGGTAGACGGACGCCCTAACCACTGGGCCAAAGTCCGTTTCCCGGTCCATGGATTTTTAAAAAAATTTTTATTCTGGTGACATACGTGCAACCTAAAATTTCCCCTTTAAGCCACATTCAAATATATAATTCAGTGCTGTTAATTACATTCACGATGCTCTTTAAGAATGACTGAACCAAGGCAGAAGTGACAGGATAGGTGCAGAAATTCCAGAATCATTCTTGCCGGTGATAGCCAGATGACTTTTCAGCAGGCAATCTGAACGAATCCCAAATGAGCATCCTTCCATTAGAATGTACAGTTTTGAAAATTTGGATTTTTGACAAACTAATGAGCCACTCAAGTTGTGTGTGTATGAAATTTGATTGTTTAACAGGTGAAATTATTATTATCCTATTATGTTAAAAATTATTAAGAAGGGTTTAATTTCATTCCAAACAGATTGTGTCAAGGCAACTGTACACCACAGAAGTACAGTGAAATATGAGATTTTTGAGTCTTTAGTAGATGCTGAGCTAGAGACCCCTCAGTCCTACCCCTTTCTAAACAACCTCAGCCATGAAAATTTCTTGACCTTTTCACCTTTAAACTTTATTTGAACTTGAAAAAATGACTCTGAATTAGAAAGCGGAAGGAAGGCAGGAAGGAGGGAAAGAGGGAGGGAGGGAGGGAGGAAGGAAGAAAGGAAGGAAGGAAGGAAGAGGGGAGGGAGAGAGAGCGGGCAAGGAAAGGAAAGAAGGAAGAAAGGGGGGAAAGGTTGGGAGAGGCTGTATAAGAGATATGGAGACTCAGGGAGAAGGACTGATTATACGTTAGCATAACAGAAATACTAGGAAAATAATCCTCTTCTTGTGTGTGAGTTTCTGCTACTGGGAGCTACAGGGTAATCAGCTCACATGACATACCCAGAGGCTAATGCTGGCCTTTGCTGTTTTTGAACATATTCAAACAAAGACTGATTATCCAAACAAGAATTTGGACTGCAGAAGTCGGAGCAGTTAAATTGTAGTTAGTAAAACTTGGCGCCTTATGAGCTTGGAATGTTACAGTTGCAGCTGTATCTTCATTTGTCAGGCAGCCCCACTAAACAATAAAACCAGAGATCTTTATCTCCCCAGAACTCAGCTTAACTCCTTGGATGCAAAGAGAAATGTGCCAATGATCACAGCTCTGATCCTGGCAGTTTCTATCGCCCATCCTGCCAGAGTTAATGAGGCATTTTCTTGGTGTTCCATAGGGAGGTAGGAGGGTGAAGGCTAGTTCTTCTTTCTTAGGTCTTACATTGGAGAAATAACTATTTTTATTCATTTATTCCTTTAACTAACATTCATTGAGGGCTACTATGGACAAATTATTATGAGTAATTTAGTTGGAGGGGAATGGAGAAGGTGGCGCTGGAGCTGATTTTGAAGGAAGGTAGGAGTGCACACTTTAAAGGTATCTCTAAAGGTGATTTTATACACAAAGGAATTGAGGCAGGAAAGTTGGATAATGGCTATGAAGGGAAGTAGGGGGAGGAAGGCTGAATAAGTAGATTGAGACTAATGTGTAGCAGGCTTAGAATGCCAGGCCTAAGAGAGAGGGCTTTATTTGATAAACCAAGAAGCTATAAGTGTTATCTTTCTTTTTTTATATAGCTGTCTTTAATAATAATGGTAACATGTATGGAAAGTTTACCATATATCAAGACGTTGAATCCTTACAACAATTGTCTAAGAAAACTGAGACTCAGAGAAACTAAATAACTTGCCCATGATCACACAACCTGTAAGAGATAGTCAAGTTTCAAACCCAGACTGACTAGATCCCAAGATCTTAACCACTTTTCAACACTGCTTGCTCTTCCTTATAGATTTGCTGGCTTTATGATCATAATACTGAATGGATTAAACTTATTTTCATATGGAGGCAAAAAACTTAGCTCTAATGGATCAGCACTGTTCTTGAATTTGGGTGGTTTAATGAAGAGAATTACTTTTCTTGGATGGCTTTCTATTGGAGAAAATATAATTACTATGATCAGTTAGTTTAAACATGTGAGTTGCAATAAGTTTGTGTGAACAAGAGAATTTCTTCTCAACCAATGCCATCATACCAAGACAATCTGCCGGGCCAGTTCCTTCTGACAGTGATTTTACAGTGATATAGAGTCATCTTTGGAAGTTAAGGCCCTATATATTTATGCTGTTGCCTTATCTGAGAAACACATTTGATATCATTACTCTCTATGGCTCTCCGTTTTACCGGTTTCCACAGGGCATCTTTACCGTATTCTTATCCTCTGCTGACCCTGCCACTGTCTTGTTTTCTTTCCTGTCCTCTTTGATATACTCTGTTATTGTAAGCCAGGCTTGCGGCTGCTGGGAGGGGTGATTGGCAGGGTCAGTCAGACATAAGCACTGAAACGTGTGTCCCAGAGGTGGAAGCCAGATTTCCTCTCAGGGCCCTGAGGCCAACTCCTGTGATGGCTTTGTGGCTAGAAATAGCAAAAATCAAAATGGGTATCGCAGATAGTCCAGACAAGCATATAAGTCCAAATGCTACGATAGCTAAAATTTTAAAAATTCATTAGTTGAAATTTTTAACCAGAGAATCAATATAGTATATCCTTGTGCCAGTTATTCCTATGCACACAGATAGGCTAGGGTTTACAGTTTTTAGGGGATGATCATATGCTAATGAACTGTTTAGTGAGCTCATTTTTTTGAAATGCAAAAACAGGAGTGAATAAAATAGCAGTTTCCCATAGTGTAGATCATGGGAACAACATCTTTATTTAGCTTGGGTGAAGACAAGTTTTGTGCATATTGAATTTGGAGAGTAAATCTTAACTCAAATGACAGTACCATCAAGAACAGTTAGATATTCAAGAGGAAAGCCTAGGTCTGAAATACTGACTGTAGTTGTACGGAGTTTTGGGTTTTGTTTTGTTTTATGTTTTCAAAGGTCAATTTGCAAGCTCTCTAGCAGATAGCTTATGAAACCTTTGAGAAAACGGTTTTTCTCTTTGAAATTCTAGAGAGAAGCTTTCTATAACTTATGATGCTTTTGTAAATTAGAATAGTCTGATGATGAGCAATTCTTTCTTTCTGATGTTAATCATTTGCATTTTATCAGTGGCTCTAAGATTCATATAAAAGGGGAACTTCATTTACTCTGGGTATCATGTTTCAATGTGTTAATGTTTCAGGAGTAACAGGATTACATACAACTGTTAAGATCTAGGTCATGCTAAAAGTATTAAACTTGGCTTTTGGAGATTGAGTTTTTCCTCCTTAAAATTAAGAACTTAAAGATTTTAATCAAGATAATCCTAAAATGTCTTAATTCTGGAGGTGATACCATACCTCCAGAATAGCAAAGACCAAAGGAGAAATTGTGAGTTAATGTTTACTCTTTTATTGCTATTTTAATCAAATGGCTTTACAACTTGACCTTTTTTTCCTCTCTTTTTTTAAAATGTATTTCTCTTCCCTTCCCCCACCACCCCGTTGTTTGCTCTCGTGTCCATTAGTTGTGTGTTCTTCTGTGTCCGCTTGCATTCTCAGTGGCACTAGGAATCTGTGTCTCTTTTTTGTTGCGTCATCTTGCTGCATCACCTCTCCATGTGTGCAGCGTCACTCCTGGGTGGGCTACACTTTTTGTGCGGGGCAGCTCTCCTTGCGCATGGGGCTCTCCTACATGGGGGACACCCCTGCGTGGCACAGCATTCCTTGTGCATGGCAGCACTGCATGTGGGCCAGCTCACCACACAGGCCAGGAGGCCCTGGGTTTGAACTCTGGACCTCTCATATGGTAGGAGGATGCTTCCCACAAACTGACCTTTTAAATGTGAATGTATCTTTTTAAAAGAACACTCAGGCACTTGAAGCCATAACTGTTGTGTTGGAAGTTCATAGCCGTAAAAGTCATTTATTTCAATTTTATTTATTTAATTTGTAAAAAAGATTTATTTATTTATTTCTCTCCCCTTCCCCCCTACCCCACCCCCCACCCCCCCGGTTGTTCTCTGTGTCTATTTGCTGCATCTTTCTTCTTTGTCCGCTTCTGTTGTTGTCAGCGGCATGGGAATCTGTGTTTCTTTTTGTTGTGTCATCTTGCTGTGTCAGTTCTCCATGTGTGCGGCGCCATTCCTAGGCAGGCTGCGCTTTCTTTCACACTGGGTGGCTTTCCTTACAGGGCGCACACCTTGCGCATGGGGCTCCCCTACACGGGGGACACCCCTGCGTGGCAGGGCACTCCTTGCGCTCATCAGCACTGCCTGTGGGCCAGCTCCACACGGGTCAAGGAGGCCTGGGGTTTGAACCGCGGATCTCCCATGTGGTAGACGGATGCCCTAACCACTGGGCCAAGTCCGCCGCCTATTTCAATTTTAAATGTATGTTTTTTTATTTGTTTTTTCTCTGAAGGCATTTACATTCTCCTGGGGGCAGATATTTTGGTATCGATAAATGCTTCTTGAATATGTTTGGGAACTATAACAATGCCACTTCAAATAATTGCAGTAATAGTAGTAATAGCAGCAACCATTTTTTGGAGCCTCCTCTATGATAGGCATGCCTGTAGGCACTCTCTATGCATTATTTCTTATCCTCATAACAATCATGCCAGGTAGGATAGTATTTTTATTTCACAGATAAGAACACTGAGCCTAAGAGAAGGAAAGTATTAAGGACAGGTTTTGAACCCAACTTCCTCTAGCTCCAAAGTCCATATTCTTTCCACTATACCATATTAAAAAAGAACAAGCCTGGGAGCAGTTGTAGCTCAGTGGTTGAGTGCCTGCTCCCCAGTTCAATCTATGTACCTATTTCAATGATTTGACTAAGGGGTTCATTTCTTTTAAATTGATCTCAAACACATTTAAGTATCTTTTAAATGAAACCTCCCTCCCCCACCTCCACCCCTCAGAACAAAAGTGTTCTTAAAAGGTACCAGTGATGGTTATTCTTGAAATGATTTTGATGAAGTCAAAGGCAAAAATAGGTTAGACATTTTATTAGATTTCACCGTGCCTCTCTTAACTTGGGAATTTTCCTTTGCTTGAGCATGAGAGGATTCTTGCCAAGAGAAACCTTTTGCTCCCTCCCCTCAGCTCTAACTTCTTATTCCTACTCTTCAAAAGAATCCAGCCCTCAAATACATTTCAATTAAGCTTTCTTTTGGGGACCAGTAGACACTCTGGATTTAACATCAAAGATTTGGCTACTTAAAAGTGATTCCAGCACATTTCACCCTGTAGCATGCCTGCACCCATGTCTCAGGTGTGTGCTTTTCCTTTTTCTTATTTCTTAATAAACTCTTATTACTGGTCCCACTGGAAAAAAAAAAAAAAGATTCCAAAAGTCCATGAGGGGGAAGCGGCTGTGGCTCAATCAGCTGGGCTCCCATCTACCATATGGGAAGCCCTGGGTTTGTGTTCCGGGGCCTCCGTGTGAAGGCAGGCTTGCCTGCCAGTGCCACAGAGTGCTGCCCAGCCCACCAGCGCAGCAGAGAGCCGACTTAGCAAGGTGACGCAACAAAAAAGGAGACAAGCAAAAGAAAAACACAGAAGAGCGTGCAGTGAATCGACACAGAGAGTAGACAACAAGCCAGCCACAAAGGAGGAGAGGGGATAAATAAATACAGACAGAGAAGAACGCACAGCGAATGGTCACAGAGCAGACATTAAACAAAAAGCCACAAGGTGGGGGGGGGTGTTAAAAAAAAGTCTATGAGGAATTTGCTGTTACTCCTGATATGTGAGGTTGATGTGTAGGAGCAGGTGGCAAAGCTGCTTGACCAGCACCTTCCTCTCCCTTTGGCTCTATTGTTCTCTACTTTTTGTTTCATTTTTAAGGTACCAAAGTCGGGGACTGACCCAGGACCTTGTATGTGGGGGAGCTGGCGCTCAACCGCTGAGTCACATTGGCTCCCCTGAGTTGGTTTTTTCGTTTGTTTGCTGTTTTTTTGTTTTTTAAATAGGCATCCGGGACTGAACTTTGGACCTCCCATGTGAGAAGTAGTCACTCAACTGCTTGAGCCACATCTGCTCCCCTGTTCTCTACTTATTAACTCATGCAGTAAGTCTCATGGTGTGATTTAAAACACACACATACACAACACTTCCCCAACTGTTTATGCTAATGATGGAAGAGAAGAGAAAGCAAATAAGCCTAACAAAACATATTTCTGAGGTAGAACCTGTTAAAAATTGTACTTATACTATTTTTCCCCTACTAACAGCATTTAACATGTAGGCGTTGAAAAGTTCTTTGAATAAATGATCAATATTTCTAGAGCCTTCATGATAATGAAATAAGTTTCAGGGAAACAGTTTCCTAGCAATAAGTTCATCTAGGGCCAGTGATACCTCTTGCTATCCAAGAAAAAGAAGCCAAGGACATGAGGAAGACAGTATAAATATCAGCATCTGGCCTGAAAGGGACCTTAGCTGTGTCCTGGATAACTCTTTGACAAATTACTATACCTTCAAACACATAAAGACATCTATAGTGGTATTTTAGTAACTTTCAAGTCTTTTTTCAACCTAAACCAAATCTGGTTAATGTTTGTAGGCCCAGGCACCATCACTCTCTGTTGATGCTTTAGATGTGACAAGAGTTTCCTCACTGACTAGCCTGTGATGCCTGTTAGCCTTTCCCCAATTGCAAGGATATCACCATGCAAGTTATCGCAAAGAACTGTGAAGAGCCTATCATTACAATTTCATGACATACAAAGAGCCTGAAATTCAGGAAGCCAAAGAGAAGATTCATGTTCAGAGTCTGTCTTCTACCAGTCTGCCTGCTTTTTGCTTAGATCATTTTATCCCAGTTTCTCAGCCTTAATAAACTACTGGGTGGATTAGGAAGTATGTTCCATGAAAGATCACCAGGAATGGAGGCCTAGATCCAAATTCAAAGACCCAAAATTCTAGTTTTGATCAATTAGTCATACTGGGTAGAGCTTTCCCACAAGTCTATACAGACAGTTTAAGAAAGCTTAGAAGTAACTGATGTTTAATTGAATCAGGAGTAAGCACTGGTATTCTGTGCTTTATGGCCTTCATTCATTTGCTGTGCTTCGGGCAGAAACTGTTTATGTTTGTTATTCAACAGAGTTAACTGTAGTCTCTGAAGGTATTTTCTTGACCCCTAAGGAAGAAGAGACTCAAGCTCTGCATAGGGGACTATAAGGCTTTCTTTAGTTGTTTTCTTATATCATTCTACTCTCCCTTTCTGTTCTCCTCTTACCTCCTCTTGGGCTTGTGTCTAATTTCCTCTGGGCCCTGAAAATCATCTGTTAATCCTCCACTCACCTAGAAGAGGTAGTAGTAGTGGTACTAGTAGTGAGTATCTTGGTGGAGGTGCTCGTGTTCATAGTAGTGGTGGTGGTTGTAGTAGCTGTAGTGGGGGGTAGAAATTGTGGTAGCAGCAGTTACTGATTATAGTTGTGGTGGTAAGAATCGTAGTAGCAGCAATAGTAGTAGTAGTACTAACTGCTGCCATTTATTGAGGACTTGCACTTGGCCAAACATTTTACAGACATTATCTTTTTTAAATCCTCAGAATTTGATCTAATTTTGAGATAAAATTGAGATAACTTTTTCCCTCTCTTTATGGAGTTAAAATCTAAGACTCAAACAGGTTAAGTAATGGTTCAATACTCACAATTAGGAAATAGCTGAAACCAAGTTCAAATCCAGGTTTGCTGGGCCCCTAAAACCATGCTTCTTGCACGGTTTCTTGCCTCTGAATTTTCCTTTTTTTTTTAAGATATGTTTTATTTATTTATTCCCCCACACACACACACCTCATTGAGCTCACTGTCTGCTTGTCTTCTCTTTAGTAGGTACTGAGAACTAAAGAGGTACTCAATCACTTGAGCCACCTCAGTTCTGTGGTTTGTTGGGTCTCTTATTGTTTTTCCTCTTTGTGTCTCTTTGTTATGTCATCTTGTTGCATCAGCTCGCCACACCTACGTGTTGCGCCAGCTCACCTTCTTCGGGAGGCCCTGGGAACCAAACCTGGAATCTGCTATGTGGTAGGTGGGAGCTTAATCGCTTGACCCACATCCACTTCCCTCAATCTTCCTTGAAAATATGATGTTTACTATATTGTTTCACCTCTCCTTTCAGAGCTATTTGTGTTCTTATGGGTAAGTCTAATCCTGAAAAGCCTATGCTGCTGGAAAATAGCTATGTTTGTCTGACAGACTCAGTCCTAACCTAGTGGTAGTAGATATCTCACAGAGGTTTCATCTCACCTCAGTTCTTATATAGTTCCTATTCCCAGCCTGAAACATCCATCTTAAAATAAGTGACCTCTAAAGACTTTGGGGAAAATAATTATTTCTATTAATGTAGGGATGACTTTTTTTCAAATCAATTTTATTATATTAATAAAGCATAAATCCATCCAAAGTATACAGTCAGTGGTATTTGGTATAATCACCTATTTGTGCATTCATAACTTCAGTAATTCTTAGAGCACTCTCATTAATCCAATAATAATAATAAACAAAAAGACAAACAAAATTCATCACCTCTCAATCTCTTTATGCTTCTTCGACCATACAGAGCTGATATTCTTTTTCCTTCTTTCTAGGGAGATGACTTTTTAACATGCTAATTACTTTAAACTTTAAAAGTTATGTCAATTCGAAGCATTTTTAAACCTCTACTTTGGAATATATATTTATTATAGGAAAATTAAGAAAAAATGCAGAGGAGAAAAGAAATTTAAATTACCTAGAGTGAATCCTATTAGCATTTTGGTGTGTATTCTACAAAGTCTTCTACACTTTTATAGTTTTATGGTGTGTGTATGTGTGCATGTGCGTATGTGTATATAGACTTTTTTTGTAAAGCCAAACCACCATTTGTGTTTACCTTTGGGTAATAAGTTTTTCCCCCACCTCCATGAGTGTGTATTCTTTTGTATTTTACTTAGCACTATAGTGCACTATATTATGGACATCTTTTTATGTCAATAAATATAAGTTTCCAACAACATTATTAATGGTTACATACTATTCCATTATTAAACATACCAAGATTTATTTTGTCAATCCTTTAGAAGGTAGTGTCTTTTTGAAAGACAAAGTAGGTTGTCAATAGGTAAAAAAATAAGGAAAGGCCATTTTAGTCTGAGAAAATAACATGAACAAAGAAATAACTACAAGTTAGCAAAAATGTGTATCATAAAAGAATAACAATAGGACAAATCAGAAGAATATTTTACTTTTATGTTAAAATTGCCTAATGTTCACATACTTCATTTATTTTATATTTTACAAAATGGGACACAGGGAAGGAGAAACTTTTTTTTTTTTTTAATTTAACTGTAATTGCGTATAGTTGCATAGCAGTTTGTGATTTCACTGTTCATCTTTCTAGATGCAGTATAACAAACTATAATTTTAGGCAGTACTTTAAGCAAATATTGATCACTATCAAGTTGCTTATTTTAAAAAGTGAAGATTGTTCTCAGTCTGATGTCAATCAGTTTTTCTCTCTGGTAGAAAATATTATATACACAAATCAGAGTTGTAGAAAATACTTCTCTGCATAACACTCAGGGTTTTAGATGGCAGGCTTTAATGTAACAACCATGAGATATTTGCTGTCATAAAAAGCTGTTTCTAAGAGAGCATCTAAATTTAGTACTTCTTTCTTGTGATGGTGAAGAGCTCATTGAAAAACAACAGGAGATTGTTAGATATCCCTTTACTGGCTAGGTTAAAGTCAGAAGGGCTACAGGACCAATGGCGCAGCTTTTTAGGTTCGAGGGACCCCATTCTTCGTGGACTCAGCATAATGTTAAAGCTGGGAAAGCCCCACACTATTGTAACCTCCGAACTGATCATTAAGGTCACATTCTGAAGATGGTCGAATCTGGAATACGTTTAAAATAGATTGAAGTTGGTTCCCTGGGTCTCTCCCTCTATTTCTAGAGCCACCCAAGGGTGTTCTAGGAGCCCTCTTGGTCAGGGGATGGAAAACAAATAGCATATCCAGTTACATTTTGGACATGGTTCACCTGGCATAGCCTCATGGGAGCATGTGTTCCCGAATTGTATCAGGTGCTGTTACAGGTCAGCTTTTTCTTGATTGTTAAGAGAATTTCCTTTTATTAAAATGCAAGTCATGCTATCATTTTAATACAATATCAACTGTTCAGCTTTGACATGATTTAAAATGAATGCAGCTAGTTTTGCCTTTAAATGTGTGTGTGGAATAATCTGACTGACAAGCAATCACGAAGTTCTCTTTGAGACTGACGTTATCCCATCATTCGGAGACCCATTTTGCTTAATTTGTTTTTTCATGCAGTTTCTAGTGGGAAAAATGCATTGCTTCAGGTCTGAAATTAACTTAATTGAAATGTCATAGACTTTGTCATTTTCCAGTGACTCAAAAGGTTATTTCCCAAGTGTTTAATTTTTTTAAGTACAGTGTATTTTAATTTAACTGTTACTTCCTGACATTCATCATTCCATGAAAAATTATCACAACTCCATATATTGAATAGATTTTTATTTACACCCCAATTCCCATTCGGTGTAGAGTTTTTAAACTTTGAAGGTATCATGCAAATTTGATAAAGATTAGGTTTCTTAAAACTTGTACCATTTATTGATTTGCTAAATAGAATTTTCTTATTTTCTCTATGATATTCTATAATGTATCTTTCAGAAGGAAACACAAATATTAGTGTGCTTTACAGGAACTGTTCAGTCAGAAATAATGAGTGCAGAAGCACAGATTGTTTGAAATACTTATATTTAAAGGTTTCCAGTCTTTGAGGTAAAAAGTTCTGCCCTGAAAAATATGGACTGCATTGGGCTTCTGAATTCTGTACAACATGTCACAAATTTTGTTCCAGAACTAAAGATAGAAAGTAAAATAAAATGTTCTTTGTCCATTTAGTTATCCTTGACTCCATGAAATTCTCCCAAGTAATTACTGGTGACCACAATACCACCTACCAGCAAGAACAGCATTGACCATGTGCCAACTCCCTTATTGCTGACCACAGCTGCTCTTGTCTAGAGCAGATGTTTCTCCTTTTGCCTTGCCAGTAAAATTTTATTGAGCAGTTTTGCAAATATAGAGCAGCATACTCTACCTGATGAGTGACTGGAAATCTTAGCTAGCTGTACAATAAGGCTGAATTTCTCCTATCTATCATGGGGAGCTTCCCCACTCCTCTGTTCCATGCATCTTACCTCCTAGGCCTCAGGACTTGTAAATTGTAGTGCTCTTTGGTTTGCTTCCCTACCCACCCATGTAATTTTACCAAAGAAAATAATGTTGGAAGAGCAACCACACTTGTGGTTGCAACTTGCTGCTTTGAAAAAGACTGTCACATTGAGACTTTGCTCCTACTAGAGTTGTGGGTTTACAAAAAGGAGTTAGGGCACTGTATTAGGATGTTTTGTTAGGATGCTTTTCTGAATTTTTCCACCTCTCTTTGGTTTGGATGTTAACTTGGAAATCTCTTTTGAATTAGCTTCTTTTTGAGAGTTTTCTGCTTTTCTGAGCACCTCTTGAATTCTTTCCTCATCAAGGCAGCTAAGGGAATGTCTTTTGATCCCATCCCTTTGTAGCCACCATGGTTGGTGCCCTGTTTGAGTCCTGTTGAAGACTGAAGCAACTTAAATGCCTCTTTGTTTTGATTTGGATTGGTGATTTAACACAGTTTCTCTCTGTGGAAAAAGTAATAGATTTGTAAGTTGTGGCCGTCACTCCTTTTTTTCTTTTGTAAAATATACATAACATAAAAGTAATTTTAGCCATTTTTTAAGTGAACAATTCTGTGACATTAAATACATTAAGGGCGGCAGACTTGGCCCAGTAGTTAGGGCGTCCGTCTACCACATGGGAGGTCCGTGGTTCAAATCCTGGGCCTCCTTGACCTGTGTGCAGCTGGCCCATGCGCAGTGCTGATGCGCGCAAGGAGTGCCCTGCCACTCAGGGGTGTCCCCAGTGTAGGGGAGCCCCACGCACAAGGAGTGTGCCCCATAAGGAGAGCCGCCCAGCGCAAAAGAAAGTGCAGCCTGCCCAGGAATGGTGTCGCACACACGGAGAACTGACACAAGATGACACAACAAAAATAAACACAGGTTCCCATGCCGCTGACAACAATAGAAGCAGACAAAGAAGACGATGCAGCAAACAGACACAGAAAACAGACAACTGGGGTGGAGGAGGGGGAGAGAAATAAATAAATAAATAAATAAATAAATCTTAAAAATAAAAAAAGTACATTAACAACATTTTGTAACTTTCAGCACTATTTCCAGAACATTTTCCTCATCCCACACAGAAACTCATACCCATTAGCAATTTAGCAATAACTTCCCTTCTTCCCCTCCCCCATAACCATTATTATGCTTTCTCTTAGATGAACTTTAATATCAAATTCTTTACTAAAAAAAAAAAAATCTTGATACTACTTGTTTCTAAAAATGGAAATTTAAAGGACCACTCCCCTAAAATAATTCCAGCCTATTTCCCAGGACCTTTAAAAGAAAATAGCTCATAAAGATACTGGCAGTTGAGAGTCTAAGCCCCAGCCTGGCATGAATTCCCACAGAGCCCCAGGCCTAGGGAGGAGTGGTAAAATATAAGATCAGAGGGCAAAGGCCATATGGTGAGAATTTGCCTGGTTTGTGCTTCCTCAGCAGGGAGGAAATAGCAGTGACCCCAGTCCCTAAATGGTCATTCCAGGAGTGTGTGTGTCATGGTGGGAATTTATCTAGCCAGCTTTGTAGCAGATGACCAATCCTGATAGCCTGATTTTAAGGCTACTAACACATGATACCAGGACTTCATTGAATATTCTATTTAGTCCATATTGGTCCTCACAACCTTTTTTTTTTTTTTACCTTTAAGCAATCTTGTTGATGACACTTTTGTAATTATAAAAGTATAATATATATATGTTGAGAGAATACAGAAGAATCTAAAGAGGAAAGTAGAAATCACCTATCCTCTTTTACACAGAGATAGCACTTATTGCTACTAAAATTTTTGCTGTATTTCTTTTTAAATCTTCTGTTTCTGTGTTTACTAGAAACTTCAAATACCAAATTGAACAGAAATTGTTTATTTACATCCAGCAGGCCCATGGTGCTGAAATTAACTTGATTGAAAAGGCATAAATTTTTCTTGCAGTTACTATAATTTAGCAGATAAAGCCAAAATGTAGTGGGTATATTAGGACACATAGTACAAAGTGGGTTGACTACCTTAGATCTATAGGTCAAGAAGTTTGAAGCAGTATTTCACATTTAACACTTCAAACCACTTGGAGTTGTTTAAAGTAGAGTGTTTTCAAACATGTGTAACCTAAAACTTAATTCTTCTTTGATCTTAAAGAGAAGACCTTGTTTAGATTTATATATATTCTTTCCCTACTTTCTTACTATTCCTGCAAAGGTTTGTTTATAAAATAAGGATCTTAAAAGCAGTATCAGCACTGTTAAACCATGTATTTGGCTCAGGCCTATGCCTTTTTTTTTTTTTTTTTTAAATGTTCCCAGAGCAGAGCACTCCTTAAACTAGGATGAGAAAAGTTAATTTTAATCCTCCAAAGGCTTATTTGCTAGTACAAAAGGTCATGAAACACGCCCCAAAATTGTATTGCTAGAATCTTAAGGAGAGAGATCTCAGCAGTAAAGATGGACTCTTGTCTTCCAACAGAGACTTGTGTTCCTAGCTGAAGATACAGCTGGTTTCAGAAGTGCCAAGCTATAGAATGGGAGGATTTCCCTTACCCGGTCTAAAGGAGAACTCTTTTTTTTTTTTCTTTTGCTCATGTTTTTTCAGGAATATCATAAGAGATTTCTAGTTCTTTAAAAGTGGTTGTAAAATCATGATAGCGGGGGTTATTGCCAAGGGATTTTAACTAGCTGTGCCCTATGAGGTATTTTTATAATTGCTACCCCTTAACCTGCAGTCTGTCAAAAGGGAGGAAAACATCCCTTGATGTATTTAGTTGATAGGCCCATGGAATATGAAAATGTGATGACCAATTGTTTATAGCTTTCTTTTGAACTGATGTCTTAGGGTATTAAAATGTCACCTGCCCCAAAGATTAAGAACCAGAAATTGAATGAAGCAACCTTGAAGAGCATCAATAAAGAGGGTACTGAATAACAGCAGTCATTGTAGGACTAGAAGAGGTTATAAAATAGCCTTGCTTTCCTATAAGGAAGACCTAAGACACAAAGGCCTTTTCTTTGTTTAGTTGAAGTTTTAGGAAAGTTCATACACTGGACCCAGTAGAGAGCTTTACCTCATGAATATCTGTGTGCAGTTTTACAAACACAACCTCAGCATTCCTGTTCCTTCATCCTCCTCACCATATATATGAAAATAAAGTTTATTAAGGGGAGGGTTAGAAGAAAATCAAGTTAAAATACAGATTAGGATCATTTTAAAGATAAAAAAGATCTGTAAACAACTGCTCCTTCACAGAGTGTGAATTTTTAATATTGTGAAAATAGGGCATACTAGCCATTGGAATAATACTAAATGTATTTGTATGAGTTTTCAGGGAGGGAAGAGCTTGTTTTTCATGAAAAATTGCTTTAGAAATTAACGTTGTAACTGAGCACTGCTCTGTACTGTATCAGGTCTTAATATCCAGTGAGTCATGGAGACATAAGAAACATTTGAGTTAATGTTTGAGATAAGAAAGATGATTATCTCTAAAAAGAAACTGAAATTAAAGTGCACAGACTCTCATTTTTGGACAACTAAAAGGAATTCCTTTCAGTGATATCACCTTTACTTACTGATATACATGTTGTTGGTGTGGTGAAGAGCTAGTATAGAGAACTAGAAACCAGGCTTCTAAGTTCAGCTCTGGACACTTAGAGGCTTTGAGACCTTGGGTAAGTCACTGCCCATCTCAGCCTTAGTTTCCTCAGCTGAAAATGAGTGACAAACCAGATAATCTCTGGGGGGCTCTTCTGGTTGAAGGAGTCTGTGAATCTGGTTTTTGAACATTATCCTATGTTGGATAAGCCCAGAAATGTTTTACCATTTGTGTCTGCCTTTGTGGCACTCCATACCAGTTGAAGTACTTAATAATGTGGAGTACTCTGGAGACCAATGTCTGATTCTTCTGTTTCCTACTAACCCACTATTCAGATAGCCAAACACCCTCATACCCCTAGCCCTGCCCCCAAGCAACCCTTTTCTCAGAAAGGTCATTTCATTTCCCAAGAGCCTGTGATTCAGTCGTCAGTCACTTGACAAGAGCTGGGAACTCTGTCTGACTGAAAGGTGAGACAGTGGAGGCCTCCACAGACTTTGTCAAGTGACCTGATCTTCCAGGGATTTGTCAACCCGATGACAAGATGGTGGAGGGTACAATCCCTCTATTAATTCCAGGCCTGATTCTAATCAATATGGGGGTCCCTGCTAAAAGCACCTGGATCCTGGTGTGTCCAAGACCCTGCCCTTGAGACCTCTGGATTGATGGCTAGTATGTTAGTCTCTTGGGGCAGGGCTGTACAGTTGAGAAAAGTAGCAAGAGCATCAGATCTCTGAAGGTCATCTGGCCCCCATAAAAAAGCAATAGCAACTGGGAAAAAGCTAGACTGCTAGGTTCCCAGCTACAATGGATTATTAGACAAAGCCACCCACTCCATCTTTGTTTATAGAACTCATTTTCAGAAATAAGTGTTTTATAGTGAGGTGAAGGTTGTAAAGAAGCTGTTTATAATGAAGATCCCAAATATGTGAGCTTATATCAAACTGATCTAAAGGAACTTTACATGGGTGGCAGTGGAGAAAGAGGGGGAAAAAGGATAAGGAAAAAAAAAACTAATAAAAATAGCTTAGATCACTCAACAGTTATCAAGAAACAGATACTACAGTTTTATAACACTAAGTACTAAAACTATATGCACTCTTAAAAGGCAATTAAAACGTATGCTCTGAAACTATAAAACATTTTCTTTTCATCTGCAACATAGAGGGCAGATTACAACACATTAATAACGTTTTGTTTAGAGTTCAGTTTCTGATGGTTTCCAAATGTAGTCTGTGTAGATTAACCAGAAGGAGTCCAGTTCCCTTTTTTAAGAGCGCTTGTAAAGGAAAGCAATGTGGTAAGATTGTTATGAAAAGAGAGTGTATTTAGGAAATAGCACTTAGCAGGGTCTCTCTGAATGGCTGCCAGGTCAGGAAGCTGAAGTGCAAGGCTTGGCCCTTGTTCAGCCCCCCCAGTTCCAGCTCCTTGACCACACAGTACGTCAGGAACATGTCACAAGCCAGCCAGGAAGACTCAGCCCCGCCCATGGGCCAGCTTGGCACGGCTGTTTTCACATAACCCAGGGCTCCAGAGGGGCCGGAGGCAGGCATTCCAGGGCCACGGGAACATGCAATTTTTTAAAATAGAAATGAAGAACTTAAAAAAAGAAGAAAAAGCCTGGGAATCAAACATTTGCTAAGTCCTTATGGAACATGGTTCCTCATGGAGAATGTCAGAGCTGAAAAGGGCGTTAAATAAGATTCTCTCATCCTCTGCCCTCATAGACAAGGAAATTGACTTGCCTGCAACTGTAGTGGCAGAGCTAGCAGTCAAGTCCGTATCTTTCAGCTCTCAGCCTGCTAAATGTACCATCTTCACCTCACTGGACTAAGCCTTCTTCTGTCTCAGGCAACTCCATTTTGTCCTTGAGGGCCTTGTGTACCCCTCCTTGCCTGGAAGTTTGGCTGCAGGATGTTATCCAATGATCTGTTGTTATACCATTTGCTCCTACTACTTGCCTAACTGCTCGGTATCTCAGCCTCTGCGGATTCTTCATCCGCAAAATGGAGATAATATCAGTGTCTACCTCATAGAGTTGTTGTAAAGTTTAATTGAATAAATATAGGTTACGATTAGAGTACCTAGCACATAATACGGACTCAGTAATGTTAGTTGTTATGACCATTAATAATAGTGTTATTAGCATTATTACTGTCATTTTTGTTGTAGTTATCACTACCCTTAATTTTCCAGGTGCTACAATAACAGCCACCCAAAGGAATTTGGCCTTCAGGAGCATGGCACCTCAAGGCCATCACTAGTAGGGTGTCAGGCGCAGGATTGAGGTGGGGACAGAGTAAGGGGTTGATGAGGCATGAATACTGCTGGGCCAGTACTTCATGGAAGCCTGTCAGATTCCAGCTGAGAAGCCAAGGTTTAGTGTTTTCTGTTTTGGGGTGTTTTTTGTTTTGTTTTGTTTTGTTTTTTAAATTTTCTTTATGTAATTTTAGTTGAAAGGGCCTTTTCAGATGATTTAATAATTTCATTCTAGTTTAGTCTTCCTCAGTTTACAGGAGGAAAAACTGAGACTGAGAAGGGTAAAGTGATTTCCCTTTGTCTTGCTAGCCTAACTTAGTAGTTGAATGAAGTGCTTATCTAATTTACATAATAAAGGAAACCTAGAGGAAAAAGAGTTTTAGGATAATTCCCGTAAGACCTAAATTCTTTAGCCTTTCTTCTACCTTAGGCCCTCTATGACCCTATTTAAAACCCTTGTAGAGACCTTGTTCCTTACTCAGCTTAAAGGCAAGCTGGAAGAAAAATCAAGAGAACCAGCCTCCTCCTTAGGTGTTATTAAAGAATAATCCCTTATAAAAGTTTGTTTATTTAAAACTTTGAAGAAATTTAACCCTGATGGCTACTATTGCCTCCCTCACAGTAGTGCCCTTTAAGGTCTCAAGTAATATTTCTACTCTAAAGAAGACTTACTTTCAGGTTTTTTAAACAACTATGACAACCACATTTCTTTGCTTAATATAAGGTCCACTGGTTTAGAAAGTAAAATTACTTTCTTAGTTGATGCCTCAATTTTCTCCTCCTTGAACTCTTTTCTCTCCTTTGCCCTTATGTCAAATCAATTTTCTTGTTTTTATAACAGGTTTGATCAAATAATTGGTAAGATTAGAAAATTTAGCTTTACTATTTTAAATAGCAGGTAACTATAATATTTGATTGTTGGAAAGATCTTTTGTACTTAACAACACTTTAACAACAAAAAACTTTTACCTAAAAAAATAAACTTTAAACTCATCCCAACATCCAATAAGAATAGTTTAGCTAAAAAAACAAATGCAGCTTTTTTCTTTTTTAATTTTTTTGAAGATTAATTTATTTCTCTTTCCCCCCTCATTGTTTGCACTCGCTGTCTGCTCTGTTCACCCAATCGCTTGAGCCACCTCTGCTCCCTGCTTGTTGTGTCTCTCCTTGTTACTCCTCATTGTGTCTCCTTATTGCATCATTTCAGTTGTCTTGCTCATCTTCTGTAGGAGGCACTGGGAACCGAACCCAGGACCTACCATGTGGTAGGCAGGCACCCAACTTTTTTGAGCCATATCTGCTTCCCCTTTTTTAACTTTTAAATTCTGGTATTGCCTGGTTACATTGAAACAGCCCTAAGGTCACCAAAATTGTGTCATCCCACTTTCTTTTTGCTGTTATCTTCCTCTTTGGTTTCATTAACCTATTTTGCTCTGAAGCTACTAAGGCAAATTCTCAAAGAGCTGTAAGTGTCACAGAAAGAGCACAATGACTTTTTAAGATTTCAGAATTTTCTCTGTTTGGAGCCACCAGAGACTAGAACAGGTAATGATCTCCATCTCTACTCTGGAGTTGGATGAAATTATCAAAATTTTCCCTTCTCTGGTGCTTGTCAAAATACCATTCCTAACTAATCTCATGTTTAATTTGCTAGAGCAGAACCAAAACTCAGTGGAAAACTGCTCATCTCAAGGTCACCTGACAAGGTAAAAGAGGAGAGCTTGGATGAGTGCTCTCAACTTTCTTTCCCTTATAGCCTCCAGAAGACCTCCAGAATATACATTCCACTTTCCTAAAATCTCCTTAGTTTGACAATGTCTGGAAAGCATCAGGTGAAACTGATGATAACTACCTATGGGCAGAGACTTTGAATATCATCAGTGCTCACAATTCTCTCTATCCTTCTCTGGAACCATGATAGACACATCTTCACGCCCATTGGTGTAAGCGTGAGCCCTGAAATCAGACTAGACTTGGCTTTGTGCTTCTCTCTGCACAGTTGGTGAAAGCACTGTGTCTGTATTGAGTGAAGTTTTGTCCATTAGAAAACTCATTCTTTGGAAGACTTTTATACTTCTTCACTTGACCCTACTGTATGTAGGCTTTGGGACTAAACTGTCCCTGCTATAGCTGCTTATGTGGAGAACCTTATAGCTTCTTTTCCCTGAGCTATTTTTAGTAAAATCCTGGCAATTTGCACAGATATTCAGTGAGTGTCACCTAATAAAACAATAAGTGGATAGGGTTTGACTTGAAGGAAGTTGGGAGCCTTGCTGGTTTTCTTGCCGAGCTACTCTATACAAGTTTGCTCCTAGACTTTTATGGTAGGAGATGCTATACTATCCTTTTCCCTTTGAAAATTGAGTCTAATTTATCTGAGGGTCTTTTCCTAAAATTCCAATTCTCAAGTATTGTTTTTTTTTTTTTAAACTTTTACAGTTAGTAAATGTTTTCCACCCCACCCTCCACCCCTACTGGTAGTGATAGGATACATAGCCTGATGGATTTATATAACCGAGGCTTCTTTTTTTTTTTTTAAGATTTATTTATTTATTTCTCCCCACCCCTATTGTTGTTTGTACTCACTGTCTACTCTCTGGTCATTGTGTGCTCTCTATGCCTGCATGTCTTCTTTTAGAAGGCATCAGGAGCCAAACCCAGGACCTCCCATGTGGGAGGGAGGCACCCAATCACTTGAGCTATATTCGCTCCGTGCCTATTGTGTCTCATTGTGTCTCTTCATTGCATCTTCTTGTTGCATCATCTCATTGCATCAGCTTGCCACGCTAGCCCTTCGTGTCAGCTCACTGTCTTGCTCGTCTTCTTTAGGAGACCCCAGGAACTGAACTAGGGGCCTCACATGTGGGAGGTGGGCTCCCAACTGCTTGAACCGCATCCGCTCCCCTCTGAGGCTTCTTTTTTAGCATGAAAGTGGAATGTTTACCCTTCAAAGTGGCTCTCAGCTGCAGGGAGGGTCATCAAGCCCTCCATCTTAAATGAAGAGATAGTTTCTTTTTTGTTCTTGTTTTGTTTTTAGATGTCTTTGTTGATGGAATGCTGTGTATTCAATATTTATTCCCACTTCTTGTCTTTTAAACCATAAATTGAGTCTTGGGACACAGGAAGGATGAGCAAGATACAGACAGAAGTGAACTGGAGACAGGATCACACAAAAATAATCATTTCAAAACAGACCTGAGTGTTTAAGGATTTAAGATAACCCAGAGTTATCTCCTCAGGCCCCAAGACTGCCCCTGCAGATGGTCTTTGAACAATCTACAAAGTAAAGGGTGGACCTTAGTACTGCACATAAGTCCAACTCTGAGCAATTCCTGGGGCTGAATTTAGATTCTCTTTAAGGTATTTTCTCTAGCAAAACCAAGACTTTTGGATTTTTAAGGATATTTACATTAAGCTTTATACTTACCGAGCATTTCTACCCACATTATCTCCTTTTAAACCTAAACCTGTGAGATGGACTTACCCATCTTACTGACAAAGCTTAGAGAAAAAAACTCATCCAAAATTACATTGTTAATAAGGGGCAGAACTCAACCATTCATTCAGGAATACTTTCTACCAAGTTGTTTTCTTTGGAGTACTTCAGTGGCCCCAGGAGAATCTTTCTTTATTCCAAAAAAGCAAATGTTCTGAACATGTCAAAATATTTTCCTCCTCAAAAACTTTAATGATATGTTGCCACCTTCAAATAGTAGAAATCAAATTCATTAAGTCTTGTTTAAGGTAATAAAGTGTAGTGGGAAGAAAATGGAATTTGGAATCAGTCAAATAATTCAGAAAATGGCTCTTCTCTGCAATACATGTGTGAGTTTCACTTAGCCTGTTTCTTATGATACAACAAACCATCTGAAAGGGGTCTGTGAGTATGAAATGATATAAGCAGAGTGCCTAGTATTAATAGGAATCCAATAAATAGAAGTTTCCCTTCCCATTTTCACTTTGGTTCAAACTAATCTTTTCTATCTTATCTCCCACTTCTTCCTTAGATGAACCCTTTGCTCATGCCAGACTTACCAACTCTTGCATGCCTTCCACCTTCCCACCTTCATACTTTCGTGCACGCTAAAAGCCCCCCTTTCATCATTGTCCCTTTAAGTAGTCCTTATAACCACCTAGAGAATTTCTACTTATCTTTTAAGGTTTCACTCAAATACTGCTTCCTCCTTAAAGCCTTCTCTGATCAATCCAATCAGAAACTCTCTTTTTTCCTCTGTCTTTAACAATCACTACTCTAATGTTTTGCCTTATGTTGTCTTTATTTATCTATTATCTTCTCTCAGACTTTTAACTCACTGTGGAAAGGGGTTGAAACTTCTGCCTCTAGATATCCACTATGTCTAGCATAGTTCTGGGAGGCTGCATGATATGATCAAAAACACATTTCAAAACAGGCTTACCTGGGTTTGAATCCTCAGTCTGGCACTTCCTTACTAGCTGTTGTTGATCTTAGACAAGTTACTTCACGTTCGATCTCTGTAGAAATGTAGATGATCATACTGACTTCACATTATTATTGTGTGGATTAAATGAAATAACGTGGACCTGGCACCGAATGGGTGCTTAGTAAATGTTAGCTTCTTTAACTTGGTCATAATAAAAAAATAAAAATAAATGTTGGATTAAGTATGGGAAAAAACAATGTTCAAATGATACTCACCTCTTTGCCATGATTTTCTAATAAATTTTAGTAGGTTTCCTAATATACTAGAGACTGGCAAAAAATCTCTGTGGTTTTTTTGGGAAGCCAGGTATTATTCCTTATAATTTTCTAAGCAAAATCTTCAGAATACTAGCTAAACATTGACAACTAACTATTCCAGCTTATTCTAGCATGTGGATTTATACTTGTAATTCCCCCAAGAGAAGATTTTACCATCCCTCTTAATTTTATTAATCTATTCTAATCTGACAGATGTTGCAGTGAGCCTTTAGCTTTTGGGGATTCTTGTCTTGTTTCTGATTAAGTCATTAATTTCTTTTTAACCCCATGGGTCTTAAGCATGCCCTGCCCTTGTCTCCTAAACAGCTTGTTTAAATGCCAAAAGTAAATTTGCTACTCTTTTGGATATTGAAGGAGATTTCCAATATCTAAGCACCTTCTAAAGTGTTTCCTTCTAGTAGGCAGAATAGTGGTATGGGGATGGATTAGCAGTAGTACTTGGTACATTGTAGATACTTACTAAATGGTATTTGGTGTGATCTTTTTTTTTTTTTTTAATTGCCAGTATCTTTTTATGTCTATTTTTTTTTAAATGTTACATTAAAAAAATATGAGGTCCCCATATACCCCCACTGGTGTGATCTTTACTTTTATTTACTTTTTAATTTGAAAGAGGCTGGGGATAGTAAACATAGCTCACAGGACTAGTCTGTGTTGGACTCATTTTCTTGAAGGCACACATTATTTGAGAACATTGAACGTCAGCCAGATAATGACCCAGAGTTATGGTCTGTGTTCCAGTATGGCTTGTGCTTTGCTCTTCCTTATGGAGTCCAGCTCTGACTTTAATAACACAGCAGCTGCCAGTTCCTAGCTATGGGGTTGAGACACTCAGGTAATCTGTATAACACTGGAGAAGCTGAGGTTGCCGAGTCATGGTCCATTCTTAGGTTACTGGCTGCTATGTGAATTTCTACTCCAGAAATCAAGTTGGTCAGCATAAGAATTTTAATGAAGCCATTAAGTTTTCCAGCCATGGAGCACGTTCTCTTTTTTATTCCCTTTGATTAGCCTACCTCTTAGAGGAGGCTCATGTTCCTTCCTAAAGGCACCAGTCTCAGAGTGGGCATTTGTCCATTACTGGCCTAGGATAATCGTATTGGAGATCTCCTGAGACGCCAGACACTTGGTATCATTTCTGCTCTCCTGTTGGCTGATCCTCCTAGTACTTTTAGAGGCATCTAAGGTCATCTTTTTCCTTAAGGGCATCACTCTGTAGCATCTTTACTGAATGGAATGGGGTATGCCTTCTATCACTTTGAATCAGCTTGGTGATAATAGTAACAATAACTACTATTTACTGAGCTGTTGTATAAATAAGCACTGTACAGGCTGCTTAACAGAGATTATTATTAATCCTCACAGCAACCCTTTAAGGTAGGTAGTGTTATACCCATTTTACAGATGAATATTGGAGAAATTCATTAACTTACTCCAGGTTTAAACAGTTACTAAGTGCTGAAGTCAAAACTTAACTTCAAAGCCCTGTTCCCACTCCATTTATAGAAAGCTCAACACGCCCCTGAAACTCTGAAATCATTTTGGCATTTCACACTAGCATTACCAGAAATTCCCAGGACATTAATGCAGTGAATGTGTGGAGGCATTAGCCAATTTGAAAACAGTGGGTTTCCACTGTTTCACAAGAAAACCCAGAGAAGCCAAAGTCTATTAGACAAATTAGAATCAAAAAGTTAAAAAAAGTAAAAATTTTCATTTTAAAGTCATCTGTTTATACTGACACAAGTTCTGTGTAAAATGAGGGAGCTGGCATCATGTTTCTGAAATATGCAATTTTACAATGGGAATGTGTTATAAAACGCCCTGCCACTGTTGTTCTCCTTGGGATTTAGGGTGAGAGACATGAAGGCTGACAACTCTCTTCCTGTTGTAGGTCAGAGCTTCAAGGAACTCTGTAATCTTCCCACCAGCCTTACTCCCTCCTGAAACTCACGGGTAAAATTAGATGCTGGCTGGACTTCAGTAGTTGAGTTTCAAAGCGTTCAGAGGCCGAGTCAGACAACTGCAACAGACTGCTTTCTCACAATACCACTTTGAGACACTTTGTACAGACTAACATAGTTTGGTAAACTGATGAGTGTCTGACGATTCTGCCATAAAACACCATTAATAGCACTGCCCAAAAGAGCTGAGAAAAATGATCTATATGTGGTCCATCTCCTTGGAAATAGGATCAGGCTTTATCTTTTCCTTTTACCAATATGCTGCATTTACTTCTTGAGGTTGCTCTACTATGTGTGCACTGTTAATATTAAAAAACCAAACCAAACCAAACAAAAAAAAAAACCTCTATTTGAGGATTTAGATACTCTTCAGTTGAAATTCTTTTATTATACACATTCCAACTGACTCTAGGAGGTAAACATGGTACAAAGGGGGTGGGAAGAAATCATTTAGAGGAATGAGACCTCTCCAAAATCAGCATCTCACACATTTATCTAATATGACATGTTTTGCCTGGAAGTCATAGAAAGAGGCTGAGGTGCCCCTGTCAGAATATGAAGAGCCAGAGACTAAAACCATACTAAAAAGGGCCAACCCATTAGAGAAGTGCCTCCCTGGGGAGGGGTTGGACAGAGATAGGAGATTTGATGGCGATTATTAAACACTGAACCAAGACTGTATTCAGAGACACCTACCCAGGAAAACCATCCTTCCCAGACTCAGCTGGTCATGGGACAATTAAAGAAAAGGAGTTCTGCTGATTCTCTGCTGCAAGATGCTGCGCCCTGACCCTTTATAAGTCAACCTTGTTGATTACGCCTTTTAATTCAAGATTCAAAACAGCTTGTAAAGTGTGTTGTTGTTTTTATCATTTCTTCTCAGATTGTATGGGTCACACTGTAGCATGAGCTTTCTTTTTGTCCACATCTGTTTTCCAACTTCATCACTCTTCTGTTACTATGTTCATTTAAGGAAAAAAAAAAAGCTGTTTATTTATTTTCTGCGTGTTTTCCCCCAGTTTCGAAAACTAAAATACTGTGATGTTTTGTGTAACCATCTCCCCAATTTCTAGTATGAACTGATGATTGCTTAGACAAGAAATTGGTTACTCTTACTGTTTAAATTAGCTATGTTTAAGCCAAGGGCTCTTGACTCACATAAGACTGTTTCAGCATAGACTTTGATTTTGAAGCCTTCTCAATTCTATATTAGAATGTTGCAGCATGTTCTCCAGGGCACATAGTATTAATACAAGAATTTTTTCGTTAATGTTACTTCTGAGTACTCTTATTTTAATGTAAGTATTTAAAGGTAAATGGAAGCTGGGAAACAACTTTAGGATTTAAAGTGGTTTTACTTAGTGAAGAGAAAGCTAAGAGAAATGAGACAAGGATGGCCATTAATACTTCTGTTCCACGTTGCACTGGAAGTACTAGCCAATTCAAAAAAATAAGAAAATAAGAAAAGAGATAAGAGGCATTAAAAATTGGAAAGAAAGACATGTAAAACCTTTACAGGATAATTTTTAAAAACAAAATTGAAGGAATGAAAGAAGACCTAAGTAAGTAGATATAACATGTCCATAGATAGAAAGACTATCTATTTGTCAGTTCTCCCTCAAATTAATCTAGAAATTAAATGAAATTCTCATCAAAATCATAATAGGTTATCAGTCAGTCAGAAACCCGTTGTAGGTTTAAGGACATATTTACACAAATTTTAGGGAAACCAACAGGGAAAGGTGAAGCATGCTTATTTTTATCTACTTCATTCACAAAGATAATTTCAAAGTATATTAAAGACATGAATATGAAAAGCAAAAATAATAAAACTTCTAGAAGAAACATAAAAGAATATCTTTATGATCTCATGGTAGAAATTATTTCTTCAGTAAGAAATAGTTACTGTAAACCATAAAGGAAAAGAATAATAAATGTAACTTAGAGTCTAAAACATTGTCTACAATAAATGGCTCCACAGACTAAAAATAATCAGCCAAGATTAATAGGAAATACTTGAGTGCATATGTCCAAAAAATCATTAGTGTTCAAACTATTTAATGAACTTCCATAAATGAATAAGAAAAAAGACAACCTGTGAAAAAAGGGACCAAGGACCTGAATAGGTGTTTCAGAAAAGAGGAAATCCAAATGGCCTATAAACATTTTTTAAAATACTCAACCTCAGTAATACTCAGACATTACAAATTAAAGCAAAATAGCACTTCATATTAGGATAGCAAAAATTTAAAACTGACCACAAGTGTTGATGAGAAGGTAGAAACTCATACTCTTTGGTGGAGGTATAAATTTATATAATCACAGAGGATAATTTAGCAATGTTTAGTAAAATTGAATAGATTCCAGAGCCAGACTACACCTCATCTGTAAAATGGGAATATAATAGAATCCTCATAAGATTATTGTGAAGGCTAAATGTGGTAATTTTTATAAAGCATCTAGAGCAATGCTTGGCACATATTTAAGTGTCAGCTATTATTGTTATTATTTACTAGGATCCTTCATTTCTTCTCCCAGATATATAAAAGAAGAAAGTTTTTCACTTCATTGTAAAAGAAGACATACAGTAATGTTCATTGTAGATGAATAAAAGAATGTATTAAAAGTGATGCATTTATTGTATAGCAGTGAAAATGAATGTACTAGAGCAATAGAGCAACATAGGTAAATCTTAAACACATGTTGAAAGAGGAAAAACATGATGTAGAGAAATAAGAATATATGTCTTCTTTTTTTATTTATTTATAAGCTTTGCGACCTTCTGTAAGTTACTTAACCTTTTGGGCTTTCGTTATTCACCTCACTGGGATATTATGAGGATTAAACAAGATAGAGTATATAACACAGCTGAGAGCCTGGTACATAAGATATAGTCAATCATTGTTCCCTTCTTTTCTCTCTCAGTTTCTTCCCTCTTCCTCTCACCTCTTCCATTTTATCCACTAGGGATATTCCAAAAGATACAGAGGGACATTTACCAAAAGGAATTATATTATAAGTCAGAATTAATTTCCAGTTTCTGAGAATAATGAAAATGTAGCTCATATTACCAAAGAAGTTTATAGAATCTCATTCTTCTGACTAATTAGAGACATACCATCTATCTATATACTTGGCATCTATCTATATTTTTAGCCTATCAGGTATAGCCCTTCACAGGGTCAGAAAGACATTCCAGAAGCCCTGTGGAGAGGCTGATTTTTTTTCTAGCTTTCTCTAGATTTAAGGATCAATACTGGGAAGCAGATGTGGCTCAAGCAATTGAGCTCCCACCTATTTCATGGGAAATCCCATGTTTGGTTCCTGGTGCCTCCTAAAGAAGAGAAGCAAGACAGCAAGCTGATGGGCTGGGCTGGCATGGCAAACTGACACAACAAAATGATGCAACAAGAGACATAAGGAGGAAAATATAATGAGAGAGCTAAGCAGGGAGTGAAGGTGGTTCAAGCAATTGGGTACCTCCCTCCTACATGCAGGTTCCCAGGTTTGGTTCCTGGTGCCTCCTACAAGGAAGATGAGCACACAATCAACAGACACAGTGAGCACAAACAATGGGGGAAGAGGGGGGAAAGATAAATAAATAAAATAAATCTTTTTTAAAAAAAAGGATCAATACTAAGTCATATGGAAAAAGGGCTGTAGCAGTTTGATATAGTTATGAATTCCAAAAATAGATACTGGATTATGCTTGCAAACTGGTCTGAACCTGGGTGTGGCTAAATTATGATTAGGGCTTTGATTGGGCCATGTCATTAGGGTGTTGAGTCCCCACCCTTTGGTGGGTGGGGCATCTACAGAGGAAGACATGGCAAAGGATGCAGTTGGAGGTTTTGACGTTGGAGTTTTGATTTGCAGTTTGATGCTGGAGTCTTGAGCTGGAGCCCCAGAAAGTAAGCACACAGAGGAAAGAGAAGCAAGCCCCAAGAAGAGAGCCAGGAGAAGAACACAGAGAAATAGAGACAGCTTCTTAGACATGGCAGAAACCCTGGGGAGAGAGACAGAGCCATTCACCTGATAGTCTACAGCTTACCTTGTGGAGAGAAGCAAAGCTTAGAAAGCTCCATAGTCTACAGCTGACTTTGTGGAAAAACCAGAGGTTCTGAGCCCGGAGAGAAGGAACACCTGAGACGAGAGGAACCCAGGAAGCCTGAACCTGGCAGATGTCGGCAGCCATCTTGCTCCAACACATGGAAATAGACTTTGGTGAAGGAAGTAACTTATGCTTTATGGCCTGTTATCTGTAAGCCTCTACCCCAAATAAATAGCCTTTATAAAAACCAACCAATTTCTGGTATTTTGCATCAGCACCCCTTTGGCTGACTAATAAGAGATCTAATCAGCATTTCTCCTGGAAAATATTTTAGAGCAAATTTCTGCTTCTGTAGGCCTCATTTCTATAATCTTGTCTTGGCTACAGTTTTCATTGACATTAAGTAAGGATTACCAGTTCATGCCCAAACAGTGATTAGTGAAAAAAGCTCACTTGATAAATGAACTTCAGAATTTCACTATATAAACCCATCATTCTTTATTTCCTTAAAATGGTATGTTTCCCAGTCTGTAGGCATGTAGTCCTGGGCTATGTGTAAGAGAAATTAAATGTCCGTGGTCCCTAAAGAAATCATTGACTAAACTATATAGTACAATTTTGTACTGTAAACACTTGTAAACTTATACCTTCTCTTGCTAACTGAGCTGGGAAGTAATTATATCACACACACACACCCAATAAAAGATAAATGTGTTCATCTGATAAAAACCCAGCATCACCTTTCATAGATACTAAAATATTTCCCTTCACCTCTAATAAGAGATGCAGTTTGATCATTGGTTTTATAGAGATGTGACATCTACTTGAAAACTTTTGTAGATCAGGGTCAGTTTCTACATAGGGGAAACTTGTACACACTTTCATTGAAATTAAAAGGGAAGATTGTTTTTGATCATTTACAAGCAATTTGATGCTTTTTAAAGAACACTTCTGTAGCAATCAAGTTAGCAACTAAAGGGTCTTAGTTTAGGGTTCGGTCTCATTTTTACTGTAAAGTCACTGGGGGGAGTTAGATTTGACATTCAGTGTCCAAAAAAAAGCACTTCTGCAATTGGTAAAAGAGACAGATGGCTTTAAAAATGAATATAAAAAAGGCAGAAAGAAAGACAGAGACCCAGGTCCATTCATGGGCAAAGAAAATGGTTGATATGTAGATTTTTAAAGGTCTGTCTTTCTTCTTGAAGGAAATTCACCTCTGAGAAAAAGTTTGGGAAAAGAGAATTAGTTTCCAGAGGAAAGTGTGAGAAGCACCTTGGGTTTGAATGATTTAACACTGAATTAAGACCTGGCATATGAGAAGCTGTATCTATGGGTGGGGATATGAAACAAGAAGCCTAGGAAAATTTTCCTGTCTAGTGTACCAAGGGTTTACCAGGATGACCTTGCATGTAGATACTGTTTTCTAAAACTGACATATTTAGGAAATCTTTTAAAATATCTAATTGCTACAATAAGTATGACTCAAAGCCCTTTGCACCTTCCGTTGTTGTGGAGTCCACCCCATGCCGTGTTAGAAATTTTCTGTAATCTAAGCCTATTTAGTCTATTTTCTCCCACTTTGTAAACACCCCTTTCCATAGTTGCAAATGTCTCCACTATTATTTGCTTCAATTGGTAAATTGCACAAAGACTAGAATAAACAGTGTCTTCACACACGCACACTCATCCATTGCCAGAGCTGAACTGTTCCCAGCCAGAGATACATTCAAAAGGGGACCCTCCATGTTTTCTTTATAGATCCAGAATTCCAAAATCAAGATTATTTTTTTCTTGTTCCCTCTCCGCTAGGATAGCAAAATTAATTTTTTAATTGCCACAATGATTGGTAACTTAAAAGATATTAAGTAGTGATGTTGAGGCTCTTATTTCTTTCAAGTTTAAACAAAAAGCTGACCAGTCCTCAGAGATATTCAGCCCCTTTACCAACAGCTATTATAGTAGGGAGCATGTCTTTTTAAAATTATTATTATCTAAAAATATATTATTTGTATCAATGTTACAAGTTACTCAATTAACTACAATAACAATAAATCTGCTTTGGTCAGTGGTCACACTCCCCCACTCCCCCCATTTTTGTTCATTTGTCAGTCTTTTTTTTTTTTTTTTTTTTTAAAGATTTATTTATTTATTTAATTCCCCCCCTCTCCTGGTTGTCTGTTCTTGGTGTCTATTTGCTGCGTCTTGTTTCTTTGTCCGCTTCTGTTGTCGTCAGCGGCACGGGAAGTGTGGGCGGTGCCATTCCTGGGCAGGCTGCACTTTCTTTCGCGCTGGGCGGCTCTCCTTACGGGGCGCACTCCTTGCGAGTGGGGCTCCCCCATGCGGGGGACACCCTTGCGTGGCACGGCACTCCTTGCGCGCATCAGCACTGCGCATGGCCAGCTCCACACGGGTCAAGGAGGCCCGGGGTTTGAACCGCGGACCTCCCATGTGGTAGACGGACGCCCTAACCACTGGGCCAAAGTCCGTTTCCCATTTGTCAGTCTTGAGGGGTTTGGGACGATGTATGATCTGACTGCTTCAGGCTGAGAAGGGACATAGATATTATGGGGCAGAGGAATGAAATTGTTTTGCTTGCAGTTGAAGAAAGTCCTTGTTTTTGGGGCAGGGCTGGTCTATGCTCATCATTTAGTTGGTTGTCCAGGGCAGACCTGAAGAACTGGAATGGAGGAATTGACCACACATCTGCTAGGTTTCAGGACTCAACTATCAGAGGAACAATCCAAAACGTTTTTGTCTCTGAGAACTCTACTTAACAGGTAAGTTGAAACTTATGGGTTCAGATAAAAGGAGTAGAAGGGAAAAACAACAACAACAACAACAAAAAAAAAAAAACGAGTAGAAGAATTGTGATAAGGGAATTTATAAATGAGGAAATAGATTTACATATATTCCCAGATGTGGCCCACCAAGGGGTGTTGATTTCAGGGACTTTGTGACTTGCCTATGGTGTCTGGACATCCCTAGGGCCCTCAGGAGCACTTTTATTTGAGGCTTTGTTTACTATGGAAGTTTCTGAAGTCTGGCTGATTTCATAACCTCCGGAATAACCTCCCAACTCACTTTGACATCTCTTTGCCATAAAAACTCTGTTTTATTTAGTAATTTCCCCTTTTGATCGAGGTCTTTCTCCAAGTGCATCACTGATTAGCTCATGTTAATAATCCCTCAGTGCCAGGGAGGCTTATCCCCAGGAGTCATGTCCCATGTCAGGGGGAAGGTAATGTATTTATTTGCAGAATTTGGCTTAGAGAGATATCACATTTGAGTAACAAGGAGGTTTTCAGAAGGTACCTCTTAAGTGTTAATTATAGTTAGGCTTAATTTCATTATTACAGGAATAATGTTCATAAATGCAAGCCTGTTTTCTGTTATTAGACAAGGCTTATATTATCCTTAGCTTTTTGCCATCTTATTTGAGAAAGTAATAGGACTTTCCCAGAAGGAAAGTTTAATATTTTAACTATTGTGTAGTCCTTTATCCAGGAAAAAATACCTATGGCAACCAAGATACCTATATATACCATAAAAGTATCTAGCTATATAACTTTCAAGATGTTCAAAAGACCCTGTCTGTTGGGACACCTGACTGTATCCCATCTTTACCTTCTTACCAGGGTTATGTTAATGGGTAGGTAGAACATAAATTATATATTTGCCTTGGTTCTCATGAAAAGTTCTTTACATGTACTTTCAGAGAAGCCTCAGAGTAAAATAGTATAATGGACAAAGAGATTTGGTTGTTTCTGTGGCATATAACATTTTTCTAAAAATAGGGAGCATGTCTTATTTATCTTTGAATTTCCAACACTTAACTATGGTGAGTGAGTGAATAAATGAATGCCATTGCCAAAAAATGTCATCCCTGACAGGAAGCATAGGATCACAGGCTTATAGTCTGATTCTGAAGCAACAGGGTGAAACATGGAGTTTTCCAGAGCAAATCCAGGAGAGGCTATGCAAGAAAGAAAAGACTCTTTCACCTGAAACATGACCGTAGGGTAAAAGACTGCTCTCCTTTTTTTATTCTCCTGTGTGTCCAAGAACCTGTCCTATATAGGTTTGTGTGCTCAGAACTCACTGGAAATAAATTCATTACCACCCTTCTCACCACTCCCACCCACCCCCCACCCCCCCAGAAAGAAAACACACCAGGTCACGTATCTCCTGAATATTTAATACCGTGTCCTACATTTGGTGTCTAGAGAGAAAATGTTACTCACTTGTAGGTGTCACTCAGGCCACAGATAAACTGTCATTCATTGAAGACTCAGCATCCCTAATCATACTGATCTTGGGGACTGTTTTGCACCTTTACTTGTTCCATCCCCTTTTTCACATTTATTCATTCACTTATTCATTTAGTACTTTCTATTAACTAAATTTCTATTACTTTCTAATTACTAACTAAGGATTCTCTTGATTACTTGGACATGAAAATGAATAAGATACAGCCTCTATCTTCAAAGTATATCCTTAATCCAGTAGGGAAGACAGAATTATATAATAAATAATATTGTTTGCCTGTCTACCACCACTGCCACCACATTTTTTAGGTTTCTTTTACTTTCCCTTTTCTGGATTCACATTACATTTTTAAAGGAAAAACTGAAATTTCTTCTTTTTTCTTTAGAAATTTATTATAAAATTATTGTCGTATGTAGAGGTTAATGAATATGCAGTCAGAAGTACAGAAAACCAAGAATTATAGAGGGCAAGCAGTTTGTTAAAATATTAGGTTATTTTTCTGAATTTTTTTGATATTTATGGTATTTGTTAGCTTTTTAAAATATGTAATTTTTTAGGAGCTGCTCACATTCTAAGTGAAAATTGACCTCCATAGCTAATTTGTGTCATAATTTTGTACTCTTTTTCTCAGAGGGTGTCCAATATTGTTTAATTTTCAAGCTTCACAAAATTAGATCTATCCCTGTTCAGATTCATTAAGTTTTGTATCAGTTGTGCCTGCTAAAAATATCTCTTGATATCTCTTCCAATATGGACTTACTGCCCTTTTTGCCTGAAACATAGCAACCTTCTTTCACTGTCATGCTATGGAATTCCTTTGGCTCCCACCTGTATTAAATCTCCTGTCTTCCTGTGCCCATATATTCTTCTTTCTTGGCTTACTTCCCCATTGTGCTGGAGTACTTCCTCCAGTGCTGTCTATTTTCAGTGCTGTTCATTTGTGTATATCTGAGTTTCAGTCATTCCCCTTCAACCCAAAGAACTTTTCTTTAAGCATTTCTCAAAATACTGATATTTTGGGTAGAATTTCTCTCAGCTTATTTTGTCTGAAAGTATCTATTTTACCTTCAGTTCTTAAAAATTTATGGATTTTGTCTTTTTTTTTTCCTATGGAGGTACCAGTGATTGAACCAGGACCTCGTACATGGGAAGTAGGTGCTCAACCACTGAGCTACATCTGTTCCCCAAAATGAGAGTTGGTTTTTTTCATTTGTTTATTTTGTTTTTAGGAGGTACCAGGGACCAAACCCAGGACCTCATACATGGAAAACAGGCACTCAATCACTTGAGCTACATCCGCTCCCCTAAACTTTATCTTTTACAGCAGCTTTAGGTTTATGGAAAGTTGAACAAATAGTACAGAGATTTTCCATATACCCCCTCTGTTCCACCCCCTGTCCAGTTTCCTCTATTATTAGCATCTTTCATTAATGTGGTACATTTATTACAACAGATAAATAAATGTTGATCCATTATTTACTGAAGTCCATAGCTTACATTAGGTTTCTTTGTGTTAAACAGGTTTCTGGGTCTTGATAAATGCGTAAAATCATGTATCCATCATTATAATATCATAGAGAATTGTTTCACTACACTAGAAATCTCCTGTGTACCACCTAGTCATCCCTCTCTCCTTCCTCTCAACCCCTTGTCAACCACTGATATTTTAGTTTCTCTGTAGTTTTGCTTTTTCCACAGTGTCATATAGTTGGGATCATACAGAGTTAGTAACACTTCCCATACAGTGGGGTCTTATTCAGTAAGAGAAATAAAGTACTGATATATGCTACAACATGGATGAGTTGTGAAAATATGCTAAGTAAAAGAAGCCATACCAAGGGCCATGTACTCTGTATGATTCCATTTATATGAAATGTGCAGTATAGGCAAATCTATAGAGACAGCAAGAAGATTATGGTTGCCTAAGGCTGAGAGGATAGGAGGATTGGGGCATGACAGTTAAAGGGTGTGTAATTTCTTTTGGGGGTAACAAAAACATTCTAAAATAGATTATGGTAATTGATGGCTGGATAGCTCTTTGAATATACTAAAAACTATTAAATTATACCTTTAAAATGTGTGAATATATATATAGTATATAAATTAGATTGCAACAAGCTCTTAAAAAAAAAAGACAACCTAGGACTGGCACACCTCATAGAAGTTCTTGCTTATTTCTTCTCTTTTCTGTGGTCAATAATTCTGTTTGTGGGCAGGTGAGTGAACAAATGGGGAGTGGAAAGAGAATGGTTCCATTCTTTAGCTTTTGGGTTCTTCTTGAGTGGTATCTTCTGCTAAGTCTGTGGTGGCTGAGAGATACACTAGCCATTGTTTATATTTTGTCACCTTTTCCTTAACAGAGGATATTTTTAGGAAAACTTTGAGCTAATGTTAATGTAACCCAATGTTTTTTCACTAGTCCCCATCACTGCCTTTGGGATAAGGAATTGTTACATTCGGTCTTGATCCCTTGGAGGACAAAGGGCTATCCAGCCCATCCTGGTATGGGCCACAAACTGTGTTAAAAATAAGGGCCAAGCCATGATGCCTCCATGGTGAGATGGCACTGGGCCCCCTGCTTGAGGGGGAAAAAGAAAAGCCAGGCAGGTAACCACAAGCCAAGATGGGCTTGGCTGCTCCAGGCTGACGGGATGGCTGTGGCAATATGAGTTTTGCTAAGTCTCCTTTGGCTCAATCTTTTTCCCTCTCCAAGTCTTTCTCTAAGTTAACCCTTTTTTAGTCTGGTTCCACAGCTCTAAGTGCTTTCCCTTAAATATTCATCTCTACCTTCTGTCAGCAGGACTCAGGTAGTTCTCTAGTTCATCAAAATGTAGAATTGAAAGGGACCTCAGAACTCTTAAAATCCAAGCTTCTGCTTTACTCTTGAAGATGCTGAAGCCCAGATAAAAGAAGTGTACTGCCAAAGTTACCCAGAAAATTAGGGTAGAGATAATGGCATTGGTATGATTATCTCCTGACTGCTGGTTCTGTGTTCTTTCCATTTTTGAATGAAGAAAGATCCATACTGCATATAGACATAGGATTCAGAGCAAGTTCCAACCACTCTTTGTGATTGGTACAGCCATAGGATAAACAATAGGTCTTCCAATTTTATAATTTGTTAAGGACTGGGAGGCTACCAGATATCATTGAGTCCAGGCAGTTGTATGGGCATGATAATATGTCATGGCTTTTTTATTTTTATTTATTTTTTAGGTTCCAGGGCCAGGGATTGAACCTAGGACTTCATATGTGGGAAGCCAGCACTCAACCACAGAGCCATACTGGCTCTCCTGACTTGGTTTTTTCATTTGTTTGCTTGTTGTTTGTTTTGTTTCTAGGAAGTACCGAGAACTGAACCCAGGGCCTCCCATGTGGGGTGCAGGTGCTCAAGCGCTTGGGCATATCCGCTCCCAATGGCTTTTTTTTTTTATTAAAAAAAATTAATTGAAGTATATAACTCATACATACACATACATAAACAATAAGTGTATAGTAATAGTTGTGAACTTAGGAAACAAACATATATAACATCATACAGGACTCTCACACCTCACCCTACCGCTAATACTTTGCATTGTTGTTAAACCTTTTAACTAATGATTAAAGAGCATTGTCAAAATATTACTAGTAACCAAAGTGTTTTCCCCAACCCCCATTATTATTATTATCTTTATATCATTTACGTATGAATACACATAAACAGTAAGTGTAGAGTAAAAGTTGTGAACTTACAAAGCAAACATGTATAACATCATACAGGGGTCCTGAACATCAACCCTCCACCAACACCTTGCCTTGTTGTGAGATGTTTGTTACAAATTATGAAAGAATACTGTCAAAAATCTTACTACTAATTACAGTCCTTATATTATTTTGGGTGTATTTTTCCCCCAACCCACCCTATTATTATTTTTAAAATATATATTTTATGACAAAAGTTGTAAACTTATAACACAATCATGCACAAGTGCAGAATTCCCAAAAAACACTCTTCCAACAACACACCACACTGTGGTAGAACATTGGTTATAAATAATAGAATATCATCTGATTGTTACCATGTCCATAGTGTACATTTGGCACACATTTTCCATACTGCCCCATTATCAACACAGTACATCTTTGGCATAGATGCAAGAATATTATATTATTACTGCTAACCACAGTCCATTAGTCACTCCAGTTCTATCTTTCCCATGCTTCTCTACTTTCTCTCCACCCTGCAACAGTAACGTACATTTGCTCTAGCTAACAAAGGACAGTCTTGCATCTGTACCATCAACCACAATTCTCATCCACCTCTTGGTTTACTGTGCTATTCTGTTCCTAGAATATTCTCTAGTATTCTATTAATTGGCATTTACATACCTAGACTACCATTTTCAGCCACATCCCCATTTATAAACTAGTTGTTAGTATGTGTTACCATCAACTCTATACATTTCCACAGTTTTACAGTAAAGATAATTAAAACTGCTACATACATTAAACATCAGTAGTCCATCTCAGTCCTCCTCTTACCTCTTTTAAGAATCCACCACCTACCACCAGGTCTTGAAGCTATTTTCCTACAATTTCTTCTAGAAGCTTTATGGTTATTGTTTTTATTTTTAGGTTTTTTTTTTTTTTAAATCTATTTTGAGTTAATTTTTGAATAAGGTGTGAGATAGGGGTCCTCTTTCCTTCTTTTAGCTGTGGATATCCAGTTCTCTCAGCACCATTTGTTGAATGGACTGTTTTGCCCGAGCTGTGTGGGTTTGACAGGCTAGTCAAAAATCCCTTGACCATACGTGTGGTCTGTTTCTGAACCATCAATTTGGTTCCATTGGTGTATGTGTCTATCTTTATGCCAGTACCATGCTGTTTTAGCCTATATAGCAAGGTAATATAATTTAAAGTCTAGAGAGGAGAGTTCAATTTTCCTTTTTTTAAGGTGTTTCTAGCTATTCAGGACTACATACCCTTCCAAATAAATTTGATAATCTTGTTTTCAATTTTTAAAAAATGCTGGTGGACTTTTTATTGGGATTACATTGAATCTGTATACCAATTTGAGTAGAATTGACATCTTAGTGATATTTAGTCTTGCAATCCGTTAGCATGAAATGTTCTCCCAGTTGTTTAGGCCTTTTTTGATTTAACATTGAGTTGCAGTTTTCTGAATACAAGTGCTTTACATCATTGGGTTATTCCTATTTGAGTTTTATCTGTCATATTTTATTTTCACTTTTAGTTACTTTTATTGATGTAATCTTCATTTCTGGACTCTCTTCTAGGCCTCTCTCTTCTTTCTTTTCTTTTCAGGTCTAGTATACCTTTAGAATTTCCTGAAAATATGGTCTCTTGGTTAGAAATTCTGTCAGTTTCTAAACTGAATATTCTAAACTCGCCTTCATTTTTGAAAGACAGTCTTGCTGGATATAAGATTCTTGACTGGAAATTTTTCTCTTGTAGTATCTTAAATATCACACCACTGTCTCCTTGCATTCATGGTTTTTGGTGAGAAATCAGCACTTAATCTTATTGGGTATCCCTTATATGTTGTGTATTGCTTTTTTCTTGCTGTTCTCAGAATTCTCTCTTTGGCGTTTCACATTCTGATTAGTATGTTTCTCAGAGTTGGTTTATTCAGATTTTTTCTGATGGAAGTATATTGTGCTTCTTGGACATGGACATCTATGTCCTTCAATAGGGTTGGGAAGTTTTCTACCATTATTTCTTTAAATATTCCTTCTGCCCCTTTTCCCTTCTCTTCTTCTTCTGGGACACCCATGACATGTATGTTTGCACACCTTTTGCTGTCATTTAGTTCCCTGAGATCTTGTTCAATTTTTTCCATTCTTTTCTTCATCTCTTCTTTTGTATTTTCACTTTCAGAGGCCATTTCTTCAAGTTTACCAATCCTTTCTTCTGCCTCTTCAAATCTGTTATTATATGATTCCAGTGTTTTTTTAAATTTCATTTATTGTGCCTTTCATTCCCATAAGATCTGCTATTTTTCTATGTATGCTTTCAAATTCTTCTTTGTGCTCATCCAATGTCTTCTTAATATCCTTAATATTTGTAGCCATCTCATTGAATTTATTTAGGAAAGTTATTAGAACATCTATGATTAGTTGTCTCAACTCCTTTATGTCATCTGGAGGCTTATCTTGTTCCTATAACTGGACCATATCTTCCTGTTTCTTGGTGTGGATTTTAATTTTTTGTTGATGTCTTGGCACCCAAGTTACTAGAGTATTTATTCTGGTGCAGGTTTTCTCTTTAGTTTAGGGCTTCTTGCCATTTCTCCCTTGCTGGTTGTGCAGTGGGAACCAAGAATGTAGTTGGTGCTATAAGCTGTGGAGGCTCTAGCTGTCCTCATTGCCCCAGGGACCAATGAAGCTTCTCCCAGCTTTCTCCTTTGCCAGGGGTAGAGACAGAGTCACAGCTGTGTGGACTAATCCCAAGTCATGCAGGCCTAGACTCTAGCTGCCCAGAGAGACTGATGAAGCTTCACATCCCTTTCTCCCCTGCGTGGGGCAGAGATGGAACTGCAGGTATGGACAGCAATTAATGCAGTGTGGGTCCAAGATGACTGTGGTTGTCCTGATAGACTTATAATTTTTCAGTCTGTGCCAGCCAAATGTACCTGCAGTTACCTGGATAGGCTGGTGCAGGGTCCGCCAGCCTCCTCCCTACCGAGGTGGGGCTGATGCCTAGACTGGGGCTGCAGGCTGATCTAGGTGAAAGAAACCTGTCCCTACTGTCACTGTGATTTTTGGTCAGCCCAGCTTCCTGTCAGGCTGGGGGCAGAGTCAAAATCATGGCTACTAGCCTCTTTCTGACCTGGACAAGTTCAAACTTTAGCTGTTCTTAGAGTTATACTCTAGGCAGCTGAATCCACCAATCAGTAGCTGAAATCAGTGGACAACTGTGTCCCCCTCCCCTGTTTTGGGGAAATGGAGTTTCAAATTCCAGCCACAGAGTAACTCCTGGGGTGGCTTGTGCTGCCAAAGTAGGATGATCACTGGCCTCTGTGACTTGGCCATTAATTTCCCGGAGAATCTGGGGCAGGTCCCCCAGCTTCCTCCCTGCCGGAGGTGGGGCTGGGACCTAGGCTAGAGCTACAATCCGATCTGGATGGAAAGAAGCTGGTCCCCACCAGCACTGTGATTTTCAGTTCGCCCCACTTCCCCTCATGCCAGGCACAGAGTTAAGATGGCAGCTACTGGCCTCGTTCTGACTTGGACAGGTTCAAACTTCAGCTGTTTTCAGGATTATACTTTGGCCTGCTGAATTTACTTATGAATAGATTAAGTTGGTGCCCAACCATCTCTTCCTCCCCTGTTTTTGGGAAGTGGAGCTTTCAATTCCAGCTGTGGAACAGCTCCTGAGGTGGCTTCTGCCTCCAGTGGAGGATGGGCACTGTCTTCCATGAAATGGAGCACACTCCTTATGCGTCTTCTCTGCAGATAGGCAGTCTCCTCCTTCCATTCCTTCAAGGATGTGGCAAGATGTTCTCTGGTCTCCTGGAACCCCCAAACAGGTGCCTTAGCTAGCTCCAGATAGCTCTGGGTGTTTACTAACTGCCCTGTAGCAGGAGCTGACTCTAGGAGCTTCTTACTCCGCCGCCATCTTGCTGGTTCTCCTCTCCCAATGGCTTTTTAATCTCCCCAACTTGGATGGGGGGAGGTGGTGAATCATCAGATCTATCTTTGAAAGGAAATGAGAAATTGTTGGTATCGCAGAGGGAATAGCTAATTTGGAATTAGAGGATCTAGGTTTGAGTTATGCCACTTACTGATTGTGTATCTTGGGCAAGTCATTTAAGTTTGCTGACCTTCCATGTATAGGTTTATATAATAGGAATAACAATAACTACCTTGGAACATGGTTGGAAAGATTTGATGAAATGATGGATGTAAAAGCTTCTTGTAACTTGAAAAAAAGGGTGTCGTCAAATGAAAAGCTTGGTCCTGCTGTGTGCCCAGCAAGAAGTGGCCCTTCCAAGTGTGTTGATATGATGGATAGTGCTTATATGGGCAGCACCAGGGACAAGGGTCTGCCAGCACTCCTGATGACTTTCTGTCTTTGTCATTATCCCTAAATAAAATAAAATAAATAAAGCAAATATCCTGTTACATATTTCTTTGAGCATTTGTGTATGTCTGTACAATTCATTACTAGAATTCTCAGGCCAAAGGGTGTGTTCATTTGTAATTTAATTATATATTGCTACATTCTCCTTCCTAGCTGTTATGCTAATTTATACTGCCAACAATACAGAGTTTTTATTTCTCCACACCTTGCCAACACCATGTGTTATCAAACTTTTTTAGCTTTGCCAGTCCCATAAATTTGGCATATTTCTTTGTAGTTTTAATTTGCATTTCTCTTAGACTGACTTTGAGCACTTTTCACATATTTAAATACCTTGTTTATTTTATTTTCTGGTCATGTTCTTTACCCATTATTACACTGGCCTATTGTGCTTATTCATATTGATTTGTAGAAACTATGTATTCAGCAAATTAAATATTATAATAATATTATAATAAGTACTATAAATATTTTTCTCAGTTTGTCAATATCTTTTAGCATGTTTGTGGTACTTTTTGCCATACAATATTTTACATTTTTATGTGTTTAAATTTATCACCAATTTTTATTTTTTATCACCAATTTTTAATGTATGATTTGTGAGTTTTGTATCATACTTAGAATGACCTTTCACTACTATTAAAAAATTCTTCAGTTATCATGATAAGGCTTTACTTTTTTCTCTGTTACTTTTTATTAGAAGGTTACACAAATAAGAGAATCTTAAGAATTTATTTTCCTGAATAACTAGTTCAATTTAGGCTGTTTCATGTAGTGGCAGAAACAATGAATTTGGATTCAGAAAAAAACTCATTTCCAAACAGTGACATTTACAAACTAGTTAGTTACTGTGTACTTGCCTCCTGAATGTTTGTGATTATCTATTAAGATTAAATGAAATAATGTAGGAGAAAGTACTTTTTAAAGTATAAAGCAATTATTTGGAACAGTTTTTAATTTTTGCTAGAATGATCTACAGTTACCTTTCCTTTTTCCTTTCTTTCTTTGTGTGTTTTTGTGTGTGTGCACACAGTTAGTTTTGTGCAGTTAGGCAGTAGGGCACACAGCACAATTTCTATTCTATTTTTCTTTTTAAAAAAAAATTTTTTTTAAGATTGATTTATTTATCCCCCTCCTACACACACACTTTGTTGTCTGCTCTCTGTGTCCATTCGCTGTGCATTCTTCTGTGTCTGATTGTCTTCTCATTAGGTGGCACCGGGAACCAATCTTGGAACCTTCCAGAATGGAAGAGAGGTGCTCAGTCTCTTGCATCACCTCAGTCCCTGGTCTGCTGTGTCTCTTATTGTCTCTGTGGTTTTTTTTTGTTGTTGCATCATCTTGCTCTGCCAGCTCTCTGTGCGTACCACCACTCCATATGGGCCAGCTTACCTTCACCAGGAGGCCACAGAAATCGAACCCTGTACCTCCCATGTGGTAGACAGGAGCCACATTTACTTGCCTATCTTTTCTTTTTTTTTTTTTAAATCTTTGTTCCTTTTTTTTTTTTTAATCTTTGTTCTTTTTTTTTCTCTCCCCTCCCCCCCCCAGTTGTCTGCTCTCTGTCCATTCACTGTGTGTTCTTCTGTGACCACTTCTATCCTTATCAGTGACACCGGGAATCTGCATCTCCTCCTGTTGCATCATCTTGTTATGTCAGCTCTCTGTGTGTGCGGTGCCATTCCTGGGCAGGCTGCACTTTCTTTCGCGCTGGGCGGCACTCCTTACGGTGCACTCCTTGCACATGGGGCTCCACCACGCAGGGGACACCCCTGCGTGGCACGGTACTCCTTGCGCACATCAGCACTGTGCATGGGCCAGCTCCACACGGGTCAAGGAGGCCCGGGGTTTGAACCGCGGACCTCCCATGTGGTAGGCAGATGCCCTATCCATTGGGCCAAGTCCGCTTCCCCCTATCTTTTCAATTAGCAGTCCCTCTTGATCTGAATAACTCTGAAAGGGCAGCTGGAGATCTGACCTTCTGCCTTTAAATTTTCTCAGTGATCTTATGTATATATGCTTCTGTTATTTTTCTCCCTAATTGTTCTCAGTTTTGAAGTGAAATTTGTCTCTAGGAAAAAGCAGACCTCAAAACTGTGAGATTTTCTTTATTGCTTCTTTTTTTTCATTTCTCTCCCCTTCCCTGTCCACCCTTCCCTGCCCCCCCCCCCCCGCCAGTTGTCTGCTCTCTTTGTCCATTTGCTGTGTGTTTTTCTGTGTCCACTTGTATTCCTGTCAGTGGCACCAGGAATCTATGTCTCTTTTTGTTGCGTCATCTTGCTACGTCAGCTCTCTGTGTGTGCGGCGCCACTCCTGGGCAGGCTGCACTTTTTTCACACTGGGTGGCTCTCCTTAAAGGGCGCATTCCTTGTGCGTGGGGCTCCCCTACATGGGAGACACCCCTGCATGGCATGGCACTCCTTGCATGCATCAGCACTGCACGTGGGCCAGCTCATCACATGGGTCAGGAGGCCCTGGCTTTGAACCCTGGACCTCCCGTGTGGTAGGCAGACGCTCTATCAGTTGAGCCAAATCCACTTCCCTTTATTGCTTCTTTATTGCTTATCAGTGTCTTTTCCAAGCCTCCTAGTGGAAGCTGAAAAGGGAAACTTGGACCTCTGGTGAGAGGTTTTCCCCAAGTATCTAAACAAGGAACTTCTAAAAGCTGAATGGTTAGGAAAAGTGGGTAGGACATTTTGAATGATATATAAGGACAGAGAACCAGTTCATTTTAGTTGTACTGAAAGAGTTCAGAGGCAAAATCTTTTGAGAACTATAGTTGGTTTACTCTTAAACAAATGTGACTTCCTATGTCAGTGAGGGAAAATGCCTAGCTTGATCTACAAAGACTCCAAGGACATGTTGAAAGTCTAATAAGTTACAGAAGATCATGTTTGGATTGGATCTTGTTAATAAAATAAAGGAGCTGGGTTAAATGAAAAAGAAGGGAACCCTTCAGCCCAGGGCTATGGACCAGACCCCTCCAGAAGTTTCTATACCTCAGTTTAGAAACTGGAGGTCCACGGTTCAAACCCTGGGTCTCCTTGACCCATGTGGAGCTGGCCCATGTTCAGTGCTGATAAGCGCAAAGAGTGCCCTGCCACACAGGGGTGTCCCCGCGTAGGGGAGCCCCACGCGCAAGGAGTACGCCCCGTAAGGAGAGCTGCCCAGCGCAAAAGAAAGTGCAGCCTGCCCAGGAATGGCGCCGCACACACGGAGAGCTGGCACAGCAAAATGACGCAATAAGAAGAAACATAGATTCCTGAGCCACTGACAACAACAGAAGCGGACAAAGAAGAACACACAGCAGACAGACACAGAGAGCAGACAACTAGGGTAGGGGGAGGAGAGAGGGGAAGGGGAGAGAAATAAAATAAATAAATAAATCTTTTTTTGAAGAAACTGTTTAGAACTGAACAATATTATTTTTGTTTCCATCCTGGTTTAATGAGTTAGTTGAATCCCTTATCTACCTAAAATGTGATTTTTTTTTTTTACATTTGATTATTTAGGTGAATTTCCATACACTGAAATGTATAATTAAATGAATTTTAACAAATTGAAATATGTATTTTTGACTTTGATTTTCCCACTCTAAAATTAAAAATAAAGCAACACGTGGCATCTTAAATCTGAATACTGCTAGGATGTTATTATTACAGAAATTGTGAAGGTCATATTGCTCCACTTTGCTCTTTTGTATGTTGAAAACAGTTTGGCAGCGAGGACTTGATCAATGGTGCTGCCTAGTCCCTTCAGAGATTTTATTTATTTTTAATATAAATGTGACCATTTGTGCTAGAAAAGTAACAGCGAATCTAATTTAGTCTCAGTTTCCTACACTTCATTTATAAATCAATCCACCAGGCAATTATGGAACACCCATTCTGTGCCAGGCCCTTTGCTTTATATCTTTCTCTCCCTCTGTTCCTACCTGGGAGGAGGTAAAGGTGACAAAGGGATGGCCAAGTGCATTTAGAGGGGATTTATACTGAAATGTGAAATTTAGAGAGTGAATTTAAAAAAAAAAAAATTTTTTTTTGAGGTTCTGGGGCCCGGGACTGAACCTAGTACCTTGCATGTGGGAAGCCGGCACTCAACCACAGAGCCACATTGGCTCCCCTGAGTTGGCCTTTTTGTTTGTCTGTTTGTTGTTCACCCCTTTGTCTTTAGGAGGCACCAGAAACCCAACCCGGGACCTCCCATATGTGAAGCAGGCACTCCATGACTTGAGCCACATACACTACCGATAGTCAATTAATTTTTGAGTGATTAGGCGTGAACTAGCTCACCCGTGCAGCTTGAACCGTACCTTTGGTATTGTGATCTGAAGCTTCAGCTGCTGGCTCTGGACTCCAGAAATACAGCTGTACCAGGCTTTGCTTGGACTTAGTGGTGTGCTCCACAGCACCATTTCTTTTGTCTGCTTTTTTTTTTTTTCTTTCTCCTGCTGAGCTTTGGAGAATGCTGTTTAAACTTTATTCTGACTGGGCATTTAAAGCTGTTTTGTTTGTTCGCTATGGCAGATTGTTGTAAACATGGAGGAGGGAGTCCTCAGGTGAGCTCCCAGTGTCTGCTGGGAGAGTCCTTACTCACCAAGAAAGTGAGGCGGTTATCAGGGCCAAGCACAGGGACCTTACATTTCATCGGAAAGGGCAGGTGAAACTTCCTTAGCACCTAGCGGAATGCCTAGCACATATTTATTAAATGGATGGATGAGTGAAGTTTTGGGCAGTTGGCACCAAGGCCCTCTCCTGGCTGTCTGATCTGCAGGTTTCTGGAAGCCTCATCACCCTAAATTCTTGACCTCATTCTCTGTTCAAACCATGTTGCTCTCTCCTGGCCTGCTGCTGACCTTGAGGTATCTTTTGCCCCTTAGTGCCTCAAACCAGCTACACTGAAACTGCCTCCACCTCAGTAACCAGGGACCAAATGAGCCAGAGAAATGAAGAGTCACTTGAGAACTGAATTGGGGTCCTTTACTTTGTCTGTCCTTGTAGTTGTGACTTTTCTTGCTAAAATGCGGAAAAGGATAGGAAACAAATACAGGTGCTAATAAATGCATGTAGAAGAGAGAACTGAGTGTTACTTGTCTAGCCCAGAGTAGTCCCCATGTCTGAGTGCTTATCTTTGTTTTCTGCACATTTCCAGTAAGTGTCAGTTATCCTTTCTTGGCCCTACAGTCGAAAGGCTCTCTGTATGTTTGCTTCAGTTTACCCATAGGCTGTAGGCTAGACTGGAAGACTGGCTCAGTGAAAATGTTTACTTCTCTAATTAAGCAGAATTAAGGTCTGGACTCAAACTGTCTTGGATTGTGCTAGGCATAATTGAGATGCATGGGCTTTGTGTAATAATGTACCTCTAATTGGCTTTGATTAAGTGCAAATTAGGATCACACTTCAGTCCAGTGTGATTTACATTCCTAAGCCCTTTTACTCACTGCTGTACTGTGGGTGGCCGATAAGGCAGTTTTATCAAGGATGGGGTGACAGCTAAGGGCTGGGGATCTGCAGTTTTCCAAAGGTAAAGAGCCTGAATTGAGGCTCCTGCTTCTGACATCTTCTTTTCTATTTCTGATCTCTAGTTGAGGCAAATCAGCTCTAGTCCTCTAAATTCTACAGCATGGGTTCTCAACAAGGGATCTGTGAGCTTGAATTGAAATTCAAAAAAAAACCATTCTTGTGGGGGCGTGTTGGTGTGGGTGTGATGTATTTATTAAATAGTACACAGTACAGTGTGGACTTAGTAAGGGGTCCGTGGTTTTCACCCTGACTGGCAAACGGGTCCATGAAATAAAAATGGTTAAGAACCCCTGCCATAGCCTATTGAATGGACTGGGGGAAACTATAAACTACAATGTAAACTATAATCCTCGTGGTGCAGCAATGCTCCAAAATGTATTTACCCAATGCAGTGAATGTGCCACAATGATGAAAGAGGTTGTTGATGTGGGAGGAATGGAGGGTGGAGTAGGGGTGGGATATATGGGAACCTCTTATATTTTGTAATGTAAACTTTTTTATGATCTATGTATCTTAAAAAAAAAAGACAATTAAAAAAGAAAGTTCTCTATAAAAAGAAAAAAAAAAGAACCCCTGTTCGAGAGTCTCACCACTTAAGATTTGGGAGGCTTGTCTTAAAAAAAAAGTGAATATAGGAGTTTGCCTTGTGAACCTCAGACCTAAAACCAGTACCAGGCCTTGGCTATCATAATATCATGACACCTTTTTTACTCACTGACCACTATTTCATAAAGGAAACAACTGGTGGGAAGTTTTCTCCCAAGAGTTCCCAGTATTGGGGGTATGAGACAACAGATTACTACAAAGTAGCCATAATTCTACACCCATCTTCCTCCCGGATTGCTTTGCAGTGTTCAAAGGATAGGTCTTTGGCCCTGGACTTTGATGAGCCTGGATAAAGAGGAGTGTGACATATTTCCTCTTGCTTGTAAATACTCCAGATCTGTAGCTGAAAGTCTTCATGACCAGATAAAGCAGTAGTAGCTGGCTTCAATTGCTGTCAGCTCCTACTCCTGGGCAGGTGAAGTTTGGCAGGTGGAAATGCCTCTGGTTAGTGGGAGCCTAGTCAATGGGCCACCAGAGTAGGAATGTGACCAGGTGTTTATCATCCTGTAGGCCATCATTTGCCTTAGAGCAGGGGTTCTTAGCCAGGGTCCATGGACCAAAGATTTTAGGAAGGTCTGTGAGTTTGAATTGAAAAAAAATCAACTCATTATCGTTATTTTCTCTGACCTCTAACTGAAATCTAGCATTTCCTTCACGTATGAATGTATGCAATAAGTCAATTACAGTAGTATTCATTTCACCTAACTGGCAAAGGGGTCCATCAGAAAAGGGTATGAGCCCCTGCCCTGGAACGTGTTTCTCTAGATTTTCTCACATTGGCTCAGGGCTTTGACCAAAAAATAATATGAAGAAAAGACTTTTTCACACTGGCGAGAGTGCTACCAGTGTGCCAGGACCTATGGGAATGTGGTTAGGAAGTGTGCAAAGTTAAATATTCATTGCACGCCCTTGTGAAAGAGTCTCCCAGACCATCACAGACGGACTCCTTGAGCTCGTCATCTTCCAAGAAGGTTGGATCGTAAACATATTCAGTCTCAAAACTCAGGCTTGGGCTTACCAGAGTGAGAAGGCAGCATATTTAGACAAGTTACACTATAGAAACCGTAGCCAAGGGGAGAGATGACAGAGCATGCTTTCAAACCCCTTTAGACCACATTCATTCATTTATTCACTGAGAAAATGTCCATGAGCCATGTACTGAGTCACACTGGAAATGCAACTAGTAATAAGCTATGGTCTCTACCCCTAAAAAGCTCTATGTAGTTGGGGAACAGACCTGTATATAGATAAATTACAACCAAATGTGGTATGCTTTGTGGCAGAAATACGGAAGCATATGGTGGTGGGCTGCCATGGGGGAAATTGTCTGCCATGCTGCATTGGTTCCGAGCAGCTGGGAGTCTGCCTGAGGACCATGTGCTGTTCCAAAAAAAGTGTACTTGTCAGTTCTTTTACTTGTGTGGGACCAGCACATGGATGTCTGAAGAAAAAACAGTAATAACAATAGCAACAACAATAATAAAATAATTATTAATGTTTGTTTGAGGGCCCACTGTATGCCAAATACTGTTGTGCTTTTTGTGCATTTACTCATTTAATCTTCACAACATTTCTAGTAAATAGGTACAATAATTAGTCCTAGTTTAAAGGACTAAACTGAAGCTTGGTGAGATTAAGTAACTTGCCAAAGACCCCACCGATGTGGAGGAACTAGGACTATTACTATCCATCAAGGTGTAATTGGATGTGAGTCAGGAACTCTGGGCTGTAGTGCTGACGCTTCATGGATTGACTGCACACTCTTCAACAGCTCTCCTCCTGCCTCTGCCTTAGTTTTCCCCACGGCAGATGAGGGTACTCAGCAAGCTGCTTGAACCACTGAAATAACAGGGGCTGTGGATGGAGGAAAATAAGGTCTTTTACTGCTTGCTGTTGCTACACTCTGTTATGAATTTGGTGACCTTGACGTGCCAGTTTGCCAGCCCTAAAGTAAGCGAGGTTGATCTTTGTTAGTCTTGTTGACCTATGTACTTGATTCCAGAAAACCTCTTAAAGAAAGACTGTGTTCTTCTTTCTCAGGAATGGCCCTGGAGAAAGGGTGCCCGGTTATCGAGTATAAGGGCTTTGTCCCAGAGCTATTTCTGCTGCAGATCCTTCTAGCTCTAGACAGGCATGCATTTCCTATTTCAGACCCTCAGTCAGGCTTTGTTAGCACATGTGGGCTTTTAAACAACATCTTGTAAAAGACCTTGACTAAGGTAAATTCTCCCTTATTCCTGGTGGTTTAGGGAGGCTGCTTCCTTTTCTGAGGAGAGGAGCCAAGTCCAAGGCAACCACAAAATATGACCTAGCAGAGGACCAGGACAGTTCCCTGACAGTTTTTAATGCAGAAATGCTTAGAAGAGAGCTACCACCCCACCTGCCAATGGTCTTAACAGGCATTATACCCAGCCTGGGGACAAAGTGCTGTACTCAGAGCCACTAAATCCTGGTCAGGCCCAGATACCAGCTGATGCTATGTTATGCAGTGTGCCCTAACTTTAAGGGGAGCCTTGGTCCAGATGGATTGAGGAGGATTGGGGAGGAAGGGGAGAGGCTGAGGATGAGGGAACTCATGCTTAGAATTTATATGTCATCCAGTAAAGTATTTAAAATTACCAAAAAATAAAAATAAAATAAAATTACCAGTGTCAGCTTTGGGCAGCAATTCATCAGTGCCTTCCATTTGGTTCGGACCATGCACACCCCATCACCCTGCCTACCCGGCCCGGCACCCCATAGTTCACTCGTTGGAATGCCTTGTTTCAGACTCTTATTGTTGTCTGATCCTTCTAATCATATTCTGGAACTTTCATTTTGACCTTGAGTTATATTTCCAAGTACTAAGCATTACATAGGAGAGTCTGCAGCCACCACGACTCAGCTGTAGGGGGGGTGGATGGTGGAGTGCTGACTCAGTAAATTCCCACTCATGAAAAAGGCCTTCAGACCATTTTCAAATTTCTTCAAATGAGCCTGGTTTGATTTTTAGGTTCCCTCTTGCTCTTTGCTTATAATTTCCCAGCAGCAGACAGATGTTAACCTCCGTGGGCATTACTGCAATATGAAACCACTCTGCTCTCTGAAAGCAAACAAACTAGCTTTAATGGGTTTGCTGGCAGCTGGCAACTAAAGGGTTAAAAGTTTTAGCAGGCAGACTGGCCAGCAGGAGTTAGTGGTGTGGAGTAAGAGGGACGCCAGGCTGTCTCTAAACTTTTTGGCCCTCCCCAAGTACAGAGATGAAGGAAGAGCCTCTATAAATCACTGGAGATTAGAGACCCTGTTCTTGCCGACTCCGCAGGGTTGCACTGCTTAATGTCAAAGCCTCACGTATTACTTTAACAGCACTCCTTTTCTTTATTAAATCCACTTTGAAAAAAAAAAATGATGATCTTTCCAGTAAGGGGGAGAAGGCTAAAAGGATTTAGAAAGTATCTGCTATGTTACGTTATAGAGACTAATAACTGTTTAGGGAGTAAGTAACATTTTTGCACCATCTTAAGCCATAAAAATGAAAAAAAAAAAGTATAAATGTCTGTTCTTTAAAATCACTTTGTTTGAACATTCATTTTGCCCTATGTCCTTGCCTTTAGGTTTCTTCAAAGTGGGTGAGTTCAGAAACTGGAACAGGAGGTGTGAGTGCTAATGACCAAAAGATCTTGGCATGCACTCTAAGCTTATCAGAAACTAGAGTTTTGGGGTAAATGCTGTATGGGTGTGCACACACATTTGTGCACACACATTTGTGCACATGAAGAAAGCACTGGAGAGGAAACGAGTTCTACTTTTATACTTAAACAAAAAATGCAAACTCTGTATTCCACTGGAAGCTGAGATTGAACGTATCTCCTTCATCTGACTTTAATGAAGACATATTTTAAGCAGCTGCACCCATGTCAGATGTCATATTTTGGCTCAAAACTTCCACCTTCTGAGTGGGAGAGTTCTTCAAACTTGAAAGTTGGTGGTAATTATAAACTAATTGGGGTTCTCAAGGCAAAAGTCTGATTGTCACAAAACTTAAATTAAAAACTAACATGAATGAAATGAGAATGGCCATGAACTGATCATTGTTAAAGCTGGTGATAAGTATATTGGGATTCATAATACCATTCTCTCTACTTAAATATATATTTTTTAGATGCTTTGTAATTGAAAAATAATAAATCCGTTTAAGTAAAGTGCTTAATACTCAGTAAAAACTAAAAATAAACCACTGTGAGTTCAAATATTAAATCACCAATTATAGCATTTTTATTTATACTTTGAAAGGTATCTTAAGATAAAGAAAGACTGCACAGAAAATTTGGGATCCTCTCATTTGTTTACTATCCATTAGAGCCTGAAGGTGCTTTCTCTTTTTCCATTTATGTCCAAATGGCCATAACTAAACAGAAATTATTTCAGGAAAGTAGGATTCCCTTATAAAAAGCCCATCAAAAAGCTTTCCAAATCTTGGGAACAAATGTGGTCAAGGAACTTTTTCAGTTTGACTAGTTTAGCCAAGCATCCACAAACCAAGTTCATTTTGTTTTCAGGGTTCTACTTGTTTATTCAGCAAACATTTCATGAACATCTACTATGTCCCAGGCACTTCGCTGGCTGCCAGTGACTAAGAAACAACAATAACTGAATGAGCCACTTACAATTTTAAATGTAAATTTAAATATAGAGAGCTCAATATAAGGGAGGCATGAAACCTTAAAGGCCACTTTTTCAATTCTGCTGTACTACATGTGGGAAAAGAATTGAACTTTCTTTCTTTAGCTCCCAGGTTATAACTTGGTGGAGGATTCTAAGATTTGAGATAAACTAGGTACCCTTTTTAAAGTGATTCCTAGATTGGAATGGTGTTGTTTGCATCTGCATTTTGAAGCTTGGATGGCGTTTATACCTTTAAAATGTGATTCATTTTTGCCAGGAAAAAATGGCTTGTTTTGCAACACTTCCCATCCAAAAGCTTACAAGTCGCAGCTTTTTATTCTGACAAACAGCTTGAAGGTATCACCTCTGCAGGCTCCTGACACAATGAATTGCGGTTCTTCATTTAAGGCAGTTTGTGCTTGGAGTATGCTTTCATGTGTTTAGGACGGATGCCCAGTTTTAAAGTAGCAGCTCTTAAAATAGCTGGAAATGGATGTGGAGTTTGGGTTTGGTTGAAATGGGGTTGCTGGTGCCGGCATGTATGTTTGGGTGTGCATGCCTGTGCTGCTGCGATTAGTGATAGAGCAATTTACACAGGGGTCCATTGTGAGGAGAAAATTAAAGGCATGGAGGGGAAGGAGGAAGAGGGAGGGAGTATTGCATCCAGTGATCCTGGAACAGTTGCTCAGACCAGCATTTAGTGTTTTATTAGGAGAGAACAACTCTATAAAAGGAACAAGAGTTTCAATCATTACAGAGTGGGGCGACAGGAGGCAGCTGCCAGCATGACTTTGAAAACCCTTTCAGATCCTAGAAGAGTTGCCACATATAACGTGCTGCAGCTGCTGGGATCATTTAGGAGAAATGCAGCACTTGGCACCCACCCACCCCTGCAGGGGATGGGATTCTAGGATCACCTCAATGTTTTCTTTAGATGAGTTCCAACCCCACCCTTCCCCTACTTTCCTTCCTTGCCATGGAACCTTCTCACACAAGTTCTTGTATTTCTCCTTTTTTCAAGTATTAATAGGCTTGTGGATAAGTAAGAGAAAAGGGCAGTCCCCTAGTTCAATTTGAAAAGAAAGGAAGGTCCATACACTAGGGATTGGACAGGTGAGGCCAGGTTGGGAGAATAGAGAAGATCCCCTAATGTCATGCCAAGTATTTATACTTTAATGAACAAATAAGTTTCCATTGAATTGAAAACTATCACTTATGTTATATCGTGTAGGTTATAAAGTATATAAATTTCATCTTTCAATCTGCCTGGGATCTCTGTTCTACATCAATGTATAGAATATTTTGCAAAATGAAAAATCGCCAATTAATTCATATAAAGTTAAGCAATAATCAGTGAGCATATAAGCAAGAAAAAAAGTCATTTATGGAGGGTTTTTTAAAAATAATTTTTTCTATTAGGGAAGTGAGATTACAAAGCAATCATGTAGGGAAACGGACTTTGGCCCAGTGGTTAGGGCGTCCGTCTACCACATGGGAGGCCCGCAGTTCAAGCCCCGGGCCTCCTTGACCCGTGTGGAGCTGGCCCATGCGCAGTGCTGATGCGCGCAAGGAGTGCCCTGCCACACAGGGGTGTCCCCCGCGTAGGGGAGCCCCACGCACAAGGAGTGTGCCCCCTAAGGAGAGCCGCCCAGCGGGAAGGAGGGAGCAGCCTGCCGAGGAATGGCGCCGCCCACACTTCCCGTGCCGCTGACAACAACAGAAGCGGACAAAGAAACAAGACGCAGCAAAAAGACACAGAAAACAGACAACCGGGGGAGGGGAGGGGAATTAAAGAAATAAAAAATAAATCTTTAAAAAAAAAACAAAGCAATCATGTAGAAAGTGGACTTGGCCCAATGGATCGGGTGTCCACCTACCACATGGGAGGTCCACGGTTCAAACCTGGGCCTCCTTGACCCCTGTGGAGCTGGCCCATGTGCAGTGCTATGCGTGCAAGGAGTGCCCTGCCACGCAGGGGTGTCCCCTGCATAGGGGAGCCCCATGTGCAAGGAGTGCAAGAGCCACCCAGCATGAAAGAAAGTGCAGTCTGTCCAAGAATGGTACTGCACACACGAAGAGCTGACACAACAAGATGACGCAACAAAAAGAAACACAGATTCCCAGTGCTGCTGATAAGGATAGAAGTGGTCACAGAAGAACACACAGTGAATGGACACAGAGAGCAGACAACTGGGCGGGGAGGGGGGAAGGGGAGAGAAACTAAATAAAAAGTAAATCTTTAAAAAAAAAACAATCATGCATTATGTGTAGAATTCCCATACATCACCCCTCCACCAACACCTTGCATTGTTATGGGACATTTTTTACAGATTATGAAAGAACATCATCAAAATATAACTACTAACTATGGCCACAGCTTGAATTTGGTATATTTTTTTCCACACCCCCCTATTATTAACACCATGCATTAGTATTGTACATTTGTTATAGTTCTTGAGAGAATACTCTCATATTTATACTGTTAACCACAGTCCATCATCTACCACATGGTTTGCTGTTATACAGTTCCTTGCCTTGTACAATCCATCCAAAGTGGACATTTGGTAGTTCTCACTTTCATCACAGAGTTGTGTAGTCATTACCTCAGTAAGTTTTTGGACATTTTCCTTAGTCCAAAAGAAAAAATCCCATGTCCTCATATTATTGACCCCTTAGCATTGATATAGTACCTTATTTGGACTAGAATAAGAATATTGCAATAATGCTGTTAACTATAGTACCTAAGTTACATTAACTGTATTTTTCTATGGGCGGTATTTTTGACAAATGTATTGTTTGGTATGTGTATTTAGTTTCTAAGAAAGATATCTCAAATAAGTGCCAACTACTGCTAAAATTTGGCAACCAGAGAGCATCTATGAACTCATATGCTGTGAGCAAGCTCAGAGTTAACTAGTATTTTAGCAACAAATATTATTGTTGTAATCTTGAAAGAGATGTGGCCCCATCCTCACCAGAGAACAAATTGAGAGACAGTTAGGGGATGGCTGGGATGTGGAGTAGTCATAGTTGTATAGTTAGAGGGATACTAGAAATCCTTTAGGCTGGAAAGTGGAGTAGTCATAGTTGTATAGTTAGAGGGATACTAGAAATCCTTTAGGCTGGAAATCTCAGAGTTTGAGAAAAATCCACTGCCCATACAATTCAAGAAATTGTGATAAATTCTCTCCTTTTTCACTTCCCCCACCCCAACTTAAAAATTATTCCCGCTTTTACTAATGGTAGAGATACAGAATTCTCAGATATGTCGAAATGGAGAAAAAAAGTTAAGATCCTTTCATCCAAGCCTCCCAGCTCATTTTCAGGGTGAGAAACTAGGATCCATAGAACTTCATCAGGAAAAGGCAGAACAAGGTCTTCTAATTCTGTCACCTGGAAGTGGCAGCTGTAGGGAACTATCTCCAAGATATCAAATCACAACATTCCTGTAGCTGCCAAGTGACTTAGAATCAACAATGATCACGTATAAAAGAGAAAAGACCGTTACTTGTGAGATGATCTGAAGAACAACACATTCATAAACTTAAATTCCATTATATGTGGCAAGATTCAAGAGGTCTAGATGTAGCAACTCATTTTGCTGGAAAGTAGATTGTCATGTCTGTGGTCAAAGTAGTTAGGTAATGGATTAGAACGTTTAATTCTTGCTTCTTCCCATCACCAAAATAAGTTATTAAAAAAGAAAATAAATGTACAGAAGAGATCCCAACTATTATAATTAATTCATAATGGTGTTATTCTGTTTGAAAAGAGAACTGAAATGTAGTATCTTATGCTTTTATTCTGGACCCACAGATACATAGTAGAAATTAGAGTGCCACTCTCATAGGTCTTGTACCTCTTTATATAAAGGCCAAGAAACTTCCCACCCACCTAATAATCACCCATACTAAGTATCTTTAAACTTTCAATTAATTCATAAAAGGAACAAACAGAGTTATGCTAGCCATAGCATGGTATTTGGAATTCTTTTTGTTATTTTAAAATTCCACACTGGTGGTAAGAGTTGAGAAGGTTGGAGGAGGATAAGAAATAGAGAACTTGTATCTAGTGCTATTAATGTGCTGTTCCAGGTGGTGGGTAAACTGGCCCTGAAAAGCCCTGAGTCATTAACCAGTTGAATTTAGGCCCAGGCCGGGTGGCAGAAATGCCTAATCCCACTGGGGACACCTCTTCTTCATCTCTATTGTCTTTATATTGTGTCAGGATTCTCAGGACAGTGTTGTGATTTAAACACCATAGGGTAATCTCTCTGCTCTCTGCCAGTCTCCATCCAATCCCAGTCACTGGGCTTCAGCTTGCATTTGATGCAGCAGGGATTTGGAATGAGATCAGTCTATTCCAAGCCTCGTCAGACAATTTCTTATGAGATTTCTGGTTCACTTTTATTCTTGAATCTCTGCCCCTAAGACAGTTCTCTCTGATCCTATGGTGCTTTCAATATGGCAGGTCAGTTAAGCATTCAGCCACCTCAACAATTCAGAAAACAAAGACTGCCTTCACCCATGTGACCAAAACCTTTGATGACATCAATACTCATGACTGCAGCTGACAGGAATGTCTTCGTGTCATATTATGGAGGAGACAAGCTGAGAATCCCACTTCTAAATAGCCCCTTCTGGGTGATGAAGTCTTGATTGGGGAATGTGCTTACCTTGAGTTTTATCTCTGAACCTTTGGAGGACACACTCTCTAATAAGCTGCCTGAGATGGGCAATCCAGACAAGGAATTCCCTTTAAGTGGGTCACAACATCTGGAATGATCATGCTGGATGACTACGCTGCCTGGTAGGCAGCCCCTTTCTTCTTTCCTAGAACTTAATTCTCAAGTGAAGTGGTTTCTAAGGAGCAGGTGATGGCGGCAAGGAGGTGTTGTTGATGGAGACTTCTGCCAAAGAGCATTCTGGCTCCTGGAGGGAAGGGTGAGTGGAGAACACCTTATCGCTGGGACTAACAATACCCCAGTATTATCCCCAAGACAAAGGACAGACTGAGCAAGTTTGGTCAGAACAGTAGCTGTCTTTGTCTATGAGGTAGTAGTGAAGCTTCCTTTGCTTCTTTACCTGGCATGGTAAAACCTGTTTCTGATACCTCTCAGTTAAAACAAAAAACAAAATTAGTCTTGTTGAGATGTCTGTTATTGCCATTTGAAATTTCCATATAAATCACAATTTTTAAAAAGATTTATTTATTTATTCCCCCCACCCCCTTGCTGTCTGCATTCACTGTCAGCTCTGTGTCCATTTGCTTTGTATTCTTCTATGTCTGCTTATCTTCTCTTCTCAGCTTCTTTTTCGGAGGCACCGGGAACCAATCCTGGGACCTCCGACATGGGAGAGAAGCATTCAGTTGCTTGAGCTACCTCAGCTGCCTGGTTTGTTGTGTCTCTCAATGTCTTTCCTCTGTGTTTCTTTTTTGTTGCATCATCTTGTTGTGTTAGCTCATGGCACAGGCCAGCTTGCCTTCACCAGGAGGCTTCCTATATGGTAGACGGGAGCCCAATCACTTGGGCTACATCCACTTCATGAAATCACAATTTTAAACGTAAGTTACTCAAACAATGCCTGCATTAGTCCAAGAGGGCCGTGAAGTTTCTCTTTCTGTTCTGAAGATGAGTTTTGTTTTGCTGATGACACTAAGTAAAATGACCTGGCTCAAAATTTCTTCGTTAGGGACACAGATGAATTTCACTGTATGAGGCAGCACACATCTGCCTGCACCACCCTCTCAGTCCTCATCAGGTCACTGGGTCCTTCAAGTTCCTGCTGGTTACCTTGGGTAGCCCTAATGACACTCTGATGGGACAAACCTCCCTTTGGAAAAAAGGCAATTTCTCACAGAGGTACATCAAACAGAATACTTCTGCCTAAGCCATGATATCAGCATCACCTTCAGCCAAAGTTACAGTCCTCATCCTGAATTCTTTCCCTCTCTTTTGCAATTATTACTGTGTTTCTATAGGAAGGAGATGAATTTACTAGAATATGTTTCTACCATTTTGTCTGGCTTATTCATTTATTCAACAGAAATTTATTAAGCACCAAAGTCAAACCTTAAGGAACAAGTTGAAATTAGGCAGCAGTAGAAAGGGAACAGCATGTACAAAATGTATGAAGTCCATAGGTGAGAGAACTCAGAGCACAAATAGCATCATTTCATTCAAGAAGGCCAGGACATAGGGCATAAATGCTTAGAGTCATAACAGATGAGGTGAGAGAAATAACTGATCATGAGGACTTTGGGTGTCATGCTCTGGAACATTTTAATTTTATCCCAAAAGCCTTGAGGAGCCCTCATGAAATTCTAAGCAAGGAAGTATGTGTGCTGCAGAAAGAATACTTTGTGGTCTTTGTTATTTATTTCTTAGGAGGTATCAGGGATTGAACCTGGCACTCTCACTCATTCCCACTTCCATGTCTACATTTCTCCATCCTCCCACTCACCCCTGTCACCCTTTCTATAGGAACAGAGATTTCAGTGCTCTCATGTACAGGCTACCTTCCAGATGAAAGTAGTTATATATCATAGTTTAGAACTTAGAAAAGTTGCAAAAGTTGATTAAACTTGGGATAAAATATTTTAATTAATTACTTAATGACAACACATGGTAATTTCAAAGCATCTTTCTTCAGAAGTCTTGGGATTCTTTACCAAAATGATCTCATTAATACTTGTGCTACTTATGTGAAACAGTTAACCTGTTTCAACATTTGTATTTCACATACAGATATCAGAGAGCCAGAGACATTCAGTTACTTGCCTGTGGTCACACAGCATGCGAGTGATCAAGGATAAGGAACAATCCAGGTGGTAACAAGACTGAAATGTTTTGGCTCTGACAGCATAGTTCAGCAAAAGGATGTTGGTCCTAAGATGAGAAATGCAGCTTAGCCTTCAAGTCCCACTGCTGTCCCAGGAGAACTGTATTTTCTACTTTCCTGAATTCTACTATGACAGGTTTTTTTTTTATTTAATGATTTAAATTTATGTGTGTATATGTTCATGAAAATATGTGGCTGCTCACAGATACATATATAGAAGATGAAAGAGAAAAATGGACAACTTATAATTACAGATATTTTTGTTCATCTGGTATCCAGATGATCTCCCTTGATTCTGACAGTTTTGACAAATCAGTTTATTAAAATTGTAAATGTAACCCAGAGCTGTTTAGTACAGTACTAAGCAGAAGGTGCTTTCTCCTTACATTATACTTTGTTATTGCAGTATTAGAAATAAATACAGCTTATACTTAAAGGACAAAACAGCCAGTCTTCTAAAAGAAAGCAAAGATGTAACTTGCCAGATCTATTCCCAGTTGGTTTAACCATCTCAAGACTCTAAAGATATTTTCAGGGAGCTTTGCCCTTGATCAGGCACAGAGAAGCATCCGGTCCTCATGTTTCCCCCTTCAATTTCAGGTTTCTGAAAGAAAAATTCCAAAGAGAAGACTTGGTCCTTCCGCCCCCAGAAGGTATTATTCAAGTGACATTTGGGGAAAGAAATTAAGTTTTAATTTGGGGTATATAAACAGGATTCTTTATAAACTCTTTTGAAAAGTCTGGGACAGCAAGAAATAATGGAAAGGGAAAGCAAGATGAGAATAATGATTAGCCATCTTAAACATAGAGGAGAAATGTACAAAATGGGAACTCTCTTCAGTCTCTGAAAATAGGGAAAATAATTCCTTTTTTCCCCCCATCAAATGCTAAAGGAAGTTGAGAAGTTTTTATTTCATATCTGATTAGCTTTAATTGGCAATGCCTTCTACCCCTGATTCTGCTTATCCACCTTTCCACTTCCCCATCTCTTCTAGCTTCTGCTCAGGAGTCATTTTTAAGCCATTTATGACTGGACATCTTAATCTTCTTTGTGCCTTGTACCTTGGCAATTGGTAAAACCTTTGGACCACTTCTAAGGATCTTTTTTTTAAAAGATTTATTTTTATTTTATTTCTCCCCTGTCCCCCAACCTCATTGTCTGCTCTCTGTGTCCATTCGTAGTATGCTGCCTTTGTCTGCTCATCTTCTCTTTAGGAGACACCAGGAACTGAACCCAGGACCTCTCATGTGGGAAAAAAGCACTCAATCACTTCAGCCACCTCCGCTTCCTGCTTTGTTTTGTCTCTCGTTGTGTTTCCCCTTTGTGTCTCCTTGTTGCCTCAGCTTGCCATGCCGGCCCATTGCACCAGCTCGCTGTCTTGTTCTTCTCTAGGAGGTACTAGGAACTGAACCCAGGACCTCCCATGAGGGAGGTGGGTGTCCAAATGCTTGAGCCACATCTGCTTCCCTCAGGATCTTTTTAAATGTGTAAAATAAAATGTATGGGACTATAAATGCCCAAGCATTTATGATCTGGTGATATATATGGGGTTTTTTTGTCATAATTTATTGTGATAAAACATATGTAACATGCAATTGACTATTTTAACTATTTTTAAGTATACAATTCAATGGCATTAATTACATTCAAAATGTTGTCCTACTATCATCATTATTTACAGATTTTTCATCACTCCAAACAAAAACTCTGTATCCATTAAGCAATAACTCCTCATCCCCCCATTCCTCTGCTTACTCCAGTTGGTTAATGTAAGTGGACTCATACCATATTTGCTCTCTTTTTGTCTGGCTTCTTTCACTGTGCATAATGTGTCCAAGGTTCATCCATGTTCTAGCATGTGTCAGCACTTCATTCCTTTTTATGGCTGAATAATATTCCATTATATGACTATACCATGTTTTCTTTATCCATTCATCTGCTGATGGACCCTTGGGTTATACTTATTTTTGACATAGTAAATACCCAGAACTAATCACTATTATAATTTCAAAACCATGATGTATGTTCATCAGAGGTCAGCAAACTATGACCACAAACCAATTTTTTTTCTTTTCTTTTTTTTTTCATATGGTGGGAAGCCAGTGCTCAACCACTGAGCCACATCTGCTCCTCTGAGTTGTTTTTTGTTTGTTTGATTGTTTGTTTTTCTGTTTTTAGGAGGCACTGGGAACTGAACTGGGTCCTCCCATGTGGTAAGCAGGTGCTCAACTGCTTGAACTATATCTGCTCCCCTAGACCTATTTTGTAAATAAAGTTTTATTGGAACACAGCCCTGCTCATTAATTTACATATTGTTGATGTCTGCTTTCATGCTACAACAGAAAAGCTGAATTGTTGCAGCTGATATTGTACGGCCTGCAAAGCCTAAAATATTTGCCATATAGCCCTTTACATGAAAAGTTTGCTGATTTCTGCTGTAAATTGTAGCCTGTGAAATGAAAATACTAGATTCTATTGGTGATAGTCATAGATACTGTTAACTACTGTTTGTTGCCTATGTTGATCTTTTAATATAAGTGCTAAATTTCACTTAGAGATTAGTGGAAATACAGGTGTAATTTTTTGCCATCCAAATCCACAGACCATCTGAATTCTATCCATGGATCCTTGGGAACATTTGAACCCAGGTTAAAAACCTCCAAGTTGGATTACAATGTAAAGGCTCTTTCAGTAAAAAGAAACAATTCTTCTACAATGTGAAAAATCTGCTCCCTTTCCATCCCTTTCACAAATTTATGTATTGCAATTTACAATTTATATAAGCTAAATGAAAAAAAAGACAGTCATTCCTAGAATTAGATAAATCAGGGCCACTTTGGATTCTTAACCCCATCCCTGCTGCAAAGACACACTGTCTTTGCCAGGGAAAGGCTAGTTCTGTCAGATCATGAGATTCTTTGAATATAAAATTGGCCCATTACCACTGCCCTGTCCCACTCTTACCCTGCCTGGAGAAAGAGCCAGATTTCCCCCCTCCCCCACTCCCTCGTTCTCTCTGGTCTTTTCTCATCTTGTGTCTTAATGTTGCGTCAAGACATACCATGGAGTCTGACTGCCATTTATGTGGCTATGATGTCTTATTCTCCAGAGACAGCTTCAAGTACTCAGCAATAACTCATGTCTACTTAATGTGAAAATTGGTACCAGCTAATAGAATCTTCAACATGCTAAACACACATCCTAATAATGAAATGCAAATTTTTTCTGCTATTTCAGTAGGGTCATTTTTAGGCCCTTAACTTGAGGGCTGTAATATCCTCTTTTGGATCTGTGAATTGAGAAGTGGGTATTAAAATCTATAGAGTTTTCTTACACTAGAGCCCTAGGCTGTCATATTTAATCCTTACAATTTATTTAATCTTTGCAAGTTTTGTTATTCCCATTTTGTTGCTAAGAAAACTAACACGTAGAAAGTTTAGGTTAAAACTCTTTAACTTTAGGTGAAAATTTAAAAGTAGTAACAGAATTTGAGTATTTTTCCCCCTTTGAGAGGAAAAAAACCTTTATTTTACCTGACCCTTTATTTGCTGGATCAGTCCTGGCTCCTGGGGTGTGTTTTTAGCTAAGAGAAGCCTGTGGTAGTTCAGACTCTGTTAGAGACAGGCCATGAGATGGAACAGTTCTGCAGTAAACTCAGAAGATCTAGAGTCTAGATCACTTCCTAAGTGACTTATGAAATAAGGGTTTTAAGAGAGAAGATGGTCTATAAGGCACCTTCTAGTACCATCTAACTACCTGTGGTTCTAAAATATTTAATGCAAAGGCTAGTTGAGGCAGCTCAACTTGTGTGGGCTCTCAATCTGCCTTTTGCACCAGCTATCAAAGGTGAAGGCTTACCCAATAATGGGCTTCTGAGATGGATCGGCAAGCACTGTAGCCCTCATCCTGTGCGCTGAGCAGGTCTGCTGATGCAGCAAAGCTGGGGTAGTATTGATTGTCAAACAGTATTTGAATGTCATCTTATTGAGACAAAATGAAGAGGATTTATGGGGAACCATAGCTCGTTAGTCACACTGCTACAGGAGACCCAGTCTGTGGGCATCTGTCTGAGCTGCCTAAAAAAAGAAAAAATTAGTCCTTCATCTACAAGAGTTGGGAAAGAATGTAAACAAGCTTCTATGTTTGGGGACACAGCAGCAGCCTGGAACTTCTGAACTGTCAGAAAAATATCCAGTGGGTGACAAGGAACACATGGACTTCACTGAGCTATTCGTGCTGTAGATTTAATAGTTTGAGTTCTGATCTAGATTCAGCTCCATCTCTGCTTGGCTTCCAGGATCGTGATTTGAACTGGCAGCTTTCCCACCTGTTGTTAATTGGACTTTGGTGCTTTCTCCCTCTGTTGTCATTTCTCACTGCTGTCCTGGGCTTCTATTTTAGGGGAGGAGTGCAACGGCGTGTAACCAGCCCACAGGGAGAGGGCCCAGGCCCTTTCTTCCATTGACTATTTCTGGTTCTACATGGCTAGGATGGCATTGGTGAACCCCCCCACGCCATCCCTTTTTCGTTGCTTCTATATTGAGCACTTTATCCTACCATGCTATAGTTTTCTGCTGACGTTTCTGACTTCCAACTGAATTATAAGCTTTTGGAAAGCAGAGGGTGAAAGTTCATCTCTGTAACCACAGTACCAGGTCCCACGACTGACTGGCATCTAGTAGGTACTCAATAATATTTGTTGGATGGTTGGGTGGAAAGTAGGGATGGTTTTCCTAGCCTAACCCATTATGATCACTGCTCCCAACAGTGCCATTAGTCATAGTTTTCTAAATCCTGGGCTGAGTTGTTAGCAACACTAGCCACCCTGTCAACAAAACTAGAAATTTGGGACTCATCCTCACTATTGCCTCCTTCACCCTCACTTCTCCATACCCAATAAATCATCAATTCCTGGTGATTTTTTCTCTAAATAGTTCCCAAATCTATCCTTTCTCTTTTCCATTCCTGTTACCACTACCTCGTTCATTACCTTATTATCACAGTGGTCTGCTTTGCCTACCTTCATTTTGGCCTCCACTTAGCTGTCCTGTGACACTGCTGCACTGGCCATGTCAGTGCTCTGTTTAAAGTCTTTCAGAGGCTTCCTTTTCACCCAAGTAAAACCCAAGTCTTAGCACATGGTCTACAAGCTCTCCTTGGTCTGTTTTCTGCCTACCTCTGTATCCACAGCTCTCACCACTTCCTACCTTGGATTTTAATGTTTCAACAGCACCAGACGACTTATAGTGCCTCATATTAGTCATACTATTTTATCTCTCAGCCCATCTACTTGTGTTCCTTTTGATGCTAGAATGCCCTTCTTACCTTTGTTTCATACTCATACTCCTTCTCATCCTATGAGACTCATCACATATGTCATCTCCTCTGGGAAGCCTTATCTGATCCTGCCTCCCCCACAAAGAAAGGAAGGGTGGGAAGGAGGAAAGGAAGGTGGGTGTGTTAGTCACACCTCCTCTAGGTTTCATGGAAATCTCTATATACCTAAATGTGCCTGACACAAGTATTATAAATTCCTCCATTGTGTATTGAACTCCCACCATGTTTTCTTCCTGTTGCCTGATAGCCTTGCATTCTCTCCATTTTCCTTCCCAACCCTTTTCTAAAGTTTTTATTCACAGTGGGATATAAATAACTGGTAACACCTTCAAGTGTGACCCTTCTCAGGAGGATTCCCATTTTTATAGGGCCTTATTCCTCTAAAGATGGAAAAGCAGTACTAGCCAGTGGGCGGAAAAGATTCTCTTGCGGTTGCCAGATGGCCTCAGTGACTATTCAAGAATCAGTTGAACTCTGATTCTGCTGCTCAGTTGGGTTAACAGCTTCTTTTTCTACTCAGTGTAGTGCAAAGAATGTAGAATGTAGCAGAGCACGAGTCACACACCGTGAAGAGGAACAGTGAGCCGAAAGCAGTGTTGAGCCCAGCCAGGAGAAAAGCCTGAAAAAGAGCACATTAGGACGAGCGTGGCCTTTGAAAGATTGACAGAGCTGGGTTCAAATCCATTGTGTGCCACTCTACTGTGTAAACTCAAGCAAGTTCCTTAAACCCCTTAAAAGGTAATCCTTGAAGTCTGCGTGCTTATCTTGTTTCACCCAATTTGGTCTTGGTGCTTATCCCCCAAGTCCACCTCAGTGCAACTAAACCAGAATGCTGGGTGGCTTCTGACTTTAGGAGGCCTGTTACCATACAATGTGTTTTCAGTTTTTTAAACAGTTACTAAAAATATAGTAAAGCCCCAGATCTCAGTATGGTGTAGTTTTTAAAAAAGCAGTACCCCTCTGAAACCTAGCGCTGGTCTTGGCAGCTGTGTGATGTTAGGGATATATACACACCTTAGTGTCTCTGTGCCTTACTTGTGAAGATCAAATGAGATTAGCATGTATATGGAATATAATATTGTTGGATGTGTCTGTTTTTCTTTCCCATGAATTGCTTACAATTCAAGTATTTTGGCACTGTAAGCGTGGTTTGATCATAACTATTTATTTGCCAAGTTTTAGCCTTAGATACAGCTATTAGAGGTTAGCAGCCTTTGTTTTCTTTTTAAATGAAAACAAAACTTACCTTAAGAAGTGGAATATAATCAGTTTCAACAAATATTAAACTTTAAAGATAATTGGAGAGGAGCAGATATATAGTTTAAGTGGTTGAGTACCTGTTTTCCATGTACAAGGTCCCATGTTCGATCCCTGGTACCTCCTAAAAACAAAAACAAGCAAACAAATTTTTTAAAAAAACCAACTCTCATTGGGGAGTGGATATAGCTCAGTGGTTGAGTGCCTGCTCCCCTTGTACAACGAGGTCCTGGGCTTAATCCCTGGTATCTCCTAAAAAATAAACATAATTGGAGACACTCTTTAAAGAAAACAAGATCATAGATTCCATTACTTCTTTTTTTTTTTTTCAATTCGTTTTTTTTTTTTAAATATTACATTAAAAAAATATGAGGTCCCATCAACCCCACCGCCCCCAGCCCCTACTCCCCCCACAGCAACACTCTCTCCCGTCATCATGACACATCCATTGGACCTGGTAAGTACATCTCTGAGCATCACTGCACCCCATAGTCAATGGTCCACATCATAGCCCACACTCTCCTACGTTCCATCCAGTGGGCCCTGGGGGGATCTACAATGTCCCGCAGTTGTCCTTGAAGCACCACCCAGGACAACTCCAAGTCCCGAAAACGCCTCCCCATCTCATCTCTTCCTCCCATTCCCCGCACCCAGCAGCCACCATGGCCACCCTTCCCACACCAAACATTTTCTCTGTGGACATTGAATTGGTTGTGTCCATTGCACATCTATGTCAAGTGGGGGCTTAGATTCCACATGGATACTGGATGCAATCCTCCTGCTTTCAGTTGTAGGCACTCTAGGCTCCATGGTGTGGTGGTTGACCTTCTTCAACTCCATGTTAGCTGAATGGGGTAAGTCCAATAAATCAGAGTGTAGGAGCTGAAGTCTGTTGAGGCTCAGGGCCTGGCTATCATATTGTCAGTCCAGAGATTCAAATCCCCTAGATATATCTTAAACCCCAGCACCAACTACAATTCCAGTAAAGTAGCATGAAAGTCTTGTGAAAAGAGATCCCATCTGAGTCCAGTTCCATCACGCAGAAACACCAGCTCCAAAGAAGGGCCATCTGACATGGCAGTGAACCCCATCTGCCATGACCATAGAACTCGTGGGTCTCTTTATCCCTCAAAAGAACCAATACCTGGGGTTGTATCTACTTTATCTGTCTCTTAGACTCTGCTCAGTTATACATAAGGGCAGTCCTTCTGACAACCTCCAGACTCTTTTTTAGAGACTCGTAGCCATATAAACTCATTTCTCCTTTCCATTTCCCCCTTACATTAGGTCAAACAGCATTTTAAAGTCATGTTATTATATGTAGACAGGGATATTCTGCTGATCCGCATTGAACCTTTAATTCCATTACTTCTTGATCTTAATTATTACTAGTCATAGCTTACGGAACTTTGTGTTTTTCCCAAGCCTAGTAAAATGATTATTTCTAATGATTTGTTATTTGCCTGGCATTGGCTCTTTCTCAGAACAGATCTGGATCTCTTGGCCACTTTGACTGGAGGATCTCAGGGCATGGTTTTCACAGGTTCTGTGATTATCTCAAAGGTCTGTCAAAGTTCACTGGAGAATCATTCCATTCACTGCAGCTTTCTTTTGCCTCTTCCCGCGCTAGCCACAGAATCAGAAAAGGAGGGATTTAAGTAAAGGGCCTAGCACAGTGTCAAGCACTGTAGTATATTGGCTCCTCTGTCACTACTGTCACAGAGACTCTACGTTGCAGTTCTGCCTCGGCCATGTGATTCCTCTGGGACTGTTTTCCCCAGAAGGAGACTTTTTTGCCAGTTTTCAGTATACTTTTGGGGAATAAAGAATATTACTTATTTATCCCACCTTTTAAAAAATCTGCCTTTACTGGACTTTACTAAAGTTTTACTCAAGTTTCTTGAGGGTAGTCGTAGAGAAGAATCTATTCTAATCCATCCTTTCTTTCTCCCGTGGCAATAACCATAGCTGTAAGTACAATAAATGTTGTATTAATTTTCTTTAGCCCCTTTTAAACTTCATCCTCTTTGCTTGACATCTACCTGTGTAAAATAGGTGTGATCCCTACCTTTCTTAGTAGGATTTTGCCAAAATAAATTAGCATTCAGAAATCAAAGGAGTTATATAAATCTGAGAAACTATAGAGAGACCTGTAACTAATTTCCTATCTAAATGCTCTACATTGAATTTCTTTACCCCATGTAAACAGTGTTGTTGGAGTTACGTTCCTAAGGACTTAATGCCCAACTCCTTGGGAAATAACCAAGAGAGCCAAATTTAATTTGAAGTTGTGTTTTTTTAAAAAGATTTATTTATTTATTTATTTCTCTCCCCGCCCCCTCTGGTTGTCTGTTCTCTGTGTCTATTTGTGTGTTCTTCTTTGTCCACTTCTGTTGTTGTGAGCAGCATGGGAATCTGTGTTTCTTTTTGTTGCGTCATCTTGTTGTGTCAGCTCTCCGTGTGTGTGGCACCGTTTCTGGGCAGGCTGCACTTTGTTTCATGCTAGGTGGCTCTACTTACAGGGTGCACTCCTTGCGCGTGGGGTTCCCCTACGCGGGGACACCCCTGCATGGCACAGCACTGCTTGCGCGCATCAGTGCTGTGCATGGGCCAGCTCCACACGGGTCAAGGAGGCCTGGGGTTTGAACCACGGACCTCCCATGTGGTAGACGGACGCCCCAACCACTGGGCCAAGTCTGCTGCCCTAATTTGAAGTTTTAACTGATTTTTTGGAACACCTTCAATCAGGCACTTTCACATAAGCTATGCAAAATATAGCAAAGTATCTGACACATAGTTACAAATGTAGCCCAAATAATCTTATATGACCAACTCCAAAAGATGTCCCTTTATACTGTTGAGACTAAAATTTTCCAAACCCTAATTAAATTGGGCAGATAAATAGCCTATTTCATCCAAATGCCTTCTATCTAGTTAGCAAATCTTTGGAGAAAGCTGTGGTGGGGCTAGGGTCAGAAACTAGACTGGCCAGGCAGTAAGCTTAGGCATCATGGTGCTGTCAACAGCAGCATGGGTACAATTGGCCCAGCCCTATAAGTGCGACTGAGTACGTCGGGACTCCCAGTGTTGTTGTTTATGCCATTTGGCAAATATTTCTACCTAAACCTTCAGCTAGTTTATAGCTTCATTTTACAGCCCATCACGATGAGAGTAACCAACCCCAGAAAAACATCAACAAGCTGTTCAAAACCATAGTGTTGGAAGATGAATGTGACCCCAGAGGCCTCCATTCCATACAGTCCCCCCTGCCCCCATCCCACCACACCCCTTCCCCGTCCCCTCTGGTGTCAAGTGAATTTCTTTAGCCAACGTGGTTGCCACAGGTCTTGGGTCAAAAGGAGGTATTTGAGGGATTTTCCAAATGCATGCATATAAAGGTTGAGAAATAGGATTTTAAAAAGCAGGAGTCATACACAGACCCCACCTCCTCTCAGTGAGTAAGACACCAGACAGCATGATCTGCAAGCCCAGTAAATTGCCTTCAAAATGATGAGAGTGCAGAGGGCAGGGAGGTGGGGACATGGTTGAGGGAAGGCGGGGCAGCGGGGGGAGAGCTCTGTGACCCTGAGCACGCCTTCTTCTCCCCCCAAACTCAGCCTCATAAGACATTTTCCATTTTTGAAAAAGGAAACAACAATTACATTTTAAGTTGCATTGGTTAAGAACAGAAAAATATAACTTGGCCTGAGTTCCCATCCTGGCCTTTTAGAACCGGTTGGTCTGTAACACCATGCTAAGTCTGTTTTCTATCAGTGATTCCTAGCCAGCTTATTAAACAGATTTATACAATGAAAGAATCTAATAACAGAAACATTCACCTCCTTTATTACTTGGCATTATTTATGGTTTGAGTTTTTTCAGCTACTTTTTTATGTACAAGAATCAGCCAACATTATACTTAAATAGCTAATGTACCAAAATATAAGTAGGTTGAGGGAGTATTCTGTGTGTCCCCTCTATCTGGCCATGTGGAATACCCTAGCAGACTCTGAGGATCTGTCTGTTCCTTCCTCTGAGTGTTTTCAGCATGGAATCCTGTCTATGACTCTTCGCCTAAATAAGGGTTGAGTCCCTTCCCACCCCCCATCTCCCTTCTCCCCAAAGGGATAATGGTCCCTTCAGCCCTGGATTTAGTGAAGGGGGAGAAAACACACACAAAAACCAAAAAGCCCTTTGCCTATGTGGGGATGCTCATAGGGGAATTAATTAGATCTTTACTGATTAGTAAAAAACCTCAAAATTTCCAAGATGGAAAAGATATCCAGAGTCTCCTTTTCTCCATTCCATTACTTCTGGGATAGTGAGGGACTGTGGAAAAGTACTGTGAGCAGAGTCTGGAGAAGAAGAGGTAGCTCCAGGTGCTTTTGGACGGTGGAAAAGCAGTGGCCTGTTTATGGATTTATGGGTTTGGGATAGAATAGCAAGAGAGAGACCGAAGTGTCCCATGAATCTACACACTCCTGTGAGAAGAGGCCTGTAAAGTCAAATGGCAATTTGTAAAAGGAAGCCATGAACAGTAGCAAATGAGAAAGTCAGTGGTTAAAGATGGAGGTATAAAATTAAGGGAAAGGTTTATGCTTAAAGCAGTTTTCCTTATAAAAACAGTATTTAGGCTACTACCTTGTGCTTCCTTAATAAGGAAGCCATATCCCAGCCATGTGGTACGAATTAGGAATTAGCCATTGCCTTCCATCTGCTTAATAATAAGAAAATATTAGAATGCAGAGGTCAGTGAAGCTGGTTCAGGTTCTCACTTATCCGTGGAAATTGCCATGGGTTTGCCTCACGAATGGATCAAAGGTGATCACTCCATTTCTTTTTCCCAGCTTCCAGCTTTGTAGCCCTTCCTTCCTGCTATTCTTAGATGCATAAGAGCTGCTATCTCTTTGACCAACAAACCCCTACTTTTTGAAGGGTCCTTTGAAGAGTTCAGAATGAGACCATCTAAAGAACTGTCAAGTCTCTCTAGCCTGTTCGTGCACTATTTGTCAGAAACCAGTATTTGCCCTGAGCCCAGATATTAAGCCAAACTATGAATCAAAAATTAGAGGCTGGGAAATGGACTTGGCCCAGTGGTTAGGGCGTCCATCTACCACATGGGAGGTCCGTGGTTCAAACCCCGGGCCTCCTTGACCCGTGTGGAGCTGGCCCATGCGCAGTGCTGATGCGCGCAAGGAGTGCCCTGCCACGCAGGGGTGTCCCCCATGTAGGGGAGCCCCACGCGCAAGGAGTGTGCCTGCAAGGAGGGCCACCCAGTGCGAAAGAAAGTGCAGCCTGCCCAGGAATGGCGCCGCCCACACTTCCCGTGTCGCTAACGACAACAGAAGCGGACAAAGAAACAAGACGCAGCAAATAGACACAGAGAACAGACAACCGGGGGAGGGGGGGAATTAAATAAATAAATAAATCTTTAAAATAAAAAAAAAAATTAGAGGTATGAGACACATGAAAGGACCAGGCATCCATGCCCTACCCTCCAAGAGCTCAGTCTAGTTTTAAATATATAAACAGATTATTATAGTGTCAAATACTGTGATAGAAAAGGATCTCCCAGTTCTGTTGGTGTGTGCATGCCTTGAGGAGGCAGCTGGGAGGCCGGCAGAGCGCGGGGGGAGGGCTGTGGTCCACACGGCCTTGGGGGCTCTTCCAGGGCTTCAGTGGCAGTTTAGTTGAGTAGATAAGAAGATGGACTCTGGAGCCGTCCACTTGACTTTAAGTCTTATGCCTCCTACAAGCTTTGCCACCTTGGGCAAGTTATTTAATCTCTCTCTGTCTGCTTCATAAAATATTGTAGCTACATCCTAGGGGTATTGGGAGGAGTCACTGAGTTAATATATACAGAACATTTAAACTACTTTTTCCTCACCACCACCCCAAAAATACTATCTGACAGTAAATACATATTAGCAGTTGTTATTTATTTTCACATATATGATATCTATGTATATAAATGTGATATATATACAGTTCTCCTTTTAAAATCATTTTTATAATCGTTCTACATGAAGAGTCTAACTTGCTAAACATATCAGCACATATAAATTTACTTTATTACATTGATTTAAAATTAACTTTCTTTTGAGAAATTTTAAAACTAACTGAGATTAGAGATTCTATGTGGTGGCACTTCTCCAAGATTGGATCTTGCTGTGGTTGATGGAGTTGGCATCCTTCAAAGCCCAAATTTGGGATCTCTATTCAGGCTCTTTGGTTTGTGAAAATTTTAGAGATTTGTTTTTTAAATCCATATTAGGACACATTATCCACTGTTTGGAGACATTAGTGTGGAGTAATTTCTAGCTGCTGTGGAGTAAATTGTTTCTCTTAAATCCCTCTGAAATATAGGGCAGAATGGAACTTGGCATCCCGTGTTTCAAGATACATATTGAAGTCAAGTGTTAGGATAAATAGGTTGCTTCTCATCTCAGCCTCATAAGACTTGTACTTCTCCATATTGTTGCAGTTTCTGTGAGTTTTGTTAGAAACAGAGCAGGAAGAGAGAACTTTTGATCTCTTCCTCCTCAAGTGAGGGTGGTAAGTCACCCTTACGAGTGCTGGTCCTCACCAAATCACAGGCCCTCCCACACTCATGTCCTGCTGAATATCCCTGGTAATGGTAGATCTAAATCTCAATAAATTGAGCCTATGATTCTGCATGATGTGGTTGTACAATGTCTGTCAAGGTATCTGATAGACAAGGAAGTGGAAAGAGCAAAGAGAAAGGTGGTGTCACATAACCCAGATGGGCTAGCAAGTCCAGTGGATGCCAATTCTCCCAGAAGGCAGATAGCTTTTGTAAGTCATGTTTAGTACTGAAGTAGCTGGAGTTGTTGGCACATCCCAAAATGACACTGACCTTGTCCATGCTGTTGTGGTAATTGGACTTTCAAGATGAACTCCCTGAACAATCTCACCACTGTGATTGCCACAAACAGGCTTTTCTTTAGCAGCAGACGTTCATGTCTTCTTGCTCCAACTTTTTTTTCTTGAACAAACATATGTATTGTGGCCAATGCAAGGAAAATCCCACTCACCATTTTGTTCTGAGTTGCTTCTGTCCTGGAACAATAGTCTAGTGTACCAGGGGCCCTCGAGAATCTGGTTTCCGTGCTCATGTCAAGTTTTGTGAATCTCCTTAGAAGACCCTAAGGCCAGGAAGCCATGGATTTTGCTGAAGGACCTCCTACAACCATCAGTGACATCCGTGCCTCTTTTTCCATTGCCTGAGAGTGAGTTTAAGCAATAGATTCAGGGTCAGCACTGGTTATGTTAGAAAACACCCCAAAATCAAAGCCCATTTTTTTCTCCCACGAAGTGGCCTCTTCATAACTTAAATGGGCATAACCAAGGACTTGCATTCCAATTTGAGCATCTGTGTCACTCAGGTGGAAAATTTTTTTCTAAGCAAATACTTCCCAAGTGCCAGGTACTAAGCTAGTCACCTCATATCTTTAAGTTTGTTTTTCTCCTCAGAATCCTTTGAGGTTTTTAAACACAGATTCAGTGTGTGTTCATTGAGAAACCTATTTGTTAGGCTTAGATTTTTCTAGTGGTAAACAAAATGGACAGTCTTTGTATTCATGGAGGTTATTGCCAAGTGGTAGAAGTGAATGTTGTTATTTCAATAGAAGAGGAAACTGAGGTTCAGAGAACCAATACTTCCTCAAGGCAATACAGCTATAAAAGAATGAAGCCATAATTCGCATGCCTGTCTGCCTGCAAAGACTGTACTTTTTCCGCTGTATACCATACCACCTTCCTACAGGAAGCTTAATCTGTGGTTCCACTTAAAATATGAGGAAACATCTGGAATGTTAGTTTACAACCACATTTCAGACATGGAAAGTGGAGCCTAAGGAATAGCCCAGTTGGCTCCTCACTAAGAGTGGGTAAGAGTAGCAAAGAATTGCTGACCTCAAGCATTTTGTTACCAGAATAACCCCACAAGAGAGACCTGGCCGAACTGGGATTTGCATGGACCAGACAGTATAGGGGATTTATTTCCACAGTTGGAGTTCAGAACTTGAATTCTAATCCAGCTCAGCATCCTCCCTTGAGTCCTGTTTGCTGAAGAGGTGCGGCATCTGGATGAGGACTTTCCGGCTGGTGCAGAGCTCCATAGTGCCGAGGCAGTTAAAGGTTAAAGAAGAAGTGGTCTTTGGCTACTAACCTAATGGTTTGGGTTCCAGAGCACGGGATAAAAATATACAACTGGAAAGGCAAGCTCCCAATTAAGTAGAAGAGCTCAAGCAAGAGATGTTTCAGTGCAGCATAGCCAGTGACCACACGCAGGCCTGCTGTCTCCTTAGACAGTCCTACTCCCACTGCCCCATACTTAGTGTTGGCTCCAAAATCTTGTGGGGGAAGTCATCTGGCAGCACACAGGCTTTTTCTCTTTTCCATTCAAAGAAAATCTTGCTTGCCTTCAGCCTGGCAATTTATCTTGTTTGGCATATTAGAAGAGTAGAATGTCAGAACTGGAAGGGTCCTTAGACATTATCTAGTCTAGTCCAGCTCCCTGCTTTAACACTATGGAAACTGAGGCCCAGACAGGAGAAGTGACTTGACCAAAGTCACCTTGTCAGTTAGTGGCTGGAGGGGTTAAAATTTAGGTCTTCTGATTCCCCTATTTCCTATCGCCCCAATATGTAATAAGCCAGCACCATTTGGCAACCTGCCATTCACATCTCATTCCCCATCCCCACCCCCAAATATAAGAACTCTCAGTCCTCTTCCTTGACAGGAAAGGATACTAACACAGGGAGTGTAAGAAATGCCCACAGAAGTGACAAGAGCAGATGCCAAGATGGGAACCACAGAATCCTGACTTGCAGGCCTGGGCCTTCACCATCTGACCACATTCCCTCTCTAAGAACGTGTTGTGGGAGGACCGAATTGGCCTCCTCTAAGCTCCAGTCCTGCAACAGCCCTTCCCATGGCTCTATGGTTCCTGGCTTCCTCTCGCCACTGACTTTCCCCCTCTGCCGCTGCCTGGGACAACCTTAGAACTACAGGGACTTTGCGCCTTGCCAAGAGAAGCCCAATAGTTACTTTCAGACTTAAGTTCTTGCCAAGCCTAAAATAGTAATTGCCTGAAGGATTCCAAAAAGCTGAGCTTTATCTGCAGCAGAGACTCAGTAAATCAAAACACAAGTCTTATCTCCCTATCCTCTCCTTTCTGTTGTGTGGTCTTCTAAATGAAAAATGTCACCTAATTGCCTAAAACAGCTGGCCTGATGTTTAATTATTTCAGCTTGCTAACCTGATATTCTAGGCCAATAAATTGTACACAGGGAGTGGATCATGCTCTTTACAGATTACAATTGTCCAGGTTTCCTTTGTGAGAAAATGTTGATTTCGGCCACCAGAGGGAATTCCAAATTTGAATGCTATTAGTCGAGACTGCCTGTGTCTCATGTTGGAGCTTTACTTCATTCATCTGAAGTAGAGTTTGCTTAGAAAATGCCTTTAATCCTCTCCCAAGCATTCCAGTGGCAGAGCCTCTGTGCCTCTGCCCCTCCCGGCATGCACTCCCTGTTCAGAGGCAAGGAGGACTGCAGAACAGTCTCAAATCTGACCCTCGGGTTCAGTGCCTTTGCTCTTACCTCAGGGCTGTGAGCTTCCCAGAGAGCAAAGAAACCTCTGGAAGAGGCAGTAGAGTGTCGTTGGTTAATGATAGAGTGAGGATTATGGGCCAGTGAACTCCCGGTGACACTGTCCTGCCTCCTCCCTAACCCCCAGGACTCTCTAGCCTTACTCCTCCATACTCTCCCATGTGGGCCCTGGATTCTGACCAAGTCAAATGACTTGTTCCTGAACGCATTAGACTGTTTCATGTCCCTGTGCCTTCGCTGATACTAGTCCCTTCGACGCCCCCTTACCCTCCCCACTCTTATCATCTTCTTCTCTATCAGTCACATGCCACCTGCTGCTTCTCCAAGAGTCACCTAAAGAAGCAACACCTCTGCACAGCCTTCTCCTTTACCCTTTGGTAGGTTCAGAGGTTCCCATGACTAACAACTTAAATCTACCTCCATTGTCCACCTCTCTGTTTCCCTATTTTTTTTTTAAGGATTTATTTATTTCTCTCCCCTTCCCCCCCCACCCTGGTTGTCTGTTCTCTGTGTCTATTTGCTGCGTTGTCTTCTTTGTCCACTTCTGTTGTTGTCAGCGGCACGGGAATCTGTGTTTCTTTTTGTTGCATCATCTTGTTGTGTCAGCTCTCTGTGTGTGCAGCGCCATTCCTGGGCAGGCTGCACTTTCTTTTGCACTGGGCGGCTCTCCTTATGGGGCGCACTCCTTGCGCATGGAGCTCCCCTACGCGGGGGACCTCCTGCGTGGCACTGCACTCCTTGCGCGCATCAGCACTGCGCATGGGCCAGCTCCACACGGGTCAAGGAGGCCCTGGCATTGAACCACGGACCTCCCATGTGGTAGATGGACGCCCTAACCACTGGGCCAAGTCCGCCACCCTCTGTTTCTCTTAAGGACTAGAACTATATCTTTTTTAAAATTATTATTATTGTGGTTTTATATATATATGTGTGTATATGATAAAATGTGCCATTTTAAGTGCACAATTCCATGGCATTAATTACGTTTTCAGTATTGTGCTACCATCACCACCATCCGCAGATTGGAGAACATTATCAAAATGTTCTTGTCACCCAAAACAGAAACTTGGTGTCCATCAAGCAATAACTCCCCATTCCCCTTCCTCTCCTGCCCCTGGTAATCTCTAATCTACTTTCTGTCTTTATGAATTTACTTATTCTAGATATGCATTATGCATGTATTCTATCAATTTGTTAAGAAGCTAATTCCAAGCATTGCCAGTTGTTTTTGAAACTGCTACTGTATGATCCAGAAATTCCTTTTTCATGTCAGACACTGATTACGGTTTGGGAGACTTGTATACAATTCTGAGATACATATAGCATGTACAGAGATTGCTTTCACTACTTTATTTTCCTAAAAAGTTCAGGTTTCCAAAGAACAGTGTCTTCTCTCTAAATTTAATGTATTTACATATTATATTTATTATTGTGTATTTAGCCGTTTCCCCCCAAGGAATTCCTTGTGTATTTGATTTATTTGTGCATTTCATTGCCAGGCTTTTAAATAGCCTCTGTTCTGCACTTGCTGGCCACCCTCACTTGCCCAGGACAGAGCAGAAGTGCCCGTGTGAGAGTTGACTATTCTCCAGATCCCACCCAGAAGATGCAATATATAATAGGAAATAGTCATTTGGAAGGCAGCATTTCCTAAACAATAGATCACGTGTTTTTAGTCTTTCATTCTTTCACCTACTGATAGTGTTGTTTTCACTCTCAGCAAAAAGCCTCTCTCAAAACCCTGCTCATTTGTGGTCCTGTGCTGAGCATTAGGCCGGAGCCACCAGGCGGTTCCTGGCCTTGGGCCATGGACCACGGACCAGGGAGGTACAGCTCCTGGCAACATGGATGTCCTCATAGGTGGTAAAGTGGCTGGGAGTCTAAGAGAGGATCTTGGCTGGCAGGGCGGTATTAATATCAGGGGCAGACCGTGCTGACAGTGCCGGTGGAGAATCCATCAATACCCCTTTGGGGAAGTGGACTTGGCCCAGTGGTTAGGGCGTCCGTCTACCACATGGGAGGTCTGTGGTTCAAACCCCAGGCCTCCTTGACCCGTGTAGAGCTGGCCCATGGGCAGTGCTGATGCGCGCAAGGAGTGACGTGCCACGCAGGGGTGTCCCCGCGTAGGGGAGCCCCAGGCTGAAAGAGTGCGCCCCATAAGGAGAGCTGCCCAGCGCGAAAGAAAGTGCAGCCTGCCCAGGAATGGCGCAGCACACACGGAGAGCTGACACAACAAGATGACGCAACAAAAAGAAACACAGATTCCCATGCCGCTGACAACAACAGAAGTGGACAAAAAGACACGCAGCAAATAGACACAGAGAACAGACAACTGAGGGGGGGGAGGGGAAAGGGGAGAGAAATAAAATAAAAATAAATAATTTTTTAAAAATCTAAAAAAAAAAAAGATGGGATGGGCGAGTGCTGGGTGACAGGCAGTTCACGGTCTTGTTCCTGGAGAACTGAGACTGATCAAAGCAGGGACTCATCCTCAGGGATAAGACAGAGCCTGCTTATTAGGAGAGAGGTACCGTGTCAGGACTAGACAAGGGCTCTACCAAGGGGAACCTGATGCTGAATTTCTTTGAGACCCTCTACTTTTCTTAGGGCAGACTTGGACAGAGAACCTGGGTGAGGTCTAAGGGTGGGGAAGAGACAGGCAGAGCATGACAGAGTGACCTCATCCTGACCACAACAGCTCTGCAAGCCTGATGTGTTCACCTGGCAGCGAAGGGGCAGCCAGGGCAGCATTTGGGCTGCAGGTGGCCCAGGATGCACCTGAGGCATGGTAGAGACCTGCTCTGCTGCCAGAGCTCTTTCCCTGCCCCCTCCTCTCCTTCCACTGCCACACAGGACTCAGGCCCACAGAAGGAACTTTCACAGACCCTGGGACAAACATGGTTTCCCTGCTAGCACCATCTCCCTCACCTGTCGTCACCAGCAGCCACACCCTCCCCTCCCACCCCTAAATGGCAAATGTGGACATTTCTAAGTGCCCTGGAGCATTAACAAGGGATGGACAGCTTAGCCACATGTTGAGCCACAAAGAGACTAAAGATTATTTCCCATATTTCTTCCCATTCTGCGGTAAGGTGGCAGCTTTGTGCTTGGTTTTTGAAGAGCATTCCTGCTCTGAGAACATGTGCTATTTCCAGCCAGAGTTGTCCACCTGCAGCTTTCTGCTAGTGTTAGCAGTTTCATCTCCCATTATTAGAGTCCAGCTGGAGTGCCTTTGAAGTTGGTCCCATAACGTTAACTGTTAACTATAATTTCTCTTGGCTTTCGCTGGAGAGTGCATTCCTTCCTGGTGGTATGATAATAGCCACAGTTATATTGGCTATGTTCTAGCTGACCACCTCAGCAATTGCTTTCTCTCCTGTAGTAACATAGAAAGAACTCTATACTGTGCATGATGAACCTTGAGTTTTGACCTTGCTTTGCCAGGAAGCTATGTGACCTTGAGCAAGTGCATTCTATTCTCTGATCCTCATTTTCCTGCTCTGTAGAATGATGGGTGAGGACTAGAAGATCTCTAAAGTCCTGTCCACCTCTAACAGTCTGTGATTCTAAGACTCTGAGAATGCAGTTTTTCTCCATGCCTGACTCAGCCTGGGGCCTACACTTCTCCCACAGTGCTTCTCAGTGTGCATAGCCGAGTAGTTAGCCATGACCTGGGAATGCTAGAACTATGTAGAGAACCTAGGGCCCTTCTGACCACTTGAACTTGATAACCTTGGAGAGCTTTTCATTCTAATAAAAGGGCATAATACTGGAGATATGACACCTCCTACATCAAATTCTATCATATTAAGGAAACCTTAGAGGTCAGATCTACAGTCTGGCTTGCTAATTTACAATTCTACTGGGATTAGTCTGAAGAATAATTATTATCTATTTATTCCACTGTCAGAATGTTGATGCTAGATTTTCATATTGTCTCTGTCACTAAAGACTATAATTAAATAATATGGCAAATATATTGATCATATTCTTATAAATTTGCTTGATAGGCTTTAGAGGCCTTTTGTTGCTACAGTATATCACAAGATTAAATTCAAAAAAGTTTGCCAGGCCATCTAGGTCTGTTTAAGAGAGCTTTTTTTTTTTCTTAATAAACCACAAATTTTTGATGTCTTCATTTTGACATTGACTAGAGTAATTTCTTTTTCCTCCCTAATGCAGTACTATGTCTCTTTTAGCCTTTAGTTAGGCTAAATAGCTATAATTCCATTAGAGAGAAAAGTAATATGTGTCTTTGATGATAGATTTCAGATGTCCTTTTCTGGAAAAACTCAGAATTTTCAGAAAACAGTCCATTTTTTCTGTGCTTTCATGTGAGAAATTTCCCAGAAGGAAAGAGTGTATCTTTACCATTATTCTGGCCTTCAGTTCCATTCCTCCAATACAGAAATAGCAAATCCACATATGTTTACTGGTCTACTACTATATTACTATGAGGACTGGGAGTTAGGCCTAGTTCCTCTAGGGAAATGAGCTCTAAGAAGATGGTAACTATGAAAGATGAGAATTGAGATGAGAGTGAGTTTCTATGTTGGATTATGAGCGCTAAAGAACTGTCCAAGAGTACCAGGGGCTGAGAACAGCATCAGTAAGGACGGAAATGAGGATGCAGACGTGGCAGCATCTGAGACACCCGAGACACACCTGTGTCTCTAGACTCGTTCAGAAATACTCATTATGCTCTTATTAGCATGAAAGCTGTCTATTAGTTTAAATTCAAGCTTTCCTAGATGATTTGTCAAATAGAAGAAGAAACCAAAAATGTTTTATAATAAATGGGCCAGGAAAAAAAAATTGACCACTTTTGTATGTTTAATCCTTGCCTTATCGCAAGGCATGTAGAGAAACAGTTAGCAAATGGCATTTAAAAATTCATGTTTACAATGGCAGCACAGGGAAATTTCAGACATACTAAATTGAGAAAAGAGGAAATTTGGATTGAGAAAATAAATTCTGCACTTTGACTAATATTTATTGATCTCATTCTATCCCTAGCTCTCACAGGGTTTTTTTTCAGCATTTTTCTCTCATAATCCTCACATTGGCAGTACAATGTGAGTCTTACAGAGGAGAAATTTAGGCTATTACCTATCCATGGTTTTACACTTAATAACCGTGATCTTCAAAACTGGATTCTCTGTGTTATGATACTGTTTTTTAGATTGTTTCTCTCATATCTACTGCTGAAAACCACTAGAATTTTATGAAATTTTAAGAGTGAACATTTGCTTTATGCCAGACTCCTTATATGTATAATCCCAATCCTTGCAGCAATTCTGCACAAATGGATACTTTCATCTCCCATTTTTTCAGATATAGAAACCGAGGATCAGAGAGGTTAAGTAAATTGCTCCAGGTACACAGTTAGTAATTGGGAGAGTCAGAATTTGAACTCAGCTCTCTTTGGCTCCAAAGGCCTGTTTCGGTATCAGGCCATCTACTCCTTGACAGCTGCACTGTAAATCAAAAAGACTGGGTTCCCTCACTTGTCCCTTGGACGCTGAACTACAGAATGCTGATGAAAGGATATATTTGACTGTAAGCTCTTTTTCCAGCTCATTTCTTCTTTGCTTTTCTTAAGTTACAAAGCATTTACCTGATTTAGGGGTAGATTTCAGATGGTTCAATTAGACTTTTTCTGAAATTTGCTTTGGCTATTTCTTCCATCTGTCTAAAGCATGTATAATAAATCCTTTGGTCATAATAATAATATATCACATGTATACAGTGCTTTATATTTACAAAGGGCTTTCATATACATTACATATTTCATGTACATATTTTATGGCTTGCTGTGATGTAGGGAGGGATTATTACTATTAGTCCATTGTCCAGATGGTTAAACAAACAAGAGGTTCAGAGAATTTAAGATTTTCCAAAGCAAACAGTTAATAAACAATGAAGCTGAGTCTCGAACTTGTCTTAACCTAGTGTTTTTTAATATATATTTGTTACTGGAGAAGTTGTGAGCTTAAAAAACAATCATGCATAAAGTGCAGAATTCCCATACAACACCCCCCTCATACCAACTCCTTACATTGTTGTGGAACATTTGTTATACATTATAAGAGAACATCATCAAACTATTACCACTAACCATGGTCCATAGTGTACATGTGTTACCCTAGTGTCTTTGTAATGAGCTTTGCAAATGTAAATGAAAATATAATTCCCCTTTTCTGTGCATTTTTTTAAAGGTAGGCACTCAGTTCCCTCCTTGACGTTCAATGGATAGATATGGCATGAAGTAAAATGGGTAGCTCCTTACTAACTTAATGAAGGACAAAGCAGTAGCAAAAGAAAGATGTGTTTGCTGTATTTGACTGAGAGATGAATTCACACCCCTTCTATCCCACCTGCCATCTTCCTATACCCTTCCTTCCTCTGGCTTCTTGGGAAGCTCATGACCTCTGTTTTCAAAAAACTTGGTTGAAGTTCTGGACCAGGGAAAATACATGAGCAAAAGCAGTGATGGGGAATGGCTGATGGCCCTCCGAAAGAGTTCAGTTGGCTAAGTGTGGGAGGAGGGGGCAGTCCAGGAGCATGTCTTTCCTATGGCCACCAGGCCCCTTGTGCTTTTAGTCCCTTACCTTTGGGGAGCCCTGCTTTGCTGAATGTCACTCAGATTGCCATTTGGCCCTCGTCATCAGGAATTCTTAAGACAGGAGCAAACCCTGTGAAAAATGAGCAGAAAACTGCCCTTGTGGCTGCTCTGAGAATGAAAGTGACCTAGTGCCCTCCCTTCTAGCCCATGCTTAGGCAAGGAGAGGAAGACTAGAGGGCTGGATTTTAGTCCTTGCCATCTGTATGACCTTGGGCAAGTCACTGGATCTCTCTAAGCTTCAGTTTAATTTCTTAAGTAACATGTGGGTAATAACTATCCCGACTTATTTCTTCAGGTTGGTACTGTGAGGAAAGAATGAGGCGCTTTGCTAATTCTCAGGCCCATTCCAACGCAAGGGGCTCCCCTGAGGGCAGGTGCTAGTGTTGGAGAGATTTTGCTTTAGGGCAGCTGCCAAATGAGCAGTTTTTAAGAACAGATAGAATTCTTACCCTGCATCATTCTTGCCTACCAGGTTACACCCGTCCCTCTTAGCCTTCCATCCTCTTAGGACTGAGATTGTAACTCAGCCGGTGATTCGGCTGGGACATTTTTCCAGACCTGAGGACTGTCTCTCCCTCCCACTCTTCTTTCCTTTCTCCTCCCTCTCTCCAGCTTCCACTTCATTTCAAACAAATGAGTTGTGTTAGTTGGTTTTTTAATGAAGTTTTTCCAGCCTCTTGTTTTTTTGTCCTTTACCATAAAGAACTCCCAGTTACTCGAAGCTGAAAATAAAATTTGGCCAGGAGTAGGCTGAGTATTTGGTATTGATATTTTTAAGACTCTGAAAAAAAAAAAAGACTGGGAGAAAGGGCAATTTGTCACGGAATGAATATCTGTTTGAGTAGCCTAGATTGAGGACTTTGCATCTTCTCCTGAGAACAAGGCGCCTTCCTTCTTTTCAGGGAGAGTTGTGGCTATTTTGATGCCTTTTGAAAGTGCCACAATTAATTTGATTGAGCTGCTAAGCAGTTGGTTTTTAAAAAAGGATAATGGTCACATGGATTTAGCATCACATGGGGAAATTCACTGTGTTTCAGGCAGCTGATGACCACGGGCAGATTGTTCATTTCACAAAGGGGATTCTTTTAAAGATGAGAAGACTTTTGTCTGGAGCTCAAACTTCCCCAGGGGCAAGGACTCATTTATAACCCATCCTGACTATTTTTTTCCTCTTAAGCCTCACTGGTTAAATATGAATATATGTGGAGTGCTCAGCTACAACATGGAAACAAGTAGTACAGTGATAAATTGGCTTAACGGAGTTTAAGCCTTGGGTTCTAGGCTTGGCTCTGACCCTTCCTAGAAAGCTATGTAATCGCACGAGTGGCTCTGAGCTGCCTTGCAGTCGAGTTTCCTCCTCTGTAAAATGAAGTGGTAACGTTAATCCTTCCTACCTTGAAGGATTGCTTGGAAAGAGAAATTAGTTGATAATAATGTAAAGGTGCTTTTTAAAAAAAGATTTATTTTATTTATTCCTCCCCCTATCTCATTGTTTGCACTGTCTGCTCTCTGTGTCGATTTGTTGTACGCTCTCTGAGTCTCTTTAGGAGACTCGGGGAACCAAATCCGGGACTTCCCATGTAGGAGAGAGGTGCTCAGTCACTTGCGCCACCTCTACTCCCTGCTTTTTTTGTGTCTCTTATTGCGTTTTCTCTTTGTGTCTCCTCATTGCATCAGCTCGCCAAGCCAGCCTGTCGTACCAGCCCATCGAGTCAGCTTGCTGTCTTGCTCTTCTTCTCTAGGAGGCACCGGGAACTGAACCCAGGACCTCCCATGTAGTAGGCGGGTACCCAGATGCTTGAGCACATCCGCTTCCCATCATCTCAGAATTTTAAATGTAGGTCAGAGTGGGGAGGTTGGTGATGGGAAGGGAATTGGTATCCTCACGCCCTCTTCCTCCATGGCATCATATAGGCCCCACTTCCCTCAGAGGAGGTGCAGAGACTCTCCATCTCTGGTGCAGAGTCCCCAGGCAGGCAGCCCCCATTATCCATGAGCCCCCAGTCCCTGTGGGGTTAGTTGGTTCTTTGTTTCTCCTCTTTCCCAGACTACTTTTTCCCATCTTGTCTGTACATTCTTCCTGGAGGAAGATGATAGCTCATTGTCAAAGGTTGAGTAAGAGACAAGATTAAAACCATCAGTGTCTGGAAGGTGTTTGGGGGAACCCTATGACTTCTTAGCTGGGGCCTTCTTCCTCTGAGTTCCCAGGGCACTCTGTGTAAGCCTCTGCTAGAGCACTTAGCACACAGGTAGTTATCTGGCTCTTCCTTGCTGTCAGACTGAGAGCTCCTCCAGAGGCACAGACTGTGCCTTTCTCTGAGTCCCCAATCCTGATACACACTAAGCACTAAATGAATGAGTGAATGAATGAATGAATGAATGAATGAGAGACAAAAGAGACCTTGGACTACTTATAACCCAAACCACTTTATTGTATACATCAACAATACTAAAATCCACAGCTGCTATGTGAATTGATGACACAAAGAAAACCAGAACAGAAATTCAAGTATACTGACTCAGCTCTGGAAGAAGCTGAACTGCCTTTTCCCTAGGTTGGTTCAGAGTTGCCTCTGTTGTTGAAAATCAAACTAAAATAGCCCTGAAAGGCAGGCAGCACCAAACAGTAAGGCGAGAGCTGGTCAACGGCCGGGCTTCCAGTCCTGCCAGTGACTGGTTGTAATTTCCTCACTCACATCTCATTTGCCTCATTTGCAAAATGGGGGTGTGAGCTAGATGATCTCTAAACTCTCACCATGTTAAAAAAACTTAATGTCCTAAGAATTTTGTGAGTTTTTAGAAGAAAAGTTAATGAGCTGCTTGAAGAGGAAGTAATATTAAAAAAAAGTAGAGGGAAGCAGATGTGGCTCAACTGATAGAGCATCCCTCTACCATATGGAGGGTCCAGAGTTCAAACCCAGGGCCTCCTGACACCGTGTGGTGAGCTGGACCACGTGCAGTGCTGCCGCGCGCAAGGAGTACCTTGCAGGGGCGCCCAACACACAAGGAGTGCACCCTGCAAGGAGAGCGGCCCATGTGGAAAAAGCGTAGCCCACCTAGGAGTGGCGCCGCACACATGGAGAACTGACGCAGCAAGATGACCAACAAAAAAAGAGATGCAGTTTCCCAGTGCTGCCGGATAATGCAAACAGACGCAGAAGAACACATAGTGAATGGATGCAGAGAGCAGACAACAGGGGGGAAAGGGAGAGCAAAAAATAAAATAAATCTTTAAAAAATAATAATAAAATAAAGTAAGCTAGAGAGTTACTGCATAAGTTACTGCATAAGAGACTTTTTGTTAATTTTTGTTAAAGACACTAAAATAGCCTTATATCAAATCCCATTTTCACTGAGGTTCCATCGTGGGTGGTTTGCCTACGCTTTAGAAGCTCTTCCCCACTGCCCCCACAGCCAACTGAGGTATTGGCTGGAGGCTTTTGAAAGTTTGACTCTTTCTCTGTGAACCACAGCACCAGCCGCAGGCTGAATCAGTGTTTATAAGGCTGCCCCAGAGACCTTTTCAAGGCACGCTCAGCCCAAGAAGCAGCTCTCTGACCTTTTCATAGCTGGAGGGGCTGACCCTCACCTCTACCCTGCCCACCCCTCCTCCCGGGCAGTCTTTCCCTCCCCTGCCTTCCCCTGCCCTCCCCTGCCCTGAACAGTTCTCAGGCATCACAGGGCTTGGAAGGTGACCCATACTTGAGGTAGGAAGTGGGAGCCTGAAGTTGACCTTCTGCCTCAGGGGGCTGAGCACTGCCCAGAGGGGTGACGAGCAGCAGGGTCACCACACCAATTCATTCCTGCTCAGTGGCAGGCACATTTCACACTGAATTCTACCCTGTGGGGCTGTGTCTAATTGGACAAATTTGAACAGCAGGCAGCATGGCCATTGCAGCAAGGAGTGTTGATATATGGCCCAACCAAGGGGCTAAACTCTTAAAGTGACAGGGGTTCCTTTTCAAAGAATGACTGGCTGGATTCCAGGAGTAACAGGCATGACTAGCAGGAGAGACATGGGCCAACTCCACAAGGCAAGTCTCTTTTAAGGAGGTGGTTTTGAAAAGTGTCACCCCTTGTCCTGGTCTGTGTGGCAGGATAAACAGGACAGGGTGGTCGTCTGGAAACCAGTCATGCTAAATGCCTCCTCCACCAAAAAGGCTCACAATACCTGTAACCAGATTAAATCTGGCTAATGGACCCAGCAGAGAAACCTTGACAGGAAAAAAAAAGAAACATGTTGTCATACAATGTTCAGTACCCACCATTCATTCATTAATTCAGCATCCATCAAATATCTATTAAATGCTACAATGTGTACTATTAAATGCACTGTGCTCAGACACAATGGAGCTTGTGAAGTTTATGGTCTAGGGAGAGAAGAAGACATTCATCAAATAATCTCACAAGTAAATATATAGTTAAAAATTATGCAAAGTATTATGAAGGAGAAAACGCTGTGTTATGAGAACTTCTGAAAGGGGTGTTCAGGGAGAGTTTCCCTAAATCGCATTTGAGCTAAACTCTTAATAGGTAAGTTAAGTCAGCAAAGGGGGCAGTGGTTGGGGAGGTGAGGGAAATGTTCAAGAGGTTGAAAGAAGGCCTGTGTAGCTGGAGCTCGCAGCCTAAGGGGGAGAAAAGCATGAAGTGAGGCTCTGGGGCCTTGCTACACAGGGGAGGGTTTTACTCTTTTCCTAAAAACAATGGGGAGCACTGACGTGTTTCCAGCAGGAAGCAATATGATTGTATTTGGACTTGGAAAAGATCTCTCTGGCTCCAGTGTGGAAGACATTGCAAGGGAGCAAAAGTCGATTTCGGGACACTTGTTAGGAGATACAGAAGTTCAGTATGATATGATGGAATGGATTAGGCTGGTATCAGTAGCAAGCAAATGTGCATTGCGTTTAGGAGGTAAAATCAACAGGACTTTGTGATGGAATGGATATAGGTGGGTGAGAGAGAAGGAGATGTTAAGGATAGTCCCCAGTTTTCTGTCTCATTTTATTGAATGAATTCGTTTACTGAGCATTGCCAGTCATATGGAGAAGTAGGCTTGGACATTTTGAGTTTCCAGTGGAGATATCAAGATGTTAAGTTCACAGTTGGCTGTATGGATCTTGGGCACAGAAGAGAAGTTTGGGCTGTTTCCTTGGAGAAGGATGGGAGATAATGGAAAGATAGATTAGATACATCCTCTCTTTTTAGGGAGAGCAGAGTCTGTTTGGAAAGGCAATGGGACTGCAGAGTCAAGGAAACATTTACAAATTAAAATAATAAATGTAAGTATTCATGATTATAATAGAAGTGTGATGAAAGAGCATTACATGACAACCAGGTGTTAAGTTTGTTGGGGTAAAGGAATAGAGCAGATAGAAAATAGGCAGAACTGCCAAAGAACTCTTGCAAAGGTGACATTCAGTTGACAGCAGGTTAACAATAGAAGTTGACTTTTAAAAATTTGCTGTACTTGTCAGACACTGTCAGTGGAAGTGTAAATTGTACAACCCTTTCTGAATGGCAGTTTGGCAATAACCATTATATATTAATAGTTCATTCCTTTTGACCCAGCAATTTATCATTTAGAAAATTATCCTACCAAAATACAGGTAAAAAAAAAATTGTGTGTCAGTAAAAGCACGGTTGTAGTAGCATAAGGAAAAAAGAAAGAACCCAGTTGTCTATCAATTAGGGGAGGGGGAAATAGTAAATTTTGGTATGTCCATATCATAGAGTAACATGTAGCTATTAAAAAGAACATTTTAAGTTTTTTTAAAAAACAGTTGAAAAGCAGTGTGTTTATAGAAAAGAAAAAAGAAAAAAGATTAAAAGAAAAAAAGAAAAGAAAAGCAATGTGTGTAATATGGTCCCATAGGGGAAAAACAAATAGGTGCTAGGATAAGCATAAAACTCAGTTAACAGTGGCTATCGCTGGGGAAATTCGATTACAAGGATCTCAAACTCTCCTGTGTGGTTTTATATAGTTAAAATATTTTACAATGAACCAGTATGACTGGTGTAATCAGCAATAGACACAGTAACAATAGAGACAATAACAATGAAAGAATACAAAAGTGAGAGGATGAGAATAGCTGCTGGCTGGGAGATAACTCTTCTGGAGGATACCGAGGATGCTCCTTGCCTTCATCCTCTCCTACGCCCTTGATTCTTACCTGATTTAGCTGCACATAAATCCTGCAAGACCCAGCTCAAATGCCACCTCTTCCAGGAAGCTGTTCCTGATGATAAAGTTCAGGATAGTGATTTAATGAGCATTTGTTGAGAATTTCCTTTTTTCAGGCACTGTTAGGCACTGGAAATACAAAAGTGAACAAGACATCACCCCTGCCTTATAGAAGCTTACTAAGGAGTGGGGAATATCGCCAAGTCAACAAAAGATTGCAGTACAGAGATTCTTCTAGATGACCTGAGGCCTCTTCCAACCTGAAAAGCCTTCAATTCAGTGAAGAAGGTCCCCTAAAATCTAGGCTTCTTTACACACAGGCTGGGAAGAGAGCCTTCTGAGCAGTTCCTTACTTTCCCTTACTCCTGAATTGCCCTGGGCTCTCACACACAGGCCTTCATTTGCTGGGCAGTAAGCTGTTGTTCTCATAAGGAGATTCTAGGGAGGAGGCAGACATGTGAGTCTGTGTCGATTCCCTGCGTTGATGAAGCTGAGATTCACACTCCCACCCCACAGACCCTATAGCTTCTCAGACCACCACAGCCACAGGCCCTCCAGAGTACCCCAGCCTACCAGTCACCCCACAGCCGCATGTGCCTGTGAGCACACAGGCAACACCCAAAGTGCACAGGGAGCTTGGGCAGCACAGGCCTGGGAGGGAGGGAGCCTAAATTCTAATCCCAACACTACCACTCTGCTCAAAGCACTAGCATAGAAAGACCAAACACTTTCCCTTTCTGGGCCTCAGGTTCCTCATTTGCAAAATCAGCCAATGATGCCAAATGACCTCTGCCACCTTGACCTCCCATAGTCGTAGTAAAACAATGATGCCACCTCCAAATGGCCCTCTCTCTTGGTAAGGAACAGGCCCGGTTGTCCTGTCAGGAGTGCCTTGCACAGTGCCAGGCACACACTAAGTGTTCAACACAGGTGCTGGTTATTGTAGAGGCGAGAGAAGCATATAAAACCCTGACCTGCTTTTCAGGAGCCTCCAATAATTTCCAAAGGCAAGAGAAATGCACATTAAGCAGTAATTACCCCTAGGGCCCTCAGCACAAAGGGGTAGGGATGTGGGGATGGTAGATGCTAGGAGGGGGAGGAGGGTTCTTTGGTCAATTTCCAAAGGTTCCTGATGATCTCCAGAGAATCTGCCCTTTTATAAGGCATGTGGCAAGCCCTGTTAGCAGTTTCAGACCCGGACATCCTTCTTTCTGAATCAGGTTCTGACAAGATATGAACACTGGTGCATCTGAAATTACTTTGGGGGTTGGGAGATTGAAAAGCAGACAGATGTCCCATCCCTTTATTCTAGAATGCTCTTATTGACCACCTTGGCAGAGGAGGAGATCACCTAGTATAAACCCAACTTTATCCTCATGAAAGGTCCAAATTAGATAACCCTTCTTGCCCCCACCCCTGGAGGTAAGGAAAAATGAAATGAGAATCCTTGCAAAGAGAACCCATGAACTAAGAACACATTTTAATGCCATTCCTGTGTCATTTCAGTTGGGTGTGGGTTGTCAGTGTATACTTGGCACATAGCTGCCATGCAACTTGTGCTTGTTGGACTGCAGTGACTACCCTTCGGAATCCTGAGATAGAAAATTCAGCCCAGCAGTTCTAGCCAGTCTCTGGGGCTGACAAGAGATTTATCTGCCCATAATTGAGGCCATGATGGGTTTGGGTGGTGTACTTTTTTTGGTTTGTACCAAACCGTCCTTTTCCATGTCTCATCATGTGCTGGTTTGTCTCTTTTGCATGTTTGGGCTAATCTTCTCCATATGTTTGTCTGGTTTGGCGTGTGGGTCCCGACCTCCCGTGAGCAGGGCGAGGCTGCCTCTAACAAGTGTAGAGAGTTGCCGCCCAGCCCGCCAGGCCCTGGAGCTGGGCCACTGGCCGACTTTCTGTCGAGCGCAGCCACCCCTTTAGGCCTCCTCTCTGGAAAAGCAACCAGATGGGTTTCTCTGTTGGGTTTCGTGGGGCTGAAAAGAAGGGGTTCTTTGAACAGAAACTGCCTGGTGATCCAGCCGAGACCGGTCATTGCCACCTAGAGCTCCCTCCTCCCAGCACCTTTCTGAGAGTCTGCACAAGGACAGTGGTGGCATTAGCCAGGCAGTAGGCCTGTGGACTTCCTGCTCTAACAGCCAAATTCCCTCCCTCCCCCTCCTGGACATCCTAGAGGCCAGCTTCCTTCTCACCATGTTTGTGAGGGACAAACCGTTTATTGATAAGGCTTATGGCTCCAGATTGAAAGGAGGAGAGCAACTGGATAGGAGAAAAAGAAGTCTTATGCGGACGAAATTCTTTTGAATTCATAACCTCTGTTAATCCCCACAATCGCCCTTTAAATTGGAAATTATCTCCATCTTAAAGAGTTCAGAAAAGTAATTTGAATGTCACATTGAAAGTAAAGGGCAGAGCCAAGACTTGATCTGAGTCTCCTGGCTCCAAGATCAGTGCTCTTTTAGAACACTGCATTCCCTAAGCCTGCGCTGCTTGTTGCACCCTAGGGGCTTCTCCAGCTCTTTCCCCTAGATCCCATTTAGGTGCTTTTTCCAGGGCTCTTCCTGCCTTCCTGGAGCCAACTCTAGCCTCTGGATCTTGCTTGGCTTATGGGTCGAGGGCACGCCTGTGTGAGCCGAGAAAATGAAATCCCTGCTGAGCAACAAGTGGAGGTACTGTAAAGGAGCAGCTGTTCCCCTTCAGACCTCATCAGTCACAGCCCCTCTTACGAGCCACTAGGCCAGCTATGCAGCTTTGCCAAGTGCCTGAACCTTTCTGGTCCTTTGTTTCTCTGATTGAGAGGTGAGGCCAGTCTGCATGCATGTATGGATCCATTCATCCATCCACATTCATTCAACATGAGCCCCCAGTTAAAGGCTCTAGAGGTTCAGAAAGATAATCAGACACAATCCCTGCCCTCCAGATGTTCACAGTCTAGCAAGGGAAGCAGATGTGTTAACACAGGCTCATGATACAGTAGAAACATCAACCAAGTGCTTCCCAGCTCATGCCAAAGCTTTCTTCACTGTAAGCTGCTGAGGAAAGGAGAATGTGTGAATTAATATTTCATTCCTTAGAAGTCATGGAAAAGAGAGTGGGAGGCAATGGTGAGCTGGATAATCTCAGGCAAGTTACATAACTTCTCTGAGCCTCAATTACCTTATCTATAAAGTGGGGTGATTAAGCTTGTTTTATGGAGTTATAGTGTAAGTAAGGATTAGATATATTCAAGCATTGAGCCAATACCTTAACACGTAATAGGTCATGAAAGAACAAAAGAACCACAAAGAATATTGGATTATATTTATTTTTTGGAAAAGTAAGTGTCACAAGAAGAGCTTGTTATAACAACAGCTACTATCTGTTAGTGCCTAGTAAGAGCCTGACCCCTTTCTGGACCTTGACCCAATAGCCTGAGGCTGATAACCTCTGCTGTTCTCTGGACTTCCTGAAGGAAAGCTGGTCTCTGGGTGGAAAGAAGTTGAACCTGCATCTTGCACAGGACCTCAGTCACTCAAGAATAAAGGTTGAATGGCCCTAACATTTTTGTTACCCCAGGGGTACCCAGAGCACACCAAAGGCCTCTTCCTCGGTCTTATCTTGGCCCCGTCTTATAGCCTTGCATCATTTTCAACCCATTTCTTTCCTCGCCAAATTGACATAGGCACACCCTCTCTTTAGGGAGCCCCATTTTAGCCAAATCTGCTTCTCTTTAAATTCTGAGGCGGTGTGTGTACTCTGCTCTGTAAATTCAAAGAAGCAAGTTCCTCTGTTTCTGGGGCTAATTTGTAATGTATCCTCAGTCAGAACACCTATTTTTTCTAGACTACCTTCTCTTCCCTCTCACCCAAAGCTGTTCCGTCTCACCCAAAGCTCCTTTACATGGTAAGAAATCAAGCTGAGGAGATTCTACTAGTCTTTGCCAGTCAGATATTTCTTTAGTTGCTTCTCGTTCCATACTGTGAAGAATATGAAGATGCAAATTGCAGGGACCATCTGAGCAGCAGTGTCCCTACCAAGAGAGTTATCTTCACCAGTGAATTAATGTTGACTCATTGAAAGAAGTTTAATTAAATGAACATTTTCTTTCCAGGCCTCATTTTTCTTATCTGGAAAAAGGGGTAGTAATAATACTTCAGACAGCTATTGCTTAGGATTAAATGAGAAAGTGCTTAGATGAGCACCCCAGCATATGCGAGGTATCAGGACATGCCATTTCTCACTCATTTGCCTTTTAGCTACCCAATAATTATGGTGTGGGTGCTAGGCCCAGGGGATACCACAGTGAAGAGACTCTGGCAGTCATGAAGCTAATAGCCTGGTCTATAAGAGAAACAGACATTAAACAAAAATCACATAAATAAATATGTAATTACAAATTTCCCTTCTCTTGCTTTTAAGGGACTAAGGCATTTTGCATCAAGATAGTTTTGGCAGGAGGAGGAGAGAAATGTCCGTTGTTTCTAGTCTGGTCAGCTATGCTGGTCCTGCAGTAAAGGAGACACCAAGGTTTGCTGGGTATGACCACAGAATCTGGGCCCTTCTTCTCCAGTTCTAAGACCCTTGTCCATGGGCCCAGGGGGACCTCTGCCATGACCCCTTTAGTACCATCCAGACTAGAAGAGTAGGGTCCCTCCAAGCCAGGTTTTTGCTTGAAAGCATCTGTGTTGATGCCAGTTCCCAGAGCTCTCTACCTTCTCCTCTGGATGCTGCCTGACTTCTCTAAGAAATGCCTTTCAGGCATTGGAAATTAATTGCCCTTCATAGAAACTGAAAGAAAGGGAGAAAAAAGGAATTTTTGGCTGTACTTTCCTCTCAGATCCAAAACTCCAGCCTAGCCAGGGAAGCAAAGTGCCAGAGACTGGGCTGGCGAGCGGGCACCTGGGCAGACAGTGTGCAGGGCAGCCTGCCAGGTCAGCGACTGCCGTCAGAGCCCACCCCAGAGCACTGCCCCCACTCCCGCGGCGGCAAGCCCTTTCTCCTGGCCTCCTGTTTGTACGTCTGCCCAGATGCAGGACTGTCGACTTTCCTGAGACGAGTGAAGCTCCAGAGGCCCTGCCCTAGCCGTGCAGCTCTGGATCAAGGCCTTGCTCAACTCCCAGGTCCCTGGTTTGCAAAGCAAACTTCAGCCATGTACTATTTACCTTGGCAAGTCCAGGGCCAGATTGATGATCTGTAAAGTGGATTTGTTATTTGGCTGTTTGCTTTGGCAGCTCTTGAAAGCGCTTTGCTGATTACAGTCCCAGATGTCATGGCATACATTACCCAGCTCTATAACGGGGCTTTGAACACATTAATTTGAACTACAAATACTATTAAGCTTTTTGCACCTCTTCTGCCTTTAGTTCTTGGATATTAAATATCAGAACAGACAGCCTACATTCCCTTAGGCTTCTTTCCCATTGTCTTTGTCAGCCTCCTCCTTGGAGAGCCTGGGGCTTTCCTCCTATTTTCTATGGATCTTTCTAGAAACTTTACCCACCTATGCCCACCTCCAGCTCAGCTACCCTGGAGAAGCCTTGCCAATTTTCACCTAATAGGAAATCTGACTTCCAGTTTGGTAGGAGCTCTGTGATCATTCCAAGCCTGGCTTTCCCACAGACACAGTACTTTGCACTTTGTGCTAGTGCCTCATTTTATTCATCTTCAAGGATTTTTCTGCATCTACTTTTTTTGGTTTCATTTTGTTTTAACATTACTGACAATATTCTTTTGGGGAAGCTAGGACAGAGGCGTAAATATGTCATGCTTTTTTGCCAACAAGGGTCTTGCCCAACCAAGGTCACACAAAAAAGGCAGTGGCAGAACCAAAAATAACTTTATTCTTCTCAACTCAAAGTCTGATATTGCCACCCAGACTCCCCTTCTTATACTTTATTTAAAGTAACTTCACCAGAGTGGAGTGGGAAAAAGAGGTGTGGCAGTGTCTTTAAATGGAGTCAGTTGCTGGTTCATGTATCTTTTGGGGGTTGTTGGGGGAGAGTGCGGTGTTCCTGTCTAATGGTGGAGTGTATGACTCAGTGTTCTCCAAGGGAATTGCTTCTTCCTGTTGTAAATAAACCATTAGCTGGGGTCCTCGCCTCAGGAAGCAATTTAAAGCCCTAGGGAGGTAGCCAAAAAAGTCAGCTTGCAGCCTCGTGGATGGGAAGCTCAGCTTTGCCCAGTGCCCTCAGCCCCAGATCTTCCCCTTGGAGAAACAAAGTGCTCCCAGTCATCATTCCGCTAAGCTCCTGACAGGCTTCCCTTGGCCTTTGATTTGCCAAACTCCACATGAACTGCCTCTGTTTTTGTTACTCTCCAAAGAAAATGACTATTTCTACTACACCCTAACTGAATATTGGTGAGATTTTTCTGCTTAGTTTTGTTTCCTTTTTCTTTTTTGCTCTCACTCTTTATGGTCATTTTTGCCTACTCTCTCTCCTCTGGCCTTAAAATGTCCACAGGTTTCTTTGCTGAAGCCTGTCCACGTTTCACAGTGCTTTCACGATGGAAAAAATCTCCCCAGTATCAACAATTTGTGGAGTGCTTACATAGATTTCTGCTAATTGCTATTACCAACCCCGCAAGGAAGGTAATTCTACCACCATTCTACAGTTAAGGAACCGAGACTCAGTGAGGTGAAGTACCTTGTCCAGCAGCGCACTGCTGGTGGCAGCCAAGGTTTAAGCAGCGAGATGTGTCTGGCTCAACACCTGTGCCGCCTCCAGTCAGTCCCTCCTGTGTCAGGTCTGGTTCTGGTGTTAGGAGCCGCAGCCTCCCTTCCCTGTTGAAAGCCCCTCAAAGGTAGGTGTACATCAGATTTTTGTACCTCAGTGACTGTTACTGGGCCCGGCTTACTGTAGGTGCCCAGTGAAGATGTGTTGGATGAATAACCAACCATAAATTCCCTCAAGTGGTTGTGATTTTAAATGCCTATGTTCCCCATGTCCCCTCTCTGCGTCGAGGGAGACTTTCTACTTTGAAATATTTCAGTGGAAGAAATTAATTCACTTTGCGAGTTTACTTTAGGGATAGAGATTGTTGCAGTGTTTTTGGCCTCCACTCTCAAATTCTTCTAGACCTTTACTATAATAAGCAAATTGAGCAGATTAAGGACATACTTGACTGCCAAATGGTTTTCTGAACTGTGTAAAGTTACTGAGGGTGACTTTTTTTTCCCCTTTATAAAAGACTGTGTGGGTTCTGTGAACTTCTCTGCTTTTTTTAGCTCTTCCTGTTTTATTGTGTTTGAAGTATCTTTGTGGTGACCTGTTGGGATAGGATTCTTCCATATGGAAGTGTTTCTTTAACTTTTTAATCATTTCTTTTGGGAAATGGAGGGCTAGGGGTAGCAGATGTTTTTCTGGCATTGTTTGCTGAGTGGAGGTAGGGGCTTTTGGAGCTGTGCGTCAGACTAAATGCCTCCTGGTAGGAGAAGGCCCATCCCAGGGACAGGAGGCATCCAGTCACCATTGGATCTGGGAAACTAGGCCTGTGTGGGAGTAGCTCCTTCTCTCCCCTGACTAATACCTTTTCCAATTCCAGGAAGAATACATTTTTGATCTCTGTGACACTGAGGAAAGTTATTTTTTCCAGTGTCCAGAAGCAAATCCTTATCAGTTCTCAAAGGAGAAGGCTGTCTGGTGCCCTTACAAAAAAAAAAGGAAAGAAGGAAAAGAAAAAAATAACAGATAAAATGAAACCTTGTTTCTCTCTTCAGTGAGCCAAAAAGGGTTTGCAAAAACTTCGCTCATTCTCCCATTTTCTCACGTTCTTTTGGGCTCTCTTGTTCAGGAGGCCACATATGACCTCCTGGAGATTGCAGAAGCCGGTGGTTTACAATCATGTTCCACAGCTCTCAGCCGAAATACCAATTCTAACAGTGGCAGTAGCCCCTTGCCCTTGGTCTGTTTTACTGCCTCACTATCCTTCTTACTCAGGTCATATCTGAAGTCAGTGAAGAAAGAGTTTTGGTTCTGTGAGTGAGAGCGCCAGGTACTAGATCACTTAGACCCAGGGAATAAGGGTATAGGGGAAAACAGGAGGAGAGGACGGCTGAAGTAGCACAAACTGAAAGTAATCCTTTCTGGACCACACCATAGCTTTGCATGTACACCTGGGAATCGCAACATTTACAGTTTGAGGCGATGAGTAAAAGAATCAGCAAAAGGCACTGAGAAGGACCAGCCAGAAATTAGGAAGGAAACCCTAATGTGAGTGTGGTGTCTTGAAAGCCAAATGAAGAGAGGAATCAACTATGTGAAAAAGCACATAAGAGAACTGAGAATTGGCCATGGGATTTAGCAATGTGGAGGTCATTGGTAACTTGGCAAGAGCAGTTTCAATGGAGAGGTGGGGCAAAAACCTGATTGAAATGGGTTTAAAGAGAGAAAGGGAGGAAAAGAATTGTAGACAGCAAGTCCAGATCTCTCTTTCAAGGAGTTTTGATTAAGAGGAAAGAAACGGAGAGTAGCTAGAAGAGGAAGTGGGGTCAAGAGGTTCCTTCTTTCTTTCTTTCTTTTTTTTTTTTAAGTGGTAGAAATACTAGCGTAATTGCTGATGGCAAGAAGGGAGGCGTCTAGACTGTCGGTGGAGGAATTGACCTTGGGCTGGGAGCAAGAGCAGTCCAACAGTAATAGTAGGAGGCAAGTACTTAGATGCGGGTGGTGGGTAGATGTGGTGGAGGGATTTTAAAGTCCATTCTGATTGCTTCCATTTTCTTGCTGAAGTAGTAATCTAAGTCCTCATCTAAAAATGAGAATGGCAGAGAAAGTGTTGGAAGCTTGAGGAAAAAAGAAAAAATATGATGTAACCATCTAGGAGAGTGGGAGAGCAAATGCACTAAGGAAACAGGATTACAGGGCAGCATTAAAGGGACATCTGAAGTTAGTGATTATAAATTTAAAATAAGACCAGTTAACATGGTGTGCTTTTTTCACAGCTACAAATAATTTGATGGGTACAGGGAGTAGGTGGAGAGTTGGATTTAATAACGTTGTGGTTTCACCAGGTGAGTATGGCAAAGGGAAAAGGGGATACAGAAGTTGAGGATATGTGTAAGGAACTGATTATGATCATTGAATTCAGTGGAAATAGAGGACATGAGGGGAGTAAGCAACAATGAAAAGTGGGTATAAATTATATATATATATATAATATATACAAATTATATATATATAAAATATATATATATATATATATATATATAAATTATAGCCCCAGGCAGGGTTGAAGGATTACTGGAGTTAGGGTACTAGAGGGAGAAAACCGGAAAATTAAGAGGTGGTGGTCAGAGTGGGATGTTTGAAATTGAGATTGTGAATTATATCAGTTATTATTAATTATATCAAAGGTATGGCCTTGGCAGTAAGTGGCAGAGGTAGCACTGAAAGGAAAGAGGTTCAGGAATTCAAGAGCCAGGTTATTGGAAGGATCATCTGTGTGAATTATGACAGGGCTAGTATTGGAGGAGCTAAAACCTTTGAGGAATTGGGTGTGTTGGAGATGGGAGGGAAGTAGCAGACTATTAACAAGGGAAGGGATAGTGGGTGGTACCGTTTTATGAAATGAGAGTCATGGCTGGAGGTTTTATGGAACAGAGGAGAAATGTATGCATCTGTGAGGAACAAGGAGGACATCACCTCCACCACAGAGTATAAGGGACATTGGAGAAAAATCAGACTTCACAAGAGAGAACTGCTGGGAGGCAGTGTCCTCAAAGGAAAGCCTAGTATTTCTCAAAATGCATTACTTTGTATTTACAGAGACAGTATGTATATACACTCTCTATTTTATTGGATACTTTCAACAACCCTGTCAAGTAGGGCTATTGACCACACTTTGTACATGAGGGCACTGGCGCCTTCAGAGGTAAAGTGTTCATGCAGCGACACTCAACTAGTCTTCAGACTCCAAGTCCAGTGCTCTTTCCACAGCACCATACTGCCTTCCTTTAGGAGGCCAGCAGTCCTTACAGACAACCCATAAGTGGACATGATTTAAAGTTACAAGTGTTGTTATCATACTGCCCCGTAGGCTGAGAGTTAGCCCCCTAAGGCAGGTTCGGTCATTTGGCCTATTTTCTGCCTTTAGACCCACTAAGCGGTTAATAGCCATTCTCTGTGTCTATTAATGAACATTCTCAGAAATATCTTAAACTTAGGAGCCAGTCATGAGGTGGACTTTCAGGGATGATTTGGATAATAATTCTCAAAATAATATGGTATTTTAGTTTTAAGGAATTTAGATGTCTTAGAACATGCCTACGTCCCAGCTCTCTAGCAACAAATGACAGAAAAGTGGGATGAGATATAAGATGTAGACAAACAGTTGACCACGATGGAAATTATGAACTGAGGGCCTGGTTCATAAAAGTGTTATTGCCTTCTTGATTCTCAGGCACAGCTGAGCCAGGGCAGTATCTCCCAACTTCTGAGTTACCCCATCACCCCTTCCTCATTGGGCTGGCCATTCACATAGGTGGAGAGGGCCCAGCGGGAAAAAGGACAAGTATTTCTCAGAACTCCCCAGTTGTTTGTTCACTAAGTAAGCATGTGGTCATCACCTACTACAGTGCTGGGCATGCAGAGATGAGCTGCACACTAAAGAAATAAATGCAGAGAAGGGCTATAGGTTTCCTTCCACAGAGGAAATGATAGGAAGTGATAAGTCATAGGTCTGGAAAAACAAATTGAAACATGAGACAAATATAGCCGGGGATGTCCATCATTATAAATGATGATGCAGATATCGAAAATGTTAATGAAAGGAATGCCAAATTCAACAAGAAGGCTGAAAGGTTCTATGGGAAATATACAGCTGAAATTAAACAGAATTTGGAAAGCGGAAACAGCTGTCTGATCTCTTTCAGGAACTGTTCTTAGAAGCTTGGGAATGGAGTAAAATTTTCTGCTAGCAATATTTTCAAAATTATACCAGTAAACCAAAACTCTGTTCCTTCCCATTCAGCAATTAGAAATAAATGATATTTCTTAAACATGTACTTCCATATATATTTCCAAATTTGAGGGCTTGGATATGAGATTATTTCTTGTAGTGAACATGTTTTATAAAAATCTAATTTGAGGGAAGTGGATATAGCTCAAGTGGTTGAGCACCTGTTTCCCGCAAATGAGGTCCTGGGTTTGATTCCTGATACCTCCTAAAAACAAAACAAACAAATGGAAAAAACCAACTCAGGGGAGTCAGTGTAGCTCAGTGGTTGAGTGCTGGCTTCCCACATACGAGGTCCCAGTTTCAATCCTCAGCCCCGTTACCTCAAAAAAAAAAATCTAATTAGGAATAATTCTAATTATATTATTCTTCTCTGTATTTTAAATGTGTATGACTGTTTAATATTTAAAGCACTATGGGTTTAAGATTATTCATAATAGATACCATGTATATGAAGAAAAAAAAAAAGAAAATGGGACTATTCCTGCATACTCCAGAAAGTAACCTCTTCTTAGCCGCCTCATCCTAGTTTCCCAGCCTGCTGGGCCAGTGAGGAGGGTGGATTCTTGAGGGTTGGCACCACAGGCCTCCATCAGGTCTTGCTGCCAGGGTCCTCATGAACACAGTGGCCAAGGCTATTGCCACAGAGGATGAAAATGGTGATGTTTCTCAAATGTCATCTGGAGCATCCAAACAGGCCCCTCCGTTGAGCACCCAGCTGTTTATGACGCCGGAGTGGTCTCTGACTAGACAGCCTCCTCGAGGTCTGTGCCCTGCTCTCTAAGTGCTAATGGTCTCAGGCATGCTGCCCTAGACAAGAGCAGAGACTTGGTCAAGGTCTATAGTAACAGGGAGTGCCTCAGAATCACCTGGGGAGCTTTTTTTTTTTAAAGATATATTTTTTTACTTATTTCTCTCCCTTTCTCCCCCCCCCCGCCCGGCTCCAGTTTTCTGTTCTCTGTGTCCATTCACTGTGTCTTCATCTGTGCCACTTGTATTCTTGTCAGTGGCACTGGGGATCTGTGTCTCTTTTTTGTTGTTGCATCAGCTGTCCATGTGTGCAGCGCCATTCCGGGGCAGGCTGAACTTTCTTTCATGCTGGGCGGCTCTCCTTATGGGGCGTACTCCTTGCGCATGGGGCTTCCCTACGTGGGGGACACCCCTGCGTGGCACAGCACTCCTTGTGTGCATCAGCACTGTACATGGGCCAGCTCCACACGGGTCAAGAAGGCCTGGGGTTTGAACCATGGACCTCCCATGTGGTAGGCGGATGCTCTATCCGTTGAGCCAAGTCTGCTTCCCTGCAGAGTTTTTTAAAGCTACTGATACCCAGGCTCCCCAATCTTATGCCCCAGAAATTCTGATGAATGTCTACAGTAGGACTTATGCCTCCGTATGTTTGAAGAGCTCCCTAGTGATTCTGCTGTATAGTCCCAGTTGAAAAATACTGCTTGAGGGAACATATGCAGAAGTGTGTGCCAAACAGCTGAGTGACAAGATAACTAACTTATCCCACTACCATTCCTCTACCAAGACTGGGTGTGATCAAATATCTCTCCTGATAGATTCCCTTCTCAAGGTTATCATGCAGGAAATTGTAGTTATCCTCAGTCTAAATAAAAAATCACCTCTGAAAATAGTGCAGGTTAGGCATTTTGCCTTGAAAGAGAGAAGCAAATCTGTGTCATTGTTCTTTGCTCAATTCAGCTTTATAGTCTCTATGGGGTACCATCTCTGTTTGGACTGCCCCTCCCCCTTTCTTTTCCTTCCACAAACTCCAGGGCTTTGTTTGGTGCCTGGTATGGTGGGATCAAGTAGTTCCAATAGGACTGCAGGGCCTGGCTGATTGAGGGCTTGGGTGTAGTTGGCCAGGTAAAGGACCTGGATGGGCTAAGACAGGCAAGGGTCAATGGTAAGGTCAGAGAGCAGGAGGCTAAGGCCAGGAGCCTGGGAAGCAAGCTGATGATTCAGGCCAGACCAGCACAAAGTGCAACTCAAGAGAGCATTGCAGTTGAATCGGAGAGAGGCATCATTGACAGCCATGAAGAGGTGGAACAAGTGAACCCTCCTTGCTTAGGGGAACCTGAGTTCACCTACCTACCTCATTCCTTAAGAGTAAGTCCCCACGCCTTAAAGGGCCACACCTATTGCCAGTTGCTTCTCCTTTGTCATAGACATGGTTCTCTTCTTTCAAGACCTTGTCCTGAGAGTTGGAGCCTGATCTTCACTGGGACTTTCTGTCCCCCATGCACTGATATTTAAGTTCTGTTGATATCTAAAATCTTTGATTCTCTGGGACCAGGACAGAGACATTTGAAGAAAATAGGTCCTAAGTTTTGAGAATACATAGAAAAGAAGTCAGATGATATCTCTGCTATAGTAGGCTTATATTCTAGAAGAGGAAACAGGCAATCCAGCAGTAACAGTACAGAGTGCTAACTGCTGTGATAGGATAGGTTCAGGGTCCTCTGCCAGGGGAGCATGTAGCACCTGACCTAATCTAAGGAAGGGTCAGGACTTCTGAAGAAGTTTTCGTCAAGCTGTGATCAAGGGATGAGCAAGACAAAGATGCAGAAAAAGACTATTTCAGACTCTAAGAATGACCGAGAGGTAAAAGGAAGCAAGGGAGAGACTGGTGAGAGATGAGGTTAGAGAAGTGAGCAGGGGTTGGTCATCACACAACTTGGAAACCATGGCAAAGACTTAAAACATCACTGTAGTTCCTTCTTTCACATCATGGCTAGGTATTTTCTGATTGCTGAGATGACTCTGGAATAATTATTTCCATCTGTATATTTACGTATCTTATAGGAAAGGTAGCTGCTTTGTCTTATCATTTGGAGGAGGCATAAAGGAATCTGAATTATAAACCATCTTCCTGAGTTGGGGGCTTGTCTGGCCTTATCATCTTTTTCTTCCACCTTGGGATGCCATTCAGCCTCATACAGCACCAGTTATCTGATGAAAAATAGAAGTGACAAGGGCAAAATCTAAAACTCTGCAGAATACATTCAGTAGGAAAATAAAGGCGAGAAGAGTTGTTCTTGTGTTCCCAGCTGACACTCCCCCTCCTGCTTTCTCTTATCAGAGGAGACTCCACTTCCACTATGCCTGACCAGCTGGCTGGGTGATACTTCAGGGGCTGTGTTTTGTGCTTGTCACTTGTACACTGGGCCACTTTTAGGATGCAGGGACTTTTGAATCTTTAAGAGAAAGAACGATAAAGAAAATCCCAAAGGTAGTTATTTGGCAGGTTACCTGCTGAGAATGAGGGAGAATTGTGACAGGTTTGAGGAGCTTGAGAAGAGGGGACACAGGAGGGCACCGACCAGGAACAAGTGCAAAAAAAAAAAAAAAGGTTGCAGAACAGTGAGGACCTGGTTGATAAATTTGCCATGATGCCAGTTGAGACAAATGTGTGATTTTTCTTCAGCCCAGCTCAGCAGCGCAGGAGAGAGAACAGAGGAATTAGTTGGTTGGATCGTTCTGGATGGGTCTGGCAAAGCAGGAGTGGCCGATAGGATAGGAGGAGAGATGAAGGAATGGTGAGAGTATCACTGGGCTGATGAACCTTGAACACCAGGCTGAACAATGAAGAAGTGTCATCAAGAGGTTGGGATAATGAGAGCGCCAGGGGCTGACAGGACTCAGTGAGGCTGAAGAGCATAATTAATAAGAGTAAGGAAGTGAGGGCGATAGACACATAGGAAGTTTCATGACCAAAATGTGGGATTTCTGAGCTTAAAGTATTGTAAGTTCCAATTTCAGACAATGGCAAGATCCAGATGAATCGGTCACTGGAGTGAAGGTGGAAGTCAGTGAATTGTGAGGTCAGGGATGTTGTTTGATCATGCACCTGAACGTCACACTTCCTAGCATTTGGCAGAAATTGTTGAGAATAGGACGGTGTAAGTTTCATAATCCACAGATTTTGTGAGTTCCGAGCTTCTCTCCTGATTGGTAAAATAATTCCTTTGGAAGAGTGATGTAATTCACAGAGAACATTTGTATTCTCTTGGAGAAGAAAGTACTTCCTTTTACTGTCAGATCATTTTAGCATGATTGAAAAATAAGGGAGAAACTTTTTTTTTAAAGCCTAAAAGGAATGCTATCTGAGATGCCTAAAAACATCTATGTGTCTATGTGTCTAGCTCTGTGGCCTAATGCAAAGCCTCTGTATACCTCAGTTTCTTTGTCTGTAAAAAGGAAGAACTTCACAGAGTCTTTGAGAGGATTGGTAGGATAGTAGCACATTTGAGCATTTACTGTGTGGCAGGCATAATATTTTTTTATTTATTCCTGTTTTATAGATGAATAAATTGAGCCGAGGTAATTTGCCCAAGGTTATGCAACTTTTAAATGACAGAACAAGAACCCTAAAGCCTGAGACTTTAACCATTTTTTATACAGCCTGTTAGGCTCTGCAAATACAAAAATAAGATGAAATGCTTGTGGTGCTAAATTGAGAAGCAAGCATGAAAGCAAATTGCTTCACTGCAATCCAATATGCACCATGTTAGAGGATGTGCAGGTGCTGTGGGGACATAGCACTGCCACCAGTTCCTGCCCTGGACTCCAGGAAGGCTTCCCAGAGGAGTTCAGTTTAGATCCAGTCTTGAGTCTGCTGCAGAAGGCAGCATGTCATTCATTTCTCTGGGTGCCCCTAATTGTTCGATAGTCCTCATGTTGGTCTGAGATAAGCCAACTCTCTCTACAGCCTGTTTTGCCTCTTGGGGCCACACAGAATAATCTATTCCCTTTTCCATAAAATCGCTTTTCAAATGTTTGAATGCTAAATGGCAGCTCCCTTGTTCTCTCCTCCCTTCTTTCCTTCCTGCTATGTGCAGGAAGCATCTACTTAAAAAAAAATTTTTTTTTTAATTTCACAATACACAGGCCTACTGTGTATTGTGAAATTTAAAAAAAAAAGGCGATGCTGTCTGCAAGAAGCCTACAGTCTAATGGGAACGGTAGAGGAGAAAATAATGCATTGCTCTTGTTTGTGTTCTATGGCTGGACCACAACAGACACCTAAAAATAAGTATTTGTTGTTGAATTGGCTACACTATAGTGCTATGTTGAAGGTAAATCCAAGGGGTTGTGGGAACCTCTTGGAACACCTCCTCAGTCAGACCCTGGAGAGGAGTTGCAGACTTCCCCAGCTGATCCAAGTCTTCAAGGATGAACAGGACTTAACCAGGAAAAGGAAAATATTCCAGGCAAAGGTAGCAGCAGATGCAGAGGCCTAGAGGGCAGGGCACAAGATGGATCATAACATGCAGACAGCCTGGAGAGCTGGCATGGGCCAGATGCTAGACATTGTGCTAAAAGGACTGAACTTTCTCTGAGGACAGAGAAGTAAGTGTTCATATTTGAAGTGGAGAAAAGGTCACTCTGGAGGTACTAAAAAGAATGAATTGAAGGGAAGCCACACTAAGGGGCAGGAAGACCAGTTTAAAGATTGTGGCTATAATCCCAGTAAGAACTTTTAAGGGCCTACTCTCCGTCGCTGTGGAGTGTGGGGGACAGATTTGAGAGGGCTTAGCAAGGAAAATCCGCAGGATTTACTGATCAGTTGGATGTGGGGGCAGGAAAAGGAGAACTCTGGCTGGAGCAGCTGAAAAGACAGTGTTGCCTTTCATGTAGGTAGAGAATAGGGAAGGAAGAGCAAGTTTTGGAGAAGGGGATGAATTTGGTTTGGACATGCTGAGTTTGAGGTGCCCATGGAATATCCAAGAGAAGTTGTTTGGATCTTACCCAAATGTATTGATTGGAGCCCAGGAGAGAACTGCATTAGAGGTGCAGTTTTGGAAGTTAATAGCATGTGGGTGGTTGTTGTAACTATTGGAGTGTATAAGCTCACCCAGGAAATGTGATTAGAGAAAGATGAGAGGAGGGCTAAGCATCAAAACGTGAGAAGCAGAATGAGCAAAGTGAGGCCTGGAGAGAGGGGAGGAAAATCAGGAAGGATAGGAGTACTCAGCAACTTCCAAGGAAGCAGCTGTCCTTTGCAGCATCTGGGTTGCCCACAAGGGACCACATGGTTATGCCTAAACTGCCTTGATCATGGGAGGACAGTTACATGCTATTTCAATCTTGAGCAGCAGTTCTTAAGACAGAATTTGAGGATCTGCTCTCCAAAATAGTGGTTCACAAAATTTCGTGATAAGCATCAGACCCTACCCCAGAGTTCACTGCATTAGAAAATCCAGGAGAAAGGGCTGAGAATCCATTTGTTTAATAAGCACCTCAGGTCATTCTTCTCATTAGGGAAGAATGCTCTAGACCAAAGATTGTTTCATAACAAGCTGGAGGTTCTTTCAAACTCATTCTCTGGGCCCAACCCTCCCAGCCCCACACACAGCTTCCTACCTAAGGTTCTTGAGAGTCCCCATAATTATAAGCCACTGTTACAGAGGGGATTATGTCCATTAATCCCTCAGATGTATAGGGATAGAAAGAAATGCTAACCCACTGACCTAAAGAAGTTGAGAGTTTCTAAGTAGCTGTCTGAGTATTCAGGAATCTAATGGAATTCTGCATTTGGATAGATAATTGGTTCAGCTCTACTTCCCTGAAAGCATTTAGACTGGAGACCCTCACTGCCCTCTGGTGTAGACAGAATGACTGCCCACTGCATTTTGTGTTATTATGGACCTGAAGGTAATCATTCAAAAAAACACATATTAAAAAAGCTGACTATTAAAGAAGTGTGGAAGAAGCACTGAATGTAGACAAAGAAGAAATTTTTACGATATTGCCATAGAGGAGCTGGCTCTACTTGATAACATGTTTAAGACTCAAAATAGGTCATCATCTCCTGCAGTGGCATTCATGAAGTATGCCCAATGCATCTGTAATTAGGAGTAATTTTGTAAATAAAGTCTTTTGTCTCTACCAACGGTACTAATCATGGAAGTGGTTCAGAGGGTTTATGCCCTTTGTATGAAATTTCAGACTTGTAGGACTCATCTATTGTAGAGGTGCAAATATTTTCATTTATTAATGAATAATCAAAATAAATGATAAATGGTAGGTGGTTGTAAGTAACGGAATGGATAAGCAATTAGCTTTGGGACATTATCTTTCCAGGATAAACAGAAATATTGATTATACATATTTTAATAATGCAAGGAGGAAACTGAAGGAGACTAGGGGCCTCTCCTTTTTGGATAGGAGAGATTTAAGGACAATGCTGCCTGGAGGTAGCTGGGAAATGCCTTTACAAGTTCCCTTTCAGACCCACAGTACATACTTCAGATCAAAGTACAGTTATGGTTTAGTCTTTCATTCATTCAGTAAACATTAAATGGGTGTCTGTTATGTGGCAAGATCTGTGCTGAGTGTTTTCTTGGTGCTTGGTTATCTTTGGGTCATCAGAATAACTTCAGGTTGAATGTGTTTTGATCCTGGAGGGCAGCAGTTGAGTATCCTATGCACTATTAAGGCTGCGGTGAAGACATTGTTGGTAACTTAACAGCCCCAGTTTAGAAATGCAGTGTGCTGAGCTATGTGAACAGCCCCCATCCTCAAGGAACTGAACAGCTTGGATATTATCCTTATCTCTCAAAAGAGCTGGAGTGAAGTGGTGAAAGCAGCAACCTAAGGCCACCTAACTTCTAAGAGTAAAACCAGGACTTCGTAGATTACATATTATAGTTTTGAAGGCTCTATTCTATACATTGTCATTGGATCTTAGCATAATCTTGAGAATTATGCAGAACAACTAGCATTATTTTTCTACAGTGGAGAAAACTGAGGTTCTAGGAAGTTCAGTGACATGCCCAAGGTCACACAGCTAGAGCATAGCAGAACCAGAACTAGTGCTCAGTTTCTCTTAACCCTATGCTCTTTCCAGTAGAACCCTCCTTCAAAGTCTCAGCCTCTACTTATTAGCTCAATGACCTTATCACCACCTCATCTGTCTAAAGGATTTATCCCCTTCATCTCGCAGTGGTTTAAGAAAGATTAAAAGAAGGTGCTAAATGAAAGGAAGAGATTGCAGCTAGATTCAGACCATACAAGCAACTGCTGCTGTGCCCTGGGGGGGAGGAATAGGTTCCATGGATAAGGACTGGAAGGAGAAAGGAGGTTCATCCAGTAAGGGGGTATTACCACCCATTTTGGATTCTCAGAGCAGGAGAACCGCCTTCCACATCCGAGAATTACACAGCTCATATCCAGGCTCTTCATTTTAAAGGGGATCCAAAAAGGGCTTAATGACTTGCCCAGGAGAGGTTTGGTGAATTTGCAAGTTCATTACACTGTTTGGTGGGTATTGCTACAACAAACACTGCTTGGGTTTTATTTTATGTTTTTATAGTCTGAGGGATATGAAAAAACCATCCTAGTAGCTTTTCAACCCTAAAGGTGTTTTCTAAAAATCAAATGAAGCTCAATGAGAAATTAATTTCCTCATTCAGCTGTTACCACTAGCTCAAGGTTAGATAGCAGTCCATGTCCGTAAGACATAGCAACATGAGGTCTCCAGCCCCTACAAGGGACACCTTGGCGCTTTTTTCTTTTTCCCCTTTCTCCTCCTGATGGATAAATCAAATCTTCCTCTAATCCATAATGCACTCTAGGTCCAAAGGTAAAAATATAGGTTTCTGCACATACACAAACACACTCATTCTGGGCTTACACCATAAACTTGCTCCTCGCCTGACTATAACAGAAACAAAATATGTTGCTTCCTCCTCATGGGAGGAATTGGCATTTCTTACACAAGGAGGGGGTCAGAGGAGGCTCGCCTGCTTTTCAGCTAGGGAAATGAATAACATCCTGATTGGCCTCAGTGGAGTAGAAGTAGGGGAAGGGAGGGGCAGACCTGGCCCCAAGCTCCAGCCCTGGCCGAGGAATCCCTTTACCCACAGGTGCCAAATTTGGCACACATGAGACCAATGAGTGGAAGGAAACTCATTACCAGATTAACACAGTATTTGGCCGTTTTTCACCCTTACTAATGAAGTGGGCATTTTACAAGGCCTAAGGGGCATCTCCTCTTAGGCAAGCAAGGATTCCCCACCCCCCTCCTACCAGCAGTAGGGCCTGCCAGCGGAAAGGGCAAGGCAAACCCAGGCGGCAGGTCTTCGCAGGGCCTCGGCCCACCCCGCTCCACCTCTGCCCCACACTCCCAATCTGCTCCTGGGCGGTTCGCAGGAGCTGGGAACTTCCCTCCTTTGCTTTACTAGCATGTTAACCCCAGTTCCTGGAACTTGTGTTAACACTTAACACTAGGCTGGAGCTGAGCAGGGAGGACAGGAGACTGGCAGCTGAGGGTAGTTTGAGCCTCAAACTCCTGGGGAGGGGAGGGAGGAGGAAAGGAAAAGGAAGCGCTAGTTTAACATCAGCTGGATGAAGCAACCTGGTATGCTGGAACCAAGACTAATTTGCAGGACCAGGGTTCTGCCTGGTCCTGTTTCTGTCATTAACTGACCAGGTCCCATCCCCTCCCTGGGCCACAATTTCCTTGTCTTTAAATAAGTAGATAAATCAGATATGCTCTAAGGGACCAGCAGCTGAAAAATGCTTTGGGCCACAAGACTAGGACTGGGTGAGGGGAGTGTAATGTAAGCAGCGCTTTTCAAATTTTAATGTGCATGGGGATCACCTGGGGATCTTGTTAAAATGCAGATTCTGATTTAGTAGCTCTGGGGTGGGACCAGAGAGTCTGCTTTAAAAAAAAAAAAAAGATTGTGGTAACACGTATATAACAAAAGTTTCCATTTTAGCCATTTTTAAGTGCACAGCTCAGTGGCATTACATTTACAGTGTTGTGCTACCAGCTACCACCATCCACTACCAAAACTTTTTCATCACCCCGAACCAAAACTCCCTCTCCCCATCCCCTGGGAAACCTCTGATCTACTTTCTGTCTCCATGTGAATTTGCTTATTCTAGATATGTTATATAAGCAGAATCATACAATATTTGTCCTTCTTTGACTGGCTTCTTCCACACAGCATAATGTTTTCAAGGCTCATCCGTGTTGTGGCTCTTATCAGAACTTCATTCCTTTTCTTGGCTGAGTAATATTCTGTTATATGGGCGTCCTACATTTTGTTTACCCATTCGTCTGTTGATGGACACTTGGGGGGGTTGGAGTGAGAGACTGCATTTCTGACAGGCTTCCAGGTCATGCTGATGCCTCTGCTCCGCCAACCACACTTTGGGAGCATGCTTTGACAGGGGCACAGGATAGGGCTCTCCAAACTAAGCTCCGCCCCTCTCCTGATTTTCCTGCACTGATTTCCTTAGCGGTGAAGGGTGAGGGAGGTTAGTATGAGTTGCCTTGCCTACCTTTGTAGGGCAGTTGTGAGGATTAAGAGAGAAAATGCCTGTGGAAAAACCTTGTAAAGGGTAAAGCAGTGTGCAGTGTAAGGGATTATTCTCATTGTTAAGATTTCTATGCCTCATTGCTCACACTGTGTGTTCCTGCAGCTTCTCAACTTCTCCTCGCATACCTCCCTGGTTTCCATGCCCGAGCTGCTGAGTCAGTGTGACCAGCCAAGACTGAACAAATATTTTGACATGTCAAGGCAAGAAATGACAGTTCCCAGGCACCCTGCTATTTCGGGTGTGGGACTAGCCCTGAACACACCTGTGTGATAAAGTCAAGTGAAACCAAACTGAGAACCCTCCCCCCATAAACCACAAAAGCAGAAAATGAGGCTGAAGTCAGGGAAGTCCATGTAAGACAAAGTGCCTGAGCAAGCACAGCTTGAGTTTCAGCAAGGAGGGACCAGCTCATGATTCCTCTTTGGCCCACCTCTCCAGCCTTGTCCCACCTCAGGTAGCCAGGGTACTATTTCTATAGCATATTTCACTGAGGACTATCACAGATGGTTTTACATCTACCCTGTGAGGCAAGACTATCCCCACCTATAAAACGGTGTTAATGGCATGTCCTGCTTGTGTTACACACAGTTGTGATTTCACAATCAAAATGAATTATGGAGAAATATATACTGATTATGTGAAAATATCTAAGGTATCACCGCTAATGAGACTTCCTGCTCCAGTGGGCTCTGCTTACTTCCTCCAAGTGAATAATATCCAAGCCTTTCTGTTTTTACTTGGACGGTTCCCTCAATGTGGAATGTTCTCCACCCACCTAAAGCCTCAGCACCCTGATGGAAACTATCCCCAGCCACCCCAGCTTCAATTAGGACTCCCTCCATTGCCCAGAGCAGTGCTGCAGCTAATCTTGCTTTTTTCAGGCCCTGAGACCTAGTCCTTGCTCAACAACTCATATTAAGGACCTGGAAAGCAGAGATTCTGTTTTGTGCCAGACCCCACGTCAGAAGGGCAGGCCAGGCCAGGTGCAGGTCTTCTTCCCACAACATCTGTGGCTGAAAATCGGGTACAGGTCTGCCCCCTAGAGCAGAGTGTCTTAGCAAGGGATCCGTGAGCTTGAAATGAAGTTCAAGAAAACATGATCCTTGTGGGGACATGTTGGTGCAGGTGTGATATGTTTATTAAATCGTACACAATATAGTGTGCACTTAGTAAGGGGCCCATGGTTTTCACCTGACTAGCAAAGGAGTCCATGGAACAAAAAAGGTTAAGAACCCCTGCCCTAGAGCGAGAGCTGATGGGTTTTGATGGCAGAGAGGGGTGGAAGGCTGACCACATGTTACAATTGGATATGCCTGTTGCCAAGCAGGGAGCCCCATGTTGAAGCCTAGGTAATTAGGTGACTGCCAAAGGACCAAAACCAAAAATAGGCTGGGCCTCAAACCCAGTCAACTCCAGTATCCACAGGCACAGCAGAACCCTCCTCACGCAGGGTGGGTTCCTCCCTTCCTTTTGCTGGAGCTACTGCCTCCAGGGCTTAGAGGAGCAAACAGTAGTAGAAGCCAATTTGCCCACCACCTTCTCCCTCGCTTTTGCAATTCCTACCTGAGGCCAGGGGGGCCCAGGCCTGCAAAATTGAGCCTCCAGACACCTCCCCCTGTTGGGGAAGCCCAGACTGCCACTCAGAAAATGGAGGTCCTTAGGAGAGTAAAAGGTCAAAAATAATCCAAAAGGATAAATCATGCATGTCTGCGTGTATATTGAGTTTCACATCCAAAATCTAGTCATGATAAATCTGATGGTTTTAGAAACATCTCCTATGATTAATAAAAACCGAGGATTTCTTGGCCCCAGGTTTCAGACTTGAAAGGTCTCCTCAGTGGAGAGCCTCAAATTTGACATTTTTGTGGAGCACAGAAATATCTTTTGAGACTAATACATGGTTTTAGTTGGGTTGATGCTCCCCCCCAGCCCCTACCCCACTGCCCAACTGCAAGTACCACCTTCGTCTTCTGGAATAGGAAGACTGTACTGAAACCTTACCGGTGAGGCAGCCATCTTTTCAAAAACGAAATTCAGCATGACTTTTAGCAGAGAAAGTGCAGGCTTGGAACCAGATGAAATTAGGTTTGAATTCCAACTATACCCTTAATATTGTCATGTAGGGCAAACATTTTACTTTTCTCTGCCTCAACTTCTTGAACTGTAAAATGGGCATAATAGCACCAACTCAGAGAGTTCTTGGGATGATTTAAATAGATAGTGAATGTAAAGTGACTAGCCGTGTCTGGCCCAAAACTGACATACAAATCTTAATCCTCTTTACTTTTCCTAATCTGTTCTGAGTACAAAATTATTTGGAATTGACTATCCTGGAACACCCAGTTTGTGTGCTTGCTATTTTGAGAGATACAGTTCCATGAAGTTTTTCCAGTCAGGGAGTTAGGTTTCCAGGGACACAGTTTGCCCTGCAGTATAATCTAACCATTGTTATAGGAGTCCTATAACAGGCTTCTCTGTGAATACGCTGGGGTCAGCTTTCTCTGCACCCTCAGAAGTAGGCCAGAACATCCTGAAGGAAATATTTTCATTACATGTTAGCAATGCCTGCACTTCCCACTTGGAAGGGTAGAAATGACTATTGTGTGAGGTTTAACGCAGAGGACGACACTGCCTCTGGGACTCCAGTCTGGGAAATGCCACTGTCAGTCTGACTTGGAAAGCTCTTGTTCTCTGAGGCACCTCCGAGTCTGGACCAAGTGTAGAGCCAGTTGAAGTTCTCCTTATTGGGACGTGCGGTGCTGACTGATCTCTTGGGCTCGCGGCACACTGCGGGGGCCCTGCTCAGTGACCTCATAATGATGTGTGAAGGGCTCAGACATTCCTTGACAATCATGAGGGTGTCTCCTAGGAAGCTGTGTCCTGTTTATCCAAGAGATAGTTGGGGGAGAGGGATCAATGGTGACAGGTAGAGGGAAATGTTTTAAAAATCGACTTTTTCCTGAGTTGTTCTTTTAGCCCTTTTTGATCTGATGTATGAAATTTATACAGAGGTGGAATTGTTTTTGCAGTTTTTTGCCCACAAGTTGGTATGCATTCCTGATACGAATTAAGAAGGAATCTGTTATATTAGTACACAGAGATGAATCAGCATTGCGTGCAGGCAGCCACGGCCACTGGGAGAAGAGGTGGTGGGCTGTGGAGCTGCAGGCTTGCCTGCTCCAGCTGAGTGGAGATGGAGCACAGGGCTTGACAGGGAAGGCCGCTTGGCAAGGGCAGGCCCCCTCTTATGTGTCTTCTGTCACAGGACTTTTTTTCTCTTTCTCAACTTTTCCTCTTTTCTTTAATTTTTTAATTAATTATAAAAGTTTTAGGAAACACAAAAGAAGGCATAAAGTAACACCCAGAGGCAGTCATGGTTGACATTTTCTTATGAATTGTTTAAAATGTTTTGCTGTGCTTCTTTTATGTTGCTCTGTAATGCTAACTGTGCAATTTTATGTTTTGCATTTTTATTTAACCTTATATAAAGAATGTCCTCTGTTATAAGCATCATGACTACTTAATATTCTACTGCAAGAATTGAAGTATGATTTACTTAACAAATACCCTGTTGTAAGGCTGTGTTAAGTGGCCTTGAACGTCATTGTGCATAAAGGTTTATTGGTGTCTTAGATGATTTATTTGGGCTAGATTTCTGCAAGTGGAGTCCCTGAGTCAGTCATTGGGCATGTTTTTCAAAGGTTCTTGATACATATCACTAAATTGCCCTTCGGATAGATTATCTCAATAATATTCCCATCGGCAACACATTTCATCCTTACCCAAGTTGAGTATGACTGTTAAAGAGTTTGGTGAACTGAAACGTGTGATCCCCACTCTCAGACATCAGGGCATCCCGGAGATGTAAGGGGCCAGACCTTCCTCAGAGCAAAGAGACAGCTTCCCTTACCCTCCCGTGCCCCCTGCAAGCATCATCAGAAAAGCATACCCACTTGTATGCTTTGACCCTCCCATCAAAGGCCTTGCAACCCGTCGCTTAGTTTAATTACGAAGGAGCCCAAGTGGGAAGGCATCTATTCCTAGGAGCTGATGGGGCCATGACCCACCCCGATATTGCTCTTCTGTGTGTCTTCTGAAGTTCCCTCTTCACTTTCTTCACCTTCAGAGCCTTTCACAGAATCCCACTACCCTAAAGAAGAGCTTCTCAGAGCCCTGGGCTGATCCTCTTTCTTGGACTGGCCCTATGCAGTTTTACAAAGCACTCTTCCATATTCTTTCTGATCTGATGCTCAACAGCCCTGGGAACCAAATACACATTTCTCTGTTTTATAGGTATATTCATTTCCTAGAGCTTCCTTAACAAATTACCACAAATTTGGTGACTTTCAACAACAAAATGCATTCACCCACAGGACTGGAAGCCAGAGGCCCGAAATCAAGGTGTTAATTAGCAGGGCTAAGTCCCCAAAGACTCTGAAGGAGAGTCCTCTGTTGCCTCTTGCAGCTTCTGGGGCTCCTGGTGTTCCTGGGCTTGTGACAGCGTCCCACCTCTGCCTCCATCTCATTCGTGGGGCCTTCTTCCCTCTGCGACTCAGAGCCTTTAACCTCCCTCTTCTTTCTCTCAACAAGGACATGAGTCGTTGGATTTAGGTCTACCCTAAATCCAAAATGATCTCATCTCAAGATCCTTATTTACATCTGCAAAGACCCTATTCCCAAAGAGGTCACATTCCAAGGTCCCAGATTTATGTATCTTTGCAGGGGAGGGTGGACACCATTCAACTCACTACAATAAGTAAGGAAAACAAGGTCCAGAGAGGTTAAATGACTTTCCCAAGGTCATACAGTAGAAAGTAACAGAGATGGCATTTGGACTCAGGTCTTCTGCTTATCATGTTTTTAATTAGGTAAAGATAAGAGTCTTGGGGTATGACTGCTGGAGTATGTTTTCTGGCTCATAGAAAATGAAATTTGGTAGCTTTTACACTAGGATACCTAAAGCAGCATTTCATATAGTGACAGTACTCTGTTAGTGTATAATTGTTTCTTACATTGAAACTGTTAGTGCCAATGTGAAATCCTTAAATGGGAGTCACTTGTGTATTGCCATGTGGGAAATGGGAACATTAAGACCCTGAAGGGATCAGTGACTTACCCAAGGTCACCAGAAAAGTATGGGAGAACCCCAATTATTACCTAGCTGTTTTGATTTGTAATCTGTATTCTAACCTTTTAAGTATGCATTATGATTGTATATTGGAATTGTGAAAGTGGCCTCATCAAAACTACTACTCTGCTAAATTGCAAAGCAATTCCTCTTCCATGACTTAGGACCATTTGGTAAGTTGGCCACACAAGGCAAACCGGTCATGACCTTCTGACCGACGACTAGTTTCTTCTCATTAGTGGCTCTCAGAACAGATATGCATGCCATCTCCACAGCTGGCACATGATGAGGTCAACATCTCCTAGTTTTCCAGTATTCACTAAGGCCTTTCTTTGCTCACTGATGCCTTCCCTTTCTTCTTGCTCATTTTAGTCCCTAACTGGAACAGAAAAATCCAAACCCCACTGCCAAATGAGTGACTTGAACAGACATGGTATGGTGACCAAACCAAGCTAATGTCCTCAGCCTGTGCTTGTGGGAACCAACCTGCAGTGGGAAGCAAGGAACTCTCCCTACCGCACCAGTCTTTTTTTTTTTTCTTTATTTTTAAAGTAGCTTTAGATTACATAAATGTTAAATCGAAAATATAGGGGATACCCATATACCTCTGTCCTCCCCATCCCACACTTTCCCCCATTAACAACATCTTTCATTAGTGTGGTACATTGTTAATCAATGAACATATAGCATTGCTCCTAAGCATGATCTATAGTTTATACTATGGTTTATACTTTGCACCGCACAATTTTATAGGTTTTGACAAAATGTATAACAGCTTATATCCTTCATTGCAGTGTCATGCAGAACAATTCCATAGTCCCCAAAATACCCCATGTTATACCTGTTCTTCCCTCTCCCTCCCCTCAGAACCTGTGGTGACCACTGTCTTTATATTAATAATACAAGTCCTTCCATTACTAGAACAATAATATCTGCCTTAGTCTCTGGTTGCATTCCCCCCTTATGTTTGTTCAGTCCTCCATCTTGAGGATTTCGAGATGGTGATGCACACTCTGTTTCTGATTGAGAGCAGGGCTTAGATCCCATGGAGCAGATGCGTGGAACTGTCTTGCAGTTGTAGATAGTCTCTTTTTTTGGCCTGGGTATTATCCATCATCATCCTTTTGTTTGTTGACCTGGGCAAGTCCGATGAACTGGAGAGTAGGTGTTGGCTGCAAACTTTGCTAAGATTCAAGGCTCAACTAGCGTATGAACAGTCTTAAGTTTAAGTCTTCTGGGACATATGTAATGGTTTTAGTGCTAATTATAGCTTCAAACAAATTGAGCAGAAGAACCGTGTGTAGGAAAATTATAAATGAGTCTAACTCTGATACTTTAGGGAAATGGGTTATCATATATTCCAAGGTAAGGTCCGGCAAAGGGGTGCCAGTTTTCTAGGGTTATCTTACCTGCCTATGGTGTCTAGATGTCTCTAGAGCCCTCAGGAGCACCCCTGCTGAAGGCACTGTTTACTGTGGCCATCAGTGAGATCCTCCTGAGAGGAACATAAGCATAACCTCTGGAATAACCTCCCAACTCACTTTGAATCTCTTAGCCATGAAAAGTCATTTGTATTTAATATTTCCCTCTTCTAGTCTAGTTCTTTTTCCAAATGCGTCACTAGTCAGTGCTTGATAATAATCCCTCAGCTGCACCAGTCTTAAACTCAGTTTGAAGAGCTGGTTAGGAGGGCAGGCAAGGAAATTCTCCAATGGTTGCCTTCCTTATGACCAGAATCATTTCTTAATTACCATCTCACCTGGAAGGACTTATGTCTTGAGAAGCATGGTTTAATGGCAAGTTTTGCTTTTGGTACCTTGCTTCCCCAGTGGCTTGAAATCTGATCAACAGGCTGTCAGTAAAGATCAAACCCTGGTTAAATCTAATTGATGCAAAGTAGAGACTGTGCCACAGTCTCATAAATAGCAAGGGAGTGATTAGACTCTATCAGTTTAGCGGAGCATCCCTCCTCCCCCCCCCAACCGGTCTTCCTTGCCCCCTAACAGTGATGTACAAAAGGCAGAGCACGTGCTCCCCTAGCCCCTCCCAGGAGCTGCCAGCTTACCAGCTGTCATAGCATGCCTTTAATGGGTTTCTGAAACCCAAGAACCTGACCCATTTTTCCTCTGGGGAGAAAGCGTAACTCAGGATGCCAAGCTTGGAAGCAGGACACAGGAATCACCTCTATGAGACCAGCTCTCTGTGCCATACAGGCAGATGGTTTTGTGCTTTCTGTTCCACAGAATCTCCAGATCTAAAATAGGTGCACAGAAGACAGTCAAGTGAAATCATAGCATTGTTTTCTGCTCTTTTACCACCTTCTTCTTATTATTTAATTTTAACTCCTCTTCTGCCTACCTGCATCTCATTCTTCCCACCCTGGCCCTAGGGGTTGACTCTGGCACCCCAGCCAAGGGATGCTGACTCTGAAGCGACTATCGTTAAACAAACATTTTGAGGAAGCATGGTATACAATGTTCTGTGCTTGTGATTTTGGGGGAGCTCATGCCCCCAAGGAACTTCTAAACTGGTTGAAAAACAGATCATGAGAACAGTGCAATGTGGGATGATCTTATTAACCTTGGATCCAAGGATGGGATCCAGAGGCATCCGTAAACAGCAGAAATTGCTTGCAATTTTTTTTAGGAGGTACCAGGAATTGAACCAAGGACCTTGTACATAGGAAGCAGGTGCTCAACTACTGAGCTATATCTGCTCCCCAATGAGAGTTGGTTTTCTTGTTTGTTTTGTTTTTCGGAGGTACTAGAGAGCAAACTTCATACATGGGAAGCAGGTGCTCAACCACGAGCTACATCTGCTCCCAGCTTGCAAAATTTTGAGTAATGCAAACACATGTTTTTGTGTGAGATCATAGTTTTCTTCAGCTTCATCCAAAAAGGTAAAGAACTTTTTGTATAATAAGAGTTTACAGAAGGGTGCTCACTATACCTTGAATAGTCAATCTTGGTTTCAATGAGCAGGTGAGACTTGAACCGCATCTTGGAAAATGGATGTATCCAGAGAATTGCAGGGTAGGAGGCACCCCTGAAGGAAGGGATTCCCAGGAGGCAGTAGGAAGACTGTTACACTTAGCATCAGCCACCTTAAGTTATCTCACCTCTCTCAGACTCAGTAAAATGTAATTTTGTAAAATGGTGATGATTGCTACTTCACAGAGTTTTGTGAAGAACAATGAGCTCCCTTTTTTTTCTTTTTTTCTTTTTAGCTCATTTTGTATCCCTGTACGGTAGTACAGCGCTTGACTCATATCACAGTAGACACTAATCAATGTCTGGTGAATGTGTGAGTTAACTGAAATAATAAACGTGAGAGCAAAAGATCTTTGTTGCTAACTACATGTATTTTGTGCTTTACAAATAGTCTGCACCAAGTGAGCATCTTCTCCCCCTTGAAACTGACCCTTTCCCCTTTAATGGGACTCAAAGGGCCAGCCCATCTGATGGAGTGTCTCTGTGCTGGCCAGATGAATGATAGCTGTGCCGTCAATGCTGACAGGCTGTGCAGAGAAAAAGGCAGTTGCCTAAGAGCCCAGAGGTGACCTCATCCCCCAAGGACTTGGCCTCTTGGTCCCAGCCCCTGCTGATGCATGCACACCTGCAGCCCTTCTCTCCCCAGGCCTCGGAAGCTCCATGAGCTCCTTTGCTGTCCTCATCTGGGCTGGCAGGGGTGGAAGGGAAGGATGGGGGGGCGGTGTATTGCGGCACTTCCAAAGGGACTCTTTCTAGCAGGATAAGCAGAACCACTGATTTTATCCTCTCTGTGACTTCTCAGGACATAGAAACATTGAGTGCTCCTTTGCACTTTCCGTATCTATCGTCTCCTACCCACAGCCTCCGAGCATCCTAACAGAGAATAGATCTTTTATCAGTTGTTTTCCTCCTTTGTGCCATCCAGTAGGTAGGGTGACCTGTGGCATTACCATGATATTCCAAGAAACTTGGACTGGTTGGGAGCAGTCTTCAAAGTCTTTAAAAGATTTTAAAAGGCATTGGTTGAAAGTGTCAGGGTTTCTCAAAACAAGTTTGGAAAGATAGAAGTGATTTCCACATATGACATTTCTCCACTGCAAATGCTGCTACGGGAAGCAGTGTATGAGCTGATGGAATGAACCTCAAGCTAAGAATTGGGGGGCTGTGTTCCAAATCTGCCACTTACAGACTTTGGACAAGTCACTTAACCTCTCTGAGCTTCTAGCTCCTCCTCTGTAAATTGGGGTAGTAACACCTATATACTTCTCAGGATCATTGCAGTGGTCAAAATTTATGATGATGCTTCAGGTGGTAGAAAGGTATTTATTTATTTGTTATTATTAACACATACTGATTACACCCTTATGTGCTGAGCATTCACTGTGTGCCAGGTGCTTTTACATTTATCAAATACCATCCTCACAACATCATAGAAGGTCATATTGTTTTTCCACTTTTATGAATGAGGAATCAGATGCTCAAAAAGGTAAAGTTACCTCCTCTGGTCATGCAACCATAAATATTCAAACCTATATTTAAATCCAGGTCTGTTTCCGTTCTCCATTGTAATGCTAGCTCATGATTCTTTCCTCCTATATAGTGTTGATTTGTCTCTTCAGATATTACATATTCCTCTGGCCTTTGCTATCTGTCATGGGCCAGGCCCACTTCTTACCTGAACTCTCCTTGCTAGAAAGCTTTCTGCATTGTTTTGGTTTTCTTTCTGCTATTTCTCCTGATGCTGCAACCAGCTTCCCTGCCCTGCACTCTAAACTCCTTGTGTACTAACACTAATTGAGCTCCTTTCTAGAGACACCCTCCTCTTGTGAAGTAAGAAAACAACTGGTCATCCCCTTCTTTTTCCCAGGCTCTGAGTCGTCTCTGCCCATAAGGAGAATGCCTTCTCAACCCCGAGAAGGCGAGGAGCAGGAAGGCCTGTGCTTGATTATCACATCCCCTTTGGAAATCTCTAAGCCTGAGTGTCCCAGGCAGACCCTTCCAAACAAAACAGTGATGCTCTAGCTCTTGATCTCGTCAAATAAGACTGGGGCAGCACAGGAGGAGAGCACAGCCTCCTCCTTGATTAATCCCTTCTTTCCTTTAAGACAGGGCAAGGAGTTATTAGTTCCACTTAAAAGAGAGGGAGATAGAGGGACTTGCCTAGCATCACTCAGCAAGTGGGAAATAGAATCAAAATCTTAGCCTATGTCATCAGTCCCCGTGTGTCCAATGGGAGCTGGGCACCTTTGGATGGCTGCAGATGTTGGCCGAGGTTCAACTCTGGGCTTGGCACTGGTGGCACAGTATAGACCCTGGGAGGACCAGCTGACTCTTAGAGAACCCCAACCCACTACCCAGTGCCTGGCTCCCCAGACCCACATCCTGACCCTCCTTGACGGAGAGGGTGGTGGTATCAGCCACCTCCCCACCCCCACCCCCGTTCCTCTGAGTCCCACCTGACAGGCTGTTCCCAAACAACCCACTCACAAGGTGGGCCTCTTCTGGGGAGATGCGTGTACAGCTGATGCTCATTCTCCCACTGCCAGGAATCTACCCACAAATTAGGCAAGAGATAAATCAAAGCCAAGCTTGGCTGATGAAATTCAGGAGCCAGTAGTGACCCTTGCCATACGTATAAATCCCAGCGGACCGGCCAAGGGCCTTTGTCTGGTCAGGAGAGTTCAGGATTATCTGGCCCTCTCTGCTGATGTATGGAGTCCCGGGCTGCTCGAGTGTTTACTAACGGTTATCACCTCCGTGCTTGGGCGATTATCAGAGGCAGGGCCGCCTGCCGGGGCTGGGGCTCGCACCCTCTCTATTACCACCTGTCATTGGCAGAGAGTGTGCGCTGACGCTGCCCAGTCCTGCCTGCCTGGGGAAGATAGTTTCTGACGGCTGATCAAAGGGGAGAAGCAAGGCCTGATAAAGAGTACGCGTTTCATGTACTTTTAACTTTGGGAAACATTGGCATTTGCATTTTCCCCCATCTTCCTAGTGCTGGCAGGAATCAAGCCTTATAAATGCAGTGGATTCAGTTACCTAATCGCCGGGGAGATGGTATGTGCTTAAAGCAACAGAGCATGACTATAATCTCCTTCCAAAGGAGAGAGGATGAAATAAGCTTTCACAGAAGGTTTGCTGTATAATAAAGTAGAGTAATTTAAATTTGGACTTTAAAGTGATCTTGCATGCAAAACCTAATCTCGGCATTCAGCAGAACACCATGTACTTTTTGGAATTGGGGAGCAGCTTCAGCGTGAAGAAAGATCCTTGCTGAAGATGCTATCACCCAACTGTATTGCTGGCATCTCCAAAATGGTGCCCAGTTGTACACACATGTGCTTGGGTAGCTGGGAGATTGTATGCTGTAGAGTAGAACAAATTCTAGACCAGAATCAGGAAATCTGAGTTCTTGGACCAGGTCTGCCACAAGCACGTTGTTTGATCTTGGGCCATAACTTCTCCGAGTTTCAGCTGTAAAATAAGGAAGTTAGATATAAGTTATTATAGGATCTAGTGGTTGCAAAACTTCTTTTTTTCTTTTTCCCTAATTTAAGGAATTTAACCCTTTCTTTAAGTGAAATTTATTTGGAGCCCCACTGTATCTAACAGAGGAAAGTAGAACTGTTTTGGTTGAATTGGGGGTGAGGGGTGGGGAGGGGTGTTTCCCTGCCTGCATCTCAGTCCTTGAAGCAGTCCGTGAGGATTCCAGAGGATCCCTATAGCTCCTCAGAAAACAGTTTAAAAACCACTGGCCACAATGACGTGGAGGAACCTTCATAAGCTCCACGCTCGCTGACCAGTGGCATGAGCTGCTGCTTCTGTGCTATGCATACATGCTTAATGAGGTTTTCCTGTCATTCATGCTGCAGAAGGGCTGAAATGGGCCTGGGCAGGGGAGTTGACAGTGGGCAGGCAGAAAGAATGGCCTTCCCATTCAGCGTGAACTCAATGTCAGATGTCCCGTGTGTGCCACAGGTACCTTTGACCGGAGCGTGACCCTACTGGAAGTGTGTGGGAGCTGGCCTGAGGGATTTGGGCTGAGGCACATGTCCTCCATGGAACACACAGAGGAGGGCCTCCGGGAGCGGCTTGCTGATGCCATGGCCGAGTCACCCAGCCGGGACGTTGTGGGATCCGGAACAGGTAAAGGCTGGTAACAGACTTTTAGCCTGTCTTGGTTATGACTGGCACTGGCTGGTATAGAGCTTCTTTGGCAGGGAGAGGGGGAGTATTTTTTTAACCATTTGTTTAGTTAGCACTCTGCTTGCTGTCCATTTTGGAAGCCTCTCGTGTTGGGAAACCCTGTGTAAAGAGGAGTTCCCAGTAGAGTTGATCCCTCCTACATGGAATAATACATACAAAAATGCTATGATAAACCTAAGTGTAATGTGGCTCCCAGAAGAATACCTTCTTCAAGGGAAGGGACAACCTCAGGGTTCCCAAGTTTTCCAGCAGCCCTTAGGCACTGGAGAACTGAGGTGCCAGCAGCATTTTTTTGGGCCTCCTTGAGGCTTTACAGATTGACATGGATCAAGGGGGCCTCCCAACCTGGGAGGGCACAAGCCCCCAGACAGCCTTTCCTTATACTGCCTTTCACCCTTCAATTCTTGCCTCTGGTACAATATAGTGACTAGGAACTTGGGTGGTCCCTGAACATGTGTGTATACACACATGCAAATGTTCACTCTGGAAAGACCAAAATCCTTCTATCGCCATACAACTCCAGTTCAGCCTGCCTCTCCTTTTTCCAAATCACTTCGTTCTGGCTATTTGTGCTGTTAGTGACTGCTCCAGCCCTGCTTCTGGGCCTAAGACAGTTTGCCCCAACAGGCCTTTTCCCAGCCTGCACTCAATGGTAACTTCATAGGCCAGTGAGATCTTGGCTGGAGGCCTTCCATCTCTTGCTTACCTGAGTCCTCTCAAGACTCCTATTCTTCACGGCAAACTGCTCCATCCCTGTTCCACTGTCCCCTCTGCTTGCCTGGGGAGGATCCCAGTGAGGAGCAACTTAGAATCTTGGGATCAGGACTGGCAAAGCTTAGAGAGTTGAAGCATTTTGGCAAGACTTGAAATGCCTGGCTTTACTGCACAGTCTCATTTCCCTGTGAATCCTCTAGGTCTTTTAGATACTTGATTTTAGCAGTTAAGCTCTCCCCCACATTCTTCCCCACCTCCATGCCAATCCTTGTGCTCCCACACCAGGAGGTTAGAAGACACATCCTACTTGTCTCTATTTCCACAGCACTAGCTGAATGGCCTCCCCAAAGTCCTTGGGTAATAATTGGCAAATAAACAAAATGGAATGGATGGATACAAGGGAAGAGAAGTTTGGCTAGAAATAGAGCTTTTTATCAGGCCATATGAGACAGCCATCCCTAAAGACTAGCCCCCTGCAACCACCCCTTCTACCACTGAAAGAAAGGAGACAAGGAACTTGGAATATGCAGTGAGCCATGTCCCACATCCTCATGCACATATTAATACATGCACAGGCACATGCGCCCCACCACTCCCCCTCAACGGTGACACCTGCCAGCTTGTGGGAAACATGTCATCATGCCATTGTTTTCCCATCTGGTTTCAGAGCTGAGGAGCAGCTCTGCCATTTACAGGCATTTTTCTTGGAAGTTGGCCTTTCTGAACCTTGCTCATAGAGCAGCCTTTCCCCTGATTTCTGGGGTCATTTGCCTTGCATTTCTGGAGCCTCAGCTCACCATATCAGAGTTTGGTATCTCTAGTAGACTCACTCTCCAGGAGCCTCCCTCTCCCAAGGGCTAGAGGAGTTACTGGATCAGCTGTCCTCTCTAGCTACCTTCTTCAGAAGCCCTTGAAGCACTGCTCCATCCAGCAAACAGATGAGTTTGAAGTTGAGTTCAATCAGAGCTGTGGAACTTCAGCCTGGCATAGAGAGGTAGTAACCTGAGCAAAACTGGCAGCGATTCATCTGCCAGACTGAGGAGAGTCTTTGTGGCCTCAGACTGGTACATGAAGTAAAGGGGGGTGGAGGGGAGGAAATTAAAACTGCATGACCCACGGGTCAGAAAATAGGAGGCTCCTTTTGTGAGGGATTTTATTTTCCTCTCCAAACTGTCACCAAAAGGGATTCATTTCATTTTCTTTTACCGTATTAGATACATGTTTTATTTTTTTAAATTTTCTTCCATTTCAAAGGCCAGTAAGTAAAGCACATGTTTTGGAAGGTTAACCTGTTCCCTCCTCCCTCTGTTGGGAATCATTTTCCACACTTTTACAACTCCAGACACAGTTTCAGTGTGGTAGTGCAGGCCTCGGCCTGGAAGGAACAGCCTAGAGCTAATGAGGCACAGCCATGGCAAAGGCAGCCTAACGCCCCAAGATACCCAGGGAAAGACAGTGAGATTTGGGAGAGAATTTCCAGCAAGTGACCCTGGCCTGTAGCAGCCTCTCAGTCCCTCTCTCTTTTCTCACAACCCTATTTCTCTAGGTGGTACCTAGGACAAACAGGGTGATATCTAGTGTTTGCCTCTGTTATGTACTCTGATGCACCAGAGATAAGTCAATTCCTTTAGCGCTTTATACAGCACTTCCTTTGGTGTAGCAATCGAGACTGGTGGCCCTGTTACCAAAAGATGAATAAGGCACAGAGGCTAACTCAAAACTTGCTCTCATGACCCCCGACACTGAAGCCCATTACACAGTATACCTCACTATAATATATAAGTTTGGTTAATGTTGTGCTGGTAACTGTTTAACAACCAGCTTTCCAAAGAGAGGCAGGAAAGCCATGATTTGCAGTGTTTGCAGATTTCCATGGTGTAAAAACTCCCATTATGGCCAAATTTAAGCTATCAACCTGATGTCGATTGGCTGGCAGAATTTCTGAAAATTTAACAGTATCCTACCTCTAGCACTCTAGTGGTAAACTATAGCACAGAGCAAATCAGGTCCCTCAAAAAATAAGGCAAAACTTTTTTAAACCTCACTATTCAAAGCATGGTCCGTAGACCAGCGTCACCATCATGACCCAGCCCTTCTGAATCAGAATCTGCATTTTAACAAGATCCCTATGTACACTGAAGCTTGAGCAGGCTGTTTTAAAGCATGGTTAACCTATAAGGCAGGGTTTAGTTCTGTCTTCCGTGATAAACATTGCCCAATTAGTCTAATTAGATCAGATGTGATTTGCAGCCCAGTTCTAAAATAACTGACAGGATTGCTTCCTTGCTACTATCCTCACGCTCCTTGCCCCTAGTATCTTTCCATGATCCCCATTCAGCCCAACTCTAGTCCCAGGTCAGTGTTCTCTGCCCTTACGCTTAGGTTGCAGAATACGACTGGTAATGCCTCTACAAATTTATGGTTTCTATTCTCCATTGAACCCTGGCCATCCTCCTGTGTTGTGTAGTCCCCCACCTTCTCCCATTCTCCATTTGCACTCTTCTCTTGCAGTAGAAACCAGTGCCTAGGACAGTGTCTTGTACCTAGGAGGTGGGCAATAACCATTAATTGAGCGAATTCTTCTACGTTCAGCCTCGGTGTTGTAGTTCTGCAGCACACTCGGCCTACTGCTGTGGCTTCTGTCCATTTGTATTCTCTTAGGCATACGCCAGATCTCTGGTCCACTAAGAGTACTTATTTTCAAAACCCAATTTTATATTCATTGTTTTATTTTTTATCTATTTTTTCCATCATTGCTGTTTAGTTTGGTGCAGGTACTCAGTTCATCATTTTGAAATCAGTTCTTATCCCTCTTGATGGATGCTGTTTCACATTTCCCCATTCTCCTTAAATCCCTTACCCCACCGTCTCTCACTCTCAGAGAGAAAACGGTGGTCGTGATGTGAGGACTCTCTCGACTCCCTGCCACGCTGATCCCAAGTCCGGCAGTCACGCCTTTTCCCCTCTCCTCCTGGAGCAGAAGAGGAGCAGCCCCTGCTCCCTGCCTGCCCAGCCTCAGTAGCTGTTCCCCCCAAGTCATCCCTGGACATTTGGTTTACTTCAACATGGACTCTGTTACCTGCCCTCCACGTTCTTGAAGCGTACTCCCTGAGCTGCTGTTTTGCTGTCCTCTCCTGGTTTTTCTTCTGCCTCTGGCTACTTTTAATCCCTTTTCTGGGCTTCCCTCCTCTGTCAGCCCCATAAGAGTATTTCACAAGGTTCTATCTTGGCCCTCTTCTCTTCTCCCTCAGGACACGGCAATCTCCTCTGCTTCCAAAAGCTGGTGATTTCTAAACAGTCTGCAGGTTGGGTCTCCCTCCAAAACCATCTAGCCAGTCACCTATCAACATTTCCACATGTCCAAAAACCGCACTCCCCCCACCGCTGCTCCTTCCCCTAGGTTCACCCCATCTCAGTGTGCAGAGCGCTGCAGGATCAGCCGCTGCCCCTCTCTCCAGATCCATGTCTTGCTGCTCTGTGCAGGCAGCAGCCAAGCTGAACACCCTGGCGGGGCCCTAAGCACGCGTGCTCTCTCTGCCTGCCAGGCCTCCGCGCATACTTTTCTCTCTGCCTGGAATGCAGCCCCCCCCGCCCGTCACCCCCTTCAAAATAACTTGACCAATTCCTGCTTAGCAGACATTCCTGTCAATATTGCCTTTCCTAGAAAAATAAAAATTTTTAAATAAGTAAAGCATGTACTTCTTCCAATCATTTAGTGTCTAAGTAAAGATTTAATCGAACATAAAAAAATAAAACCTTTAATAGACACCTGAGTACACATTAAGTACATTTTCTCTTTAGATTTTAACTCTTTCATACACTTTTTAGCTAAACCTTGGCTTTCTTTTTCACCTTCTCTCACATCTGATATCAAAAGCCATAGACCTTAGTCACAAATCCTGATCAGCTGTTTAAAGTTTTCTTGATGCATCTCTGTGACAGGCCACCTCTTTTTGCTGCTGTTGATTCCTTTTTTTTTTTAATACTTAAAAAATTTTTTTAAGATTTACTTATTTCTCTCCCCTCATTGTTTTTGTGCTCACTGTCTGCTTTCTGTGTCCATTCGCTGTGTGTTCTTCTGTGTCTGCTTGTCTTCTCTTTAGGCAGCACCAGGAACTGATACTGGGACCTTCCAGAATAGGAGAGAGGCGCTCAATCTCTTGCACCACCGCAGTTCCCTAGTCTACTGCGTCTTTTATTTTCTCTGTGTCTCTATTTTTTTGTTGTGTTATCTTGCTATGCCAGTTCTCTGCACAGGCCAGCACTCCAGATGAGCCAGCACTCTGTGCGGGCCAGCATTCTGCGCAGGTCAGCATGCTGCATGGGCCAGCACTCCGCATGGGCCAGCTCTCCACTCAGGCTGGCTCACCACATGGGCTAGCTTTCCTTCACTAGGAGGTCCTGGGAATTGAACCCTGGACCTCCTATATGGTATATAGAAGCCCAATTGTTTGAGCAACATCAGCTTCCTTTTTTTTTTAATTAAAAAAAAAATTTTAGATTACATAAATGTTTCGTAAAAAATATAGGGGATTCACATATGCCCCACTACCTACCCCTCCCACACTTTCCCACATTAACAACATCCTTCATTAGTGTGGTACATTTGTTAAAATTGATGAACACATATTGGAGCATTGCCACTAAGCGTTGATTATAGTTTACATTATAGTTTATACTCTGTCCCACAAGATTTTGTAAGTTATGACAAGGAAAACTGACAAAGAGACGATGATGGACAATGCCCATCCCAAGGAACAGAGAGAGTCTGCAGCTGCAAGCAAGATAGCCTCATCCATCTGCCCCATGGGATCTAAGCCCCCTCTCAATTAGAGGTGGAGTGGGCATCACCATCCCCAAATCCTCAGGACTGGGGAATGAACAATGGACTAGAGTAGACTTACTGGTATTCTACTAGAGACTTATTCTAGCAATGGAAGAACTTTTATCATTGAGGCGGAGGCAGTGGCCACCAGAGGTTCTGAGGGGAGGGAGATGGAAAAACAGGTGTACTATGGGGGCATTTTTGGGACATTGGAATTGTCCTGCATGACATTGCAATGATGGATACAGGCCATTATATTTTGTCGTAACATGCTGTTGTCTCTGTAGAGCTCACAAAGTCAGCTCTCATGGTTAAGAAGGATTGTCTCTTCCTCATTCATGACTGTTAGTTTTTTGCAGTCCCAATGTTTCGTTCTTCTTTACCATCACAGTACTAAAGGTAGGGAAGATGCTTCATTATTCCTTTCTAAGATCACTTTTATAGCTTCTTTCTAGTCCAGAAATAGTTAGTCTTGAAGATCACACTCCTGGCTCAATCTTTGCCTCTTACTGTCTATAAGAAATACATTTTATTTCCTGACCCAGTTCACACAAATACACAAAACTTTCACGAACCAATAGTATAAGCAATGCACTCTAGTACTTTCTCTTTTATTTCATTTTTTAAAATTGCAGTTGTGATCCTCTAAAATGAGTTCATAATATATCAGTGAATTGCAACTTACAGTTTGAAAACCAGTGCTGTAGCATGTTCTAAATCCTCTGAATTTTCCTATTTGTATATTAATTACTCAGTAGAGACTAAGGCTTGAGGATTATTCTCAACTAAAGCTCTTCCAAAGATCCCTGTCAGGAACTACTTTACTTACTGAAAGAGCTGTGCATTTTTTCCTTCTTAACATTAACAGCACATTTTGAACATTATACACAATTTTTAAACAGTCACAGGGAGGTTTCAGTTAGTTAACAAATATCTGTTGATTACCTATATTTTGTACAAGATGAACTAAAAGCACTATTTTTTTTTAAATGCTGATGTCTTTTGGTTCAAGACTAGAAATTAAGCTCCCAATAAAAGTTAGCTAATGGTACTGGAGTTGACCAGATGTGTACCCCTAAGCCAACAACCCAGTGTTTCAGGCCCCCCTCCCACTTCTAGGATTAGTTCTTCCAATGGGCCTTAGAGATTCTGCTTGTCCCACTTTAGAAACATTTTCATGCTAAGGCTACATGTTCTGTAGCAGCCAGATTTGCCACCCATCACAAGGTGCCATGTGATCAGGCTCCAGGGCAGTGACTGTTCTCTGAGCTTCTAGACCTCCTTTCTCTCTGGTCATTCCCATATCCAAAGCTGATCATTGAATTATTACTGATCATTATAAAAACTGGTAGGCCACGTTGGACTCTGCAGACCATTCAGAAGATGTGGCAATTGCTAGATTTTTCCCCACCCCACAGATGAAAAGTCCATAGCTCCGAGAATTTTACCCAGTCCAGCCCTAAGGGAAGATGCAGCGTGGTGACTTGATTCCCTGCCAGGCCATGGAAAGAGCAGCCGAGTCTCCATGGTGTCTTCACAGTAGAGGCCCCAGGGAGGCTGGAGAAGTGACACGTGTGGCACCTCTAAGTTCCCTTTCTCAATCCTGAGATTTTCCAATTCCAAGTGAGTGAGCCCCTGAAGGGTGAGCCTCCTTTATGGATCCTGAGTTAGTCACCCCTGTTCAATCTTAAGCACATCCATAGACCTCATGGGCTGAAAAGGCTGCTCGTACACAGCCAGTGTGGCACGTAGCCCCACACGTCACACCACCTGCCACCGTACAACAGCCAACCTGCTTTGCTTTTTTCCATGGGGTTTTCCCTTCTCCTCTTCCTATAGCCTCCAAATGGGTTGAAATGGTGTTCACCCCAACTCTGGCCTCCTGAGAGTAAGGGGATGTCTCTCCTGTCAGTGATGCCCTCACATGGCAGCCTGAGAAGAGGGTGATTCATCGCATTGGACTTTCTCATTTCCTGAAGGCATGGCTTCTGGCTTGAGCCTGCCTTGCTTAGCACAGACTCTTTGGGCTTCTCTGGTTAGTATCCCTGATTGCCCGCTGCTCCTAAAACTGACCCTTTCCCCACAATAGCCAGGTTTCTCGGCAAGTGCTGTCATTCAGGCACCTTAGTCAGCACCTATGTTCTTTTCTCTGCCTTACCTAAATGGGCCCTGGGGTTTTCCTCTGTCTGTAGTGCCTTTACAGATGGCTTTCAGTGTCTTCTCTCATCAACTTCATCCGTAGGCCCGAGCATTCTCTCTGTGGTCGCGTCCGGCAGGCAGGCAGGCTTGCTGTCAGCACCCTCCGTGTTGGGCTGGGTACCGTGGAGAAGAGTAAGAGATTAAAGCCCTAGAGGAGGCAACAGTGCTAAGCGATGGGTCTGTTCCTCAATGGCTTCTATCCCTAGCTTCCCACTGGGGCCCACCAAGCAGAGGTCAGGGTCCTGCCCACAGGCCATGGTCTTCCTGGGCATGAAGACAGAACTGCAGATTCACCTGTAGAGACGCCCTAATTGCCAGGGGTGGGAAGCAGTCAGGGAGGAAGCCCACAAAGACACAGAGCCACCCAGGCATTGAGCTGGGCCCCCAGCAGGCAAGCCACAAGCACTCTTGCTCAGGTGGAAGGCAGAACTGCTGTGGTGAGGCTGTGCACAGTGGGAAGCTGCAGCAAGGCTGGAGTTGTTGGGGTTGTTATTTGTGTCCCAGTTCAGCATCAGACTGCCTGTTCCTAGCTGTTTTCCATCGAGAAGAAAGCCCACATCTGAGGATCCTTTCAGTTCCCAGCACCCAGCTACTGCCACTGGGAAGAAGCAGGTGACCTTCGGCAAGTGTGTTCCTTAGCTGGGTGCAATTGCTTCCTCTCTAACAAAATCGGAGAGGGAAACCAGTAAACATAGTCAACATTTACCTACTAACCTATCATGTCCTGGCCGCCGTACTTCTGTACTAAGCTCTCCATGTATGTCATCTCATTGACTCAACGTTAACAGGCACTACCTCCCAAGGGGCTTCCCTCTGTGCTAACTCCACAAAGGTCCTCTAACCATCACAACACTGCCAGCTAGACAGCACTCTCTCCAGGATACAGATGAGGAAATGAAAGATTTGGGGAAGCGGACTTGGCCCAATGGATAGGGCATCTGCCTACCACATAGGAGGTCTGCAGTTCAAACCCTGGGCTTCCTTGACCCATAATAAATAAATTTTTTAAAAAAAGAAAGATTTGAAGTGAAAACTATCTAAGATGATAACTAAAAGATGTGGGATTAAAATAAGAAAAAAAAGGTTCCAGTTCTTAAGGTCCTGTCAGTCTCACCTGACCCGGCCATGATCTTTCATCCTCTTTTCCTCATCTTCCACCTCCCCTCCCCTTTCTTTATATTTCACCACCACCACCTACATGGAAACATAGTCACCTCTCAAAGTGACCCCATCCTCCCCAGCATATCCCCCCTAACCTGGCTTGGCTGGCATGTTGGTTAGCTCTCCTGAGGCGCCGCTGCCCTTCCTTCTGCCTGTTCATCTTTTTAGACTGACCTCAAATCTCACCTCCTCTGTGAAGCTTCCTGGCCAGGACCATGCAGCCAAACATGTTCTGTCTCTCTGAATTTCTGTACCAGCTACTCACTGGACACTTGGCCCTGGACAAGTAGAGTTTGTTGCCTTTTACATTAACTAGCAATGGCTAATTCCCTTCTACGTGCCACTGGGGAAAGGCCAGCTCCAGGGGTCCCCCCAGTCCCTCCCTCACCCAGACTGTCATGAGTGTGTCTTAACCCAATTCAGTTCCTTGGACCAAGTCTGATTCATCTTTATTACCTCTAACCACCAAACTTCTCTCTGCCCAGCATCCAGCACTGGGATGAGATCCAAGCTAAGGCTCAGTTAATGTTTGTTGAATGACTGGATGGGTTTTTGTGGCCTCTGAGAGGTAAATGAAAGTCAGCAAGAGCAATGGGGATAATTATTGTGTTTAAAAGACCCACTTGTTAGCTTCTGGCCAGGGCTCAAATCTGATTCTAGGTAGACTGCACTCTCTCTCTCTCACTCTCAGCTAAGGTTGCTGGAAGCCTCAGCCAGAGGCAGAGTCTGTGTAATGGGAGTTTAGGACTGGGGAGTTCCTCTGTGTATTTCTTAATTGCATAAAGTCTACTTTGAAGTCTTGAACGGAGACTCACTTATTCCTGTCAACCCTGGGAGGAAGTGTCATTGTGTTCTCACTGGCGACCTTTCCAGGTGTTGTCCCCTACGTGGAAGCAGGAACTCCTGTGGAAAATGAACAGACCTGGGCAAAAGTTTGGGGGAGGGCTGTTGGACCCCTGGAGCAAGGGCCCTCCTCTGGAGGCATTAACACAGGTAAATGATTAACAAAAGGGAGGATTTCTCTCTGTCCCTCCTCCTCTTCCAGAGAATTTGCCTTTAACCATTGACCTTGCTGTGAGATGTGAGATCTGAACAGAGTTGAACACAGTCATGGATGGTTAAATACCCATAGTTTCCCGTCTGCCCTGCCTCTGCGCCTCTGCCTTGTCAAAAGATGGTCTGAGGTACACAGCCCACCCCCTAGGTTTGATGGTTGGTGACAGAGGAAGACACACATGTACGTGGAAGATGAAAATTGGAAATGACCCCCTGACCCTTTAAAGACCCAAAGCTTCAGCCCTTAGAAGCAAAAGAGAGCTCTGTAGCCAGAAGACCAAGCCACGGTAATCGGATTGAATTGAACAGAAGGAGGCCTTCTGGAGTACCCATACCAGAAACAGCTGCCCAACCTCTGGCTCTTGGTGATTTCTTCCGGCCCACCCTTCTTTCTTCCCCACCCCCACCCCAGGGACCTGCAGGCCCACTACACGAGACATTCTTCAGTTTGCTGGCCGAATCCCCCAGTACCAGGCTTCACAGACCTCCCCAAATCTCCACCCACATATGTTTTATTTAGTGTAGCTCGATAGCTTGCAATTCCACCCCTCTGTGTGTTTAATTGAGTTTGTGGAGAATCACCATTCCAGTTGCCTCATTTGTTCAGGATGACTTTTTCCATTCTGTGCCCCCTTTGCTCATGTTACTGGCATATTCCCATTGTCCCCAGGCTCCAGTTGGCCAGGACAGGCTTGCCATCTCCACTTTGATGTGTGTGACTGTTTCTGTGCTGGCCTTAGGGGGTGGGCTGGGAGAACGTGGGCTAAGCCTTCCAGGGCCCAGCCTCCATCCAAGCATGTGCTGGTTCCTTGGAAAGTTTGGAGCTTCTCCGGTTTCATATTTTATTCATCCCCAAGCCACTGAGAGCTGAATTTGAGCATACAGTTAATGCATTTGAGCACGTCTCCCTGATCCTTCCCTAAGCAGTCTAGCCATCCTGCCAAGTAGCTTTGAACTTCAGGCCTGGTTTCTAAATCCACAGAGCCTGAAAGGAGGAAGAAAACCTGAGGGGCTTCCCAGATGCTGGCTTTACCTCCACATCCTTCTCTACCCAGCTTCTGGGCAGCAGGCAGGGATAGAAGAGCTCAGGGGACTGGACAACTGGGGAAGGAAGAGTAGAGGGAAGGATGATGCCAGTTTCAACTAGTGAGAAATATGTAAAACCCTAGATGCACAGTGCCTTCCAGAGGATCCTGGGGGAGCAGGCCACAAACACCCCCTGCCAAGCTTTCAGTGGGCAGACCGGATTCTGAGATCTAATCATTCACTTTGCTCTCTGCTCTTGCTGCTTGCCCTCTTGAAGGTCCATCTCACAATCCTCTTTAAAGGAGTGTTTTATTTTCAATACAGACACAGCCCTTGATGTAGCAGTAAAAAGCATCACCCCCGAGAGACACGTGGCGGTGAAGTGTTTGGGTATGTAACTTCCTGTCTTTGCCTTCAGGGAAGGCTTTGTCTCACCACTCTGTTTGTCCCTCAAGAGGTTGCCTCCCTACCCGCTGGTGCCCAAGCTTCAGGAGGCATTGCAGTAAGGGCAAGAGGTCAGCTCAGACAAGAGGTACTTTCTGGGCAGGGACTGGTTTGGGATGGGGAGCAGTTGCTGTCCTTCACCCAACAAGAGTTTCTTTGAAAACACCACTCCCTGCCCCCACTTTTAAGATGGAAGTCAAATTTTTGGATTCTGCTGCGCAGAGCAGAGAGGTCACTAGGCTCTAATGCATTTACCATTGACTGCCCCTCTTGTAGTGCGTCTATTAGTGAGTAATTTGATTTGTACCTATTCATTTGCAGTCCCTGCAGGAGCCTGGAGCTGGCCCCTAGTATAATTGGTGCTGTCTCTATTTTTACATCATTAGATTAGCCCCGACTCCTGGCCACTTGTTGTCTGCGCTTGTCTGTCCATTTATACTACCTAATGTAACACAAAATTCATTACTGATCACATTACTTTCAACTCTGAAGCCAGCCTTGTGATAAACATTTGGTTAACCCCTTCCCACCCACGGGAGGGCTGACAGGACAAATGCACTTCCACTCGACAGGCAAATCAATATCTTAATACACCAAAGTGGAATTGCATTTCTAGATTTGTTATTCCTCCTGGAGGAGCAAATGGAAGGGCTCGTCTGAGCTAGCAGAATTGAATAATGAATCGAGCCCCGGCACCAGCAGCCAGTCTGTGAACAGAGCACAAAGGCAAGCCCGGCATCAGCCCAGCGTTTTCAGCTGGACAGACAGACGGCACCACAGCAATTAATTGAGGCTTGTGATTCCCTCCCAGCTGCAGCCTGCGGGTTTAAGAGCACAGGCTGGGGCCCCAAAGGGGGCAGCAGGGACCTTGGCCACAGCTCCATTCTCTGCTAAGGCTCACTAGAACAGCTGGCCAGAGAACTGGGTCCATTTCCTTAAAATCTTACTCACTTGTGTAAATGCTACCAGGCCTGTGGACCTGGCACTAAATGCCACCAAGAAATTAAATTAAACACATTACCACACAAACTAAACTAAAGTTTACCATTCTGGAAACATACACATTTGGATTCAGATGCAGGCCAGTGATCCTGGGATTGGCTGGTTCACCCAGCCTGTGTGTGTGCCTAGCCTCCGGGTGAGCCTTCCTTGAGGGACATGCTCAGGTGCGCCTGTAGGAATGTTTGGGAGCAGCATGGGAGCTGGCCTGGGGTCTTAAAGGGACTTCAACACAGCTCTGTTTAACCCAGAAGATTCTCCTTTACCCCCATCCCAGTCACATCCCCTCCCAACCCCGTTTGTCTCTGAGTAGCTTCCACACTCTCATGTTAACATGCAGGGCTGTTTGTTTCAAAAGGAAAAATACCCCTACTTATTAAGAAACTCTCATAAAGCCTGCACCACAATGATTAGAAAAATAGGCGTGGAGGAAGTAGAATGGAACCCATTATCATGAAAGTCATAAATCCCTAAGTAAAAAAGAAACCATAAACTGAAGATACTCAATTGGAAAGGGAAGCTGGAAAAAGCAGCCCTGGCTAAGAAATATTAGCCTGAATGTGGCTACGGCCTGAAGGGGAGGAGAGGCACTGAAGCCTGGGGTCAGTGGGTGTCCCTTCTGCTGAGCAGGGCACCCTCACTTCCACGGAGGGCTGCGCGGTGCCGTGGCCCATACAGTCCATTAATAGGCTTAGAGCCCAGACAGGCCTGAAATGACAAGCAATCCTGTGAGACCTGGAGGTCTTTGGGATTCCTTGAGAGGACTCAGATGTCACACTAGACCTTCTCCATTAGACTGATACTGATTTCCCTCCATTCCTCCAACATCCCTCCTTCGTATGTTGGGGGCAGAAGGGGGGAGAAGGTGGGAGGGATGCTCTCTGTGCAGCAGTTCCAAGGTTGCCAGGTGAGAAACGAGAGGTGCAAGGAGGATTGTTCTGCTCCCCATGGAGGGCTGTGACAGGGCCAGGCCAGAGTGTTGATGCTTCAAAGGAGGGCCCCTCATCCCAAAGACTCCAGAAGCAGAACTCTCAAGTGCTCCCTGTTGTGAGGAACTGTGAAGAAGGGATCCTCTGGGCAGGGCATTGGATGACATCCCTGTGTTTAGGCAGGAGAGGGAAGGTCACTGTGTCTCTGAGGCGAGCCTGGAGCCAGCAGCTGTCTCCTCAGGGCTGGGCAGACCCTTTCAGAAGGAAAGGGGCATTAGCCAACCCTCAGTGCACTAACTTGCTCAGCCGGCAAGCCTGCTGCTTTTGGCCTCAGCTGTTAATCTTCTCCAGTGAGTGGAACAGTGTGTGTGTGCGCGCGCGTGCGTGTGTGTGTATAGGGGGTGTTTCCGTGTCCCAGCCCCTTAAGCTCTAGAAAGCAGATAAGAGCTCAGTTCTTTGCCTTTGCAGAATGGGACAGGCCAGTGGCAGGAAGGAGGTGGGTTGACCAATCGAATGAGAGACTGTGATTTCTTAATCTTGATGGAAAAAGGGGGGAAGCCACATCTTACCAAACTCTTCCGCTGCGTTGTAGAGAATTTAATTATGTTTGGACATTTGAATGAGAACCAGATGTGGCTCTGGCCCGTCAGGCCAGCAGCATTCAAGGCACGGTGTCTCCTGTGGTTTGCAGGCCCCGTGCCATCTCATAGCTCTGAAGAGAGCTCGGGAAGACCCCTGCCTGGGAGCTCAGGTGAGGCCCTCCGAGCTGTGGGACTGGACCTGGGGAGACAGGCAGGCCAAAGGCAGCTGCCAGGCAGCTGGTTCAAAGGCAGGTTTTCAAACCCCGTCTCTTCCTCATAGCCACGCAGAGTAAATATGCTTTCCAGGGCCTTGTTAGCGCCCATACCCACATGTGGACACATACAACACAAAGAAGTCCAGGAGCCTCGGCCTGCTTAAGACACCAGTGATGGCACAGCTTATTTTCTAACCAGGATATTATTTCAATAATAGTGGTCCCTTACACGTGTGTGATGTGTGTTCTGCTTCTTAAAGCCCCTTCACATTCTTTTCTCATTAGAGTTGTACACACCCGGTGAGGTCGCTAGAGCAAACCCTCCTGTCCTGGTCAACAGATGGTGAGATTTCTCAGTGAAGTGATGGGCCCAGGATATTCAGCACATCTGTGACAGAGCTGGAGTGGAGCACGTCCTCAGCTCCCACAGCAGCACTCCTTCTCACCATCCACAGAGAATTTGAGCTCAAGCACGGCTTCAGCCAGGGTTATAAAACACCTCCAAACCAGGGCACCGTGAGCCAGGTCACCTCAGCCTTTTCTATCCCCAAGTTTTAATATGTTGTGACAGGATGATGTACTCTGCCTTGGTCAGCATTTAAAGTCATTCCAATACAGTGGCACTGAAAGGGTCCCTGGACATGGGTACCACTCCAGATAGTCTGCATGGGCAATTCTGCTCTCCTTCCCTTTGAGACTGAGACGCAAGAGGGCTTAGGTCATGTGGGTTCCCTGGGAGTGGAGTGGAGCAGCCGTTCTGGTAGAGTCCTTCCTGCTGGGGCTTGGTGCCATGACCACTGCACAAGGGACCTTAGAAAGCACTCCAGCCCCCAGCCAGGCCAGCAGACCCTCTGGTTCAGGCTCCACCTACCACCATTGCTCAGCAGCTGCTCAGAGGCTGTGAAGGAAAATTTAGGGCTGGGCTGTAAGCTGTTCTTCATGAAAATCAAATGCTCTGCCTCCCTCCCTCCCCCAACGCTACCCTCACAGTTGGTTCCAGCTGCTACAGGCCAGATGCAGGAAGAGGCAGGCTCTGGTGAACATGGGGCAGGACTTTGAGAGGCACCCAGGCCTGTGGCCCCCCATCCTTCATTCCTCAGGCCCCCTTCCCTCTCATCTCTTCACTCTTCTTAGTCTTCCTTCCCCAACATTCCAATATTCAAATCCCTGTCATCACTTTCTCTACTGAGCCCACCAGAGATTCATGGACCTGACCAACTTCTGGCCTCCACCTAATGGTATTGATGCCACACTGGCCTGCCATCGTGAACAGGCTTTCCAGAGGCCTGGGAACATCCCTTTTCCTCTTTGACTACTGAAGGGAAGGGGAGGAAAGGCCATAGGACTTTTTCCTGGGTTTTTGGGGTGGAAGCTAAGGCATAGAGCATGTCTTCTTTTTGCTGGGCTCACAGTCTCCTTGGCCATCATCCCTTTCCAGATTTTAGCCACAGCTTTTACCCTCTAGGGGCCGGTTGATGCCCAGGAGTGTCTGAGGTCTCCCCCGAGCCTCAGGTCTTCCCCCAGCCCCCACTGAGGCTAGTGGGCACCTGCGCGTGGCCCCAGGGACCAAGGGAAACAGTTCCAGATAGCCTGAACCAAGAGCACAGGGATTTCCATGGTCGGAGCTGAGAGGCTGAGGCGGGCAGGCTCTATGGCTCTGGCTTGAATCTGCTACATTCTGGTCTCAGGACTCACCAGGCTTGGGAGCAAGAACTGGGCAAAGGAGAAAGAAAACACATTCGTGGGAACCCTGGGGTCCAAAGAGCCCCCGGCCAGGAAGAAAGGTGCGTGTGGTCAAGCCGGTGGCAAGAGGCTGTGTCCGGGGCACATCACCACAAGTGGGTGGCCTGGGTCTGTCAGGGACCTGTGTGCAGGCTGAGGCATTAAACCTGGGCAAAATCGGGCCAGAGTTAGCCCAAACCAGGCTTCCCGTTCTTGGACGTGGAGGAGACTTTCATCCTCAACCTCTCAGCTTTGAGAAGCTGCCCTCCTCCTTTCCTCAAGCATGCCCCGGAAGGGGACCAAAACCCCCTGTGGAGGAGGAAGGTCACCCCCAGTCCCAGCCTCTGTCCTCCCAAGACCTCACTGCCAGGGGACAAAGAAACTCTCTGGTCTATTGGCCAAAGGCAGCTTTGCCAGCTCTAAAGCCTGAGGGAGGTGCCTGAGTGCGAGAGGAGGGCCTGATACTTCAGGGAGAAGTTTGGAGAGGGAAGGGAAGGGGGAAGGATAGGGGAGCCAGGCAGCCAGGAAGGTGTGCTGAGTGTGGAGAGAAGCAAAGCCTCCAAGTAGGCTGCCGCCTCTAACTGCTGCACTTTTAGCCTCCTAGAAAATGCTCTGGGTGCTGAGGCTGGCTCCAGCCCAGAGGGGGGTCTCTGACCGGGTTGCAGGGTTTCTAGAGGCAATCTCAACAGTCACCATCTCTGTCTTCCTGAACCAACCTCTGCCTCCCCTAGTCGCATCCTGGAGGAGAGAGCAATAGCTTCCAGGCCTGGGACTGGTATAAGAGAAGCAGCCCCTGTCATGTCTGCCCTGCTTACCTCCTAGTTGCCTCCTGGGCTCATCTCTCTGGGTCCCAGCACTGAGAAGCTGCCAAACCTGCTTAGCCCACAGTGTGTGGCCTGAGGAGATGCATTCAAGCCTCTTACCTTCTTAGCCACTCTCTCTCCCAGCCCCAGGTTGCAGGCCCCTCGCTGAAAGTTAATTGCTTGGGGCAGGCCCCATTTGGATCACTTTGCTGAACTTGCAGCAGTCCTTTGGCACCCTGATCCCATATATCACATCAGGGGAAGATGCTGGAAATCCTTAACCTCCTAGAGGAACCCCCAGCCCTCCACCCCACCATGGCCTTACACTTCTCTGTCAGAAACCCTTCCAGCAGAAGGGCACTGGAGCTCTTTCTGTTTGTCACAAATGTCCTCTGAGCCAGTATTGGGTGAGATAGGGCAGTTTGGTTGGCTGCTTTATGCTATGTGGCCACCCTCTCCCTTGGGGTCCCTTAACCACAGCCCCTGCTAATGTGGAAGGACTGGGAGGTAGATGCAGGAAGGAAAATCAATGTATGTCAACAGGATTGGAAATTTATTTTCCAGCTTGGAAGAGGGTATTTGCAAAGAAGCAAGAAATGAAAAGCTGTAAACATTATCTGCCATCTTCCTCTCTGGGCCATTTCTTGATTAAAAAGAAAGACTCTTTCCCAATCACCAGTGGAGGCCAAGCTGGTGGGGGCCTGGATGGTAGATACACTTGCTGATGAGAGAAGACAGAGAGAGACCCCAAGACCCCAATGCCCTATGGATAATCAGTTACTAATTCGGTTTTAACAATAGCTCACATTGAGTAGAAGCTTTAAGCATTTCGTGATACATTCTATATGCATTATTTAATGAAATAGACATTGTTATACTCATGTTCAGGAAACTGAGGCACAGAGATGTTGAATAAGTAACTTGCCAAGTCTCACAGGTACCAGGTAGCTAGAGCCTGTTCTCTTACGGTCTTCCCTAAACTACTTCCATCAGTTTGGCTTCCTCTCCTCCCTCCTCAGGCCTCTGAGCCTCTAGCTGGAGGAAACATTTTCCCTTCTTACTGCCAGAAGTGGGTGGAGCTGTGGGTACAGGGTAAGACTGACCCTGAAGTCTAATCCCACTCCCACCAGGCAGCTTGGGTGGTTAGCTTGGGGCTGGGGTGTGCGGCTGCAACCAGGCCCAATAAAATGCCGCGCTAATCCCCTTAATGAACAGCACTGTGAGGCTCTAAATGGGCAGAACAGGACTGACTGGAGCCTCTGAGGAGCCAGGGGGCCAGGCAATGGAGGTGAGAGCAAGTGCCGGGGCTTTCTGGAGGCTGAGGCTGGGGTCCCAGGCATCCTCTCCCCAAAAGCACATGCACATTCACAGCACTCTACTTGCTGACCCCTCTCAGGTCCCAGAAATAGGCCTCCTCCTTCTGAGGTCCTGAGCTGTGGGCTCTCCACAGTGCCCCTACCTTCCAGAAGCCAAAGGGGCTTCCCCCGGGCTCTGACTGGCCAGATGTAATATCCAGCCTAGAAGAGACTGGAGACCATCAAGCCCAAAGTAAGACTTCACTTCTGACCCTCTGCTGGGGTCCCCCACCCGCTGGGTCTTCACCAGCTCTCCCAAGTCTCACTGGGCCCTGTGTCCTCAGCGTTTCAGCCCGTCCCCTGGGAACACGGGAACCAGAGGCCAGGCGGTTTGGTGAGGTGACTAATGAATGAAAAGGGGCCTCTGTACAGTCCGCCCCCAGAACGAGGGCTCCTGCTGGGGCAGGCTGCAGCCCGGCAATTCACCATGACACCTGGGAGACCGAGGAGGAGCCTTCTGGATCCCCTGACTGGAGCCACCTCCCCAGATGGAGAAGCCCCTGCCTTGCCAGGCACAGGGTGGCCTCAAGGGAGGGAGGGGAACTCCATAGAGGGCTGTGAGAATACGGACGCCTCCTGCCCTGCCCCCACCCTTGCTCTGCTCCTCAACACCCACCCCCAGGCCCCTGGAGTCAGTCCCCACTGCTTCTGCCTTTGCAGAGGGGGTGTGGTGTTCCCCTGTGGGACAAGGGCAGCGTGAGGGTGAAGCGGCAGAGGGGTCCCTCCTCCTGCACAGCCCAGTGGGGAGCAGGGCCAGGTGTGTGGGCAACTGTGCTCCCCTCTCCTCACATGGGCCGAGAACTGCCTCCTTCCTTTGTCTCCCTTGCCGTGCACTGCCAGGGGGCCAGGGTCCCTTCTCCCTAACAAGGTGGGCCACCTTCTCTCTGCCCCCTATGACTTTTGACAGGCCCCACAGGGAGCAGGGCAACATGGCAATTGGGCTTCCTTATTTCTTTGCTTGTTTTAGAAGCTGAGGCTCTTCCCTTTTCTTTGCTTGCTCATTCCATTGTCTCCCTGCCCCCTGCAGGTTGCCCAACCTGGCCCGTGCCATAGAGGGTCAGCTGTGGGTAGCAGGTCCATAAGGCCTAATAGGGGACGGAGGGACACAGCCAGTGACGGGCAGCTGGGGGCCAGTCTTCATGGTCCCTGGAGTCGTCGGCATTTTGCTCTCATGGCCTGTCTCAGCACGGGTTCTCTCTTGGGTAGACTGCACAACCCCGGGCTGGTGGCTTCCTCTTCTTCCTTGGTTTTGCTGTCTGCAAGATGGGAAGATGAGCGCCCACCTTCCAGGGCCACAAAGTCCCTGGAGAATGTGAGGTCAGAGGAAAGTTATCTAATATCTGAGTCAGCCACTTCTTCCCTGGGTGCCACTTCTTCTCATCGTCCCACCCTACTTTGATGCCTGGGGAACAACCTCTTTTAGAGCTAACATTCCTCCCACCGCACCCCACCCCAATGGAGTCGGCATATTTCTACTAAGAGGGAAGGCTGCTGGGATGTTCTCCAAGTCCCTAGCCACAGAGCCCCGGGCAGGCTTCGGTGGCCTTTCCCACAAGTCCACCTCAGCTGCCCAAACCTAGGGGTCTTGGACGTGGAGGAGGAGGGTGGCAGCCATAGCGGGGCCACCAGTCACAAACCAGTGAGGCAGAGAGTCTGTCGTTCTCTGAAGATTGCAGCCTGAACCTTCACCTCTCCTGGCAACCCACCTGCATGGGGTCCCACCTGGCACTGCATGGGCCCTGGGACCTGCTCCCCCGTCCTAAAGCTGTTCTCATGCTCAGTGGGGGGCTCCTCTTTCCCCACCTGCAGGCTGCAAGGGGTCTTGGCTCCAACATAGCAGGTCCATCTTTGGGGCCTGCAAGACTGGTCGATCCCCAGCCCCTACACATGCATGTCACTGTCCTCCTTGACTGTGGACCTCAGCTGAGGCTTCCCCTCCTGCCAGTGGTGACAGCCACCCCCACCCCCTCACGCACCTCCTGGCTCCCTCTTCACCTGCTTGCAGAGATCACTATACTTCTCGATCATTGTCCATATCTTTTCCAAAAAGATTCCTCAATGCTTTTCTTTTCAAAAGGGAAAAAAAAAGGAAAAAAAAAACAATGCCAACAGCCCAGCGTCCGTGAACAACCCAACAGTAACAAAGCATGCGTTCGGGATGGCGGAAGGTAAGGCCACCCATTTCCATTTGCAGCTTGCTCCTAGGGCTGGGCAGCTGGGATGACTTGAGGGGGAAACCCATGTGCATCCCCTTTTCCACCTCCACTTCCCACACATGCTGAGTTTTCTGTCTTTGGTGGGAAGATGAGAAAAGGGGTTTGACAGAAGGCATGTTGGAAAGTACCCAGGAGACGGTCCCAGGATCAGTCAAGCCCCTGCTTCTTTTACTATTAGTTCGTGCTGAGAATGAACCCTCACCTTCCCTTACCACGTCATTCATTCTTCCATTCATTCATTCATTTATTCATTCAAGAAATGTTTTTTGAGCACCAACTGTTTTCCAGGTCCTGTGGTTGGCACTAGGATTAGAGATGAATAAGGCACAGCAGCTGCCACCGAGGGCTCTCCATCTTGTGAGCAGGCAGTGCACAGAGCATTAGAGGGCTGGGGTAGGTGCCAGCACAGCCCTGTGGGGCCTGGCCAGTGCTGCCAGGGGAGCAGGATGGGCTCACAGAGGAGGGGGCACTGGCACTAAGCTTTGGAAGGGCCAAGAAAGCTTATGACTACCTTTTCAGTCTGGGGGAATTGCATGAGTACAGGCCCAGAGGCCTAAAGCAACCCAGAGAGGTCCAAGAGCTCATTACTTCAGTTCCTCAACACAAGAGAGATGTAGTCTGGGAAGGACAGATCATAGAAGGTGTTCTGTAGTACTCTGGAGATGAGACCTTATCCTGAGGGCAGATAGGAGTGGCGGATGGCTTTTCAGCAGAGGAATGACTAGATGAGGTTTGTGCTGTACACTGACCAGTCTGGCTGTGGGGTGGGGGCAGGCGGGGAGCAAGGGGTCAGAGGCCAGAGACAACATCCAGGTAGGCGGTGCCAGCCTAACCAGGACAGCGGCCCTGGGCATGGAGAAGAGGGGAACAGCTGGGCAAGTGGATGCAAGATGAATTCAGCAGAACTTTGGTCACCTCGGGATGTGGGGGCGAGGGAGAAGCCTGCCCACTTGCATCCTACCCCACACTTAACCAGTGAAGAGAAAACATGAGCAAGGCGGCTCAGGCTATCCCTGGCCGCCAAGAGCAGCCAATTCATCTTGTAAACCCCCCTGACAAACTGTCCCTGCAGTGTCACATGATGGAACAGGGTGTGTCCATTCAGACTTGCGTGGTGGGAGCCCCTGAGGGTTGCTGTGGGCCTGCGCCAAGGGGTGTGGACGCCGTGCTTGGTCCTGGGCCCTGGTTTCCTCGGCTGCCTTGGCAGCGTGGAGCGTCAGCATTCTGTGTCGGAATGGTTTGGGTCTGCCCCTCAGCTCTGGTAGAGGGCCCACCTTCCCCTGCTAGTGGCCTCTCCTGCTCCTTCATCTTGGGCCTGGTGTCAGGACCTAAGGAAGCCCCTGCTTTGCTTGCTGCTGTCAACGCTCACTGCTCCTGCCCTCCTGGCCCTGCTGTCAGCGCCCCCTAGTGCCGGGACTGCCCTGCGTGAGGCCGAGGGCCTCTCTGAACCAAGCTGGGGCCTCGGGCATCTCCCACAAACGCCTCAGCTTACTTGTGGCAGGATGGGGGCTTTCTTGGAGTCTGAAACCTCCATATAGAAATCCCAGGGTCTTCTCTTTACTCTCTCATCCTCTATCTTGGCACAATGGCTTGTACCTCCAAATTAGCAAGCCTGAAGAATGAGCAGGGAAGAGATCCCCCCCAGCAGCCATCTGCCTTGTTTTCTGTCCATATCTACATAACTCTTGACCTATCCCAGGGTTGGGCCCAAAAGGTCACGGTCTGGTCCTGTGTGCACGCCTCCCTTCTCCCTGCCCCAGTCTGCAGGAGGGTCTGGTGTCTGGCACACCCTTCTAACCAGCGGGGCCCCAGGCGTGGCTGGTGCACCTGAAGGGCCTCCAGAGGCTCTAAAGCCTCTCCCCTCCCCCCAGCCTCAACTCTGGCTGCTGCTGCTGCGCCTGGGCAGCCTCAGTGCTTTGGGGCAGGCTGCAGGGAGAGTGGGGGCCAGGGGTGAGCTCCTGGCTGGCGATGACCAGCCCAGAGCAAAGGCTGTGGCCCCTTCCCTAACCAAAGCCAGCTGTGCTGCATGCATGTGGGGGCAGGGGCATGGGGGCCAGGGCAGGCGGGAGATGAAGGGCTCAAGCTAGACCACAGAGAAGTGCAGCCTCGCTGTTTCAAACGACTGCTTTGAGGTCCTGTGCTCTCGAGAGGCACAGGTAAGACCCCCTCAGTCACAGGCAGTACTATGAGAAGGAGAGCTGCAGGATACACATCTTGGCTTGAGGCAGACTCGCAGAGACTGCCCAGGGATGTGTCTTAGAGCCCACTACGAGGGATTGAAAGGTAATGTGAACTGACCACCTTCAAAGAGCCAAGAAGTCATCCCTTCTTCCCTGTGTCCAGCAGGCAAAAAAATCTCTTTCCAGCCTCCCTTACCCCACTGCCTTGTCTTGAGTCAAGAGATGCTGGGGCAGTTAAGAGGCCCACAGCTGAAAGAGATGGAGCAGGTCGCTGCATCCAAGATGGCTGCATGGAGGTGCAGAGGCCAGGGAAGGGGAGAGGAGGCAGACTGAGAGCCTCCCTCCCCACTGCCCTCCCCCTCCCCTCGCTGTCTCCCCCCCTCCCTGCCTACTTTCCCGATTGACTCTGAGCATGTGCATCCTGAGGGCCTCCAGGAGACCTGGACAGAGGTGGGGAGGAAGGAGGCACTCCAGGCAAGCAGGGATCCCCTCTCCATTGGAGTAGGCACCCTCAAACCAGGCCTTTCCTTCTACAGGGAAACAGTACACCTTCCAGGAGGTGCCAAAAATGGGCCAAGGCCTGAGCAGCAGGCAGAGTGTGGGGTGGGGTGACCAAGTGAGCCAGGGATGGAAACTCTGGGGCAGAACGGGCAGGGTTGGAGAAAGAGGGACAGACCAGGCAGGGAGACTGCAGTCCTTCTGGTGTCCTGGCTTCTCCCTGCCTGCCTGGCCAGTAGATGTACAGCAGCATGGCCCAGGTGAAGCAGCAGGGCAGCCATATTTCTGGCCTAAAGGAGTCCCCACAGCAAGGGAGACTGTCATCTAGAACTGGAGCCTGTTAGCCAAGGGAGCTTCTCCCTCCCCCGGCTGAGCCTCCCCGTGACCTGAGCTGCCTCCTGGCCTGCCTGGAGAGCAGGGGGGGTTCTGCCCCATCCCACCACAGACGGAAGTACATCAGGTTGGTGCCTCAAGGCAGGTAGCCTGGCCAGGGTGTGTCCCCGTCCCTCAGGCCCCACACTGACAAGGCCTGGCCCTCTCCTCTGTCTTGCAGAACTTCAGCGAGAGGGAAGCATCGAGACTCTGAGTAACAGCTCAGGTTCTACCAGCGGCAGCATCCCAAGAAACTTTGATGGCTACCGTTCTCCGCTCCCCACCAATGAGAGCCAGCCTCTCAGCCTCTTCCCTACTGGCTTCCCATAGGTACCAGCAACCTGCTTCTGACTGGCCAGCCCACTCGTCTGCTGGAGGGAGTGGGGAGATGCCCCCCTCCAGTCCTCCCCTTCAGCCTCTACTCCTCTCTCATCAATCACCCTCCCCAAGCTTAGCGACAACAGCCATCCACCCTACCTGGATCGAGAGGAGACCCTTCTCCAAAGCATCTCGGCACACTCTGACCTCTGCCACACCTGTTAGTGAAGCTGGGGCCTCAAGAGACTCTGCAGAAGCTCAGTCCCCCTCCTCTGCACATGATTTCCTGCATTGGATCCGCTTTTGTATTTTCTAACCATACCCACAGGGAGCCTGGAACAGTGCCCAGATCTTGGGACCTGGGTAGGGAGAGGGTGGATGGCCCAGCCGGGCATTTTGATCCTAAGTGGGACAACCTCAGCCCCAGCCCACTTCTGGCTGTGACACATGCTGCCCCCAGCTTCCCTTGGTCAACCACCCTCCTGACATTAGGTGAACAAAGGCCCAGAGTATTAGGGAAGGAGGAAGGAGGGAGAATCCTCCCCTTCTTTCCCGTGCGCTCATGGGAAGAATTTGTCTTTCTTATCTTTAAGCCCTTTTGCCCTGGTCCTGTACTGTTCAGTGAAGGAACCCATGGTTACTGAGGCCCTGTCAAAAAAGTGCACGTCTTGTCCAATAAATCACGCTGCAATTGGTGTCCATCCCTGAGTTGCTTGGGTCAGGGTCCTCTCCAGTGTCCGAGAACAGTCCTGTGTGCCTGATCATGTGCCCCCGTTCCCAATACTCCCCCTAATTTGTGGCAGGGGGAGGGGGACTGTGGAGAGGTAGGAATGGAAAGGAGAATTTTTCCTCTGGTATTTGGATGGGCCTCCTTGCCTATCAACAGAGCCAGTAAGTTCTAGGGGCACCACAGGTGTGGACTCTCCCAGGCTGTGGCAGTCAAGGCCATTCAGGTGATTGACATACTGATGGGGTGGCTATGGGAAGGAGAGCTTGACAAAGGCTCTGGCCTTATCTTTGGAGCACCTCTTTTCAAACACAGAAGATAGAAAGGGGTTCATGTGAAGGGGGGTCTCTCAGGAAATCCGGCTGGAACCTTGGGTGAGAACTTCCTGTTTGTTCCCCTCTCCTCCCAATTCCAGACCTAAAGCAAATGGCAACAAGGAGACAGGCACAGGGGGAGTAAAAAGATGTGTTGAGCAGGAAGTCGACTAATGCAGCTGCCTTCACCCCTTCCCTGGTCCAGACTTCCCAGAGGCCCCAGGAGGCCTCAGATGATTGAAGGAAACCCACTGAGCCAGGTGTGGTTTCTGGTAAAGTTTAATGTAACAGTGTAGAAGAGTTGAATTCATAGACAAGCAGTCCTTTCCATCCAATAGTCCATCTGGAGCTGGGGCAGCTCCTGGGGCCTCTGCCACCTTCACATATACCCCATCCCATCCCAGGCTCCTGAAAAAGAGATGTAATCTTCAGTTACCTCCATCAGATCAGCTTGGCACAGTGGGCAAGTCAGGACCTCAGTCACACTGAGGTCCTGCAATAGGGTGGCCTAAGCCAGTCACTCCTGCCTGGGTTAAGAAATCACATGCCAGAGTATTGCATGCTGGGAACAAAAGGTGGCCTGGGCACAACCATTTGGTCCTGCTAGAGGATCAGCAGCTTTTCCTCATTTCAGCTGAACTAGAGCCATTGGTGTACCTGGCCCAGCCCCACCCCAACCAGAGCAGTATTTCAGTCAAAAGGAAATAGGAAGGAGGGTGCCACCAGGCTGCCTGTGCATGCTGCCCATGGGCTGGCTCCTGGGGGATAGGTCTAGAAGCTCTAAGAAGGGTGAGCCCCTCTGAACCCAACCTAGGACACGTGGATGGGCAAAGGCCTTGCTGCCAGGAGCTCTCTCCAGCCATGCAGGGAAGTGGCTGGCAGCTTAGAGTCAGGAGTCCTGCCTGACCCCACCCTTTCCCTCTAGGGGGCAAAACAGCTGTGGCCTCCTCCAGTCAGGGAAAGTGGTGGGTGTAGGGCTGGACTTGCCGGCTGAGCTTGCAGGACAATCTGGTTATTCATCTGCTTGCAGCCAGGGCAACTCTGAGTATGTGGGGGAAGGGAGAGGATAAGAGAGGCCAGATAAGCTGGCCCCATGGCGGCTGGCTCTGGAGCTCAGGTTATCAGAGAGGCCTTGGGCCTGGCCCCTGGCTAATTAGGGGGTGGGGGACTGGGAGGGGGGGTGGTATGGACCCTGCCACAGCCTGTAATCAGCTGGAAGTGAGAGCTGGGCCGCAGGGTAGGGGAACCTTACTGCTCACTGGCCCTGGAGCAGCCAGCCTCTATCCTCCACAGACATTACCCAGAGCAATCTCCACCTCACCTCCAGGAGTCCCAGAAGCCCTCTATGATTGCATCACCTAGGAGGCCTCAGAATGTGAATCTAATGGTGGCCTGATCAGGTGACCTTGAAGCCACATGACCTCCCTAATTCTCACAGCAACTACCTACGAATGGGCAGATTACTATGGACTCCATCTCAATTTCCTGGAGGGAAAAATTCTCTTCGTGGTCTGCAGATAGGAGCTGGGGGTACTGTCTGGGCTTGATTTGAGAAAAGGCCCAGTGGTGCCCAGGCAAATCTCAGATGCACAGAGCTCTATCAAACACTCCAGCTCTTCTGGAAGCAAGCAGAGGCCAGAACAGGCAGCTGCCAGTCTGGGATTAGAGATGGTTTCTCTGCTGATTTTTTATTTTCACAGACCAGGGACTCCCTAAACTAGAATCCCTTGCCCTCCTCATTTGTGGATGGTAAGAAGGGAGGGCGTTGCCCAAGGTGATGAAGTCACATAGCTAGTCTTCTGACACGCCTGCACCTTGCTTCCTCCCAGCCCAGCCTCCTCGCAGTGGGACGGAATCTGAGTTGCTCTCCAGGTGCTGGGCCCCCACATAGTCCAGGACTCTGATGCTGGGCCCCCACATAGTCCAGGACTCTGATTCTACTCCCCTCTCCACCTCTTTGGCCCCTTCAAGGCTCCAGCCAGCCCCTGACTGACTGAAGTTGCTCCCATGCCCCTGTGACACTGGGAAGGCAACCCCTCCTCCTACAGACCTAAAACTGGAAACTCTAGGGCAAGGAAGAGAACATGGCAGGACAGCCTGTGTGTCTTGTGTTCAAAGTGAAGTCAAGCAGGAGGGCAGAATCCCTGGGGAGAGGAGTCTCAGGATTGCAGTGTTGTGTGAGCACGGGCAGTAGCTTGACCACAAATAACATCACCACTTTCTAAAAAGTGATTCTGTCTTGCTCTCTTTCTACTCCGGGGATCCCATCCCAGCTCTGCCACCAGTAATTGTGTGGTCTCTGGGCTTCAACTGTAAGGTGGGAGAAAGGGGAAGCATCCCATGCTGGGAGAAGCAGCAAAGCTGAGGGATGCAAAGGTGGAAACTTGCACATCACAGTGGTCTGAGACGTGGGGGCTGACAGGGCAGGCCAGATAGCTCCGTAGTGGGCAGAGAAAGGGCTGGAGCCCGCACTGTGGTGCGCAGCCCCCAAGCAGCTCCAGGGAATCCCGGCCCCCTTCCCTGCAACGGCGTTTCTGAAAGCGAACTCAGAGCTCGGTGAGCGCACCAGCCCCGCGCCTCTCTCGAGGGTGAGTCCGACCTTGGGCTCCTGCGGCCCCAGGTCTCCGCACCCACCACCTCAAACCCGCCTAAGCCCACGCACGCGCAGCTGCACAGACCCATGCCTCACTTTCCTTGGCCCCTGGGTATCAAGCAGATAGCTGCTACCCGCTAAACCTGGGCCCCACTGCAGCAAACTGCCTGAAGCTCCAGTGCTATGGGATCCCCAAAACTTTCAGGAAGTTGCCTCAAGTCCGGCGGGACATGACCTCGTTCCCGGCCGCATGACCTCGGTTTCAGGTCCAGAGCGCCCACCCTCCAGGGCCGGGCTGGGCCTTGCCTTCCCATCAGCTGGAAGACTGGGTTCTGGGCCACACAGACCGTGGCTGCGGAAGCACTTCCCGGGGCCTACCCGGAGGAAGTGACCCCGCCGCCTGTGCTCGCCAAGGCGGGGGCCACGCCGCGGCCGGGAAGGGATCGCGCCGCCCGCTCTCCCGCCGCCCCCCGCCCCATCCCAGCCACTTGGCCCGACCCGGCGCGGGGTAATTGGGGCGGGAGTGAGGCGACAGGCGGACGGCGGCTCCAGAGAGGCTACGCGCCTGTCAGCCGCAATTTGTCTAAGTGGCCGGGACAGCCTGGGTCCCTGCGGGCCAGGGTCACCGAGGCCGCGGCCCCCAACCCGACAAGACCCGGGACCGCGGGGGAGCCGGACCCAGCCGCTAAACTGGGCTGGCTGGCGCCAAGGCTCCGCGAGGCGCGGGTCGGGTCGCGGAGGCCTGGAGTGCCTTCGCCCCCTCACACGCGGCCCACCAAGGCGGGAACGGACGCGCCCATCGGCACCCCATAGCCGGTCACACGCACAGGGCCACACACGTCACCCGAGCTCGGTCCCGGCACACGGGCTTGCACTCATATACCGCCGCGCGCTTGGTACCAGTCCCAAGCCAGCGCCCCAGTCCTCGGACGCGTCCCCTCTGCCACACGGCCACACCGCCTCGTTCTCCCATCCACTTTAGGCGGGCGCGGGAGGACCCACGCCCTTTCACACAGACCCCGACACCGGCAGGGACTCCTGCGGCCTCGGGCAAGGTCCGGCAGTGTCCCCTGACCCCGCGGGAGGATAAGGGGCTAAAGGACAGACGGGCACCTCCGTCCGGTTCGGACGGCGGCCCCATCGAGCCCGGGCGGTCCCTGTCCGCCTCCGCGGTCCCTGGAAGCCCGGAGGGGATGGAGCGCGCGCAGCCCGCAGGAGTCCTCGAGGCCGGTGCCCACCCGACGCCCCGGACTGGGAGGGGCGGCTGAGCGCGCGCCCCCGCCCATCTGCGTGGTCCGGCCGATGCGAAGTGACAGGGCCGGAGCTTTGTTGTGGAGCCTCGGCCGCCTGGCGCCAACCGCCCCCGCCCGTGCCCTCCCTCCCCCCATCCAGCCCCGGGAGGCTCTCGAGGCGCCCCCCAGGGCCTCTTAAAGGGACAAGCTCTCGTCCCCCCACCCCCGGGAGGGCCTGTTCCGGGAAAGTGGGAAGGGGGTCTAGGTCCGGGCGGGGGTGGAGGGGCTGGGAGGTGGACGCCGCTCGCCTCCCTCGTGTACTGCCTGGGCCTCGTCAGCATGGGTTTTCGATGAGTTAAGATTATTAGTCCCTGGAGAATTTGACCAGCAGATTCATTCAGAATCTCCGGATGCCTGCACCCGTTTGGGGGTGGTTGCGGTACAACGGGGCGAGGTAGACGACGGGGTCCTGCAGGGGCCACCCAGTAGCCGCGCGGGGCGTCCGGAAAAAGCTCGAGGCCATGGAAGGGCAGGATTCCGTGGCCGTGGCCAGGCAAGATCGCGGTACCCAAAAGTAGCCGCTGCGCCATCGCCGCTGGATTTATTAAGCGAACAATCTCAGGCCAGTGTGTTTCAAACTCTCCGGACCTCAGACCCCTGATCAGGTGTGGACCTCCTTAGGAAAATGTCCAAATGTACACAGTTAGGTGTATACACATTTACAAGTGCCACAAGTACGTGTACACACACACAGGATCTTGGGGAGGCATTGACGGAGTCCCAGGCCGGTACCAGATTTCTCGGCTACCAAGCGCTATTCTAGCTTTTATCTGGGCGTCTCACCGACTGCGCGAACGAGCACACACGTCCCTCCCTGTAGGGCCACAGTCACAATCAAACTTGGAGCCGGCAGGACTTTGCCAGTGCAAAGCCGCAACGAACCCTGCCATGACTGCTTAGACTGCCCAGTACCGAGCAAAAGATTCGTTATGACCAGAGAGGAGGGTATTAAGAATGGAGAGACCCAGACAGGAGCGAGGTTGCGAAGAAAATCCCGTGGAGGCGGCGCCCACTTGAGCGCCGTGTAGGGGGAGTTGCAAGAGCGTTGGGGTCTCAGAGGTCGAACTGCTCCATCCGGTCCCAAACCCGCACCGCCGAGGGTGACCCGGGCCTTTACACTCCAGGATCGAGTGCGCAGCAAGGTGCCCGGCGATCACCCGTGCGCAGCGGGCGGGCAGGCTGCCTGCGACCACTGCGGGACGTGGGCTGTGCGCTCACACTAGGCAGGCACAGCGCCCGCGCCAGCCGAACTCACCCGCATTTGTATTCGTTGTGCGGGCGGGCATGTCACCTGTGCTTGTTCATGGTCCGTTTTCTTGTCCTTTGAGGCCTGGCACCAGCCCGTGTGTCCGCGCCCGAGCTTGATTCGAGGCAGGTGTGTGGCTGCTCCCCTCCCAGGACGTTCACCCTTAGTTGCGGCTCCCACTGTGCAGGAGGGGGCCACGCTGGGCGCGAATCACGCGCACACACACACGAACGCGCCAAAATACCAGGGCTGCCGCTGGACGAAGACCGTGCTCGCGGAGAGTTAGGGGGGCGGATTTCAACCACAGGTGAGCACAGACACCTGGACCCCGCACGCCTACGCGTTACTTCTCCCTGGGAGACACATGCGTGTGCCAGAAACAAACTCTAGGAAAGTGGAGGGGCGCTGAGGGAAGATCCCGTACCGGATGCGGCGAAAATTCGCTTGTTCGCAGAGCAAGAATCCGGGGGTCGGGAACAGCTGGCGCCTCCCTGTGCTCAGCAGAATGTGCTCCCACCTTCCTAGCCTTGTGGACCCGCGCTTCGGGCCGCCGAGAGAAGCTCAGTGCTGGGCCGGGGACTCAGTGCTGGGCCGGGGACTGCTGGGACTCCAGGTTCCTCCTGAGTATTCTTACGAGGAAAGGCGCTAGAGGATTCCCGCGTTTCCCCAGCGGAAGGCTGCGTCCCTCTCCCGCCCGCTCTTGCCCCCGCAGGGCTCAGCCAAGGCTCCACTCACCGGCTCCGGCCACCTGGGTTCCGCTCCGGGACCTCGGCCGCCCGCGCCTCCCGACTCGCCCTCCCACCGGCCTAGCTCTCCAGCGCCCGCAGCCTCCCGCCCGAGCGCAGGGGCCGCGGGTGGCGCGGGGTCGGAGGCCGGGCTGGGGCGTGGGCCGGAGCTGCCCGGCTGCGGAGACGTAGGAGAAAGAGGGCGCCCCCTCTCCTCTCCGGGCCTTGTCAATGCTTTGCACTTGGGGGCGGCGTGCGGCTGGGGGTCCTTCCCGAAGGGCCTGGGAGCCGGGCGCCCCCGCCTCAGTCCCTTTCGGCGGGTCGGGTCGGCGCGCAGCGCTTCCCGGGCCCTGAGCAGGCAGCTGCGGGCGCTGTCGGCGGGGTGGGGGCCGGGTCAGGGGGAGGGGTCTCGGGGCCCGCCGGCCCGTCATTGGTTAATATTTTATTCTGTTGACATGTTTTCTTACTGCTGAGGCTTCCGACACCTTCTCCCAGGGCCCCCTCCCGACCAGAGCTTGGCCTGAGCTGTCAAAACCCCGCCCCCGGAGACCCACAATTGGTCCAAAAAGCGTAAAATCAGCAATCAAGGGGGGCCTGGCTCGTTAGCGCAGGGGATCCGAGCAGGGCAGGACATGTGAGATAGTCACAGTTTTCCAGAGATCACGACAAGATCTAACCAGTCGCGCGTGGACCCCGGCGCCGGAGCTGGCCAGTCCAGCCCAGCCCGGTGCGGAGTCCGCGGTCGCCCCCACGCCCAGAGCCCCGCGCCCCTAGCTGTGTGCCGGACCCGCAACTAGGAGGAACCTCCGCCGCGCCTGCCGCCCGGGTCGCCCTTCCTCCGCGCGCGCCGCCGCCCGGGCCGGGGGTCCGAGCCGCGCGCCCCCGGCCCCGGCCCCCAGGCGCCAGGGCCGGATGTCCCGATGAAAGAGCCGGCGCTGGCGGCCAGCGCCATGGCTTACCACCCGTTCCACGCGCCGCGGCCCGCCGACTTCCCCATGTCCGCTTTCCTGGCTGCGGCGCAGCCCTCTTTCTTCCCGGCACTCGCGCTGCCGCCGGGCGCGCTGGCCAAGCCGCTGCCCGACCCGGGCCTGGCGGGCGCGGCGGCAGCGGCGGCGGCGGCGGCGGCAGCGGCGGCCGAGGCGGGGCTGCACGTCTCGGCTCTCGGCCCGCACCCGCCTGCCGCACATCTGCGTTCGCTCAAGAGCCTGGAGCCCGAGGATGAGGTAGAGGACGACCCCAAGGTGACGCTGGAGGCCAAGGAGTTGTGGGACCAGTTCCACAAGCTGGGCACCGAGATGGTCATCACCAAGTCCGGGAGGTAGGGCGGGCGCGCGGGCGCGCGGGCGGGCGGGCTGGGGAACCCGACCTCACCGACCAGGGCCGAGCCCGCCAGCCGAGGCTCCCGGCGCTGACGCCCGAGCCACGCTGCGCTCCCCAACACCCAAGTTTACTTTTCTCTTTTGGCACCGGAGAGAATTTTTTTAAAGCTAAAACATTGAAACACACATACACACACGAATGAAATAAAACGAAAACATGCTTCTGAAGAACAGTCCCAACCGTTCTGAGTCCTACAGCCGAGGAGGCCCCGCGGCTCGGACCTGGCGGGTCTCGGCGGTTTCGGCCAGTGTCCCTCAGCCCGATGGCCTCTCGCACGATCCGGCTCTGTGCTCCGGGGAGGTGAAGCGTCTCCTGAACTCTCTGCTCCGACCCTGAGACTCAGGGTGGGAGCGGCGCCCCGGCAGGCCTGGTCTGGCCCGGCCGGCCGGTTTCCACCAGCGAGCCCCAAGGCCTGCCGAGCCCGCTGCCTGACCCGGCCGGGAACCTTGTCCCGGCCGAGGAGCAAGCAGCCCGGGACGCATCGGCCTCCCCAGGCCTTCAAGAAGAAAGGCACAGCCCCCAGCCCCTCCACCCTTCCGCTCAGCCTCGGAGAATCCAGGCCTCAGGCCCACCCTCTTCCCCCGAACTGCAGGGTGGGGGTCCCAAACACTATCCCAATTTATTTCTATGAGCTTCTCTCTCAAAGTGGATTTTTCCCCTGAACGAATTTTGGGAAGATTCAGGAGATAGAAGGGGATGTGCTTCTAGAGGGCCTGGATTTCCTTCCTGGGCCTCGGCTTCCGTCTCAGTTCAGGAGAAGAGGGATCCCCAGATTTGAGCATTGGGCTGATGGGCCAAAATGGGATCTCCTAGGAGTAACAATCAGAGGTGGGGTCTCTCAGGCAGTGATAAGGGAAAAGAGCAGAGACAACAGGGACACACAGATAAAGGACCACCAGGCAACGGGGAGGGGGGTATTACTGGGCAGAGAGGTCTCCCAGTATAGAGGAGCCAGGTCCCAATAGCATCTCCCTCCTTCCCTCGCTCGCAGGCGGATGTTTCCCCCCTTCAAGGTGCGGGTCAGCGGCCTGGACAAGAAGGCCAAGTACATCCTGCTGATGGACATTGTGGCCGCTGATGACTGCCGCTATAAGTTCCATAATTCCCGCTGGATGGTGGCGGGCAAGGCCGACCCTGAGATGCCCAAACGCATGTACATCCACCCCGACAGCCCCGCCACAGGCGAGCAGTGGATGGCCAAGCCCGTGGCCTTCCACAAACTGAAGCTGACCAACAACATCTCTGACAAGCACGGCTTTGTGAGTGCTGGGCAGGGGAGGGGGTCGGAGACTGCACACCTGGCTCTGCAGCCTCACAGGGATTTAGGAAGCAGGATTCCCAGACTGGTAGTGGTGGCTAAGGCCCCAGAGTGTCCCTGCCCAGGTCACCACCCCGTGGCCTACACTGACTGGGCCAGGGTAGGGAGGGGTTCGGTCCAGAGGCTGGGGAAGAGCAGCGTGGGTGGCTGACAAGTGCCCGGCTGCCCATGAACTCAGCTGGGATCTGCGAAGACCTGTGCTTAGGGCCAGGCAGGAGGCAGGTGGAGACCTGGGTGGTACAGCGCCTGCGCCCAGAAGGTCACTCTCTCTTGACCTGTAGCTTGGAGGACATGCCCAGAGCCTCGACTTGTCCCTCACCTTTCTCCAAGACTCACATCCCTGCCTTTCTCCAAGAGGATTTAAAAATTTAACCAGCCCCCTCCAGAGCCGCCCTGAGGTCCACCTTTCTGTCCTCCCCCAGACGGAGGAAGGAGGAAGTTTGAGGTTTCTCCCATTTCTGCCCTGCATCCCCAGCAGAGGCCCCAGCAAATGGGGTGGGGAGAAATTCATGGAGCCAAATATTTCCCCCTTGCTGAAGGCGCACACTAGGGCAGCCTCCCGGAAGGCCTCAGGATCCTCGTTCCCTGGAGTTACTACGGGTTTAGCGTTACCAGGAGTAGAGCAGGGTTAGGAGTGGAGTTCTAGGGTTTTATTTGTTTGTTTCTGTTTTCAACCGGAGAAAAATTTTAAATGGAGACAAAAAAAGAGGAGCTGTGAGAAAGAAAACCCAGTTATTTAAAAAAAAGACAGATGAGAAAAAGAACAGAGAAGACGGGGAAAACAGCAAAGACAGAGGGTGAAAAACGTAGAATCATGAGAGAGAGGGAGAGGTCGGGTCCCCAGAGAACAGAAATGCTGGGGCCAAAGGCGGGGGCTGCCGACTGACCGCGCCCTCCCCGCAGACCATCCTGAACTCCATGCACAAGTACCAGCCCCGCTTCCACATCGTGCGAGCCAACGACATCCTGAAGCTGCCCTACAGCACCTTCCGCACCTACGTGTTCCCGGAGACCGACTTCATCGCCGTCACCGCCTACCAGAACGACAAGGTGCGTGCGGCGGGCGGCGGCTGCAGCTCCGCGGAGAGCCGGGCTCCAACTCTCCATGCTCGCCCGCAGCTCCGACACCCGCCCCGAGCCCTCACGGCCGGAACTGCGGGGAACCAGCAAGCACCCCGTAGGCTCAGCACCCACGCAATCTCCCAGACCCTCTCCTAAACCCACGACACGTACGCACCGGCTCCCCGGGGCCCGCGAACCCCTGGGCGCTTGCTCGGGTGGAGATGTTTACTTAGCAATTAGCAGAGGCTGGGGCCGCTTTGATCCTTTTACATTTTATTCGTTTATTTCTTGGCTCCGGGATGGGGATTTAAATGAAGAAAGGGCACCGGGACAATCTGTCCAAGTTCTTTCACCGCTAGGGACCTGGAGCCCACTCTCCAGGGCGCCGGAGGGGGGGGGACAGGTGACACAACCCAACCCCATCCCACTTCCAAGAATCCGCGGCTGCTGCGCTGGGTCAGCCCAGGCCCCAGACGCGTTGAGAGGTGCTTAGAGACCTTTCTCCAGGTTAAAGGGCTTTTCTGCTTGCTGTCTTTCTACACCTGAGTTCTGGGAGGGTAAAGCACCAGCGCCCCCCGCCCCCCACCAGACCAGTGCCCGTGAGTGGTCTTCATTCCTTGGGCTGAATGAGAGAGAGCGGTCTCGCGCGGGTCGTTCTTCCTGCCCCTATGAGCCAGTGTTTGCGAATGGTTATGCTTGCCTTTGGGGGCGCCTGGACGCTGTGGAGACGTGTGATTCGTTTGGTGTCTGTGGACGACTGTTCGTTCTGTCCGTGTGTTCCTGAGTGTGCCCGGGGTCATGCGTGTGTTGATTTGTCTCTGTGTATACCTGCGCGCCTGCGCCAGCTCTGCTGTCCGTGTGAGGCCCGCTCAGGTGCGGGGTCCTTTTGACCCGTGTGACCCCACGCACCGTGAGCATGCTTGGGCCTATTCCAACTCTGTGCGCACAGCCCTGGGCTGTGTGTGTGTACTAAGGGATTTTTCTCGAATAAATCGTTTTGGAGAAGGAAGGACCCGGTCCCTTTCTTCAAGGCCCGCCCGCCGGCCTTACCTGGCCTTGCGGCTGGGGCGTGCGTTTACCGCGTCCGCGCCCCTCGGCGTCCCGCTGGAGCCGGGAGCCGCTGAGGGCAGTTTGGCTGGAAAAGCCACAAACTGACCTGGCGCGGCCCCCTCGCTCCCGCAGATCACGCAGCTGAAGATCGACAACAACCCGTTCGCCAAGGGCTTCCGGGACACCGGGAACGGCCGGCGGGAGAAAAGGTGAGGGGTGCAAGGGGCCGCCCTGCAGGGGGTGCACGCCCGGGAAAGCAGGACGCGAGGGGTGAGGTGCACCCCGCGCCGACTGCCTCCCTCCGCTTGTTCCCAGGAAGCAGCTGACGCTGCCGTCTCTGCGTTTGTACGAGGAGCACTGCAAGCCCGAGCGCGACGGCGCGGAGTCGGACGCCTCATCCTGCGACCCTCCCCCAGCGCGGGAGCCGCCACCCTCTCCGGGAGCAGCGCCCAGTCCCCTGCGCCTGCACCGGGCCCGAGGTGAGGGTCTGGCGGCCAGACCTCGAGGGGTGGGGGGACAAGGAAGGGACTCCTCGGGGCACAGGTGGTCCTTGGCTAAGAAGCCTGCTAATCTTAAAGCGTGGGGGAAGCGTCAGGCAGGGCCATCCTGCCGGTGAGGGCACCTCAGGGAACCAGAAGTTCCGGCTGCACGCGGAGCTTGGCCCCTTGCGCGCTGTGTGAAGCCGCGACGGTGAGGCTTCCCGAACTCCAGGACTCAATTTCTTCCACTGTAAATAAGTGGTCTTGCAGTTGTCCCCGGCTGATGCAGACCTAGAAGCTTTTGCTTCCCCAAGAGCAGCCTTCCCAAGTCTCCCCGACCCGGCCCTGGAGAGGGATTGGCGTCTACCGCCGCCCGGGCCCGTGTGACGCACGACCCATCTTCTCTGCCCTCAGCCGAGGAGAAGTCATGCGCCGCGGACAGCGACCCGGAGCCGGAGCGGCTGGGCGAGGAGCGCATCGCGGCGGCCTTAGGCCGCAGCCCGGGCCTGGACGGCACCAGTCCCCCTCGCTTGAACGAACCTGAGCGCGCCCGGGAGCGGCGTAGCCCGGAGAGGAGCAAGGAGCCGGCCGGAGGCGGCGGGGACAGCCTGTTCGGCCTGCGGGGCCTAGAGAAGGAGCGCTCCGAGGCGCGGCGGAAGGACGAGGGGCGCAAGGAAGCAGGCGAGGGCAAGGAGCCGGGCCTGGCGCCGCTGATGGTGCAGACGGACAGCGCGTCCCCCCTAGGTGCCGGACACCTGCCGGGGCTGGCCTTCTCGGGCCACCTGCACGGGCAGCAGTTCTTTGGGCCTCTGGGGGCCGGCCATCCGCTCTTCCTGCACCCGGGACAGTTCGCCATGGGCCCCGGTGCCTTCTCCGCCATGGGCATGGGCCACCTGCTGGCCTCGGTGGCCGGCGGCGGCGGCAGTGGTGGAGGCGGCGGACCTGGGACCACCACCGGGCTGGACACAGGCGGGCTGGGCCCCGCAGCCGGCCCAGCAGGCACTGCAGCACCCTTCCCGTTCCACTTCTCCCAGCATATGCTGGCATCTCAGGTAAGGCCTGTGGTGTGGCAGTGGCACGGTGGAAGGAGGAAGAGTTAGCTGGGAAACTGAGATGGGCAGAAAACTTGAGCATTCTACAGGCCCGGGGAACCTCCAGTTTGGATAACTCAGGCCCCGGGAGGTCCCACTGACACTCCCCAACACCTGAGCTCTCAGAAGCTAGGACTGCAGGTCTAGGACCTGGCCAGGGCACTCCTGACTCCCTGGTGACCTTGGGCAAATCCTTGACCCTCGCTGGGCCTCAGTCTCTTCTCCTGTATGCCCACCATGGAGCATATAGGACAACCACCAAGACTTCCTGCTCAGACAGATTAGGGCTGCCCCTGGCTTATGCGCAACCCACTCTGTTAGCCTCAGGGCATTTTTCTTAGGAACAGAAACCCCCAGCTCAGTCTCAGTCCTTCAAAGGCCAAGGTGGCTGGACAAAGAGAAAAGGAAGTTTTGCTTTATTTTCTGGACAATTGACTACAAATTTCCCCACCTCCCAGCACCTCTGGCACCTTTCAAACCCTCTAGGAAGTCCTGTGCCCTGACATAGGACAGGCTGGCCCTTCTTCCACCTTTGGTCCCCCTGCTCTTCTAGCCACATCCCAGGGAAGGGGGGGCTCAGCTCCCCAGGTCAGGGTTGATTGAAACTGTGAGCTCCCAGGGGAGAGCTTATGAAAAATGTGGCCAGCGGTAAAATAAGGAGATCCGATGGGGAGAATGGCCTCTTTGGTTGCTTGGGTGGAATATTCCCTGTGGAAAGATTTGGAATCTCTTCATTCATTTTCTTCCCTCTGAGGTTTCTGGCAAATTGAACCCTTGAGATCTTATCTCAGGGTAGGAAAAATAGGAATTCGGGTCTGAGAAGTCTCCTTTGGTTAAGAAGCAAATATTTTTAAAGTGCAGGCGGGAAGAGGGGTGGTTCTGAAATGAATTTTAAACAGAGCTGTTTGGAGGTGTGTGGAGTGCTGGAGGCACCAACCTCACATATCTGCGTGCTGGGGCTGGTGGGGGAGCCTCAGGGAATGGAGTTCAGGTCCTGGAGGTTTCATCTGCATCCTTGTCTCTGTGTGTCTTGGCTCCTCCCCAGACTCTGGTGATGACGGTTGGCATCACAGAGATCATGGCTTCTAGACACAGCTTTGTCAGTAGGTGCAAGGCAAGGGTGAGAGTGTTCAGCACTTTGGAAGCATTGAAACATCAGTTGGTGTTCCCAGACCAGTGCAGTCGACCCCTGGCTCTCAGGTAGAGCCAAATCCTGGGAAATCCAAAGCCACTTGCTTCCTCCTGACCTGAGACGTCAGCTCTGAAATGTTCAGTAAGGCCTGACCCTCTCAGAAAGGACATTTTCTCTTGCCTAAACGACTTCTTTCCTTCTCCCTGCCTGAGCCAAGACTGAGGCTTCCTGGAAACCCAGCACTGTTGACCTCTTGTTCCCCCTCGCCCCTCTGTACACACACACTCGGGGGTGTGAGCCATTATCTTAAAGTTCAGCTAGTCCTCATGGACTCAGGTGGCATTTGCCCAGGGTTTCCTGGCCACTGTGCTCTCCACAGGCAAAGGCTTTGCATTTCCTCCTCAGCTGCCACTGAGATGCCATCAGGAAATCTTTGTAGAACATCCAGGTCAGTCTAGAACTGTTTGACATCAGTACCCTGCTACTGGCCAGGCGAGAGTTCCCTGACCAGGTGGGCAAGCAGCAGGAGAATTTACAAAGCTCCTCCCCCCAGCTTGTGACTTCTCAGCCCTTTGGGGCACTGACAGATAGGAGGGGTGAGGAGGAGATGGTTTTAAGTGAGCAGAACCTCTGAAGACAGCCAAAGCTACCTGCTTGCCAGCTGGCCCTATGTCTGCCCTGTTTTCCCTCCCTCTCAGGTTTGCCCACACTAGCTCAGCCCTCTCAGCTGTCCTTCCCTGTCCCCCTACTATAATACCCAGCACAGGGTTCGAGGGCCCCAGGCCTCAGCACCGCAGCCTGCCTGAGCTCCCCTTGTAACTGGGTGGCAGGGAGGCACCCTGGCTCAAGGCAAGTGGTGCTGCCTGGGCCTACAGCACTGAAGCGCTGGTCTTTTGTCCAGGTGCTGTAGCATCATCCCTTAGCACTTAGTCCACCCTCAGGGAAATCCCTCAGGCAGGATCTTAACCCTTGTTTTGTTCTCTTTCCTCCAGGGAATCCCGATGCCCACTTTCGGAGGCCTCTTCCCCTATCCCTACACTTACATGGCAGCTGCTGCTGCAGCAGCCTCTGCTTTGCCAGCCACCAGTGCTGCAGCTGCAGCTGCTGCCGCCGCGGGCTCCCTGTCCCGGAGCCCCTTCCTGGGCAGTGCCCGGCCTCGCCTGCGCTTCAGCCCCTACCAGATCCCAGTCAGCATCCCACCCAGCACTAGCCTCCTCACCACCGGGCTGGCGGCCGAGGGCTCCAAGGCTACTGGCGGCAATAGCCGGGAGCCCAGCCCCCTGCCCGAGCTGGCTCTCCGCAAAGTGGGGGGCCTGCCTCGCACTGCCCTGTCGCCCAGTGGCTCAGCCAAGGAGGTGGCCAGTGAACTGCAGAGCATCCAGAGACTGGTGAGTGGGCTGGAGAGCCAACGAGCCCTCTCCCCTGGCCGGGAGTCGCCCAAATGAGGGGCCGCCCAGGTGCTCCACTGCCACGCAGGTCTCCCGGGCTGCCCGCTCCTGCTGCTTGGGAAGTGTACTGCACAGAATGGGTATTTATTTAAATAAAGGCGCAAAAGCGGCTGCAGCAGAAGGAATAGTGCCCCATCCCGTCAGCCATGGCCTGGGATACTTCCCGGGCCCTCAACATGGAATCCGGCCCCGAGAGCGTAGTTGCTTTGGAGCCCCTGGACTAGGTCTAGATCAGCTCCCACGTCAAGGAGGCGTCCGCCGAGGGCCTCTCCGGGTCTCCCAGCACTGTGGGCCCAGCAGGTCCCCTCGGGAACCGGCAGGGCCAGGGCCCAGGGGTGGGAGCTGAGGATGGAGCCTGGGAGCCCCTGGCCTCGTCCCTGCAGGGAGTGAGGGGGGCGCGGCTGGGGTCTGTGAAGACTCATGTCAGCTAGGACTTTTAGTCGCTCCACTTCTTCCTCTTCCAAGTGACAGGCGCCCCTCCCACTCTTGGGTCAATGGAGGGAGTGGCACTTCTGCCTTGAGACCCCAGGGGAAAAAAGATATTTATGAAATAAATGGTAATTTGTGTAAATAAGCTTTAAGGGTCCCAGAATATGCAAATTGGTATTAATTTATTCAGAGGTGTACATTGCTGTGTACATAATATTTAGAGATTAACTCATAGCATTTAAATTTTTTTTTCATTTTACATGAGCATCTATATTGTACAGGGCTGGGGCGCGGGGTGTCCTTGGATGTGGGGAGACGGCCCCGCGCGCCGGAGGAGCCCCCAACCCACCGGCCCCTCGGCCCCTCCGCGCGGGCTTTCCTCGCCGGGCCCGCGTGCTCCACCTCAGGTTTTCACTTTTCGCTACGGAGCGAGAACGAAACGACAAAAACGCGAGAAAACAATAAAACGCTGGAATGCGAAGTGAACGGCGCAGTGCGCTCTGTGGGCCGCGAGAGGTGGGGGTGGACAGTGGGGGTCGGGGGCCGCTGGCGCGTAGGGAACCACTGGAGAGGCGGCCCGGGGGTGGGCGCCTCCCGCTCCGCGGCAGCTGCGCCCGGGGCGGCGGCGGGGCGGGGGCCACGGGCGGGGCCGCGAGGCCGGGCGGCGCCGGCGCGGGGCGCGGGCTTGGCCTCGAGGCGCCGCGCTGCCTGTAGCCCCCCGCTCCCTGCGCGAGCCGGTCCCGGGCGGGGGGTCGGGCTCCCTCTGCCGGCCGCTCGCAGCCGCTCGAGCCGCGGGCCGTGACACCGCAGCCAGGCGAAGCGCAGCAGGGAACCTGCACGGCTGACACTTTCTGGGGCACCCGTGGGTGGGACAGGGGGAGGGCGGGTCCCCACCTCTCCTGGGGGCTCAGAGGAGAGGTTCATAGTTGAAAGGCGCCCCCTTTCAGCGCCTCTGGGCTGGATGGGAGAATGGGGTTCTCTGCCCCCTTTCTCTTTTCCAAGGAGAAGCCTGGCCATCACCACCCAACTACCATGGACCCCAGAAACCTTTCCCATCTCTCTGCCTCCTGAACTTCAAAGAGAAACACATCCTCCCTAAACCAGGGCTGTAGACTCGACTGGCAGTCCACCTTCAAAGTTCTTCCTTGTAAATAATCCAAATCCCTTTTTGCAGTGTGAGTCAACAAGCTATTCCCTTTACTGCCTCAGTTTCCCATTGTATAATAATGGACTTGGCTGGGGGTCTCTGGGGTTTCCACTGTTTGTCTCCATGAGACCCATCCTCACCCCCCCCCCCCCCCATTCCTACAAGGACATCTACCCGCCCATCACCCCCCATTCTGTGAGCTCGCCCGGGCGTCATCGTCCCCACCCCCAGCCCCCCCGCAGCCAGCTCTTGTCTTCAGCCCCAAATGCCAGTAGGAGGGGGGAGGAAGACAAAAGGGGAGGGGAATGGGAGGTCACTCCCTTAACCCGCCCCTGCGTCTGTACATCAGACCCATCCTCACCGATCTCAGTCTCCTTCTTCTACTTAAGCCTTCGGGGTCCCTCAACGCCCTTGCTGAGCAGGGTGCCCACTTTGAGTACTGCGGGGGGCTGGGGGGGGGGGGAGGAGCGGGGTATGGCGCTGGCCCCAACTCAGCAGGGACACCAGGGTGACCTGGTGGAGTAAGGATGAGGAGGAGGCGAAAGTGAAAGTATCCCCGGCCTCCGTGGGCCGGCACTTCTGCAAGGAAAGAGACCCGTGTTTGCCTCTTCCAGGGCGGGAGCTGCAACTGTGCCACTCTGAATTCTGGAACTGAAGCCCTGTCCCTGCCCCTGCGCCGGGAGAGGGGCCGCAGCTTCCCTGCGCCTGGCCTGCAGGAGGGGGGAAGGGGCAGTCCGGGAACTCGGTGGGGAAAAGGGAAACCCTTCTCTCAGCTCAAATACAATCTCCTGTGGAGAATGTGTTATGCGAGGGCGCTTTGGGCTAACAGCGCCTCTAAAATTCGAAGAGCAGGAGTCCTTTTGCTTCTTTCCGCTTCTCACTCAAAAGCGCGACCAGGACGGAGGGTTGAGAAGAGGCTGCGGGTCCGCGTCCTGAGACCCGGCAGCTGACACCAGGGGGCAGCACCACCCTTGGGCCTCGCCCGGAGCCGCGTCAGACGGGAACGCCAGAAGGGTCGCTGCGAAGGCCGGGAGGGTCCGCTGTGTCCTCGAAGCAGCGTCCTGGGTGGGGTGCCATTCCAGGGCCTCGAGGGGCTCCCAGGCCCCGAGCGCGCTTGGAACAGTTTCCCCTCCGCCTCGCGTCGCACACGTCGCCCTCGCGGCTCTCCGCGGGGCCCCTGCTGCAAGCTTTGAGTGCGGCTGCGGGAACCGCGCTGCGGGCGGCAGGGCCTAGTCCCAGACAAAGGCGAAGCCACTCCCAAGCCCAGTTAGGCCACCCGCCTCCCTGGCCTCCCGGCCCCATTGTCCCGGGGTCGCCTATTAGCTGAGGCGCCCTTAGTACCCGCCGCTCTGGTGCCCCAAAGGCTCCTTAACCCTTCAGGGCCTGGACCGTGGCGCTGCCAGTGTGAGGGCCGGTGTAGAGGGCGTGTATTGGGGTGATGGGGCTTGAAGGGGGTCGCCGAGGCCTCTTGGTGACTGAATGTGTCGCCGTGCAGTGCCGTGTGTTGGGAATGTAGGGTCTGAGAGTGGAATTGTGTGTCAGTGTGGGATTGTGAGTGTGATTCACTGGGGGAGTTGGGAGGTTGAGGGTATGGATGTGGGGCGCTCCGTGAGACCCCTGGAGGCTTAGCCACATGGATCCAGAGACCAAAGGGCCGCATTTCCTCTTCAGTTCATTCAAGTCTTCGGGTGCTCAAGCCATTCCTCCTCTTCCCCCCCACCCCACCCCACTCCCGCAAACGTTGCTGCGGAGGAATCTGCGGAGGAATCCACTAGTAACGGCGTGGCCCTGCCTTTCGGAAGGGTGCAGTGCCCGGGTCCGCCTCCCCGGAGCCCCGCGAACGCCTCGGCCGGGCACTTCTGGGGCTGGAGGGGCGCGTTCCGCCTCGAGCTCTCCAGGACCCACCCTTGTGAACGCTCCAGCTCGCTGGTGCCCCGATCACCCGAGTACAGGATGGCTCGAGGGACAGAGTCACAAGGAGACCCCAATTTAGACTCCGAGCCCACCTTCCTCCTGAGCTTTGAGAAGGACCCGAATCCCATCCCACCCCCCTCCCGCCAGGTCCTCGAGCTCCCCAGGAGTTCGGAGCACCAGCCCGGCAGGCAGGGTCCGGCCAAGATCCCGCCGAGCGTGCCGTGCTTACGCAGGCTCTTGGCACTGAGCAGCGGCGGAGGGGAGACCCGTGAGCCCCGGGGCAATGGGACAAAGGGGAGGGACTCCGAGCTCCCAGTGCTCTCCGGGCATCCCTAGGGGAGCGCCTTGGGGAGGGCAGCCTGGTCACCCTTCGCTGCACCTGTAGGTGTTTCTGGCCGAGCGCGCCAGAAACTGTTTTGCTTTTGAAACTCCTTTTGGGTTCTTTGGAGGCACAAACCCGCTGTCCCCCTCGGCTGGGCCGGGGACTCCACATCCTCTCTCCAAGTCGACGGCCGCCCCCACTTTCCGGGCTCCTTTTTCTGGCACCTCCCACCGCCTGAGGCCTGAGGCCTTGGGATCTGCCCGCGGGTTGCGGCAACTCCCCACAAGCCCACGAGATGGCGCTCCAGGCCAGAGGCCCGCCGCGCGACCTAGAGCTAGTTCGGAAAGCGGGACAGAGTGACGACGGTGAGATGAACACAGAGGCAGAGCCACGCGCTGGCGTAGATCCAGAGACGGACAGCGACAGCCGAGAGACCGAGGTGTGCCTCGGAGCCGACACGACTCCGGGTGAAGGCTACGGCCCGGGGGACGGGAAGTGCCCAGGCTCGGGGTGGGGGTTCTCCGCTGCTCTTGGGGCCGTCCTGCCGGGCCAACTCCGGGGTCTGCTAGGCCTGAACAGCAAACACGGACCGGCCACCTTCTGCGTATCCGCCTGGGCTGGGGCTTTGAGGGACCCCTCTGGGGCACTCGGCGGCCTTGCCTCCGACCTTCCAGAAGCGGGGGTGGCCGAGGGCATCAGCAGGAAGCGCCCAGTGCTCCTCTTGCCAGCAGGTCTGCACCTCCTCACCACCCCATCTTCAGGGGTCCAGCACGGAGCTGTGCTGGGTGGGCCCTCAGGGGACAGTCCTCCTGGGGTCCTGCCTCCCTAAGCAGTAGCAGAATGCTCTGGGTTCTGGGCTTCTAGGTTCTTGTTTACGTCACATAAAATAATTTAAGAACATGCCGTAGGGTAGGCAAAGGAGTAAAGAGTTTATTAAGAAACAAGAAAACGGAAATGAGATAAGTACACAGCCCTAGGCACTGGGCACCTCCTGCCGCAGGGGGAGCCCCGCGGGGGAGCCCCAGGCTAGGCCTTTTTAAAGCCTTTCCTCCTCCCCTTTCCTGATGTTGGGGGGGGGGCCAGCTGTTTGCTGCTCTGATTGGCCGCCCCACCTGTTGGCTCTCAGGGGCCCAATGGGGAGGCCTGTTGTTTAGAGTTATCCGGGCCTTCTCCTTGACTGGGGAAAGAGTTCCAAATGGGACCTCACCGCCAGGGTTTAAAGCCAGGTCTTTCCGGCTTTGTTCTTAGTAGCAGGGGGTTCAGGGCAGGGTCTCATGGCCCTGTTCTCTGCCGGGTCCCAGCCACCTTCACTCTTTCCCTGTACTAAACTGCCTAAGTTGGAAGCCTGATTCCAGCAGCCCCTTAAATGCCCAGATGAGCTCTGGCACCTTGGGAGATTATCTCCCTATTTAACCTTACAAGATTTCCCAAGGGCACACAGAGGGAAAACAGCTCAGCCAACACTAGTCTAGGGTTATTTCCAGCATAACACAGTCACTAACTTGTGTGACCCCAGCCAGGTGTCCTACGTGTAACAGGATAGGATCAAACTTTTGATAATTTAATAATTATCTATGTATCCATCTACTGTAGAAGCAGCTGTTGGCAGGAAAACTAGACAGGAGATAGGAACAGGTTGAGCTCTGCCTCTAGCTATGTGACCTTGGGACAAGGTTGCTCACTTTCCTGTGAATGACTGACCTTGGCTCAGTTCCATGACCCCCAGCCTCAACTTGTTCAGACAAGAGGCAAGGACTGTGCTCCCCTTTAACGCTTGGGGAACCTGAAGTCTGAGGGCTAGGTGGGGCTCTTCAAAGGCCCGGGGGACCGTGGCTGTTGTTGCTGAGAGTCTTGGAATGGGGGCAGGGCTGGTGGCCTGGATGAATTCCCAATTAGGAAATCGCATTCCAGGTCCTGAATCCCTCAGGGAACCGGCTGGCTCCAGCTGCCTCAGCTCGGGATTTGGGCATCATTCCACCTCAGCAAGTTGCTCTGGGGGAGGCGCAGCCTGGTGGGCTGGAGGGTGATTTTGACTCTTGGCACCACAGTTTATTGACGGACTGTGTGTGACTTCTCCCTAAAGAGAGAAGGGGAAACAGCGGTGGCTGTCCAGGTACCCAAGTTCAAAGGTGCCTCCGCCTCCTGGGTGCCCGCCTTGCTAATGAGTGCCTTACCTCTGTGGAGGGCATTGTGGCGTTCAAATGTTGTCACCGGCTCTCACTGAACCTGCCCTGGCAGAGGAGATTATGGGCTCCCATTTCACAGACGTGACAGCCAAGCTTAGGGAAGTGAAGTGAGGTGTCCAAGGCCATCCAGTAAATAGAGGACAGAACTCTTTCACAATCCCATGGGCCGGCCCTTGGAAATGTTAGCTGATGAAGTGATGATGGGTGAGAGTCAGTCTCACCCCCTGGGAAAGGGCAAAGAGGCCGGATGGGTGTCTTCTGCGCCGGATGCTGCACCCCTGCTGGCCTGGCCAGGAGGTGTGTCCATGGGAGAAGCAGCCCGACTCAGAGCTCAGGGGTCCGGGGACAGGCAGCCACCCGACTTCCTCAGTCCAGCTGGGCCTGCCAGGGACCCCTGGTGAGGACAGGGCTCCTCATCTGAAAAACAGTAACAGGACTTCCCTCCCAGGGCTGTGGAGAGGCGTACCCAAGATATTGTTGTCAAGTGCGTAGCTCAGGGCATGGCGCGTGTTTGTTTTCATCGTTATTTGTTTCCCTCTCAAAGAGAACACGCTGTCCTCTTGCCCTCTGGCCCCTTCTCAGCCTGGCAGGAGGAGCTGTGGAGCACCCACTGGGCAGGCATTTTTTTTAGTTCTTAGCACTGGTGGATGGTTTGAACCCCATTTAACAGAGCGGAAACCCTCTGCTAAGGCTGCTAAGCAGCACACCACGGGGTCATGCCAAAGTCTGGCTCACCTCAAGCCAGTGTGTGTTCCAGGAGCCCTGAGAGTTTGTGCTGCACAGCTCCAGGGCCTCAGAGCCCCACTGGCCATTTCAGCCCAGCTCTGGCCGGGGGGAGGGGGGTGAAGCTGTCGCGGAACTTATTAGCAACTTGATGGGCCTGTCCAGTCCTTCACCCCACCTCAACTTTGGGTCCTATTTGCTCCTCAGAGAGGCCGGCTCCCCTCTGTATATGGCCTCCCACACCTGTCCCAGTTTGCCCAGGCCTGTTCTGGTTTAGTTCTGAAATTCCTGGGAAACCCCTCAGTTCTGAACAAACTGGACGGTCAGTCACCCTACACCCGCTCAGGACACACACAGCTCCCTCCACACAGCCACATGCGTCCACACACATACCAACACCCGCACACAGTCATACAAATCCACACAAATCCGGACACCCCCAGAGGGGCACAAGCATAGAACCACATGCAAACAGACATGTACACACGGACACACACAAACACACAGGCATGTGCACACACAGACTAGACCCATGCACCCATAAGCCTGCTCAGAAACACCAGCGCGTGTGCACAGGGACGCATACATGCAGAGACAGGCAAACCCATAGGTGCGCACCCATGCGCCCATGCAGACGTGCCTGCGTGCAGACCCTTGGCGAGGGTGGTTTGCCGTGGAGGACACCAGTCCAGTTACCAGCCCCCAGCCTGGCCTTACTTGGCTCCGAGGCCCCCCCAATTTGCTGGCATCAAGCCCCTTCCCACCCAGCCCTCTGCACTGCCGTGTCTCCTCTGAGGTGTGGGGGGGATATTTGTTGAATGTCTGTATCTCCTACGAGATCACTGACTTCCTCAAGGCTGGGCTGGTGTTTTGCTCATTGCTGGGGCCCCAGATTTAGAAGTTAACACATGGCAGGGGTTCAGTAAGCATTTGCGGAATAAATGAATGAAGTGCACCATCTAGAAGCAGGACCCACACCTGGTCCCTCCAGGATACACACACCTTAGCCCTGGGACCTGCTCTAGGACAGCTGGGACCTGCAGAGAGCTTCTGAGGGCCTGGGCCTCAGTCCAAGCCCATGGGCCCTCTTCTCTCCCCTGAGGAACCAGAGCCCAGGGAGGGATTGTGTCTTGCCAAGGACTTGCCCATCCACAACCTGGCACCTCCACCCCTCATACCCCTGCTCTCCAGCGGCATTGGGTTCCTGGGTGGGGAGGGGTCTGGCACCCAGTGACCCCTGACCTATGGACCTTTGCTTCTGCTGAGCTCCTGGCCTGGAGCAGAAATCTTGCCTCCACCTTCTCCAGAAATGCATGGTGGGGAGCCTCCCTGCCTGTCTGCCTTCTGGAATCCTTCCTGCAGGCGCCAGAGGGCCTTCTGAAAGGCAGATGAGATCTGCCCTGTTTAAAGCCTCCACTGGGTTGTGTGGGGAAGGGGCCAATACCCCCAGCTTAGGGGAAGGTGTGAGTCCAGTCACACCTGGTAGTAAAGCCTGTAGGAGACCCCTTTGCTGCCCCCAGGGCTCCACCCAGCGCCCCTCCCCATCTGGGCTAATCCTGCTCACCCTGCCTCGGGCCACCTCTCGGTGGACTTCCTCTGCCTGCGCTGCTCTCTGCCTGCCTTCAAAACTTGACCCAGGGAAGTTCTGAAGGCCTTCTCCCCTCTAAGTTAGGTGCGGGTGACGTTGTTCTGTAGTCGATACTCAGTGAGCGTGTGACCTTTACCCCTCCCCATCACATCTGCACAGTGGAGCTGACGGCACCTCGTCGTGGGTTGTTAGAGGATGAGAGGCTCTTCACAACACGCCTGACACAGGGCCTGTCAGCCCTCCTGCCGCTCTGACTAGCCCTGCCCTTTGGAGGAGCCTGAGGGTGCCTGAGGATGGAGGTCTGGGGCACGTCAGGTGAGGGGCAATTTGGGAATGGGACAGAGTCCCCTCAGCCCTGGGCAGCAGCTGGCTTCCCCTCCTGCCTTGGAGGTCAGGCTCAGGCCAAGGGGAGCCTATGCTGGGGGCTGCCAGGTCCCCAAGCCTGGAATCCAGCCTGGACTGGGGGTTCAGAATAGGGGCGTTGGCCTGAGAAGCCTATGTTTTGGGGGGTCTGAACTGAGGAAAGAGTCTGTGGCAGGTGGCCGAGCTGCTGCAGAGAGCTCACGAGGGCCACAGGCCTCAGTCTGTGAGGACATGACCTCTTCTGTCTCCGGAGGAGCCAAGGCCCAGGGAGGGAGCTTGTCTTGCAGGAGACCTGGCTGGATCAGCGCCATGCGGGCAGTTGCTCTGACCTACCACTAGGTGGTAGTATGGAGTCATGCAGATCCAGAGTCTGGGGCTTGGGTTAAGGTCTGGAGCCCCCGGTCCTCCTGCCTCAGGGCTGTCTCAGGTCAGGGTTTCCCAGCCTGCTTGGCTACCTCTGTAGGGATCTGGGCCTCTCTCTCTCTGTTTCTACTGTAATTTCTGGCAAGGTCCTGCTGCCAGGCAGTAACACTGAGAGAAGTGAATAAAGAGTATGGACTTTGTGCAGCCTGCAAGACCTGGGTTCAAATCCCAACTTTACCTCTAGAGCTGTGACTTTGACCCCTTGAGCCTCAGGTTCCTCATTCCTAAACCAGACCACTGTAGCACTCAAGTCTGCCTGTTCTGCAGGGGGCAAGAAAATGATTGCCCCCCAGAATGGGGGAATGGGCAGCTCTGTGCTTCTGAGCCCTCCCACAAGACAAGCAGGCTCCAGAGGGGAAGCCAAAGGCCTGGGGTGGTTCCTATATGTTCATCCAACACCCCCCCCCCCCCCAGAACTCCCTTCTCCCATGGCTCTTTGACTTTCCACGGGAGCATGCCCTAGTTCCCCCTCAGGTTTCCTACAGACAAGGTGTAGACTATGGGAAACCCACACAGGGGTGGGAACAAAGGGCTCTGGGCTCTTCATCCACCAAGACAGGGAAATGCCCAGATTCCTCCTACCTGGAATGCCTTTCTGCCCCCTCCTAGTCTGTCTCCCTAAATGCCTCATTACTTCCCCCCTTCCCAGAGATGGCTCCCTTGTTGTTTTTGCTGGTTGTCTGCTCGTTGTCTGTTTTTTCTTTAGGAGGCCCTGGGAACCAAACCTGGGAATTTTCGTGTGGGAGGCAGGTGCTCAGCTGCTTGAGCCACATCTGTGTCCTACTCATTTGTTTTTGCTCATTGATTGCTTGGTGTTTGCTCCTTGTTTTTGCTCAGTGTCTACTCATTGTCTGCTCATTGTTTGTCTGTCTTCTTTAGGAAGCACCAGGAACCAAACCCAGGACCTCTGATGAGGGAGGTGGGCACTCAACTTCTTGAGCCACATCTGCTCCTCCTGCCTCCTTATTTTTTAAGGCTCGGGTCAAATGTCCTCTCCTTCATGATGTCTTATCTGTGCAACCTCCCTCTAATCTTGGGCTCCACAGTCCTGGTACATCCCTCTGCTGGCACCAGCTACCCCTCCCCTGGGCTGCACCCTGACCACCTAAATGTCCAGGACTCCCCGGGCACCTGCCCTCCCAGCACCCCGCCTTCCAAACCTGCACCCTCACCTCACTGGTTCAGTCTGACCTTTCCCAGGGCTCCTTCCCTCAAGGCCTTGCTGGGAGAGGGGCTCGCCTGACTTGATGTGTTTTTCCCTCTCCCTGTACCATGCTTGCAGTTTCCATGAGTGCCATGGAGACCAGACTCTGGCCTGAGTCTCAATGACATCATTTTAGAGGCTCAGAAGCCCCCTCCCCTATCACACAGAAGCGGTCTCTCTTGCTTCCATTAGGCCCTGGGTCAGGGCTGAGGGATAATTTCCCTTTTTCCTGCTGGCAGGCAGGAAAACTGGTTCAGAGAGTCCAGATCAGGGACTGTAATTGGGGAGGAAGGGAAGGGTGGGTCCAGGGAAGTGAAATATGGAGCTTGGGATTGTTCTTCTAAATCATTGACCCCAGTTGCTATACTAAATGAAGACTGTCACCTGGTAGGCAGCTTGTTACAGATTTGAACTGGTCCGATGGTTAGAAACAAGGCAGTTTGGACTAGCTCCTGCTCTTAATTCACCTGTAGGGAAGCTTCTGCCTTACAGGCAGAAGAGGAGAGAGAAAGGGGGAGTGGAGACGGGCCATCCAAGTATTTGAGCATGCTCCTTCCACCCCCCCTCCACCTGGTCCTCATCCCGGGTTCCTCACTGGCCTCCTCTAAGGAGGCTGTATGGTCGGGAGCCCTCTGGGAGAAGGTGGGGCACAGGCCTCAGAGGGCAGTGCATGGGAGACAGCGCCTTTCTCTTGTTTAAATAGAGCCCAGTATCACTTGCTTTTTGACAATCATGTCATCCTGTTGGCTCAAATTAGTTCTACAGGGTCTACTGACCCCCCAACCATGATTTTTCATGTGTCTCAGAGCGATAGGTCAGCATGGCTGCAAATCCTTAGCGCTCCTTCAGTGAGAACTTCGAAAGGCTCCTCCTCTGGGTGGAAGTGAGTGGAGCGCAGGCTGCCTTCAGCCCCCACGGGGCCCTTCACGCCGACAGGTGCGCTTGGTCAGTGACAGCCTGTACAACCCTCCGTGGTGACCGTGTGCTGGGTTTTATATTTATGTTTATCTCTGGTAGGTAAAAATAATTTTGGGTCCTCCTGTTATCCAAGGTACTTGCTATCTCCACCACCTTTAGGATATCTACCAAGCTGTTACCAGGCTATTCCCCACACCACTGATTAAACAGTCAAACTGGGCAGAACCCTGTGGCTTCTCAGAGACCTGCTGGATTGCTATTGACCTATTAACAGATATTCTAACACAGGGCTTCTTCACCTTTTCTGTTCCACAGACCCCTTTGCCAGTCAGGTGAAAACCACAGACCCCTTACTAAGTCCATATCCTGTGTATTGTTTCATAAATATATCACACTTGCACCAACACATCCCCACAAGAATAATGCTTTTTTGAATATCAGTTCAAGCTCACGGACCCCTTGTTAAGAAGCCCTCCTCTAACGGAACAGATGGGCCCAAATACCATTGGTCCTAGCTGTCTCTGGAATGACACATTGTCAGGTCAAATCCTGACTCCCTTCTCACTGGTCTTCTCTACATTTTCCCACATGGTGTACAAAAATTTCATGAGTGCCTGATCAGTTGTCACTGAACTCGAGATAAGTGGTGTTTTTCCCACCTTCCAATCTGACATCTATCATTAGAAAAAAAAAAAAGGCCTCCTTTGGCCTGCCTTGATCTTTGAGGGGGTAGGATAGTGCGGGCAGTGGTTTTGAAACTTGAGCAGGCACCAGCATCACCTGGAAGGTGGCTGACTGCTGGACTCTGCCTTATGAGGTTCAGATTTTGTAGGAACCTGTAGGGCCCAATTATTTCTAATAAGGTCCCGGGCAATGCTAATGCCACTGGTCCAGGGACCACACTTTGAGAACCACTGGTGTATGGCAATAAGAGTGAGTGTTTTGGAGTCAGACAGGCTTTAACCTGTTTGAGCCTTAATTTCTTTTAAATGGAGATGATAAATCCATGGAGGATTATAAAAGATAATGCATAAAAAACACTCAGCTCATTGCCTGGCACATAGTAAGTGATCACTAATAAATCTGTGCCGGCCACTTTTCTAAACTGCTTATGCACCACTGTTGTATAATCCTTCCCTCACACTGGAGCAGGGGTTGGTAAGGCCTCAGTTTTTTGGGGCTGACCTGAGTAATAGGTAGGTTTCAAATTGAAGACCTGAAGAAAGTAGATTGATAAACCGAAAAGGATGGGGAGAAAAGACTAAGTCTTCAGGTAAGAGGAATGTCTGAACTGGGAGAGTAGAGGGACTTCGAGCCCCACTTCTATGCCTTCGCCTCTTATCTGGGTCATTTGCAGGGGTATCAGAATTTTAGTTTTCACAGCCCATTCTTACATACAAGGCCAAGGCAACAGGTGCCCGGCTCTCAGGCAGGGCAGATGCCTGCCCCAGGTGGATGGGGCTACCGAGGCACCCCAGCTGCAGGCTGGCCTCACACCGGGCAGCCTCATTTCTGCAGCTCCTTGGGCCCCAGACTTCCTGCCTTATTCTTTTTTTGTGTGGTAACATCTGTACATCACAAAATTTCCCATTTTAACCACTTCCACATGTTCCATTCAGTGGTGTTAATTATTCATATTATTTTGCCACCGTCACCACCATCCATTTCTAAAACATTTTCACTTTTTCATCACAACAAACAGAAGTTCTGTGCCCACGGAGCAGTAACTCCCTGCTACCCCCTTCCCTCTCCCCACCCAGCCCCTGGTAACCTCTAATGTATTTTCTGTCTCAATGAATTTGCGTATTCTAGATATTTCATAGAAGGAAATCATACAATATTTGTCCTTTTGTGTCTGGCTTATTTCACTCAACATAATGATTTCAAGGTGTCCCTATGTTGTAGCAGGTACTAGAACCTGCCCTCTTCTTGAGACACAGTCTTCAAAATGGAGAATTTGCCACAACGGAGATTGTTCAGGGTGCTGCCGGGCACCCAGTGCTTCTGCCTCACTGCTGCCCCAGGCCTGGGGGCTGAACAGGGCTCCTGGGCAGAGCTGGCAGTGCAGCAGATGCACCTACCACCCCTGCTCCTTCCCACGCCCACGGGCCTAGGCTCCCTCCCACCCCTCCCACCCACCCCGGTGCCCTGAAAAGAGAAAGATCCCAAGACCTCCAAGGGACCTTTGGGCAGAGCCTCCTCTAGAATTCCCTTCTCTGCAATAGCTGTGGCAGGTCAAATGATGTGGTGGTCCTGGGGCTGAGCTGTTCATTCACTGGCTGTGCAGCCTTGGACAGATTCTTTAAGGAAGCTCCTAGGAGCACGGTTTCCTCATTTGTCAAATTGGAGCTGATGGTGGTACCTACCTCAGAACTGCTGGGAGGATTAAATGGGATAGTCTAGGTCTAATGCTTCGGACAGATATTGGCATGTAGGAAATGCTGAATAAGATTGGCTTTTTCTTTTTTCTTTTTTTCTTTTTCTTTTTCTTTTTAGTGGGCCGAGGGATGAACCCAGGACCTCATGTATGGAAAGACGGTGCTTAATCACTGAGCCACATCAACCTCCCTGAGTTGCTTTTATTCATTTGTTTCACTTATTTGTATGTGTGTTTTTTGTTTTTTTTTCAGGAGCCACCAGAAGCAGGAACTCAACCACTTGAGCCACATCCACTCCCAAGACTGGCTTTTTATTTTGTTTTATTTATTTTTCCCCACCTCCTTGTTGTTTTTCACTGCTGTGTCTGTTCGTCTTCCTTGTTTCTTCAGGAGGCACCAGAATTGAACCAGGGACCTCTGATGTGGGAGGGAGGTGCCTAATCACTTGAGCCACCTCCAATCCCTGCTTTGTTGAGTCTCTCATTGTGTTCTTCCCCCCCATGTCTCTCGTTGCATCATCTTGTTGCGTCAACTTGCTGTGCCCACCGCGTCAACTCACTTTCTTCTTTAGGAGGCACCGGGAAACTCTGCTCCCTGCTTTGTTGTGTCTCTCATTATGTTTTTTCTTGTTGTGTCTCTTGTGTCGCTTATTGTATCAGGTTTCTGCTTCTACTCATCACACCAGCTCACTATCTTCTTTAGGAGGCACCAGGATCTGAACCAGTGACCTCCGATGTGGTAGGGAGGAGCCCAGTTGCCTAAGCCACATCTGCTTCCCAAGACTGCCTTTTTAAATTATTAACTTCAGCTCAGAGCTTTTTATACTCATGGAGGTTCATTTCCTTTCTGTTTGTCTAGACAACTGTGAGACCCTGTCCTGGCTTGCTCTCACTGAAAGGACTTTCCACAGGCCCACAGTTCCTCTCTCTTCACAGTGGAAACCTCCATCTCTCAGGAAAATTTACCTTGGTCTTATGTGGGAAAAAAATTATGGTAATTAGTAAAAAAGTCTTTCTCTCAGAGCCATTAAAAAGTTGCCCTCCCACACCTGCACTGTAAATGACCTTGGGGGAGTGTGGTCTGAAGATGTCCGAAGGCCCCTCTGCCTCTCTGGCGGGGCCGGGTCCCCTCCGAGGAAGGCACCTCCACTGTCCACGCTGCATACTTTGCCTCAGGAGACGCCCTCTTTTTCCTTGCACCTGGCATGGACACCTAATAAGTATTTATTCACTTCCTGGATGAGGGAGGGGTCTTTCTGATGTTTTTTACCTCTACCCCAGTACAAGAAAATTTGGGGAGAAGTGAAAAGGTATGTCCACACAAAGATGCATATACTGAATTGAATATTTATAGCAGCTTTACTTACAATAGCCCAATCCTGAAAACAACCCAAATGTCCATCAAAAAACAGGTGAATGAATAACAAATTGTGGTATATCCACATAATGGAATAAGACTCAGGAAAAAAAAAAAAGGACCAAACTACTGATCCACACAACAACATGGATTATGCTGAATGAAAGAAGCCAGGCACAAAAGAATACATACTGCATGGTTCCATTTACATGTAATTCTAGAAAAAATGCAAATTAACCTTCAGTGACAGGAGGAAAACCAGAGGTTGTCAGGGGCAGGGAATGGAGGGGGGTGGGCTGATGCAAAGGGATGGGAGGAGGCTCCCTGGCATGAGGAAATGCTCTTTTTCTTGACCGTTACACTGGTACGTATATTTGTACCCTTTAAAATAGGTGCAGTTTATTATATGTAAATTATAGCTCATTAAAGTTGATAAAAGAAACTCTTGTAGTGCCTGGACCCTAAATACTCCCTCCTCTGCTTCAATAAAAATAGGTTAAGCATCTTGTTGGTGGAGAGGTCCGTTTGAGAACTTATTAGTCAACAAATAGGAATGGAGCACAAACCCTCTGCCGGCGTCTGCTTGGCACTGAGGGTCCGTGATGCAGTGCACGCCCTCAAGAAGCCCAGGGCTGCAGGAGAGCTCGCCATGTTCTCAGAGAAAGGGACACTGAAAAAGAGGCAAAGGCCAAAGGACATGAATTTGCCTCTTGAGTGCTTCCAGACTTGGCTTATGGACTTGTTAGAACTATTAAGGGAAGCGGAATTGGCTCAACTGATAGAGCCTCCGCCTGCCACATGGGAGGTCCAGGGTTCAAACCCAGGGCCTTCTGACCCGTGTGGAGCTGGCCCATGCACAGTGCTGATGCGCAAGGAGTGCCCTGCCATGCAGGGGTGTCCCCCACATAGGGGAGCCCTACGTGCAAGGAGTGCGCCCCGTAAGAAGAGGAGCTGCCCTGGCAGAACAAGTGCAGCCTGCCCAGGAGTGGTTTCCCACACACGGAGAGCTAACACGGCAAGATGACGCAACAAAAAGAGACACAGATTCCCGGTGCCACTGACAAGAATACAAGTGGACACAGAACACACAGCGAATGGACACAGAGGGCAGAGAACTGGGGTGGGAAGGGGAGGAAAATAAATAAAAATAAATCTCAAAAAAAAAAAAAAAAACTATTAAGATTCTCTGTGCTGTGTGGGGACTAACAATGGACACCCAGAAGATGTGCAGCCCCCAAAGCAGCAGCCAATGATCTGTATCTGTGGAGAATGTCACACAGAGAATGAAATAAAATCCAGGGATCCTAATCAGATGTTGAGAATGCGGATACAGAATAATGTACAAAAAAAAGGACTAAAAGATTGGTAGTTTTTGATGCTCAATGAAATGTGAATTCAGAATAACATCTTTGCTTGTATTTGGATTTGCCATTATGTACCATATTGCTGTATAACTTTGGTTAGCATGCTTATCGTTATGAGTACAACTACAAATACACAATTTCATTTTATTCCATCATTTTAAACCATATTGTATTTAGATATATGTTACTACTTTGTATAAATCATTTTTTGTTGTTCAAAAAAACTATTAAAAGATTAGATAGATATAGATAGACAGAGAGAGAGGTTAAATGATAGAATGATATAGCACATGTGGCAAAATATTAAATGTTGACAGAATGGGCATGTGGGTGGGGGTGTGTTGGAGTTGTCTGTGTGGATTTTGTATTATTTTTGCTATGTCCAATAAGTGTGAAATTATTTTTTTAAAAAAGGAGGGGGAAAAAACACATTGAAGACATCTAGGGGGAGTGGATGTGGCTCAAGTGGTTGAGCACCTGCTTCCTACATGGGAGGTCCTGGGTTTGGTTCCCAGTGCCTCTTATAAACAAAAAAACAAAACAAGCAAATGAAAAAACCAATTCAGGGGAACCGATGTGGCTCAGTTGTTGAGTGCCAGCAGCTTCCCACATAGGAAGTCCCTGGTTCAATCCCTGGCCCTGGTACCTCAAAGAAGAAAAAAAAAAAGACATCTGGGCTCCATCCTTGACCTACTGGGTCATAATGGCTGGCAGGGACTGAGAATTTGTATTTTTTAACAAGTGGCCCAGGTAAATCTTTGGAGTAGGTAAGTTTAGAGAAAGTGCTTGACTGGATCTTTATCTCTGGTCTACATAGGAATCACTGTCCCACAGCCGATCAGAGGACTCCATCCTATAAGGAAGAGGGAGGGGTCACCCGTCCATGCATCTACCTCTGGTCAGTTAGAATCCACCACTCCTCCTTTCCCTCCATTCCTTGAGCCTCATGCCCTGACTGCTAGGAGAAAAGTCCCACTGTCTAGCTAAATATCTCCTGCTTGAGGAGAAGCTCCTTAACTGTAGGTGAAAACTGAGAGAAAGAGGAAGCAGCTTGCCCTTCCCCAGTGCCACCTTCTTCAGAAGGGTAAGTGTTTTATGAAGCTGTTCTCCAACATGGACCAATCAATGTTGGCTCTTTGACTAGAAACTGTCTATTTCCCAGTGCTTCTGTTCCTCTGGCCAGAGAACTCAAAGCTAACCTATTAAATCTAGTAAACACATTCCCCAGGCTAAGAATGGGGTGGGGTGGGGTGAGTTCTGTCCAAATCTGCCAACTCAGGCAACAGGAAGAACCGGTCACTATGGTTACAGCACTCTGCTCTGTAGCAGCCATTTTGTTTTCATGGGCAAAGTACCAGCACACCATAAATGTGTGTGTGTATAAATTTTTCAGAGAATCTTTTTAGAGGAGTCAGTAGAATAGAGTAGTCACACTTGCATCCCAGGAGCTAGAAAGAGTCTTCCATTTACAAAGAAACCTTGGACTATAACTCAATTTCTTTCAGCTTCAGTTTCTTCATCTGTAAAAAGTGGGTAATAATGGGATACAGGCATCATTGAAAGAACTCTCAATAGCTAAAACTGGAACAATTTGAGCACAAAATGAATGATGTAGTACTGGGCTATAACCCAAACTATAAACTAAATATCCTTGGTTCTGAATGTCCCCTCTTCCCTAGGAAACAGTTTTCTCACAGTCCCAGGCACTGCACTATGTATTTTACAGCCAGCAATTCCTTGCCCCAGGCAGCACAACTTGACTGCTTTCCCACCGCATTCTGTAGGAGAATTCCATGAGCTGCCATCTACATACAGGGGAAGTTCTAGGACAGTGAGCCCCTTAAGCCACCACCAGACAGACTGGGCCAGACACATAAGCTCCCTAGGGACTAGCAAGCACTAGGGTTACTTGCTCCTTCCAAACCAGGACTAGAGATTCATACTGAAATGCAAGCCAGCTCCAGGCCAAGCTGGTGAGGATTGAGGACAGTCAGGCTGCCAGAAAATCCTAGGGAAGAGGGGACATTCAAAACTGTGGAAAGAGGAATTCCTAGGGCCACACTTGCATGCCCAAGATAAGATGCAGGCTGAGAAAGGACCAGGAAGGCCCCTACCCTTAGGCCTGGAGCTGTTCTCTAAATTCATTGTATGGCTAAGCTCTGAAGGAATGCAGTCTAATAGGTCAATCTGCAAGAACTGGAAAAGGTGTTTCCTCCTCCTCCTCCTCCTTCTCCTTGTTAGCTACTGGCATTCAAGGAAAGCTCTGTCATAATACTAGCTGGATACAAGTTTAAGGAACAGATGCCTCAGAGTCTAAACTCCAGTGATAAAACATTAAAATACAAAAATATCTAGGTTTCAACAAAAGGTCACAAACATACAGAGAAAGAGGAGGTGGTGGACCAGGCAAGGGAGAAGATTAGATACCACCAATGAGAGAACCAGACCTGGGACATACAAAGACTTAAAAAAAAAAATAGTCCTGGGGAGGGGATGTGGCTCAAGCAGTTGAGTGCCTGGTTCCCACATGGGAGGTCCCTGGTTTGGTTCCCAGTGTCTCCTAGAAAAAACAAAAACAAGCAAAACAAACAAACTAACAAAACTAACTTAGGGGAGCTGATGTGGCTCAGAGGTTGAACACTGGCTTCCTACATACAAGGTCCCAGGTTCAATCCACAGCCCCTGGTACCTCAAAAAAAAAAAAAAAAAAAAAAAAAAAAAAAAAAAAGCCTAAATACGATCAAAGTGCTAAAGGAAAACATGGACAAAGAACTAAAGGAAATTAGGAAAATGAGAGGTGAACACAAAGAGAATATTAATATAGAGATGGAAATTATGAAAAGGTCCCAAAAAGAGCTGAAAGCCACAGAAGCAGAAATTAAAACTTCCTTAGAGGGGTTCAGCAATGGTTTGGAGCTGGTGGAAGAAAGAATCAGAGAACTTGAAGATAAGACAATTGAAACCATTCAGGCTGAAGAGGAGAAAGAAGAGGAATAAAGAAAAGTGAATAGAGCTCAAGGAACCTGTGGGACACCATCAAGTATACCAATATATGCATTGTAGGAGTCCAAGAAGAAAGAGAGAAAAGAATAGAATATTCAAAGAAATAATGGCTGAGAAATTCCCAAATTTAAGAAAAGACAGGAATATATACTACCAAGATGCTCACCAAACCCCAAACAGGATAAACCCAAATAGATCCATACCATGGCATGTTATAATCCAACTGTCAAATGCCAAAGATAAAGTGAGAATTCCAAGAGCCTAAAGAAAGAAGCAATGTATCACATACAAGGGAACCTCAATATGATTAGGTGCCTCTTTCTTTCTTTTCTTTTCTTTTCCTTTCTTTTCTTATCTTTTCTTTCTTTCTCTTTCTTTTTCTTTTATTTATATTTTTTATTTAATTTTATTTCAACTTAAAAAATAAAATAACAGACAAAAGGCAGCTTAACAAATTATGGAAGCATTACTTTAAAAAATCCTGTCCAACATTTACCCTATTTAATCCTAAAAACAAACTCAGTTGTATCTCCAGTGTTCCAAAAGATGAATACATGAGTAAGATTTGTTAAATGGCATGACCAAGGTCTCCTTGTTAATAAAGAAAATGAAAAACAAATGCTTGATCATATTCCCGTTTCATAAAACTAAATCCTGTATTATTTCTTTTTAACCCTTAGCATTGATATAGTTCCTTCTTTGCCTTTGCTACAGAAATATTACAATACTACTGTTAACTATAGTCTCTATGTTACATTAGTTCTATTTTTCCCATGTATCACCATAATCTTAATGCTTTGTAACAGAGGACCGTTCTTGTATTTGTATTATTAAACACAGTCCTTATCTACCACTGAAATCACTATGTTATACAGTCCCTAGATTATCCTCTAGTTGTCTTTCAATTAACATTAACCCCCTAGACTACCCAGTTCAGCCATAATCACGTTTATAAATCAGCAGCATTACTCATCATAATGTTACCACCAACTCTATCCATTTCCACATATTTATAATCAACCTTATTAAACATTCTACATAAGATCCCCCTTCTCAACCCACATTCCATCTCCTAATAACCTTTACCCTATAGTTTACCTCCATAAGTTTACTCATTGTATTTAGTTCATATCAGTAAGAGCAAAGAGTATTATTCATCCTTTTGTGTCTGGCTTATTTCACTCAACATAATGTCTTCAAAGTTCATCCATGTTGTCATATGTGTCCCAAGTTCAGTTATTCTTACACCTGAATAGTATTCCATCATAGGTACATACCACATTTTGTTTTTCCATTCATCAGTTGATGGGCATTTAGGTTGTTTCCATATTTTAGCGATTTTGACTAAGGCTGCTCTGAATATCAGTGTGCAAATACTTGTTCATGTCCTTGCTTTCAGTTCTTCTGAATATATTCCTAGTTGTGGGATTGCTGGACCATAAGGTAGTTCTATATTTAGCTTCTTGAGAAACTGCCCAACTGTCTTCCACAGAGGCTGCACCATTCTACAGTCCCATCAAGAGTGAAGGAGTATTCCTATTTCTCCCCATCCTCTCTGGCACATGTATTAATAGTTTTCTGTTTGTTTTTTAGTAAAGGCCATTCTTTAAGGCATGAAGTAATATCTCATTGCTAACCAAGAATTCTATATTCAGCAAAAATGTCTTTTAAAAATGGGAGAGATTAGGACATTCCCAGATAAACAAAAGTGGAGGGAGTTCATAATAACTAGACTGGACTTATAAGAGATGCTAAAGAGAATTCTGCTGATTGACAGGAAAGAAATAAAAATCTCTGATGAGGGTAATGACATGGGTAGATATAAATGCCAGTGCTACTGCCTTTTTGGTTTGTTATTCCACTTTTTACTTCCTACAGGATTTAAAAGGCAAATATATAAAATGTAATAAGGAATCAATGGTTGTGGACTCATAATGCATATGCATGTATTTTGTTACAAGAATTACATAAAGGTGGGGGGACAGAGGGGCAAAGGAACGTAGTTTGTGTATGCTGTTGAAATCAAGCTGGTATGGAAGCAAATGAGATTGTGACAGGTTTAGGATATTAAATTTAAGTTCCATTATAACCACAAAGAAAATATCCGAGAATAAGCAAACTCAAGGAATCAGAAATTACAGTACAGGTTGTCAGGGGCAGGGGCAGAAACAATGGGAAGATAATGCATAATGGGTGTAGGGTTTCTGTTTGGGAAGATAGGTTTGTTTTAGTAATGGAATGTGGTAAGGGTACTGCAAATATGTGAATGTGAATAATCCCTTTGAATGGTAAGCTTGGGAGTGGTTGAGTGGGAAAGTTTATGGTGTATATACATTCTCACAATTAAAAAAAGAAAGAAAGAAAGAAGAACATATGTAACATCCACAATCCTACTCTCTCAGCAACAACTACCAGTCACACTTTGCTGTGGATCCCTGCAGAGATATAATTAATTGGATCACACACACATACAATTTTGTAAGTGGCCATAATTTATTTAAGTAATCCACCAAGTGTTTGACAGGTTGTTCCAACTCTGTGCTTTTACAAACAGTCAAGAGCACAAGTAATGGACTAAAAATTTTTAGGAGAAAAAGAAAGCACTGAAAAAGTCTAAAAATTGTATACTACTGCCTAAATTTTTTTAAAAAAGTGCTCTCTGGTCCATCAAAATGATACTCATTTGAAAATTCGATGACCAGCTTTCCTAGATCTGTTTTATTTCATGATTTAAAAATGGTTTTTGAAAGCAAAGAAAAAAAGAAGAGGAAGGGACTCTGGCAAAGAGTTAACAGTGGTCATCCCTTTTGTTTCCTGTTCACCTTGTTGTAATTGCCAGATTGTCTGCTATGAGGGTATTTTACCCTAAAACAGCAGTGATACCAGGGGTAATAAGTGACCAGGGTAGTCTTTTTCTAGTAAATGCCATTTTGCCTAAATCACTAGTTTCACTAACTTGCCAGTAAACCTATTCACTACATAGTATTCTGAGTGCTTTTCAAATATTTAATAGCCCATTGAAGTAAATGAGTATTAGTTTTCTTGTTTTACAGATGAGGAAACAACTGAGGCCCAGAGAGGTAACGCCCAAGCCATCATGATCCAGAGGCCAGCTCTTAAGCACTGCACCAATCTCCTCTCTCCGCCAGATCCCTCTGAGCCAGACTTCAAGCAGTCAACAGCCTGCCCCATGCTGGCAAGGAGGCAACATTTGCACCAAGTTTCATGATTCTGGGAGCTGGCATTAGAAATCATGGGACTCCAGAAGTCTGAAGATGCCACTTCCTCTTAACTTCCCTGAGCCTTGGTTTCCTTATTTGTAAAATGGGTGTTGAGAGCTCAGGGACATGCAAATGCTTTGTAAACTGTGAAGCCCACGTTTTGGCAGCTATTACTATAGGCAAGAAATAGGCGGAGAGAAGGTGTTGCCATGGAAATAAAGGTGCAGAAACAAAACTGTAAAGGCCATTGCAGGGAAACTGTGAGCAGGGAATTTGGTTCCAAAGTAAGAGCAGCAGGATTGGGGTTGGAAGGGTTTTGGTGTGAAATCTTGGAGGATTTAAGGTGAGATGATGAGTTTGGATGCTGGTGATGAGTTTGGACGTTGGTGACAGTGCTCCGGGAAGAGTGGCCTTGAAGGAATCCAGAAGGTAGCAGGGTTGGCTTTAGCCTCTGAGCTGGGCCTCTGGCTCCTGAGTGAGCTTAAGATGCTCTCCCTAGGACAGGCTGTCTGGGTGGGTGAGGGCTCCAGTGGCATGTAGGGACTTGCTGGCAATGTCCATGAAAGGGAAGGATGGCTCCAGAGGCCAACATTGTGGCTTTTTTTGGAATCCCAGGGAAATCAGACTGTGAGCTTTTCCCATTTGGTGACTCCTCTCAACTTAGTGTAGCCAGCTTATTTGATCCTCCAACAGTTTCGGAAGTAAGTAGACTATTATCTCCCCTCCACTGAAACTGATCTTCCTAAATTCACCAGGGCTCTCTAATTGTCCCCCTTCCCTAATCACTTACATTCTCTTTGACATTCTTGTCAATATTTTACACAGCTGACCTCTCCTTTGCTCTTAAGAAGTTCTCCTTTTTGTGCTGGGACCATACTCTCTCTTGCCCAATCCTTTAATTGATTCTTCTAGAGCCCCTTTGCTGGTTTCCTTTCTTCTTTCCCACACCTTCTGTAGCAGTTTGATATGGTTATGAATTTCAAAAATAGATACTGGATTATGTTTGTAATCTGATCTGTACCTGGGTATGATTGAGTTATGATTAGGGCGTTGAGTCCCCACCCTGCAGTGAATGGGGACTCACAGATAAAAGGACAGAGTTGAGGGTTTCTGATGTTGGAGTTTTGATATTGGAGTTTGATGCTAAAGACTTAAGCTGGAGCCCCAGGAAGTAAGTTCACAGAGGAAAGAGAAGCCAGCCCCAGGAAGAGAGGAACCTTGAACCCAGAGAGAAGCAAGACCCTGAGAGGGAGGAATTCAGGAAGCCTGAACCCTCACAGACATTGGCAGCCATCTTGCTCGAAAATGTGGAAATAGACTTTGGTGAGGGAAGTAACCTATGCTTTATGGCCTGGTATCTGTAGCTCCTACCCCAAATAAATACTTTTTATAAAAACCAACCAATTCCTGGTATTTTGCATCAGCACCCCTTTGGCTGACTAATACACCCTCCAAGATTCTCTTTTTGGTCTCCTTCTTTTCTCCTTCTATGAATTCTCCCTTCGTGGCCTCATCAACTCCCTGTTTGAACCCCCAGCATGTACTGATGTGTAATCACGACTCAAATCAGATTTATCTCTGCCCACTTCTTTCACTTAATATCATCACAACCAAATAGGGCTCTACGATCAAAAGCTGTGTAAATGGATTTGACTGGCTTAAGCAGAGAAGGGATTTGTTGGAGCGATGAGGGAAGTTCATTGATTTGAAAGAAAAGCTGAAGATTCAGGCTCAGAATGATGGGTGCTGGAAGCACAGTATTGTGAATATAATTAATACTACTGGATTGCACATTGAATGTAGTAAAAATGGGAAAAAGTTGTGTATTTGTTACTACTATAAGAAGTTTGTACTCTTTTTTTTTTTTTAAACAAGAAATGATGGGGCTGGAGCAGCTCTGGGGATGGCTTCTTCAGGATGAAGAGTATAGCCTAGCATGCAATGTTTGTTGAATCTGAGGTAAACTTATAGGTAAGGAGGTTAAGGCCAGAGAGGATATTCAACTCTTATCCCTTATTCTTTATGCCATTCTGCTCAAGACTAGAACTGTAGGAAGACAGCATCTGTATGGGTTAAATCGGGTCATGTGGTCTCATCTGGAGGTGGCCCCTTCACTGGCAGTCCCACCAATGGGAATGGTTCTTTCCCTTAAAACTAAAGTTGGGTTCGGAACCTGACAAAGGGAAATGGCCCTGGGTGTACAAAACTACAACTGCCCATCGTACAGAGAGCATACTCCACCTCTGAAAATGTAATAATTTCTTTACCCTTATGACTGGTCTCCTTGCTACCAGTCCCTACCCCAAAATCCAGCCATCTACCCCACTGCCCTCAGTCTCTTCTAAAATACAAATCTGATTGGTCCAGTCCCCTACCCTGTTAAAAGTCCTTTATATCCCTCCATTGTGCTTGAAGTTCTTAATGTGGTTTACGAGTCCCTCCCCAAACTTTACCTTTCCACAAAGTTCATTTCCCACCTCTCCAGCCTCACTGTTTCCAAACAGGATGTATGTACATATTCTACGCCTCTGTACATGTTCTTTCCTTCTCTTGGGATGCCCTTGCATATCCTCTCTCTCAAAGCATCCCTTTCACACTCATCTTTGAAAGATGGACTCAGATATCTTCTCCTCATGGAACCTCCCTCAACAAGCCAGGATGGGTTGTTATTCCCTTTTGTACTCTCATCACACACAGGATGGACTTAGTGCCGAGTGCTGTTTTCCTTCTGCATTTGTTTACAAGTCTGTCTTCCCCAACCGACTGGGATCTCCCCTAAGGTGGGTCCTGAGTCTTCCTCAGCTTCATTCCCCTAGTGTCTAGCACCGTGTCTAGCCTGTAGTGTTTGCTGAATCATAAATGTGCTGCAAAGATAAGGAAACTGAAGGCCAAAAAAACTAAGTCACACACCTAGAACCAGCAGCCTCCCTGACAGAAATGAATTTGGAAAGAGAAATGTGATAAATCAGGTTGTGTTCTGTAATTGCCTAGGTAGATGCTAAAGACTGTTGGGGGCGGGGGGGGGGGGGGGGGGCGGGGGGGGCGGTGTCCTGACATAAAGTGATAACCAGCTATCTCCCTTACTCTTTGAGAAAATAACGCTCAAGGGGCTCAAAGGCCCAGTCAGGAGGGATTTGAAGAGGAAGGCCTTCTGGTAGTTGGGTTCTGGAAGACAAAAAAGTGAGCTGATCGAGAATGCTTGGGGGGTGGCCTTCCGGGGCCTTTAACAACAAGAGAGCCTTTAACAACCAAGTTAGAAGCCCTGTCAGAGGCAAACGGCTGAGCTGACCTCTGAAGATGCTTTCTCTAGAGGAGGCCCCTGAGGAGCAGAGGAACTAGCCAGAAGACGTTAGTGTCTCCAACCACGTTCTCATGAAGCTCAAGGATGCTTGGGGGAGGGGGGGAGACATTTGAGGGAGCCCTAGCTAATTAAGCCTCTACCCCTGAGCGCATGTGAGGCTAATAAGGCCGCCCTATTCCAGGGCACCTCCAGCCGGTCGGCCTGTTTATTGCCCGTATGGAGATCATTAATGCCTCCTGACACTGGGGTCACTCCCAGGGTCAATCCCTGAGCCCATTCTGCAAAACAAGGGGAAATGAACTTCCCAGCACATGTGGCTCAGGCCTGGCAGGGAGGGGGCCCCCGTCACCCCACACCTCAGCTCTGGGAGAGATCAGCACCCCAGGCTGTCAGACCCCCAAAACAAGCCCCCCTTCTCTAGCTGGACTCTGGGGGCCGGGGGTGGGGGTTGTCCTGAGGAAGGGCGAAGTGGATGCCTTCGTCAGGGCTGGGACAACCCCCACTGAGGCCGACCCAACCGACAGACGGTCACTAATCCCCTGGCGACGGGCTTGGGTGGTGTCTGGGAACCGCAGCTGCAGCTCGACAGGGGCCAGGCTCCAGGCCGCAGGTGGCGGGAAGGCGCAGGCCCCGCGGTCACGTGGGCGCCAGCCGGGGCCTCGGCCCAGCCCTCGCCGCTTCCCTGGTGGTGATTGGGCCGTTTGCCTCCCCGGATCCAAGATGGCGGAGAGGGGCGTGCTTCCGCTCCCACCCGAGCTTCCATTGGTGTAGCTGCGGCTCGCTGAGCTGAAGGATGGCCTCAGTAGCCACTCAGGAAACCCCTGGCGGTGTGGCGGCTGGCAGCCCCCTTACCTCACACTTAAGCGGGCAAGGCTGCCTCCCGAATCGTCTCCCGTAGCCTGGGAAGGGGCAAGGTGGGAATAAGAGTCCCCAGCTAGTACTCTGGCCAGGCCCCTTACCATTCTGGGGCCTTTTCCTCGGTAATGACCAGAACTGGGAATCAGCTTCCATTGGCCCAGGAAGAAATCCCGAAAACCCCCAACTAGCTTGGAGGAAATCAATAGGATTATGAGGTTAATGCCAGAGCAGGCCGCGTGACAGTTACCAAATAAATGATCCCAGGAGGACATGGCTGAGGTTAAATGAGGCCCAATAAATAAAGGAGCGTGTTCAAAGGAGAAACTTCAGAAAATACAGGAGCGTGGGGGTCGGGCTTAGAGACTTTTTCCTGTCCTCCCCTTCTAAGTCTTGCTGAATACTCCTGGAATAGTCACAGCGGCGGGCCCTGCCTCCCAGGAACAAACAGATGTGGATCTGAACCCTGTTCCGTGCCAGTGTGGGCATAGCTCTGGAGCACAGGTCCTTGGATGGCCCCATAATCCAACTTCGGGAGCCGGATGAGGGAATGGAAATTCTTTCTGTGGAGGTCTGACCAGCTAGCAGAGCCCCAGCGTGCCTCTGATTCTTTAAAGATAGAGAAAGAACCAGCTGCAGCAGGAGGGGTTGAAGCTAGAAGTTAAGAGGCACTTCCCAAACATGAGCTAGATGGAGGGAGATTTTGGATTTGTGGTCTAAGGGACCTTATGGATCTTGGAGGCAAGGAACAGATTTCCCTGGCTTGCAGTTCAGCTTTTTCCCTTCATGAAATCTGCTAGAAGAAGATTTTGGTCACTGAATAGTGAGCCAGGCCCCTTTTCTAATTTCCTCCAAATCCTCCCACTGATGCCCACATCAAGCCTTCTTCCATTCCCTTTTCCACTGTGCCTGCCCCTTAGAGTTGGAGATTGAAAAATCCATGACTGAAGCACAGAACACAACTCTAGGTGAGTGGCCCAAGGCTAGTAAGGGATGTATGAGGGAGAGGGCAGAGGAGGGGTTGGGATGGGATGAGGGAAGCACCAGGAAACTCCCAAGACACAACTTTTTGGGACTATGAGTGGAAAAGAGATTAGAACGACACAGAGAAGGGCTGTGATGTGGAGAGGGAGTGGAAGGTACCAAAAATGTGTCTGCTGTTGGGGTTTCACTGGACAGAAACAAAGCATTGTTATCATGAGTTACTCAGCTTTGCGGTTGTAAGGTATCTTTATAAAAATGAATCACACTCAAAGAAGAGAGAGAATGGTGTTCTGAGCCTAGTGTGCCAGCCTTACAGTGTCTCTGCTCTGCATCCAGGCTGGGACTACCTCTGGAGCAGTGGGTTTGTGCCCAAGGATGTGGAGTGGGGAGCAGCAGTAGAGGAAGGAGCCTCTTTGCGCAGTGGCCTGTTAGGGAGAACTGTATTCCAGATGAAAGCACGTTTATCCTTATCTCCATTTGTGCTGGGGTTAGTCGTTTGCCTTTTTGGTCAAGGCTGTGTTCCCAGCTAGAAAGGCTCACTGACCTCATCTTTGCACACAAAAAGCTTGCAGTAGAGTCAGTGTGCATAATGCTTTCCATTCCCTTAACAGCGAGTCCTAGTGAGCGAGCAGCCCACTCCCATGGGTTCTGCTGACTTTCTGCCAGCGTGGTAGATGCCACCTTGAGACAGAATTTGCTCTTCTTTGGATCATGAGGAATGCTGGAAGTGTCTCTTTTTTGGGAGTCTGAAAAAAGGAATGATTAAGTTTTCAGTCTCCTGATAGGCATTTTATTTTACTTTTTAGAAAATTGATACTGATTGTAGCTAATAGGTTAAGATCTTGGGCTCTGGAGTCTTAGAGTTTCACTGACCTCTTTTACTGTGAGACCTTGGGAAAGTTTCATTTCTATAACTAATATTTGAGTGTTTCTATGTATAAGGCACTATGTTACAATCATAGAAATCCTGGGAGGGAAGTATTAACGTTATCTCCCCTACTTAACAAATGAAACAGGATTAGTTTATGTGGCCATAGAGCAGTATCATTAAATGTAGGATGCTGAAGTTCCAGACCATTTGGATTCAAATTCTGACTTCATTTCCAACTGTATGACTGGACAACTGACCTAACCTCAATTTCATCATCTGTAAAAAGGGGATTATTATATGCCGACTGGATGAAGTGGTGAGGTTGAGATGAGATAATGGACATCAAGTTCTTAGAATTCTGCTGGGCACACTTAGGTGCTCAGTAAGTGCTAGTTCTTATTGTGAGCCCTTGCAGCACTTTATCTATGTAATATCACTTCATCCTTTCTACTGCCCTGTAAGGTGGCTGATATTAAATTCATTTTACAGATGAGAAAAGAGAGGGTTAAAGTTGATCATGCCCTAGATCCCTCAGCCTACTGACAACCTAAATTGAGGTTGTCCAACTTAAAATTCCAAGGTCTTTCTGAAAGCCCACATACTTTCCCATTCCTGAATTCTAATTTGTTTCAGCCTGTAGTTAAAAAAAAAAAAATCCCTGAGGAGCCAAATTAAAAGCTAACTTTGGATTGTCCATGCTAGGACGAATGGGAGGGAGGGAGAGAGAGAGAGAGAGTTCAGTTGCATGTAGTGTGATGAGGGAGAAGGTCTGACCTTCTGCAGAGAATCCCTCTGTAGATAAGGACTCTGGCACAGAAGGTCTAGACTGCTAGGCCAGCCTAAGCAAAACCCAGATTTGATTATTCATTTCCTATCTCTGTAGTGTCTTGAATGAGAGTTATAGGAAGGACCCATTTGGGTTTTGGGTGAATCACTGCTTCTGCCCTTAATCCTGAGGGGGTTCAGACCAGCCTACCTCATGCAGGTTAGGGATCAGCCCAGCCCAGTCCTCAGTTCCTTCTAACTGGGTATTTCCTGGTTCTTTCTAGTAGAAAGAGGCCTGGGAGACCAGGGTGAGAGGTCAGGTGAGCAGACCTGCATCTTGGTGTGAGGGGAAGCAACTGTAGCAGCAGCAGCTGCCATCCACTTCCCATCCTCCTTATTCAGTCCTCCAGCTCCCAGAATGAGCTCAAGCTCCTGTTCCCACCCAGCTGTCCTGACTTTGGTAATCTGAATGGGATGTGGGTGGGAATCTGGAGCCAAGATTTGGGGCTACTGGGTAACAATAAAGCCACAGAGGACAGTAAATTCTTTGCTGCTTTACCTACCCGTTCCCTTTGGGAGCTTAATAAAGCCACGGCTCACACAGAATAACAGGGCTGGGAAAGGAGTGGGGAAGGATTTTTGTTTCCTGGACTTGGTGGGAAGGTGTGTGCACATGCACAAGGACACATACACTTAGGCTTGCATCTTTCATTTATGGAGTACCTCATGAATTCAGCACCGAGCTAGGACCTTTACCTATGTCTTTGGACTAATAATGACTAACAGTCACTCTCTACCTGCTCAATGATGTCATCAGGAACTCAAGCTCTTTCTTTTGCTCTGATATCCTTAGCATATTGGCTTTCACCCTTCTTTTTTTTAAATTAAATTATTTAATTTAATTTATTTATTTTATTTATTTCCCCCCCCCCCCAAGTTGTCTGCTCTCTGTGTCCATTTGCTGTGTATTCTTCTGTGACCACTTCTATCCTTATCAGCATCACTGGGAAACTGTTTCTTTTTGTTGCGTCATCTTCCTGTGTCAGTTCCCCATGTCTGCAGTGCCATTCTTGGGCAGGCTGCACTTTCTTTCGTGCTGGGCATCTCTCCTTATGGGGCGCACTCCTTGCGCATGGGGCTCCCCTACACCAGTACACCCCTGTGTGGCAGGGCACTCCTTGTGCGCATCAGCACTGCACATGGGCCAGCTCCACATGGGTCAAGGAGGCCCAGGGTTTGAACCGCAGACCTCCCATGTGGTAGACGGATGCCCTAACCACTGGGCCAAGTCTGCTTCCTTCATCCTTACTTCTTGTCTCAAGGTCTCTGGAGGGTGAGAACACCAAAGATGGCATCCAGTATAAAACAAGTCTCTAATTTCTTTGCGTTTATCAAGAAAGCAAAAGATTGCTCACAACTCTTTCCCTCCAGACTTCTACCCTTGATCACATGACATCCCTACCAAGGAGGGAGACTAGGAAAGCAGGGGAGGAGATTTTCATGATTGGTATAGAGCAGTGGTTTTCAACCTTGGTCCTTCTCTTAGATTAGATTCTGACTCATTTGTTCTGGGGTGGGACTTGGCATTGGTATTTATTAAATGCTCCCAAACCTTAGATTTGAAAAAAAAGTGATTGCTTTTCACTACACTATGTAGTCATCCTCAATCAAATCACTCTCTGCTTGGGGCAAGCCACCTTACTTGTTGACTGGGATTCCCCAGCTTTCCATGCAGCCTCTGTTCTCTGTAGATTGGTTATTTAAGTGGTTTACTAATGAGTTTCTAGGTCATTCATTAGTAAATTTGTGGTTAGAAACTGGTTAGTTAATCAACGGTGAGCTAATAGAATGGTTGGTTGGCTTTTCCTCTTGTTTATGTCTGGCACATAGTAAGCACTTTGGAAAATATTTTTTGATGAATGACTCTATCAAATGGAAATAAAATGGAGTGAGTACCTTATCAAATAAGAGAGCAGCGAAACCACTTTGTAAATGGTAAAATACCATATAGATATAAGATTAAAATTTTACATGAGAAATTACTTGAAAAAATTTAGGACCCAGACAACGTTTGTTCCCCCACCCCTCTCCAAATAATTACTATGTTTCCACAAATGGAGAACTACCATTTTGTCCTGCTGCGCATAAACCAGGTTTTGCTCTCAATTATAGCAATTTTGTCTTCCTCCTTTTTCCTTAATCCTAATTTGTCTTTATTCTTGTTTTTTTTATTAGTTTATTTTGGCTACACACCACCTCAAGCCTTTTTGGGAAAGAAGTGGAGTAAAATAAATTTTAAAAATACTTGGAACTAACATTTATTAAACACCTACCACATGCCAGACATTTACATTCATTGACTTAGCCAATCCTTACAAGAGGCAAGTATAATTATCCCTGTTTGATGTAGGTGTTAAGGGACTTGCCCAAGGCCACACAGCTGCTAAGCCAGGATTCAGAGCTAATCTTCAAAACCAAGATCAGCCTGATACCAAACATTAGCACTTTCCCCTGAGACAACCCTACTCAGTGTGATAGATGCTTGGTTTTGGTCATTTATTTGCTTAGCTAGTAGAAGAGGGTTTGTTTACTTTTTTTAAAAATTAAATTTATCGAGGTAAAATTTGAATAACAAAATTAACCATTTTAAAGTGAACAATTCAGTGACATTTAGAACATTCACAATGTTATGCAAGCACCACCTTTGTCTAGTTCCAAAACATTTTCATCATTCCAAAATAAAACCCAACCCTTAAGCAGTTTCTCTTCATCCCCCTATCCCATGGCAACCCAACCATCAATCTTCATTCTGTCTCTATAGATTTACCTATTCTGAATATTTCATATAAATGGAATTATGCAAGATGTGACCTTTTGTGTCTGGCTTCCTTCACTCAGCATATTTTCAAGGTTCATCCATATTGTAGCATGTGTCAGTACTTCATTTGTTTTCATGGTTGAATAATATTCCATTGTAAGTATATACAACATTTATTTATCTATTCATCTCTTGATAGATATTTGGGTTGTTTCCACTTTTTGACTATTGTGAATAGTGCTGCTTTGAACATGCATATACATGTATTTGTTTGAGTTCCTGTTTTCAATTCTTTTGGGCAGAATTGCCAGGTCATACGGTACTTCTTAACTTTTTGAGGAAACGCCAAACTGTTTTACACAGCATCTTAACCATTTTCCATTTCCACTAGCAATATATGAATGTTTCTGTTTCTTTCCATCCTGTTTTAGTTTGCCAAAGGGCTGCCGATGCAAAGTATCAGAAATCTGTTGGCTTTTATATTGGGATTTATTTAGGGTAAAAGCTTACAGTTCCAAGGCTATGAAATATCCATACAGAGGCATCAGCGGAGATTCTTTCTCATCAAAGTCAGCTACTGTTGATCCTGGCATGTTGTCACCTGGTGAAGCAAGATGGCCACCAATCCCTGCAGAGAGCCTTACCCTCTGGGCTTACTTTCTCCTCTTGAACTTGTCCATGGGCCCAGCCTGCTTAAGCAATCCTGTAGTCCTCTCTCTCCTGGCAAAGGGCTTGTTTCTTAGGGCTTCTGTCCTTGCAGCTCAGCTGTGGGAAAAACTGGAATCTTTTTTCTCAAATGGCAGAATCAAATATGGCAATTGCCTTTTTCCTCCCCCTGTGTTTGTTAGTGTGAGTCCATTTATATCAAACCCATCAAGTGGCCAGGGACTCAACCTGAGTCACACTTCACTGAAGCAGTCCAAACAAAAGCCCTAAAACAATTTTATCAAGTAATCTAATTAAAGTCGCACGCTCAACTGAATTCATGCAGGCAAAGGGTAATACACCCAGAGGAATAGATTAGTTTACAAACATTATCTTTCTCTTTTGGGATTCATAAAATAATCTCAAACTGCCATACTAGCCAACACTTACTTAACAACAACAACAAAAAGATAACCATTCCAGTGTGTGGTTTTTTATTTGTATTTCCCTAATGACTAATTATGTTTCATGTACTTGTTGACCATTTGTCTATCTTCTTTGGAGAAATATCTATTCAAGTTCTTTGCCCATTTTTAATTTGGGTTGTTTTTATTTTTTGCTGTTGAGTTATAAGATTTCTTTATATCTTTTGGCTACTAAACTAAACATTATCAGAAATTTATCATATATATGATAGAAATATTTTCTCCTATCCTGTAGGTTGTCTTTTCACTTTCTTGATGGTCCCCTTTGATGCACAAAAATCTTTACTTTTGGTGAAGTCTAATTTGTCTATTTTTTCTTTTGTTGTTCATGATTTTAGTTTCATAGTAAGAATCCATTGCTAAATATGAAATCCTAAAGAGTTTTTCCTGTTTTTTCCTAAGAGTTTTATTGATTTAGCTCTATATTTAGGTTGTTGATCCATTTTGAATTAATTTTTTAATATGCCATGAGGAAGGGGTACAATTTCATTCTTTTGCATGTAGATACCCAGTTGTACCAGCACCTTTTGTTGAAGAGACTATTCTTTCCCCACTAAGTGGCCTTGGCACTTCTGTTGAAAGTCAGTTGGCCATAGATACATGGATTTCTTTTTGGACTCTCAATTTTATTCCATGGTCTATATGTCTATCCTTGTGCAAGTACCATAATGTTTCGATTACTGTAGATTTGTAGTAAGATTTGAAATTGAGACATGTGAGTCCTCCAACTTTTTTCTTCTTTTTCAGTATTGTTTTGGCTATTTGGGACCACTTGTGAATCTACATGAATTTGAGGACTGGCTTTTCCATTTCTGAAGAAAAAGGCCATTGAGATTTTGATAGGGATTGTGTTGAATCTGTAGCTCACTTTGAGTGGTATTGCCATTTTAACAATATTAAGTCTTCCAATCCATGAACATCGGGTGTCTTTCCATTTATTTTGGTTTTCTTTAATTTCTTTTTAACACTATTTATAACATTTTGTACGTGTCTTTCACCTCCATGGTTAAATTTATTTCTAGTTAATTAATTCTTTTGGATGCTATTGTAAATGGAACTGTTCTCTTAATTTCCCTTTCTAGTTACTCATTCCTGATTTCTATTCACAACTGATTTCTACATGTTGATCTTGTACTCTGCAATTTTGCTGGATTCCTTTATTAGCTCTAGTAGTTTTAAAAAATGTATTTTGGGGATTTTCTGTAATAGGATCACACCATCTGCAGAGATAGCTTTACTTCTTCTTTTCCAAGTTGGATGAATTTTATTTTTCTTGCCTAATTGCCCTGGTTGGAACTTCAGTACAATGCTGAATAGCAGTGTTGAGAGTGGGCATCCTTGTCTCATTCCTGATTTGAGGGACAAACTTTCTGTCTTTTGCTATTATTTTTTGTTCTTTATAAATTGATTTATATTTACATTTTATATAAATGGAACTATACAATATGTTATACAATATATAATAGTTCAGAGTAATGCAGTCATACCATTTTTTAATGTTAAGTATGATATTAGCTGTGGGTTTTTCATGTTGAGGATGTTTGTTCTCATCAAAGCAATTTTGGAAAAGACTTTGATGTTTTTCTTTTCTCCACAGGCCATTTATAAGCAAATGCATTATTTCATGAATTACAAGCTACTATATTATTTTATGTACCACTTAGAAGGAAAAATGCTACTAATGAAGCCATGACACACCATAATTATAAGATGCATCCCAATTTCAGAGATGTCGAAATGTGGAAAAATATCTTAAGAGTCCATGAATACGGCATTCCACTCCAGCAGTAGGGGATGTGTGTACACAGCCTTTCTCTCTCTTGCTTGCTGGCTGTTTGCCCCTTCCTACTACCAAAACCTTGCCATGTCTCTTCCATATCTCATTTCTGTACATCATTATGACCCAATTGATATTGATTCTAGTGTAGTCCTTTTTAAGAGTACACTAGATGGTCTCATTATGAACTTCTTCCAGTGACTGTCAACAAATTCTTTCCAGAGTCTGGCTTAATTTTAGTCTTTCCATAGTACCTGATGATTCACTGCTTTCTCTAGTCACCATCCCACACGGTAGGTGGTTGGTTATTCTGTACACTAGTTATTTGCAAGAGACTTCCCTACAAGCTGTTGGAGAAGGATATGTGAGAGGGGTTGAGAGCAGAAGCTGAGGCATAGGAAACAGGAATCCTAAAGACTCTCCTGAAACACTAGGGCATTCCCTTTCTCCACTCTAGGAGGAAGCAGGATTGGGGGAGGATTAAACTTTTCTCCTCTTGGATACCTTTCTCCCCACCCCCACCCCCTTCCTGGTTTGAGACCCTGTGAGATGAACCGTGAAGGAAAGATGGGGTAGGAGAGCTGGTACTGCTGGGGGTGGTAGGGATTCATAGCAGTAGGCGCATTGCCGAGCTGAGTTACAAGCTCCTGACAGCAGAAGCTGGCTTTTCCGAGTTAGTGTTTTGCTTCCTCCTTTGAATGGAGAGTGGAGGTGGGGATGGGTGCCAGCTTTCTATTTCCTAGCTTCCCTGGATGGCAGACCCATCTAGGGAAGGCATTTCCCTGTCCTGTTCCCTTCTATCTGTTTTGTGTGTGTGTTTCTGTATGTGTGTGTGTGTGTTAGGCATGAGTTTTTCATCTGTTGTGCTGATTTTGAGGTCAGAATCTGGGAAGGTACTGATAGAGAGGCTGAGGACAGCCGTAGGGGGAGGGATGCAGCCTATGTTGAGAATTGGGGTGGGGGAGAAATCTGGGAATCCTTACTGAAAGAAGACTTGGGGGCCTTTGTGGATGGGTGGTGGGTGGGCAGGTCTATCCTTGTCCCTTTATTCTGGGTGTGTGACAAGCTATGAGGCTGCTGACATGGAATGAGATGCATGTGGGTCTGTCTGGCTGAAGGGCTGCAGGGTCCTGTGGGGAGGTATAGGTAGGCATGGAGAAAGAGAGGTAAGTGGAGACAGAAGAAATCAGTGCAAGACTGATGGAGAGTCACTGGCCTGCCGGACAGCAAGGTCTAGAAGGCTGAGCAGCCCGAATTTTGGAGGCATAGAGGAGGGCCGTCTCCTAGCAGGGCGCTCTGATCTCAGATCCCTAGACTGGGTTGGTCTTGGACTGGGTTCCCTCCCCTGTTCTCCTGGATATCTGGGAGCTTCTGGCAGAATCCCAGCCCTCGGCCGCAGTTTCCTGGGGAGGCCCAGCCAAGCTCTGGCACCTTCCACCAAGCCCAGGCCCGGGCACCGGCTCAGCGGCTGCCTGGCATCTCCCCGCCGCTGCACCAAGGCCGGCGCCGGGCCTCCGCCCTGCCGGATCGCAGGGCCTGCCCTTCCCCGGGAACGCCCGGGCCGACTCCCGAGGCTCGTCCAGGCCCTGTCCAGCTCCCAGTGCCCGACTGGGAAGGGGCGAGGAGGGCCCGTGAGCAGAGGGGCCGTGTCCAGACAAGGCCGTGTCCGGACAAGGCTGTGCCCGTGCGGTCGGGACGGTACCAGAGCCGAGAGCAAGAAAGCCCGAGTCAGAGCGTGTAGGTGTGAGAGTGGGTGGTGTGCACAGTGGTAGAGCAGCCCCCGAGGTGTGTGTGCGCGGGCTCCCAGATAACTGCGTGCACTCCTGGGAGTGGGGCTCCGAGAGGGGTGTGTGCGGGTGGGGAGCCCGCGGCCTGGGGATCCATCTCCCGGGGAGTGGGCCCCGACACTGGCCAGGCCGGGGCGATCACCCAGTCCACGGGCAGCACCCGGCGCCGGCGTGCGGTCCTCGCTGTCGAGCCCCTGCTGAGAGCCGCGGCTTTCGGGCCGCTGGCCTCCCTTCCCGCCTCTCTAATCTAAACCATGAGGGGCTCCCAGCCCCTACCCGGCTGGCGGGGCCCAAGGGCTGCGGGGAGGGCGCCGGGCGGCGCGGTGGGGAAGCGGGCGGCCAGCGCGGGTCTTGGAGTCCTGGAGCTGTGGAGCTGGGGGACCCTCGATTCCCTCCCTCCCCCCTCTTTTCCCCTCCACGGGGGGCGGCGGGTGCAGACTGATTGACAGCGGCGACGTCAGCGCAGGGGGAGGGGGTGGCCCCGGAGGGAGGGAGAGAGGGGAAGGGAGCTGAGGCCCCAAAGTGCAGCCTTGGAGATTAAGGGCCCGCTCCAGAGCCGGAAAGTGTCCGGCCCCGAGGGCGAGGCGGGCAGAGGGACCCTGACCCAGCGGTCCGTGGTCGGAGCCCGGCTGTCCTGTGCTGCTCGGACCCGAGCCTATAGTGGAGCCACGGCCGCAGGCGCCTCTGCACGCGGCAGCGCAGTTAGGGTGAGTGTCGGGTCTGGCGGGGGAGGGTGTGAGCTGGACGTGCGGGACAGGGGCCACCCAGAGCCCGGGGTCAGGCTGCAGGGTGGGGGACGATGATCTAGAAAGTATACAAGTAACAGGACCGAGGTGAGGACTTAGGGGGTGGCCAAGGTGGCTGGAGGGCGGCGAGCCGTATCTCGGGTCCGGCCGCGGCCTCGGCCCGACTCCTAGAGGTTGGAGCGAGAGCACTCCTCTTTTCTGAGAAACGAGACGAATTGAGCCCAGGGACCCAGTAGCACAGTGTAGAAACGACAGCGCCACCGCCACGGTGGGAGCAAGGATACGCAGCGACGAGCGAAACGGTGACCTTGGAATCGGTGTTTGCAGAATAAGAAAGACCAAGGAAGAGGGCCCGGGTACCAGCGGCGAATATTGATGCAGAAATGTGAGCGATGAGATGGATCACGAACTTCGGAGCCTTTGGTGCAACAGTCTCCTCAAAATTACAACAAGGAACATTGTGTGTATGATCAATAATCAAGAATTAACAGAATGTGAGCAAAGAAAAAGGGCTAAGCGGCATATTTAATGCAGCATAGGGACTTTAAAATGATAATAAAATAAGTCACTTTAAGAATCAAGTGAAAGTAGTAACCACAATTTTAAAAGGATAAAGACAAAGCAACTCCAAATATAGGAACAATGTAATAGGAACCATTGTATTAAAATCAATAGTAATAGTAAAACAAATGATGAAGAAAACTGTAAGACGAAGGTAAACAATGAAAATACTGTTAAGAGTGATACTAATAGTAGTAGTACTGATAGAGTACTATAATATGATGTATTATTAATGTTACTGTGAACTATTAAAACAAATACTAACGAAAATCTTGAAAGCAATAGTAGTATAAATAAAGACATAGCAACAAGAATTGCTGGAGTAATATGACAATTTATGGCCAAGGTCTTAATAGTCCCAGTAACATTATAAATAATGGTATATTAATAAGAAGTATTGTACCAACGTGATGAAAAATAATCAGAGTATTAAGAGCTATAGCAATATTACAAATTAGGACAAAGTAAAAAAGTAGTAATGATGCGATGAAAAATAGCCAGTGAATTAAGATCGGTGTTATTGCAAATAATGATGAAGTAACAAGATATTGTGACGATGTGATGAAGAATATTTGGAGTATTATGAACAATCCTAACAAAACAAATTATGGCAAAAACCCCCACAACATGTAGTCTTATAAGGATGTGAAGAAAATTAACGGGAATGTTAAGAACAATGTTACAAATTAAGGCAGATGCAACAGTTAGTGGAGCAATGTGGCAAAGTATAAACAGAATTAAGAGCCAGCAACGGAAACATTTTAGGAGTATAGAGTAAAAATAAAAATAACGATATATTAATATAACCTATTGGAACACCATCACCAGTAATTATGAAATATTGGTAATAATATTACCGATGTCCCAGCAGGCCCTGGAATGATGGAGCAGTGACAGGAAAGCAGCAACATTTAATAAAGTAACAAACCAAGCCAGTGCTTTCTCCATACACTATTAAAAATTAAAATAGTAATAACTGGTTATATGGTAGGGTAACTATTTCTTAATTTTACCAAACTGACCAGAATAATACCCAAATAGCAACAATTAGAATATTAAAAATAGTTTAAAAAAATACGATTTCTCCAGTGCAACAAATCTCACCGGTGTGCTGTTCTAAGGGTGGGAAAAAAAAAAAAAAGCCATCCTTAGAAAAGGAGGCAGCTGAAAACAACAGACCCGAGCTCAAAGGGAGCGGAGCCGGCGGCCTCGCCCGCGGAGGGCTCGGCGTGAAGGCGAGCGCGGAGGCTGCGGCGAGCGCGGGCGAGGGCCCCGGCTGGGTGCGTGACCTGGTGGTGCCCACGCGCTTGGGCTCGGAGTCCGCGGGGACGGTGGAGACCTCGAGGATGGCCGGCCCCGGTGAGTCAGGAGGAAATTAAAGGAAATTGGCGGGGAGCTCTATGAGGGTGAGCTGTCGCGAAGCCGGTATCGTGGCCGGGTGGCCGAGAGAAAAGGAAGAGGTGAGCCCGGAGGAGTGGAAGGAGAGCACAGCGCAGCCCTGGTCCCGAGTTCGAGCGGCGGGGCCGGCGTCAGTGAACACTGGCGGTGGCCGTGCCCGGCACAGGACAGGATTGGGAGCGTGCGGGGCGAGCAAGACAGCGCCCTGCACGGGTGTGAAAAATGCCCCACGGAGGACCTAGCGGCCAGGCCAGCAATGCGCGAGTTGCCCCCGCACCCCTCAACCCCGGTCCCGCTGGCCGCTGCCTCTGGGACCAGCCGATCGCGGGCGCGCATCCCGGCTGGGCCCCAACTGTAGCCCGGGCCGGCAAAGCTGTATTCGGCTTCAGGAACCAGCGCTGGGGGGCAGAATGCACACCACCCCTTGCCACAACAGAGTCCCCTTCCTTGGGGGTTCCTTGGTTTCTGAGACTCCATTGGGAACTCGTGCGTGGCCGAGGTGGACGCGCGGGTGCTGGCCGTGCCCTGTGAGCCTTGCCCTCTGCCAGCCGTAGCCCGAGGAGGACCTGACTGTCAGTCTTATCTTTATGGGCTTTTCCCAGCTCAGGCTGTCCCCGGCCTCTTTTTATCTCTTTGGTTGCACTTGGCTTGTTTACTTAGGGAGGCCCTGGGAACCTAAGGCTAGGCTCAGGCTGGGAAGGCCAATGGACTGGGTGGAAGAGGACTGAGATCTTCAGATGTGGTCTTGGGCTATACAGGGAGATCCAAGGGATAGCAAAAAGGAGGTAGATAGAGAAAAGGGTGACATTCGGACACAAGGCAGACAGTCAGGCATCAAGAGAGCCCACCAGGACTTGTCCAGATCCAAAAAAAGGGAGAAGAGCTGTCAGGTGGAAAGGGAAGCAGGGATAGTACAGGGTTGTACCCCTAATGGAGGCAGGACAGGCAGGTCCTTGCAAGGCTGAAGTCTCATCCTGAGATCCGGGCAGAAAGTAGGAACCTGGGCAGGGGGGCAAACAGGCCCAGGCACTTAGGTGAGGATAGTTGTGCCCCAGGTTGGGCCCGCAGGAGGCCTGGACCTGGCCTGTGCACTGGACCCATCTGACCAGCCTGGTCCTCAGCTGGGAAGGGTCTGGATTCCACCCTTTCATCCAGAGCAGAGCGCTTTGGAGCTAAAGTGTGAGTGTTTGAGCCAGCCAGCGTGAATGGGAGGGCAAGGCTGGGAGGTCCAGGGCTGAGTTCAGTGCCTTAATCAGAGCAGCCCTAGGAGAATGTGGGTGACTAGGAGGCTAGATGAAAGTGCTGGGTATGTGGAGTGTGTGTAGGTGTGGAAAGAGGGTATCTGTGGGAGCAGGAATGTGCAGGAGTGAAAGCATTCTGTTCAGGGGACTCTGCTGGAGAGTTATCAGAGGGGGTGGGCGTAGGGAGATGGGCAAGCAGAGCCCTGAAGGGCCGCCCATCCTTAGGCCCTTCTGTAGATGCCTCGTCCTGCACCCCCAGCCTAACTCCCCTCTCCTGCCAGCCTAGGAAGTGCCCTGGCTGCCCTGAGCAAGGGTGGAAACTGGAGCTGTTATTAGGGAACAGCAGAGAAGGCCCAGGCCTCGGGAAGGAGGGACTGGGATGCAGCTGGGGTAATGCCTGGACCTTCCCGCAGACCCACACGTCTCACAGCCCCGCACCCAAGGGCAGGCAGAGAACCGCATGGAGACCTTCCCAGGTCTAGAATCCGGAGGGAGGAGGCTAGGGTCCTGCCCTCCTATGCATCCCCTCCCCAGCCCCCAGCTCTGGAGGGGGCGGGGTCCACGTGCGTTCACAGGCGGCCTCCCCGCCCCGCACAGAAACCCCACCTTCGGCTAGGGTGGGCTGCGGGGCTTCTGGCGAGTGTGGACCTCGACAAATGACTTGTGCGCTGTGACCGCAGGAGATGCTGCAGGACAAGGGCCTGTCGGAGAGCGACGAGGCCTTCCGTGCCCCGGGCCCGGCGCTGGGCGAAGCCAATGCCACCGCTGCCGCCAATGTCCCCGAGCCCGCGCTGGCTGCGCCGGGCCTCAGCGGAGCCGCGCTCGGCAGCCCCCCGGGCCCCGGTGCCGAGGTCCCCGCTGCCGCCGCCGCCGAGCAGGTAGGACTGCGTGGGCAGAGGTCGGGCGTCGGGCTGCTGGCCGCGCTGCCTGTGTCCTCCACCCGTGCGACTGAGGGCCGTGCTCGCTTCCAGGGACAGTTGACTAAATCGCCAGCTATTATTTGTTCGTCCTCCCTTGGGCGAGGCTCACTCTTGCTGCCTTTCGGTCCCTTCAACACCTTGGATCCTGGGGGCTGCTCTGGGAGGTGGGGTAGGTGACCCCTGTGGCAACTTAAAGTACCTTGAAAGGGCGGGGACAGGGAGAAGGATCGAAGGAAAGAACGGACCAGCCCTGGAGCCGCCGCGGAGCTCCGAGGCGGTGGAAACCTCAGCGAGAGCCTCAGCGGTGGTGGCCCATTGATCACAATTAACGGAATCTGGCCATGCATGCCCTTGGGCTGTGTCGGTCTGTGGGCACTGACTGTGGGTGCGCACGTGTGGCCGAGAGGGCTTGTGTGGCCCTGGGATGTCAGTGTGTCAGGCCTCAAGTCTGTGGCTAAGTGCGGCCAGGCGCAGTGGATGTGGCTTCCTGTATGTGTTTATGTAGGAATGTGTTATTTACTTGTCAGCATCAGTGTAGCTGCCCCTGCAGGTTGTTTGTAGGTGAAGCCCTGAACAAAGGAGTTTCAGCCACTGATTACATTTTTGAAAATTTACCAATGGTACAAAATTATTTTGTGAAACGAAATCTCAAGGCATGGTCTCAGAGGGCTGGCAGTGCCATGCTCAGTTCCTCCAGTCCATGTTCTTCTTTTCGGGGGCTGAGTCTCCCAGGCGGGCAGGGGAGGGCATCTGACTGTCTTCGTTGGAGCTGTGGGCCAGGCAGACACGAGTCCCCCCCTTTCATCCCAGACCATCGAGAACATCAAGGTGGGGCTGCATGAGAAGGAGCTGTGGAAGAAGTTTCATGAGGCGGGCACGGAGATGATCATCACCAAGGCGGGCAGGTCAGCACTGGGAGAGATGCTTGGGGGTGTGATGGGTGGGAGCGGTGGGGATTCCCAGAGGGCTTCCTTAGCAGTCCTCTGCGTGGCTGGGCAGGAAACCCTTCGCCACTGTGGCCTCAGCCCCTCGGCTGGGGCTTGGGACGGTAGCAGAAGCCCTCAGAGCGCTGGCCAGAAGGAAGCCCTGAGAAGAGGATTTAAGGCAGGGGCAGCATTATGCAAATGAGATGCAAAGGGGGATCAAAAAGCTGGAGGCCACTGCTCCAGCACTTTTGCACCCTGGGGGTCTGCTTTGTCCTTTTCCGCCCCCACCTTTGAGGACTTTTCGGGATTTCTCAGGATTGTACTGATTGGAACATAGAGATGCCCCTCGGCAGAAAGGGATGTATTCTTTTTTCCTGTTTCCATAGTTTTTTTGGGACATGGATCCCCAAGTCTCTCATTCCACCCTCTGTTCTCTGTTTCCAGCCCCCTTCTCAGCCAACGGGAAGGCACTATTGAGCTATGTGTGTTGTTCAGGGAGCAGCTCTCAGGTGGCTGACAGAAAGTGATGATTTATAAAGTGGAAACATCTTTAAAATGTGCTAGTGTCTGTGGGAGAGAACAGGGAGGAGAGGGTGAGAGGAGGAAGACAGACCTCGGGATGGGGCTGCGGTGTCTGGGGTGGGGCAGGGAATGGGCCAAGGAGAGTCCTTATCAGGTGAAGAAGATTGCTGTAGCCAGAGAAGCTGGAAAGCTCGGGTTCAGGAACCCCCTCCCCATCCTTCTAGATACACACACATTTAATTTTGGTCCTGGGGAGACAGGTTAGGTGTGAAAATGTCCCTTTGCCTGGCTGTGGGCTGGAATTAGGCTTTCTGGAGGAAGAAGATCATGAAGCACCCCGAGATCTGGATGAGGGGCTGTTCAGTTCTTGCTCCTCAGCTTATATTTGGGTAACCTTAGGCAAGGTGCTTAGGGGTCTCTGCTCCCACCTCCATCTCTATAAGATAATAGATCCTACTGCATACAATTATTTGTAAAGCACTTAGCACAGCTAAGCCCACAGTTATGTCAGCTAATCAGTCATATTAATAATAATTAGAGCAATGCCTGGCATCCACTTCAGCATTTTCTTCTACTTTTTAGAGAACTGGACTGGTGGCCTGCTATGTGCAGTGTAGGGGTGCTGTGGTCCTTCCTGTCTCTGCTGACCAGCCGACCTTGATCCCCTTTGTTTTCCTTTATCAGGGGAGGGGACAGGGAGGTTTCAGGAGCAGAGTTCCCTGCATTTTGGGGGTGGGGAAGGAGAATGTATTAGTCGGGCCTGGCGAAGGGTGGGGGGGTGGGGTGGACAAAGCAATTATTGAGGACAGTGGGGGCCCCTGCTACTTCCTAGCTGAATGCACTTGGATAAATCATTAAACTTCCCCGAGGCTCAGTATTGCTGGATAAAGTAGAGATGGCGCCAAGTGACCCACTTTACTTTTTGGGTTACTGTGAGGATAAAGTCAAGAGACCATGTGAAAGGTGCTTGGTAGATTGTCAGGTAGATTACAGGTATGAAGAACGAGAATTTATTTCCTGTACCTGCTGGGATGGAGGAAATGAAAGAAGAAAGAGACAGACCCAGAACTTCTACCTTTAAGCAGCAGAAACCACTGTATCTCTTGAAAATGATTGGCCGTCATGGGATTTGGGCATGCCTGGTCTCTGCCATTTTAAACAAAAGGCATTTGTGGTTCTCTTCGGTGGGTTTCCTGCACCTGTGTAGGGCCTCCTCCCTCCATTCCCTCCCCACCCCCAACCCACACACTCACACATACACACACACTTCCAGAGGTGACTAGCTTCTGGTAGATGTTTGTACCTGATTCTGGTAGAGATGGACCGTAGGGAATAATTGTAATTTTAAAATGGCTGTGATGTGATGTTGGCCAATTATGGGTTCATCACAGCCTTTAATTTCTTTGGCAGAAAGTTGTCCTCGTACCAGGTCTAGTCCTTAAGAAAGTCACTGACCTCACCGCCCTCCCCAGGTTCTTACATACCCTCTTCCCTCCTGCAGATCTGCCTGCTCGCTGTCTTCAGTGACCACTGTCCCTGCTCTGGTCACCGTGTTTCCCTTTGTCCCTTCATCACCTCATTCACACAGGCAGCCTCTGAATGTGCGTTGCTTTGTTTGGGTTTCTGGCTGTTCAATAATATCCTGTCCAACTCCTCTCCTTGTTCCTCTAAACTCTTTGTGACTCTATGGGACCGCTTTTTATTTTTTTTAATTATTTTTATTTTTATTTTTTTTATTAAAATTATTTATTTTTACAAATTACATTAAAAAAATACGAGGTCCCAATCAACCCCACTGCCCCCACCCCCCACTCCCCCCACAGCAACACTCTCTCCCATCATCGTGACACATCCATTGCACCCAGTAAGTACATCTCTGAACATCACTGCACCCCGTAGTCAATGGTCCACATCATAGCCCACACTCTCCCACGTTCCATCCAGTGGGCCCTGGGGGGATCTACAATGTCCTGTAATTGTCCGTGAAGCCCCACCCAGGACAACTCCACGTCCCGAAAACACCTCCACATCTCATCTCTTCCTCCCATTCCCCAAACCCAGCAGCCACCATGGCTACCCTTCCCACACCCATTCCACATTTTCTCTGTGGACATTGGATTGGTTGTGTCCATTGCACATCTATGTCAAGTGGGGGCTTAGATTCCACATGGGTACTGGATGCACTCCTCCTGCTTTCAGTTGTAGACACTCTAGGCTCCTTGGTGTGGTGGTTGACCTTCTTCAACTCCATGTTAGCTGAGTGAGGTCAGTCCAATAAATCAAAGTGTAGGAGCTGAAGTCTGTTGAGGCTCTGGGCCTGGGTTGGACCCCTTTTTAGAACACTTCAATTTCTCAACAGATGGCCTGGACCCTTCCCCTGAACCTTGAACCATAGATTCCTAGATTGCTAGAGGTGGAGGGGAACTGGGAGCATTAACCAAGCCCCAGAGAAACAAAAGCACTTGATTCAAATAGATAGAGGATGGGTCGGGCAATGGCCAGGTCTACATAAGCCAAGCCAATGATGTACCCCACCCCCAGAACAAAACTCTTAACTCTGAGAAATTCCCTTGATTGCTTATTTACCCTTGTTCAATGTGGGGTTCTTACTTTGCCCTAGAGACTCTGGCTAGTCAGCACATGATAACTTCTGTCTGATTTCAGGAGGAGCAGGCCCTGGAACATTCTTATGTCAGTGTGAGTTTTTGGGTCACAAGCCTCCTGCCTGCCTTAAGCTCTTGGTGCATTAACGTCTGAAGCTCAAAGGAGAAAATGGTCCCCTTCATTGGATAGTGACTTAGAATTGTTTAACAATTTGATCTGGTGAATAAAATGCCAGCCATAGGGTGAGACATCAATTTCTGCATGCTCAGGGACCCCTGATGTCAGGTGTAAAATGCAGTCAAACCCTTCCCCAGCCACTCTGTGCCTCTCAAGTCTATGCTGCTAAGTGCAGAGAGCAGACCTCTCTTGGCTCACTCACATCCCTGCCAAGCTTCATACATGTGAGAAACAACATTTTCTCCCAAATGCAGATAAAAGTGAGCTCCACAAAAATTCAAATATAAACCTCCCCAAAATGAAAATTTCCTAACTGACTGCCCTCCTCCTAGGTCATGGTTTTGCCACCAGATAAATCTCCCCTATCAGCCTTCATAGCCTGTTGAGTTCAATGTTGCTTGTGTTAGTGACAGTGAATTTGCGTTTGAAAAATGAACTACCGATGAGAACTCCTGTTGAACCTGTATTGTTTGTTATTCTGAGGCAAGGATTTGGCCTGGCTTAATCCGGGGCTTCAAAGCCAATTGCCCTCGCTCTGTATACAGAGCGTCAGAGCCCAGTGGCGTGGGTGATAAGAGAAGTAAGGGTTGAAGACACTGGGAAAGTGGGTTCGAGAGAGAGTGCTTTGATCTCTTTCTAAAGTATTTTCTGAAAGCAAAAGTCTATCAGAAGGAAGTGCCTTAAAAAATCTAAGAGAAGCAGCTGACCTTCCAAAACAGCATTCATTCCACACACTCTCACCCATCCCCCCTTGAGAGAAAACGTTTCTTAAAAATGATTTTGGTGAATTAGAAAACTGTGTGTGAGAGAGAGAGGGAGAGAAAAGTGAAAACAAATGAAGTCGCCATGTGAGTGCTCTCAGAAATTATTTGGCTACAAAAATTTTGGTGTCACTGTAGGTGGCTCTCCTTTCCCAGTCCTCAGCCTTGGTTGCTGGGCTTGGCCTCTCCCCAGCATACCCTGAGCTCTTCCTCCAGACCCCCAGAAATTAGGGACAGAAAAACGTGTGGGATTTTCTGTGGACCCCTGCCCTTTTACTGCAGCCAGTTCCTTTCAGACTCTGGGCTCCAGGGCCTGTACCTATATATGTGTATATATGAATTTTTAAAAGATAAATTTTGTTTAAGCAGAACATTCCAGCAGAAGAGTGCACAGATTTTAACTGTACAGCTTGGTGAACTTCCACAGAGTGAATACACCCATGTAACCACCACCAAAATAAAGAAATAGAACAGGACAGCCCTCCTGGAACCAGTCTTGTGTGTCCCGCCAGTTAACCAAACCCCCACCCTCGCAATCACGCTTCAGAATTCTCTCCCCTTGCAAGCGGTTTCCCCCTACATGTAGGGAAAGGCACCCGTAGCTGCTCCTGGGGTATCCGGGATCCCCGGGCGAGGTGGGGAGCTGGGAGGGTGCGGGCCCTGGCCCAGCGGAGAGAATCCTGCGGCCCCTGGTGGGCTCTTCCCGCCACCCCGGCCCGGTGGTTGGTTGGAGAGCGCGGGGTGGTTGGCGCCAGGAATTTGGCAACCCCTGGGGCCCGGGAGCCCCGCGTCCCTCGAGCACAGCTGTAACTTGGGTGTCCCGCTCAGCCGCGAGTCGGTATTTACGGGTTTGTTGCCAAAATCAAAAGGCCCCGAAACCCTGGCCCTCACCTCCCCGCCCCCACACTCCAGCCTCGACACCGAGACAAGTCGGAGGAAGCTTATCTTAGCAGTTCATTCTAAAACCATTTCCGAGTATGAAGTAGATAAAGGCTCCATTCCCGCACCCTTTCAGAGCCCGTTTCATGATCAGAGGAGAAACCCCGGGCTTTCATCTCCTCCCGGGCGGGCAGCGCAGGCGGCTTGTTTATTCCCCCGGCGGAGCCGTTTCCGCGGGTGCCGGCGGAGCAGCCCATCTGCCTGCCGTGCGGGAGCCCACGGGGCGCGGAGCTGGGCGAGCACCGAGAGGTGGGACCCGGACGGGGCCAGGGCCTCCGCTGGAGCGCTCGGGGCAGGGGCTGAGCGGGGTACAAGCTTCGGCGCCGAGCAGGGAGTGTCTCCTTTTTTGGCCCTTCCTCCCCGGCCCACTGAGGCTTTTTTTTTTCCAGGTACATTTTATGTTGTAAATCACAGAAACAATTTACATCTCACTCACAGTGCTAGATAATTTTTAAAAGAGTGCTCATCCATCACAGTATGCTCAGGAGCAGGCTGGGTAGGGACTTTGAGCTTACCTTTACCGTGCCAGTGGGGCCCAGAGGAAGTCACAGCACCCAAACCCAGAGCTGTCTGACCTGGTGAACATTCCCATGCCGGCACCTTGGGGGACCTTAGCACCTCTGGAACCAAGGACACCCGTGGGTCTGTGATTTGTCTCCTCAATCTGGGCAGGAGGTCTTTGGGGGGTAGGTGGGGTGGGTGGAGCCTGTGCCTCACCTTCACTCTCAGTCCTTCCCCCACACTGGGCTGGCCCTTTATCCTCTGGAGTTCTCTGGGTGCATCCAGGTGGGGCAGTGATAGTGTCTAGTTGGCCCCGTGAAGTGTGTTCTACATGGCCTCGAAGCAGTTCCCTGACTGCACCCTGCTAGAGGTGGAGCTGTTTCTGGGACGGCAGTAGAGCTCTCAGGGTTTTTGAATTCCCGGGTCAGATACCTTACCCTCTCTCGGGAGTTCTGGAGGCTGCTGTCCTAGGCAGAGAGGAATTGTTGGCCAGGGCAGGAGAGCCTAGGAAATACCCTCTCCCATTCCCCTACTCCTGCCACACTTCCCTGAGGCTGCTCTCAGTCAGGAGTCTGGTCTCTAGTCAGTTTCTGGGGGGGGCCAAAGCATAGATCCCCAGTTCCTGCCTGTGGAAGCAGAACACGGGCTTCTTAAAGGCCTTTTAAAAAGCATTTAGCCAATGTCAGCCTGGCCTCCTGAGCTGCTGATATCAAGTGTGCAGGGAGTAGGAGAAGGGGAGGACAGGGTCCTTAGCCACTCTCGGCCTGGGTTAGGAAGACCGGCAAATTGGCAGCACGCCCCCTCTGTGGACGCTGGCCCTCAGAGAGGCCATGTGCTCTCTATGGCTGCCACCTGGGAGTATTACAGGAGAAATAGGGTGAGAGAGGACTCCAGTACCAGGCCAGCCCAAGCACAGCCAGGGCTGCCCCATTTTGTGGCTACTTCTGTAACAGTTACAAAATGGTGGCCTGGAGGGGGCAGGATTCTTGGCCTTCTCCTGGGGAGGAGAGTAGGTGAAGCAGCTGCTGTCCTCCCCTTTTAGCCTTAGCCCATCAGGGGAGAGGCTGGGCCAGGAAAGAGGGTGGTACAGGCTCCAGCTGTGCCCCCTGGCCAGGCTGGCAGGCTGTTGAGCAGAAGCCAGGATTGGGTTCCCCCACTCCTGGGGAGGGGGTGGGGTAGACATTTGAAAATGCTTTCAATTGACATCTGAGACAAATTCTTCCACACGGTTTATAAGTCCCTAGACTTGTAGCTAGAACTTCCCTCCTCCCTCCAGGCACGCACACACACACGCACGCGCATTCACATGTACTACTGCACATGCGCTTGTGCATCCACATGCTCACACATCCCTGCAGGCCTGGCCACTGCAGTTTTCACACTGGCCTTTCTTCTAGCACAGAGAAGGTGCACAGTCTGGGCTGGCTGGGGCTGGGCTGGGGCAGAGTTGAACCCTTGGCCTCAGGTCCTGGCCTGGGCTTGCTATAGGCACTGCCAGCTTGTGGAGGCCTTGATCCTTTCTGGAATCCCTGCCCTATCCAGGTAAGCGTGTACCCCTGTTGGCAAAATGGGGGGCTCCAGTCATCTGTTTGAGGTATCTGGTTAGTGAAAAACAAAAAGGACCCCCCTGATTGGTGTTCCTGGAGTGGACTGGTTGCACAGTATCACAACTCAGGGGAGCTGGTTCCTATTTCCCTTTAGTATCTTCAGTTAGGTTTGGATGCTGCTTCTATCTTGAGGTGGTCCTCTTTGGGGAAGATCATCTAGGAGGGGGAAGAGAGTATCTGAGGAGGATTATGAGGAAACTGGGTCTGCCCCACTCTGGTGAAGTCCAGGCTCAAGACCTGGTGACCAGGGAGGGAGCTGAATGTGTGTGAGTGCTGGGGGGTGTCTGGGAAGCCCTTCTCTAGAATGGTTCCTGAGCCTCAGGATCCTGGGCATGGCTCAGGAACTGAGAAAGCTGTGTGTTTTTCGGTGACTCCATTTTCAGAGAAATAGGCCATGCCACTGGCTCGTGGAGGTGGGAGTGCAGTGGGGGTCAGTGGAAACAGCTGTAAATCGACTCATTTAATCCACACAACAACTATGAGATAGGTAGTAATGTTACTCCCATCTTAGGTTAAGGAAACCAAGGCAAGTTGCCCAAGGCCTTACAGTTTGTAAGTGGTGGGGCCAGGCTCTGGACCATGCAGTGTGGTTCCAGAATCCATGCTCTCATCCGTGAGCCTCCTGGACTGACTTTCACCTGGGCCCCAGGCCCCAGTTTGTGTATGCAGGCCCAAGTGAGGAGTTCACAGGCATTGGCGCCTCTGCTAAGTACACGTAAGGAATCCAAAGACCCAGCAGGATTCTCAGCAGCCCTAGCTTGTTTCCTGAGAGTTGGTTTTTAGCCTGAGGGTTGCCAGAGAAACAGTGATCCAGAGGAGGCATCTCATTGTTGGGAGTTTCTAGGCCATCTGCTGGATTCCTTATAATGGTGCCCCAGGATTTTAACTGCATATGAGACTGGCAAAAGACAGGAAGGAAATTCAGGCAGCCCCAGGTTACTGTCGTAGTTCCTCTCTCACAATCCTGACCTGCTGACAGCCACCAGGCCTCAATCTTAGGGAATTGGGGGTGGGAGGAGCAAGGAATTTGGAACCTGTAAACCTTCCTCCTAGTCATGAAGACCAGCAGCTGCAGGGGTTCTGAGAGAACAGCTGGTATAACCTTCTCCTTGTGCAAGGGCAAGGCCAAGGCCAGAGAGGGAAGTGACTCATGCCAGATCACACAGCTATGACCAGTGCCAAGCTAAAAGGGCAGAACTTCTCAAAGGCCTTCTGCCCCTTCTCTCACTCTGTGCCATCTTTCCTGGTGCTCTGTCCACGCCTCCTGCCTCATCCCTTGGCTTCACCCAGGAGGATGTTCCCCAGCTACAAGGTAAAGGTCACGGGCATGAACCCCAAGACCAAGTACATCCTGCTGATTGACATCGTTCCTGCGGATGACCACCGTTACAAGTTCTGCGACAACAAATGGTAAGAGGCCTGGGACCCTCATCATATCACTGTCCTTCCCATCACCTGTTCTTTGCATTCAGCACACCCATCCCACCCCACCCAATGCTTTATCCAGGGACTCACATGTTAGCCTAAGGGGCTGCCCAGATCTGCAACCTCAGGTCTACTCCCTGGAACTGGGACTGCAGAGGCTGGGGAGGGTTGGCAAATGTCTGTGCTCCCGCTGCAGGTTGGGCCTGGAGGCACAGGTGCAGTGTTTGTGAGTCAGTGGATTACAAGGGTCTGTGCTCTCCTCACTACCATGGACACTCAGGACTGCAGACCATGCTGTTGGGGCAATGGACAAAACCCTGACCCTGGGAAGATTCAGGCTCTGGAGTGCTGCACTGGGGAGGAGTAGCCACTTTTCTCCGGGGCCCTCAGTTGTGCAGGGTCCAGTGACCTGCTCTGTGAGCACTGTCCCCTCACTTCCTAGTCAAGCTACCTCTTCCTGTTTGGCTGTGCAGCCACTCCCTCATCAGTGGTATGTCCACATCCAGAGTGAGAAAGGACTGCTGCCTGAGTGGCTGGTTGGTAGCAACCTTTGGCAAAGGAAGGAGGGAGGCAGGTAGGTTGAGGGACAAAACCAAACTGGAGCCTGGTGAATGAATGCTGGGCTACTTCTCATGAGACCAAGTCCTTGATACCTGTCTGCCCCAGCACTCAAGGAGAGAGGGGCATTAATGAATCAGCTGCCATCCAGGAGGCTGGGTCTGGATGCTGGCTCTGTGGTGGGTGGGTAGTGGAACCAGCAGAGACCAGGCTGAGGAGACAGAATTTGGCCACGTCCTGGAAAGGGTGAAGTTCCTAATTCTTCTCTCTCTGGGCTGGATTAGCACTCTGCAGATTAGACTCTTGGGTTTAGTGGCCAGCTACCAATTTCTTATCATTGTTTTAGGGCTTGAAAGTTGTCATCTGAGAAGCTTCCTCCAAATAATATAATTTATAACATTTGAAAATTGTGAAATATAGCACATACACAGAAGGGCCCAGATCTCATCATAATATTTTTGTAATTAACCCCAAGCCTTCTAATAAATAAACACATTTCTCTATAATCTCCCTTTCTCTTTCTACTGCAGTAAAATAAAATACTCTCTGCCCTGTCCCTCACTCTCATCCCCAAACTCCTAAAATGACAATGTGATAGGACCAGAAACTCTTTTTTTCCCCTCTGATCTGTGGGGTTTGCTCCCAGAGGAGTCAGGGGATCTGGGATTCACCAAATCCCAGGGCAGTCAACTGTAGTGTGCTGTCTGCTCTGTTGGCAGGATGGTGGCGGGGAAGGCTGAGCCTGCTATGCCAGGAAGGCTGTACGTCCACCCGGACTCTCCTGCCACTGGGGCCCACTGGATGCGGCAGCTGGTGTCCTTCCAGAAGCTGAAGCTGACAAACAACCACCTGGACCCCTTTGGCCATGTAAGAATGCAGACTGCCTCACTTGGGGGCCAGTTCTGGGACAGTATAAGGGTGGGAGGGGGTGGGGCTGGGTAGAATCCACTTTAGGGATGCAGCTCCAGGCTTTGGCACTTGCTGGGCCAGTTTGTGGAAGGAGCAAAGGCTTCTCTGAATCTCGCAGATCCCTTACCATTTAGTGACTAGGTAACTTTGGGCAAGTTTCTTAGCCTCTCTGAGCCTTAGTTTCCTCACTAGGAAATGGAGAAGACCGTATGAACCATTCATGGTTGAGATAATTAAATGAGAGGATATGCAGGAAGATTCTTGCACATGGAAGGCTCTAAATAAATGGCAACCATGACAATGATGGTTAAGGGCCAAATCTCAATGTCAATTTCCCAAAATTTGCTCGTGCTGGAATAGAACACAAGACAAAGTAAGTCTGGTTGAGAAAGGGTCTCTGATGAATTCTGAAGCTCCCCCTTTGGAGTCTGCTCTTTGCCTGGCCTGCCAGCCACCTACCCTCTGGAAGGGAATGCCTTGCTCGGGCTCCTGGGTCAGCTCCTTCCTGGCCTTGCCTGGGACCTGGCTCTCACAAAAGAGATTCTGAAGCCCCTGAGATGCTCTGCTGATGCCCCATCTGGGCTGCTGGAGCTCATTCTTTCCCCATCTGGCAGGCCCACAGAAAGGAGCTTTTTATGTGGAAAGTTTTAGCTCAAGTGTGTGGCAAACAGAAGCCTGGGTGACCCACGTTTCCCCTAGAAGTATGGATGGGGTGGCTGGGGATACAGTGGAGGCTCTAGATGCAGTTGCCTGTGTTGCACACCTGGCAGTGGTGGTGGTGGAGGAGGAGGAGGAGGAGGTGGGAGTATGCCCCCTTTCATGCCTCAGTTGTTTCTGGGGAGTTGTGTGCAAATCAGCATTCTGTGAATCATAGTGCCTCATGGAAAACCCCAGCAGTGCTTCATTTCTGAGTGATTGGTAACTGGCAAGCAGCTCCTAGTTTTAATTTTCTCAGTGTCTGTTCAGTTCTCTTCTAACTCATTGGTGATCTATAAACTAGCTGCTAGGAGAATGCTTAATTAACACAATTAACTCCTGTCTCCAGACAACTCCTACTTGGCCAGCTCTGCTTGGCTTGGCTATGGGACCAACCTCAAAAAGTGAGGGGAGGTAGTGTGAGTCCTGGAGCCAAGCCAGCAGGCAGTCTCTGCCCACAACTGCACACACACACACACACACACACAAACACACACAGATGCTGTGGAACAGATCACTGGGGAGAGTTTTCAGAGCTTGGCAGGAGCAAGATCTTCGGGTGGCCAGAAGTACCCAGGGATCAAAGCTCTAGTGAGGATTTTGGGTGTACCAGCTTGTTATCAACGTTCCCAGCTGCAGGAATGACACAGGACCCTTTTATCTCCCTAGGGCCCTATAGAAAAGTGGGAGGGGAGGGAGTTAAGTGGTTGGAAAGCTGGCCTTCTTCAGGAAGTGGGAGAGAGAGATCTAGCCTTCATAGCCCTGCAGGAGGTTTTCCCAGTCTGGTTTGCCTCTTTGAAGGCTCTACCCAGGTCCTTAAGTGGCTTGTCATAGCCCTGTATGCAGCTCTGGCACACTCATGCCTACGTGGGGTTCCCCTCTCCTTGGCAGTAGGGGGTATTGCATGCCAACCCAGCTTTCTCGCAGGAGGGATGGGATGCAAAGCATTTTCCTTCTTCTCCCCTTCTTTCTGCGTTTATCTGGCACTTGAGTTTATTGATTATAACACTTCCTGTGGGGGTGGCAGGCCTCAGAAGAGAGGATTGTCCCAGGAGCTGGGAACAAAGGAAGAGGGCTCAGACCTATGCCTTCTGTCTCCTAGTCCAGAGCTCTTTTTACTCCCCACTTGTCTTCTGGTACCCAGGACTCTAGCAGTCAGATCTTAAGCTATGTGAAGCATCCCTGGAGAAGGAGCAGCAAGCAAGGGCTTTGGAGGATGAGCTGACTTTCTGGACATACCCAAGCAGGCCAACCTATTTGGACATTGGCTTTCTGCTTCTTGGCCTGTGCCAGTGGGAGTGGTGAGCTGCCCAAGTCACCCTTCTTGGCTTTTCAGTACAGGAGTCAGGGAAATAGTCATCTTGTACTATGAACTTGCCCCAGCAAACCCTTCTTTCTGCATAACTCACCTCTACATCTTTGAGTTTTCCTAAAAACTTCCAAACCCCAGGGAACTTTCTCCAGCCAAATGGACTTTGGACTTTTCCCGGGGATCTCGCAGTATCCCAGGGGCATCAGCAGGTGCCTTCCATTGGTTTCCCTCCTCCATGACCCTCATCCAATGGGCTGGATCTGCCTTTGGAAATGGAGCCAGATCCAGCTATGAGCTGGGATTGGGGTCATTGTGGTAAAGTCGAGTATCAGGGTGGTTGTGGCAACATCTTGGGGCCCACCAGGTAAACTCAGTATCCTTTTAGCTTAGAGACCCCTGAGTCCAAATCACCATGTTTCCTCATCCTAAGAGTTAGACAGGGGTGGCTAAGAGGCTGTGTATCTACTCCATACTTAAAGGCTTCAAGGAGAAGGGAATCCTGGTTATAGGGGAGATAGAACAGCCATTTTGGGATAATCTATGCTTTGCTAATTTCCTTATCTTCCAAGACCCCTTTTCTATCACCACACATTCTGTTTCTCTCCAGTGTCTGAAGATCCAGGTGAAGACTTGGGCTTGGAAGCCCATCCTGTGAGGCAGGTAGAGTCCTGGAACAGGCATCCCTCAAACCAAGCGGCCAGATGGTCTATAAGACAGGACTAAATTCTGACTAGAAAATTCCCCGTGGGTGGTTATTGTGAGTCCAGGAAAGCCTCTGTTCTTAGGGGATAGGTCAGGGTATGACCACCATGTTCTGGGAGTCAGTGGAAGGCCAGAGAATGGACAGAAAGGATCAAGAGGCTACAGCAGGACTGAGCTGCCTCTGCATGGCCCAAATTCAGCTCCACTTACTGTTCCGCTGGCTACAGAGGCTGCCTGCCCATCGCCTCTCCTACTCGCCACCCCTTTGCAGGGTCCTGTGCCAGGCCACCATATGATGGAAAAACTGTTTTTTCTTCTCCTTCTTTTCCTCTTCCTCTGAATAAAAATATTCTGGAAATGCTTGGGCTTCAGGAATTCTAGGAGGGCCTCACTGGGATGTAGGCAGGACCCACGCTCTGTGGAAGGATGCAGAGATGACTGGCATGTAGGACAACTTTCCTTCTGATGTGGAGACAGGAAGAAGATAGCTACCTTGGCCCGAGTGTGCCCTCATGCTGGGCCCTGAGTGTGTGTTTGTGAGTGTGTTTGTGTGTGGGTGCCTGTGTATGCACCTGTGTGTGAATGGAGGTAGTTATCTTCACACCACTTGTGTCCCAGGCCTTCCCGATTGCTTAGGATTTCTGACATAGTGAGTCTAACTGTCCTAGAATCTCAGTCAGACTGGGGCTCCCAGCCACAAAGTAGCCTGCACAGTCCCCTCAGTGTGTCAATTCTTCCTCTCCTCCGGCCACATGCCAGGGGCTCCATCTTCCTGGGACAATCTTCCTGCCTCCTTCAACTAGTTAATTACACCTCAGTCTTGGGATCTGAGCTCAAATGCAATCTCTTCAGGGAGACAATTCAGGGTCCCCAGTATATGCTGTCAGAGCACCTTGTACCTTTCTGTACTAGTACTTACCACTAAGTAGTTACTTGTATTTTTTTAGATTTATTTTTTAATAGGGAATTTAAAAATTAATGGGGAATATAGTCACATGGTTCAAAAATAAATCAATAAAAATGTATACAATGAGAAGCCCCCATCCACCTAGTTTCTTCCAAACTGTACCATAAGTAACTAGCGCTATTAATTTATTTCTAGCATTTCTTTATTCATGTACAAACATACTTTTTGCATCTTACTTTGCAAACTTAACAATATATCTTGGAGAACATTCTGTTCATAGAGACCTTCCTTATTCCTATCCTTTTTCCTTTTTTTTTCAGGAGGTACCGGTGATTGAACTAGGGACCTCATATCTTATACATGTGAAGCAGGCGTGCAACCACTGAGCTATATCTGTTCTGTTCCTTATTCCTTTTTTATCGCTGCATAGAATTTCATCATGATTGTTCTATAAATTATGTAAGCAGTCCTTTATTGAACTAAGTTTTTCCCTTTTTTTATATTTAAAGATTTTATTTATTTCTCCCCACCCCTTTGTTGTTTGCATTTACCATGTGCTGTGTCTTTAGGAGGCACCAGGAACTGAACCTGGGACCTCCGATGTGGGAGGGAGGTGCCTAATTGCTTGAACCACCTCCATTCCCTGCTTTGTTGTGTTTCTCATTATATATATTTTTCTTCCTATGTCTCTTGTTGCATTATCTTGTTGTGTCAGCTTGCTGCACCTGTCCATCATGTTAGCTCACTATCTTGCTCATTTTCTTTAGGAGGCACCCGGAACCTCTGCTCCTGGCTTCGTTTTGTCTCTCATTATGTTTTTCTTCTTGAGTCTCTTGCTGCATCATCTTGTGTCAGCTTGCTGTGCTTGCCCGTCATGCCAGCTCTCTGTCTTCTTTAGGAGACAAAAGGAACTGAATCACAGATCTCCCATGTGGTACGCAGGACCCCAGTTGCCTGAGCCACATTTGCTTCCCTTTCCCTTTTTTTTTTTTGCTTTTTTGAATGAGTTTATACATATCTCATTTTGCACCTGTGCTAAGTATAATCTGTTTGACAAATTGCTGGTTCAAAGAGTATTTAGTTTGTAATTTTGAAAAATATTGTCAAATTGCCCTCAGAAGGAGTTGTATTGATGTATATTCTCAACATTGCTGTAGCTTCACCAACAAGAAGTGAGAGCAAACTTTTTGGATTTTTGCTAGTCTGATAGGTGAGAAATAGATCTCACTTTTAGTTTTAATTTGCATTGCCTTTATTATGAGTAAGGTTAAGCATCTTACCATATGTCTTTCCTTTTGTGTGAAATGTTGTTCTTACCCTTTGCTCATTTTTCTTTTAGATTGTTGATCCCTTTTCTTGTCAATTTCTAGGAGTTTTTATAAATTAGGAAGGTTTTGTTCTTCTCTGTGATATGAGTTGCACATATGTTTTCCCAGTTTGTCATCTGTCTTTTGATTTTACATATGGTAGTATTCCCATGCAAAAGTTGTTGATTGAATGCATCAGTGTTTTCCTTACGGATTCTGGATTTTGAGTAATTGAAAACACTTACTCACTCCTTACTTATAAAGGAATTTTCTCATGTCTTCTTCTAGTATTTTATGGACTTATTTTTTCAGTTAACTATTGATCCTTTTGGAATTTATCCTGACATTTGATATGAGGTATGGATCCAACATTTTTTTTCTAGAGTTATCATTGTCCCAGTACCATTAATTGAATAGTCACCTTTCTCCCTCTAATTCAGGATACCTTACTTATGTATTCTGGATTCCCATGTGACCTTGTGTCTATTCATGTGCCAGTTCCTTAACTATTGAGACTTTATAATATATTTTAGTGTCTGGCTGGGCTAGTCCCTCCATTGCTCTTCTTTTTCAGTGTTCTTGGCTCTTCTTGTCTATTTTTTTCATGCACACTTTAGAAGAGCTTGTAGTGTTGAAAAAGAAACTGATTTGTATTTTTATTAGAGTTACTTAAATAATAAATTAACTTAGGGAGGATTGTTAGGATTGTCTTTCTCTTTGTTAAGGTCTTCTTTTTTATCCTTCAATATATAAATGGAGTCTTCCTTCCACTAGCTTTTATTTTTGGATTAATGTTTGATTTCCTCAGGAGATAATAACGAGGTTTTTAAAATTTTGTGCCCCAGTGCCTAGCTCTGTATCTGACAAAACAGTGGGTGCTGGTAAATAGTAGGTAAATGTGTGAACTTCCTGAAGAGGGTGGTATTGAGGTAGAGAGGTACTTCCTCAGCCAGGGGCTGATGTCTCCCCAAAGCTCATGCTGTCAGTTTGCCAGTGGGGACCCAGAGCTATTTATCTCCCTCTTTTCCTCTTTTTCTCCCACATTTTGTGAGCCTTGACAATGTGCTGGGGACTTTGGGAGATTCAGATGCCCCCCAGAACTCCAGATGGGGCCTGGCCCTCCCCAGCAGGAAAAGGGATGAGCTCCAGCTTGGGGGTTAGTTCCGATTCTTGCCCTGCCTACGTTGAGCAATTGCCTTCACCTCCCTGAACCTCAGTCCCTCATCTGTTAAAATGGGGATAATAATAAGGGGATGTTGTGAAAATTAATTATATGAGGTATGTAAAATACTTAGCACAGGACCTGTTGGCAAATGGGGAATGCTTGATAAACACCAGGTATTATTGCTGTTACTGTGAGAGAAGGCAGGGAGGTTTCAAGGCCCTTTGTGGCAAGACTGCAGGGTTGCTGCCCTTGGGGTGAGACCTGAGGCCCATCTGGCCAAGGTCTCTGTCTCTTGTACTGACCTCTCTGCAGGGCAGGAGAGGATAAGGATGAGGGAAAAGGAAGTGTTAGATAGTAAAATTATGATGCAGAATAGAATTTGTTTTCCTTTTTTTTCTTTTAAAAAAATTTATTTTGAAAGAAGTTTTAGATTATGTAAATATTACATTGAAAATGAAGGATTCCCATATACCCACCCCCTACCCCTACCCCACTTTTCCCCATTAACAGCATCTTTCATTAATGTGGTTATATTTATTACAATTGATGAACACATATTGAAGCACTGCTACTAACCATGGTTTATAGTTTATGTTATAGTTTGTACTACATGCCGCACAATTTTATAGGTTTTAACAAAATGTGTAATGGCCTGTATCCATCATTGCAATGACCTGCAGGTCAATTCCAATGTCCCCAAATGTCCCTGTTATACCTATTCTTCCCTCTTCCTCCCCTTAGAACCTCAGGTGACCACTGCCTTTATATTAATGATACAACTTCTTCCATTGCTAGAAAAATAAGTCTAATTTAGTCCATAGTTGCATCCTCCCCTTATGTTTGTTCATTCCTCAATCTTGAGGATTTGGGGATGGTGATGCCCACTCTATTTCTGATTGAGAGGAGGCTTAGAGTCCATGGGGCAGATGGATGGAACTATCTTGCTTGCAGTTGTAGATATTCTCTGTTGTTGTTTTTGTTGTTGTTGTTGTTTTGTGATGGGCATTGTCCGTCATCAACCTTTTGTTAGTTGTCCTGGGTGAGTCCAGTGAACTGGAGGGTATTGTTGCAATTCTGCTAAGATTCAGGGCTCAACTGGCGTATGTAAACAGCCTGAAGACTTAAGTCTCTGGGGCATATATTTAATGAGTATAGTGCTAATTATAGGTTCACATAAAAGGGGCAGAAGAGCCATGTGTATGGAAATTATAAATGAGTCTAACTCTGTTACATTGGGGAGCATATGTTTCAAGGTAAGGCCCACTGACAGGTGCTGAATTTCTGAGATTGCCCTGCCTGCATGTCTAGCTGTCTCTAGAGTCCTCAGGAGCCCCCTAGCTTGAGGCATTGTTTACTGTGGCAGTCAGTGAGATCCTCCTGAGACATGCATAAGCATAATCTCTGGAATGACCTTCTGACTCATTTTGAAATCTCTTAGCTATAAAAACTCATTTGTATTTACTATTTCCCCCTTTTGATCAAGATCTTTTTCCAAATGCATTGCAAGTTGGTACTTGGTAATAATCCCTTGGTGCCAGGGAGGCTCATGTCCCATGCCAGGGAGAAGATAATGCATTTATATGATGTGTTTGGCTTCTTAGAGAGAGGCCACATTTGAGCAAGAAGGAGGCTTTCAGGAGGTAACTCGTAGACAGTGTCTAATATTAGACTAAGTTTCAATTTCACAAGAACAAGGTTCATAAGTTCACCCTTCAGTATCGAGGGCCTGGCATATTGGTCTGTCCTCTTTCCTAGGCACTGCCCATGTACGGAGGGGATTTTTGCCACTCTATTAGAGGATGTGCCAGGACTTCCTAGGATGGGAATACAGTATTCTTTCAGTTACTTTGTGGGTTTCCACCTACTGAGACAACACCCCTTTCCTTTTTTTTTTTTTTAATTAAGACAAATGATAGCTTTTTCTTAAGGCTCCAAAAGTAGATATCCATATGCATTTCATTGTATAGAAATGACAGTGAAAGGGAGTATTTGTAATTGGGCTATCTAACCACAATCAAGGTAATGTTAGTAAGGTAGAAGGGAGAACAGACATTGGGTAATTGATAGTAGTTTTTTTTAAAAAATATTTTTAAAAATTTATTGATACAGATTAATAAAGCATAAATCCATCCAAAGAGTACAATCAGTGGTATTTAGTGTAATCACGTTTGTGCATTTCATCATCCCAATCACTCCCAGAGCATTTTCATTATTCTATAATAATAATAATAATAAGCAAACAAATAAAATTCATCACCTCTCAATCTCTCTTTGCCTTGCCTGGCTTGCATAGCTGCTATTCTTTTTCCTTCTTTCTAGTTTATTTATATTTATGTATGCAATATCAACCATATTTGTGTTTTACATGAGGTTTTACTATCTTATACAACAATATTTGGTTTTAATATATGACAAAATGAGACTCTTGTGTGGCTAGAATCCCAATATGTTGTGTTATGTGATGGCCAACAGGGTCTGGGGAATCCCTTTCCCTTACAGTGCTTGATTAACACTTTATCACGAATTGCTGAGCTGGTGTTGAGAGCAGCATGTGCTCTCTCAAAGGACATCCAGATTCTGCTCAGGACCATCTCCAACCAGCTGTCTTCTTGGGCAAGTCATGCTCCCACTACAGACCTCTTGTTCCTCATCTGTAAAATTAGGGGGTTGGACTAGAATGATCTCTTAGATCTGCCTGTCCATGCTGGAATGTTCAGTGATTCTAACATAGAAAATATGGGCCTCATTGGCCAGGAATACTATGGTGATCTGTTGAGGAGATGGATGTTTGGCGCTATCATAATTGTTAAAATAGAACAGGCTTCTGAATTGTAGCCAGAACATAATGAATCCCATTTCTGTAAAACAATGAGATAATGACAGGACCAGTCATGTAGTGGGGTTTGTTGATGCGACCAGTCCATTTGGCGTGGTATCTTCTGCAACAAATATAAATGTAAGACTCTGGGAAAGGAGTTTAATGGGGCACCTGAGGAATTTCCGAGGAAAGCCTGGTGTGTGAGTCACTAGGTTGGTTTCTCATTCTGCTGGGCTGATAGGACTGAGGCTACAGCTGGTATTTGCATAGGTTCGATGGGTGGGCTTTTCTTTCAGACGCTTGTTTAGGTTCCAGACTGTCAGAGATAGGAGGCATGTCTGGGACCACTTGGTTGAAGGTCCCACTTTACATATGGTGACCCCAATGCTGGAGAGGGGGGAAAGCTTGCTCAGGATCTGTAACTAGTGAAGTGGGTCCCCAGCAGCAGGATCTGATTTGGAGTTTGGGAAGTTCTGCACTTGCCCCAAGAAGGACCAGAGATTTTTCACCAAGGGCTGAGGGGGCAGAGAGCAGTAAGGATAGTTCCTGTTTGATGGAGTCACCAAGGTAAATTGAGTCTAGGAAGGGCCAGAGCCCACAGCCCAGCTCCCAGCCTGCCTCCTTCCCTGGCAGAGCCTGCTCTCTGAGCTGTCCCTGCCCTCTAGGGCATAACGAGAGCAGAGCTTTCTCAGACTTAGGCTTTAGCCCAGACTTGCCATGGAAGAACCTGACTCTGACCTTTTTCTTGGCATTCTGGACACCCAAGGGTTAAATCTTTCAATAGTCTTCAGCACCAGGAAAGGTCCCTGGGAACCTGGAGAGTGAGAGCCAGCAGGGCCACCCCAAAGAAGGGGCACTCCCAGAAGTAGAGAGAAAGGAGCTCAGAGGCGACTGCGACCAGAGCACCAGCCTAGCCCTGCCAAGACAGAAGCTAAAGGGTTAACAGAAGCAGCAGTGCTGATAAAATGCCCCAAATTCCTGGTCCTGCTTCCAATGGCCAGGGCGTCTGGCAAATGTCAATGATAAAAAATACATTTTAATGGCACACGATGCAGCCGATGCAGGATGCAGCCGCTACTGTGGGGTACAGCGAAATGAAGCAGGTTTGCAGCAGCAACTACTGTGTGTTACTCCCTGGGGCTCTGGTGGCCAAGCCTCCTGGCCTCTTCGCTTAAGCCTTGCCTGGCTGGCCCCAAACCAAGACATCCTTAAGGGGCTTTAGGTACCTGGGGCCTCTAGCCTTCTCTGGAATTGTTTTTTAGGAACTTTGCTTGTCTTCTACCTGGGCTGTGAGCTGTCCTGGGCAGGAGGGCAGGAGGCATCTGAATCTCCCCGCATCCTCTCAGAAGGTCCTGTGAAAGTTGATAAATGAATGAACGAATGAGCGACTAGATGAAAAAGGTCAGAGTAGGACATTTTTCTCGGCATCTTCCCTCAGCCCAATTCTGCAAAAACTCTGGACCTTGAAGCTACTTTTGCAGCCGACAGCTGTGGGAGGAGGGGCTGAAAGCTCACAGCAGGCTCTTCCAGGAAAGGCAGGTCACACAGAGAGGCTGGGGGGAAGATGGCCAGCAGAGGGAGAAGAGGCAGGAGAAGAGAGGGAGAGGCAGGGGAGAGGAGGTCAGCTTGGAGGGGGAAACCTCAGGGAGGTAAGTTTTGTAGTATGACCCTGTTTTACAAATATGCAAACCAAGATTCAGCAAGGTTGAGTGACTTGCCTGAGGTCATACAGTGAGGCAGGGCCATTCAGGACTTTTGACTGCATCTCAGAATTCTTCCTACTACACTGCTTAATTCACCCGGGGCTTTTTAAACTTAAGGACTTGTCCTGGGCTCTCTTTTGCCATAGTGAAACATTTGTAACATCAGGGAGGTCTGGGAACAAGGGTTAGGCACCAAGCAGAGAGGCTAAGTGGGCACCATGGGGGCTGAGTTTGGGGCCAGAGGCCCAGTCCCTCACTTGGTAGCTTTAGGACCTTTCTGGGCTCAGTCCTGGGAGCGAGGCCCTGGAGCCCCGACCTTTAACTGAACGAAAGCCAGCCCAGTGCCGGCTGAGGGAGGCTGAGGCGCTGGAGCTCAGCATGGGACCCTTCTCTTCCAGATCATCCTCAACTCCATGCACAAGTACCAGCCGCGGCTACACATCGTTAAGGCTGATGAGAACAATGCTTTTGGCTCCAAAAACACAGCTTTCTGCACCCATGTATTCCCAGAGACCTCCTTCATCTCTGTGACCTCCTACCAGAATCACAAGGTACAGCCACTGGCTCCACAGCCCCTACCACTAACGCCACCCAGCACCTCTGCTGCCCCCACAGAGGCAAGTAGTGAAAGCCCAAGACACAGCCAGGCCGAGGCAGGCCCTTTACAGGGAACTCAGAATCCTGCAGTGTCCCTCAGAGCAGTGAGCCAATCACATAATGAGCAGGAAAAGAGAGGCTCATAAATCTCCAGCACAAAGTAGTTATGGTCTGTGTATTTTGGGGAATTGGCGAAGTGGGCAATTGTAAAACCTGGGTGCATGGAGCCCACCCTGTGGTTTGAGTGTGAGGCCCTTCACTTCTAATAGATCTTCTTTCTTTTGGTGCTGTTAAAGGTAGGATTCTGGGCTTGCAGAGGGAGAGGGATAAGGCAGTGGGGAGAAGAGTCCTGTGGGAGTGCAGTAGGACTGGGGCCTCTGGAGGCCCTCCCCAGGCTGCAGTCAAAGGAACCTAGATTGACCCAGGCAGTCCCCACCCCCAGCCCTCACCCCTCCCCAGCTCCAGCCCACCCATCCCGAACTACCTCTTGCGCCTGAACAAGCTGCCCTCTCCTGCTTCCACCTTTGCTCCCACTAGTCTTTCTCAGGGCACCTGTACACCTTGGGACTGCTGAGGCAGGCCGGGGTTGGTGGGGAGGGGTTGATGGGGAGGGGTTGATGTAGTGGTTTTAGGAAGAAGAGTGACAGAGTCAGATTTGTATTTAGAACAGTCACTCAGACCCCGTTGTGGAAGTTGCACTGGTTAAGGGAGGCTTACTGGGAAGCAGTCATAGGCAGGAGAGAATGATGGGGGGCTGAAGCCAGATAGTGTGTGGGGGAAGGCAGGTGAAAGTAGAATGGGTAAGAGCCAGGGACAAGACAGATGTGAATGGACCCAGTGCAACTCCTTCTGGCTTAAGGCTGGAAGAGACTTTGCATTCACTCCCGCTTTACCCTCTCCAGTCCTCCCCCTTCCCCCCTCCCTCCCTCCTTACCCAGTTCCTTTATTCACCCCTCACTTATCCCTCCTCACCATCCTCTCTCCAGTTTCCTCTTCTGGGACACTGCCAGAGTGAGGTAGGGCCTGACAGATGGGCTGAGGGGTGGGAGCATGGGGAGGTGGGGAGAAACACCCAGAAAGAGAAGCAAGACACTGAGTATTTGCTATGCCCTCTTCAGAGGTATTGGAGTAGCCAAGCCACGGAATGGGGTGGGGGAGAGCTGCTGAGGGGGAGACCCCAAGGACACCAAGGAATGCGACTTCCCTAAAACTCTGCCATGAGTTCTGAATGTGCCTGGGGTGTGGGAGGAGGGCCAGGGGCCAGCCCAGGCCTTCTATACTCCCAGTGATGCTACTGTATGTCCTCTCCTGACAGATCACCCAACTGAAGATTGAGAACAACCCTTTTGCCAAGGGATTCCGGGGCAGTGACGACAGTGACCTGCGTGTGGCGCGGCTGCAGAGGTGGGGCTGCCCCAGCCTGGGAGTGGGGTGGGCAGCCTCCGTTCAGGCACATGGACTCCGTAACCCTCAAAATATCTTCACCCTCTTCCTGTCTCTCTCTGACTGTTCTCCTCACCCCTTCAGCAAAGAATATCCTGTGATTTCCAAAAGCATCATGAGGCAGAGGCTCGTCTCCACTCAGCTCTCAGCCAAGCCCGATGTCAGCCCCCTGCATGGCGCCCACCAGGCCCTCCAGCACTACCAGTATGAAAACGGGGCTCACATGCAGTTTGCTGCGGCTGAGCCACAAGACCTTCCCCTCAACACCTTTCCAAGCCAGAGGGACTCGAGCCTCTTCTATCATTGCCTGAAAAGACGAGGTAGCTCTCTACTGGTCTGGAAGCCCTCTAAGGTCGGAGGTTGGGTGAAGCTCTCCCCACAGACACTCCCCACTGCGTATGTGAGCACGTGCACACACACACGCATGCACCCACCAACACCTGGTTTCCCGTGGACCTGGGAGAGCCGGCTTGAAGGGTTAGGGCCCCAGTCAGGCTCAGGGCCATCTTTCCCAGTTCAGAGATGCAGGCTCGTGCCTTCAATGCAGGCTTTGGAGTCCTCAGAGACGGCTTGTGGCCTTGCTGTCCCCAGATTCTGGTATCACTCCCCAGCTCCAGGTGTTGCTTTGCAGTTCCACTTTGGAGCCTCCATAGGGTGGACAGAAGACACACGAATCACTTGGGCTCTACCTAGAAGTACCAGAAGAGGCTGAAGCTTCACAGCCTGGAGATTTGGGGATTGAGGCTGTCACTTATCCAAGCAACCTCAGTCCCAGGACAGGGATGACCTGGAGTCAGTTCTGAGTATTCCCTGCACAAGTCCTGTTAGAACACAGGTTCTCTTTCTAGAGCAGGGGTCAGCAAATGATGGCCCTTGAACCAGAGCCAGTCTGTTGCCTGTTTTTGTATTGCCAATGAACTAAAAGTGGTTTTAACATTTTTAAATGGTTGAAAAAAAGTCAAAGGAGGATAATAGTTAGTGAGTCTTGAACATTATATGGAATTTAAATTTTAGTGTCCATAAATAAAGTTGTACTGGAACACAGCCACACTCACTCGTTCCTGTATTATCTGTGGCTGTGTACATGCGACAACAGCAGAGTTGAGTAGTTGCGACAGATACCGTATGGCCCACAAAGCCTAAAATATTTACTATGTGACCCTTTATAGAAAACATTTGCTGACTCCTGACATAGAGTGACTGGCTACCTGCCAAGTCCAAGAGCTTAGTGCAGGGGGAAAGGAGGAATTTGGAGAGAAGATGGCAGGGAGGGACAAGTGAGGGGTGAAGGAGAAGGCTGAGCAAAGGAAAGGGGAACCTTTTCCTTGGGGCAGGGAGGGCAGATACTCCAGACAGGGCAAAGGGGAGAGGAGCGTGCAGACCTCCAAACTCAGTCTCCCTTCTCCCCCAGGCCACTCTGCCCTGTTTATAGACCCGGCTCTCAGAACGAATCCCTAGAGAAGACAGAAGGAAGTGGGGGACCAAGATAAGCCCTGGGCAAGTGTTCTTACATTTGTTGAATGGGCTACTGCTCATGCCTTCAGACCTGGGCCGGCCCTGGATTCCAGGAGGGGCTGAGCTGCTTCAGATATTTAAGTCCTCAAGGTTGAGGAAGTTGAAAGCACACATACCTGATTTGGGGCAGCTGATGTCATCTTTTCCCAAATAGAGTATTAGGTTAGCCTTTTAGCGTTAAAAGTATAAGTCACCCTTTTCACTTATTACCAGCTCCATTTCTTAATTTTGTAGACAATCTTGTGTTGGAAATCTGTAACAACAGTCTGATGTGTCTTCTTTGAACATGTGTCGGATTATCTTGTACTTCTAAGAGGAAAAGAAACGTGCCTATGAGTTGCTTTGGCTTGCTAAGGTCTTCCTGGGGATTGAGGATTGAGGCAAAAACACTGTGCCCTTAATTTTCAGGCTAATTCAGACAGATGTGGCCTCTGGGCTTGGTTTGGCCTGGTATTTGCCTCCACTTTCCTTGGCCAGGGTGGGCCTAGCCTAAGACTGCCAGGGCACATTAAGTCCTCTTACCATCCCTAGAGTCAGGCTGGCAAAGGATCAAAGCTGTATGCTGCCTGGCTAAACACATCACTCAGTGTCCAGCAATGTGCTGTCCCCTGTGGCCTTTCAGCAGGATTCAGAATCTGACCACTTCTTGGCTGCTGCCACCTTATAAAAGCTGTTGCTGGTTAAAATGGTTCTGGGACAACATGGGGCAAGGGTGGACCCCAAGTGCGAGGGTAGGCTGTACTGGCATCTGGCAGGGTTGCTCTGGGACCTGAGCTGATGAAAGTGGCTCTTCCTGAAGGTTTCTTTGTCTTCTAGCAGACAGTGCTCGCCACCTGGACTTACCCTGCAAGCGATCCTATCTGGAAGCTCCTTCTTCAGTGGGGGAGGATCACTATTTCTGCTCTCCCCCTCCCTACGACCAACAGATGCTGAGCCCCTCCTATTGCAGTGAGGTGACCCCAAGAGAAGCCTGTATGTACTCAGGTTCAGGGCCTGAGATTGCTGGGGTGTCTGGGGTGGACGACCTGCCCCCACCCCCTCTGAGCTGTAACATGTGGACTTCGGTCTCCCCGTATACCAGCTACAGCGTTCAGACAATGGAGACTGTGCCTTACCAGCCCTTCCCCACGCACTTCACCGCCACCACTATGATGCCTCGGCTGCCTCCCATCTCTGCTCAGAGCTCCCAGCCACCAGGAAACACCCACTTCAGCGTCTACAACCAGCTCTCACAATCTCAGGTCCGAGAACGGGGGCCCACCACCTCATTTCCAAGAGAGCGTGGCCTCCCTCCAGTGTGCGAGAGAAAACCGCCCTCTCCACACCTGAATGCTGCCAATGAATTTCTCTACTCCCAGAGCTTCTCCTTGTCCCGGGAATCTTCCTTACAGTATCATTCAGGAATGGGGACTGTAGAGAACTGGACTGATGGATGACTTCCATGTCTTCTAGATAGACAGGACCATGTTAATCCAGCATTAACCTCTTTGGGTGGCCTGCACTACCAAGAAACCCTCACAGGAAGGTATTTCCAAGAGAGTGTCTGTGCACGCATATGTGTATGTATTTGGAGAGCATCTTATCTTTTGGCATACAACTGAGGCCATGGCAAGAAGGAAAAACAATTCTCTGAGAAGTGATTTTGGCTGCAGAACCTGGGTCTGTTGTTGTCTGACATCTCTCAACATGTCCATGGGTGGATGGAAATGCAGGGTTCATGTGAGTTATATTTAGGAAGTTTTTATAATACACTTTGATTCACTCAGGGGCCAGATGGTGAAGTCTTTCCACAGGGAAAGGTGAGGCAAACTCTCATTGTTGGGGTGGGAGGGCTCTGTGCACACCTTAGAGTCTGGGGCTCCTATTTACAACAAGGGGAGCTGCACATCTTGTTTTGGAGCAGGAATCCCATTCCTTTGATTCCCAGAGATTCTGGGAGACTACCTGAGAAGTGGGCTCAGCCAGAGCTGACAAAGGATGCTCTGAGAATGGAGCTGACTGCTAAAGGATGCTCTGAGAATAGACCCGACTGCTCAGTTAGTGGCCTGGAAACTGATTCCTGGAGTCCTGAGATCTGAAAGATGACTTTCAGGAAGGGTAAGGTGATAAGTGCTACCTGATGGGTATTTTAAAAAAAAATTTTTTTTTTTGAAGAGTAAGGAACATGCAACCAATAGCATCTCTGTCACCATTCAGGTTTTTTTGTAAAGTACACAGCCCCTCCTTTTTGGTCCCCAACACACAATCTCTCACTGTCTCTCTCTGGTGTGTAAGACTGGCCTCTCAGGCACCATCTGTATCCTACAACTGGCAATTATGAAACACACCTCACCTGGCAGTGTCCCCAGGAGACTGCATTGGAGCTGCTGCCAGACGTCCCCAGAGTGTGTTCTGCTTCCAGAAAATCCACGTCTCTGGAGCAAGAGATCCCAAAAGAAATAAAAAAGAAAATTGAGAAAACATTCATTTCTTCCAGTAAATTCAGCCAGTAAGCTCAAATGAGCAAAGGCAGTTACTCTCCAGCAAGGCAGATCTCCTAGTCCTCAGCCTAGATCTTTAGCATTGAACATCACCAGACCATCTGTGTGGCTGGCGTGAACTCTGTAATCAAATTTGGGAAATCACTAAACTCTTTGCATGCGGAATAGCTATTTATATTATATAAATAAATATATATATATATCACAAATGCAGGCCACATGTCAAATTCAGCTTTGCTTTTTTACAAGTGAATAAACATAATATGAATGAACATTGCACAGGTATTTGGGAAGACATCTATTTAAATTTTTATTATGCGTTTGATATTGGTTAGATAAACATACACAAACATACACATATTCTACAGATAAAGCTTTACTAGAGACCACATTAGCTTACAGGTGATACGGAACTTCAAGTGTTTTGTTATATAGCATGGACATTTTTATTTTACGTATCGGAACATAAAGCCATTTTACAACTGTGAAGTGTGTGGATGCTTTTTACTACTGACTTCTTGTTTCTTGACTCAGCAATAGTCTCTGTTTCCTCTTTGGCTTGAATTTTCTTCTCAAGGCCCTCAGCACCTCTGAGCATTTTTGCCACTGAGCCTCTGGGCTCAGAGGGAAATAATTTAGTACCAATGACAAAATGGTATTTTTGGTCTCATGCTACTCCCCAAGTTATGGGTCTGGATTTCAGGGCCCACAAAGACCCTAGAAGGCCGGGACAGGTGGTAAGCAAGAGTCTGTCACCTTTTAACAGTCACCTCACAACCTGGCAATTTTGGGGAGGTGATCTCAGAAAGTAAGGAAGTCTTTGTGGGATTTGTGCAGCTGCTGAAAAGCCACTGAAGAGCTTAGGTTAGCGTCAGACCTGGGACTGTCTGTAGTAGTCAGATGTGTGAGCTCATCCAGCACCTTCACCCCAGAGAGGAAGAGCCAAGGCCTGGAGAACTAACCCTACCCCCACCCCTCGCGCGCCCATTTCACTGCCAGATTGCCGAAGCGAGGCCACAAAACGGAGAAGGAAAGGAGATGAAATCCTCTCCACGTTCTGGCTCAGCTACTAGGTTAGAAGGGAAGCAGGAATAGGGAAGTGCTGTTGGGATTCTCTCCTTACAACCCCTTGCCTCCTGGCCCCTCCATTCACCTTCCCCACACTTGTTCACCCTCATCCACCATCTCCACTGCAGACTGGTCTGGGAACCCAGGAGATGGCAGGGGTAAGGGGTGCCTTTTAAATCCTTATCTTCATCAGGACGGAGATTCCTGTTGGGTAAAAATTCAGCCTCATCTCCGGTTTGCCCCCTGAGTTTTCTCCTTGCGGCTCCTGGGTTGATTTCTGGTTGGACTTTTTGATGCAGAGCAGGCGGCCAAGCTCCTCCTTCCTTCAGTGGTTGGCTTCCGCCTCAGGGCCTGTCTGTCACAGCTAGCAACTTAACTGACCTTGGCTCAGGACGTGGGGAAAGGGGGCTCTTCCTGACTCATACTTGTCTGCTCTTGTCTCTCTGGGTGAAGACTGTGTTTTGGGCTGCTCCACACTAGGAGGATCTTCTTGGGCCTCAGGCAGAGGGCTGGGAGCTAGGTGTGTATCCCCAGGCTCTCTGCAGACACCGTGGAGGAATCCCAGGTAAAGAAAGCCTCTTCCTGAGGAGTACTTTGCCTTTAGGCAGCCCAGAGCTTCCTGCCAGCTTTCTGGGAAGCACAAGATCTCTGGGCTTCCCCACCTGGGCATGGCTAGAGCAGGGCCTGCAGTGGGATCTGTGGAACTTTTCTGCCCCTCTGAATCAACAGTTCAATAAAAAGGGGGCACATGGGATATCTTGGAACAAAGGGCACCATTCAGTAGCGCCAACAGGTCATACATCATCGGGCCAGAAACCTGCCACATGAAAAGTGTCTGTTCTGCTGTGCCCTGCCTGGGAAGGGGAAAAAAAAAAAGACTAACATTCAGCTGCATGGCCATGGGCAGGCAGCAGGCAGGCCCTGCGCTCCAGCCCAGGGCCAGGCCACTGGAGGGACCCGAGTTAGGTCTCTCAGTGCCGGCCCCGCTGCCCAACTGCCCTCCAACCACAGGAAAGCCTAGAATAACAAACGAGAGAATGGAAAGAAGCTGGGTCAGACTGACAAATTGTTAAAACCAAAGCAACTTCTAGCCTCGGCTGGGCCTCAGGGGGTCAAGAGGCCCCGGCTCGCCCCACTAATGGAGCCTGCTGGAGGAGTAGCAGCCCCAGCCTTGCAGTGTCTTATCTTACAACATAAAATTAAAACCCACTTAAAAGGCCGGAGGGCATGTTAACATTCCCCTTGCTGTCTAATTGAAATAGTTCCCAGTGCAAAGGATTTCACTTGAAAGATGTCTCTCTCCAAGCCCTAGTTCTCCCGCTTGGCGGGCAGAGGAAGAGGGGGGTGGGGAGTGGGGGGAGGGAGAGACTGTCATTTCAAAGACCAGTACAGCCTCAAACCGGAAAAGCACCGGTTCTGTTTACAGCCCCCACCCAGGCAGCAGGTGGCGACAGCAAAGGTTATAGCAGGCTGGGTTGTTTAGGATTTTTTTTTTTTTAATTTACAAATTCATTAGCAGCTATGTCAGCAGAGGCCAGACGCCTGGCAAGAAACCCTGGTAATGATTCAAATATGGCGAGCCCCTCAGCGAAAACTGGCAGTTCCTGTGGCCAAGAGATTTCTATTCCGTCCCCCAACAACCTCCTCCCAGCCCATGCAAATATATTACAGGTCTCCAAGGCATACGGAATCAATCAGGGACATCCTGTAAAGGTGATGAACTTGCACTGGCCATCCTGCGTAATGGGAACCAGTCAGCCTGAAGGCAGCCGGGACTGAAAGCCAAGGTGACAGCTATTAAGCAATTGTGCGCAGAACAAAATGGCAAAGGGGCCAGGTAATCAATTCAATTTCAGTGGGCGACCCAAGCAACTGCAGTATCTGTCGCAGCTGATTAGAGAGGGCCCTGCTGGAGCTTTCAGTGTGAGCCCATCACAGATCAGAAACAGGCCTGGGATGAAAAGGGAAAGAGCTGTCTCCTGAGAAGCAGGCGATGAAGGACTCTGTTTTATGTGACTGTGCTCTTCCTTCTCTTCTTGAAGGACGAGTGGGAAAAAAAGAAGCAGTTTGGAGATTAGATAGTTTTCTTTTCAGCCATTTATCATTATGAAGGAAAGTAGACAGGGCAGGGGCAGAAAAATCTCCAGTGGGATTTCTGCAAAGTCTCACTGAGAAGGACCAGGTTTACACGTTGCGGCTCCAGCGGCCCCTGCTCATTACCGCAGCCTGACGGGGCCTGCGGAGCATCCAAGGCCCCTCTTCTCTAACAAGGGCAAACAGGCCCAGGGCTCTGAGGATCACAGACATTCTCCTACAGAAACCCCAAACCACCAAATTGAGTCGTTTGTGAAAACTGAAGCCTGAGTCAGAATAATGTGGAGAGAAGAAAAGATGGAAAAGGGAAAGTTCAAACAGGGTTGTGCAGAGTCCCAGCAGGTTGGCTCCAACTAGGGGCCCCCACTCTTCCCTGGGCCCTGGGTTTGCCCACCAGGTTGCAAAGGCTGACTTAGAAGACTGGAGCCATGGGGACATGTAAACAGATCATTCTTTTTTTTTTTTTTTTAAGATTTATTTTATTTATTTCTCCCCCCTCCCTCCATTGTCTGCTCTCTGTGTCCATTCTGTGTCTGCTTGTCCTCTCTTTAGGCAGCTCCGGGAACTGATCCTGGGGCCTTCTGGAGTGGGAAATAGGCGATCATTCTCTTGCGCCACTTCAGCTCCCTGGTCTGCTGCGTCTTATTGTCTCTCCTCTGTGTCTCTTTTTGTTGTGTCATCTTGCTGCGTCAGCTCTCTGTGTGGGCCAGCACTCCTGTGCGGGGCGGCACTCCACGTGAGCCAGCTCACCACGTGGGCCAGCTTGCCTTCACCAGGAGGCCCTGGGCTGTGAACCCTGGACCTCTTCTACGGTAGATGGGAGTCCAATTGCTTGAGCTACACCCTCTTCCCCAGATGATTCTTAATGAAGAATTACAAATGGATAATTAACCTGAACAAAACTCACTTCACTAATGACCTGAAATGCAAATTAAAATGATAAAATACAAAAAAGCCATGCTCTTAACCTTACCCCCATTCCTGTGGGTGTGAACCCATTGCAAACAGGAGCTCTTGAATATGTTATTTTAGCTAAGGCATGGCTAACTACTCAGGATTGGTTTTAAACCTATTCCTGGAGACCTTATAAAGAGAAAGAAATGAGAAGCTAGTGTCAGAGAAGGCCACAGAGAGGAGCTGGAAGCCGGAAGTCAGCTGGAAACCAGAAAAAGGAGAGGCCCTCTCCACGTAAGGGAAAAGCCAAGGAGCCCCAAGGCTTGCCAGGGTCAGAACACTACTGACCCAGCCTCCAAAACCGCGAGACAACAACGCCCTGTTGTTAGGGAAGTGGGTGTAGCTCAGTGGTTTGAGAGCCTGCTTCCCGTGTATAAGGTCTGGGGTTCAAGCCCTGGTACCTCCTAAAAAGAATAAAAATTCCCGTTATCTAAGCCACCCACTGTGTGGTATTTGGCATAGCAGCTATGAGACTAGGATACCACTTTTGCCTAACTCAGTCATTGCTGGTAGGAGCACAGATTGTTATAGTCTTCCTGGAAAAAGCAATTTAGCAGCATGGACAGACTCTAAAAGTGCTCATATCCTGAAGAAAAGAATCAGAAATGTGGACATAGCTTAATACTCTATAGTGTTCATTGTGGCATTATTTTCAATAGCCCCAAATTGGCAGAAAGTAAATTATGGTTAAGTTAAAAATGATATACCAATATTCTGGAATTTGTTGTATTCATTAAAAATTACATTTATAAAGCGCTTTTAATCACATGGGGAATTGGTTGAATACTAAAGGAAAAAGGATTATAATATAGAGTATGAATTCAATGATATTTAAAAATGAAAAAAGAAACAGATTAGTATAGCTAAACTATTAATTTAATAATGAAAATGAGAACAAATGATTTATAGATAAACTCTTTACAGGTCTATATATATCTGTGAAATATTAAGTGAAAAAATTTCTGAGTAATAGGTATCGTTTTCCATTTGTGTGAAATACAAAACAAAACAAAAACAAGGGGAGTAGATGTGACTCGGGCAATTGAGCACCCCCCTCTCACATGGGAGGTCCTAAGTTTGGTTCCCAGTGCCTCCTAAAGAAGACAAACAAACAACAAGCAGACAATGAGCAGATATTGAGGTAAAAAGAACAAATGAGCAGACAACAAGAAAAAAAACAAACCCACACACAAAAGCTTAATCTGTGTGTGTGTGGTGTGAATGTGGATGTGTGTGTGTATGACTGCATGTATTAGGGACGCAGAGATTTGGAAGGAACTGTTTGCAATGCTTTCTTAGGGGAGCTAGGAGGAAATCATGAGCTTATAAAAAATCGGTTTGGTTTGACTTGCTACAATGAGAATGAATTACTTCTGTTAATTAAAAGATTTAATTAAAGAACAAAGAAAGATAGGTTGAGATTATGGAAATATCTAGCAGGGACTAGAAAAGAGAAGAACAAAGACTGAAAGAAACTGCCCAAATGTTAACAGTAACACTGGTTAGTACTAGCAGATGAAGACTGTAGATTCTGGGCCACCTCGTCTTGTAGGTTTTCCTCTTGACAACCTGGCCCTCCTTTTTAGACACCTCTTCTTCTGCCCCAGCCTTTAAACTGCTGTTGTTCAAGGTCTGGTGCTTTAGCTTTCTCTTCTCACTAGGTCCTCTCTGTCGGTGATGTCATCTGTTCCACGGCTTCTTTCACCAACATATGCCAATGAATGTCAAATCTAATCTCTAGCCCTGCTCCCTCTCCTGATACTACCTTCTGGACATCACTGCTTAAGAGATGTTAGGAACTCAGACTCATCCTGTTCAAGCCTGAACTCATCATCTCCCTCCAAAACTCCCCTTGCACTCTCCGATTTGGTAAATGGTACCGCCAACCAACATACAGTTGATTAAGCCACTCCCTACCTGTGCACTTCCAAACCCTTGCCAAAATCAGATTTTAACCTCCTAAAGATTTCTCAAATCTGTTGAATTTTCTCTCACCAAAGTGGTGAAGGCTTGGGTCAGGGCTGCCCACTCCCTGGTTATCAGTGTGAGGCTGCAGAGCTTTGGGCTGTCCTGAGCAGCACCCCTGGGCACTGATGTGCTGCTCATGGGATAATGGCTGTTCGGGCCAGGGAACTGTCCAACTGGAAGACATGAAGCTGCTCAAGGATGGGAGTGCTGCCTTCACTGGCACCTCCACCTTCAGGTTGGTGTGGCCTGAGTCCTCTGTACTGGCTGCCACCACCGGTGTGGGGTGGAGGCCGGACCATTCTGCAGCTTGTCTCCAGGAAAGGTCATGGGCTAACTCATACCCTGAGAAGCCTGTACCCAGAGTGAGATTGCCCTCACTGACAGCTCTGCCTTCAGACCCAGTTGCTTCCTATGGTCAAGTGGTTCCCAGAAGTACTAGATCAGTACTGTTTCCAGCATCCTCCCCCCATATCCCTGTACTTCTTTCTCCTTGTGAGATTCCAAACTGTCTTCTCCCCCAAACCCTTCTGTGGAAGACCACCCTGCCTACAATGGGATTAACCTCATCTTGCCCTAAAGAGAAAACCAAACCAAAGAAAAGAAGACGCTTCTCCCACACTGCTCCCTATGAAAAGCACCTAGCACGGGGCCTGGCTTGGGCGCATGCTCAAGAACTGATGGTGCTCCCGATTCCTCCATCCCTTTACAGATGACCTCTCACCCAAAACTAGCAGACACCTGTGTGGGTTGTTGGGCAGCATCCTACCTGCAGATGAGCTATTGAGCTAAGTGAGTTCTGTGGCATGCTCTAATCTAAACCTTCTTTAGATTTGAGTCTAAGGAATTGGGAGATTCTTCTGGATATGCTTTAGCAAATAATTTGGAGCAGTTAGCATCACTTTAATTTGGAAGGTGGAAAGTATTACTCCTATTTTATGACTGGGCAAACCAAGGCTCCTTCCAGACAGTTTGCCAGCAGTTCTAATTTTTATATTTTAGAAATATATCCAGCAGGAGAAAGGATCAACCCTACAAAAGCTGCCTGAGACTCCCTGGTTCTGAGGGTGCACGGCTGCTTTGTGTGTGAAAGTCTCAAGGGACTTTGGAATTGGGAATGACACAAAACAAGGAGGAGTCCCAAGGCCAGAGGCTAAATGCCAGCGTGCCTTGGAGGCTCAGATGGTGAACATGGCAGAGGGTCCTCAAGCATCAGATTTGATGAGGATTGCCCGGCCTGTTTTCAGCCTCAAGAGTCAATGATTTAAAGGCCTTTAATCTCTATATCGTTTGCTGCCAATTCTTTTCTCACCTTCTACTCAGAACAGGAACGTGCTTTTACACTCCTGGATCTCCCATTTTCCCCTAAAAGACAAATGCTTTTTCACTAAAGTAATGCTTCAGCATCTGTGGGGTAGTGGGACAAACCGTGCACCTTGAGCCAGAAATCCCAGGTTCAAGGCTTCACTCTGTCACTTACTGGCTTATGCCTTTAAGCAAAGACATAATTTCTGGATTTTGGTCAATAAATTGTTGATAATGATACCTAATAGTATCTGTTTCTTGGGATTACAGAGATTAAATTAATGTGTGACAGGGCGTGGTACAGTCTCTGTTCCTAATATTCTGATACAAAATAGGTAATCAAATGCTAGTTTTTCTCCCTCTTTACCAACTCTTTTAAAGGAAAGGCATTGCTTTGGGTTTCAGATCCAGAAAATGAGGGTTGAATCTGAATCTCTTTTAGTTTTAGTTTCCTCATCTGTAAAACCAGAAAAAGAAAATAAATTCTATCCTTAGTTTGTTAATCAGTTGTCAGATATTAAGCTTGGCATGCTACCAACAACTTGGTAGAAGTATTGGCATCACTACCTCACAGAGGAGGAAACTCAGGTTCAGGGATGTGAAGAAACTTGCCCAAGATTATGGGCTAAGAGTCAGTACTGGCTTCAAATCCAGACCTCCCCAGCCCAAAGCGTCTGCTCTTTCTATAGAATGCCGCTGCCACCACCATTACCACCACCGTCTTCACTGCCCTCGGCCACCTGTCTCACTTGGCCTCTGGACCCTATTGGGGCCAGTTTTTACATGCTTATATTTAGTGGCTTTTAGTTCACTAATAAAAAGAAAACAAACTTATTTGAAAAATAAGTTTATGACTGAAGGGTACACAATGGCAGCGGGTTACCCTTTTGGAGGATGATAATTTATTCTCTGCCCTGTCAACCGTAACCACCCACCACAATCAGGCCATGAACTTGGGTTGCCTGTTGCCCTCTACCTCACAGGGAGGTGGGCTGATCAAAGGAGGGGGGCTGTCCTTTGGCTTTTCCATCAGGTCTCACCCTCTCCACGTGGCTGAGTCAGCTTGGGCCAAGCTAGTGGCGTCGGTAAAGAATCCGGGTACCTCTAAGACAAATGTAACTTCTGTTTACAGTGGTTGTTTTTCTTTGGATGGCCTCAAGCCCCACTTGGCTTGGGTAGCAGAGCCAGGGGGTCCTTTCCTCACCTTTCCAGCTCCTGGCCACAACATGCTTCCTTGGGATAACCTGGAAGAGACTTGAGAGCCAATTTTCCTTAACACTCAGAAATCCTAGCAACGGGCTGGAAGCAAGGGCAGGGTCTGTGAAATGACATGGCTCCTTAGGAATGATGGAAAGTATGTGAACTGCTTTGAACAGCATCCAATACAGCACAGCACAGTCTTCCTTCTCCTCAGACCCCAAGGGCTAATAGCCTGACCCACAGGCTCTGTGGCCTGGACTGAAAAGCCAAGTGCTGTCTCTTCAAGGGACTTGATGAACTTGAACTTACTACAGACATTGCAGCTCCTCATATTCCTTCCAGCACTAAAGAACTGTGACTCCATGAATGTTGCCTGCAGTCCCGGATTTCTTATTTCTGGCAGGGCCCTGTTGTGTATAGCAGGACTCTCCAAAGTAGGGTAGGAGAATAAACTACTAGAAGTTTTTCTATTTATTTTAATATCTTTTTTCAAATATCTAATTGTATATTGTTATGCTAGTACAGATATATAATTTATAAATACTAAATAACATATTAGGAGTATGTGTTTAAAAGCTTTTTGTGGAAAAGATGTGAGATCAAAAAAGGTTGGAGACCGCCGGGTGATAGAGAAGTCACTGTGGGGTGGCTCTGCTCATAGGCTGGGACCTCTGCTGCCCCCGTGATGCTCTGGGCTCTGCACAGCCTCCCACAGGTGGCTTACAGGAGCTGTGGATGGAGAGGCAGGACAGGGTAGGGGAAAGAGAATGGGCCTGGAGCTCCACCACCTATTAGACAGATGCCTAATCTCTGCAAGCCTCTGTTCCCCCATATGCTAATCAGGAGTAATAAAGAACAACCTATGTTCCAAAGGTTATAGAAGATTAAATGTTATATTACAGATAAAACGTATGCTCAATTCAAGTTACCCGCTTTCCCCAACATAGGATACAGGTCTGCAGAGGTTTCATTTTAGATGCTTAAAAGATGTGAGACTTTTTTTTTTTAATCTGGGAAATTCCTTTTATTGCTTTTCAGGACTTTATTGCTTCTGCTGTCTCACAGTTAAGCCTCCCTTACCAGATGCCAGAGCCTGGATCCATGTGCAGTTAGGCCCACAATGCCAAGGGGGCGGGGGGAGGAGGGCGCGGTGCCGGGGAGGGCGGCGGGCTCGGCGGGGAGGGCAATTCTGGGAAGACTCTTGCTTGGTCTTTCCAGTCCTCTGAGCACCTCTCACACTTCCAGGGGTTGGGGCTTATCCAGGATTCAGGACAACATTCTAGAACTTTTAAGAAAGGATTTCCCTCCAATGGAGAAGTCAGTCATCTTCAGCGGTGCCTCTAGGATGGGACCGCTTGGGCTTTTCTGCTCCTTCCTTCACAGCCAGTCGCCAAGCTCAGGGATCCTGGGAATTAATCTATGGTAGAAAGAAAGTCCCGACTTTGCCACTAATTTGTCAGGGGCATTGGTCAAGTCCCGCAATCTTTCTCAGCTTCAATTTCTTCAGTTTTAAGAAGAGATAGTAATATCTGTGTTGCCAACCTCCTCAGTTTAGTTCTTGGGTCAGATGAGATGCTCCTGAGTGAAAATACTGAATAAGAAAGGGGTTGCAGTGATTAAGCTTCCTGTTGGTCTAATTAGTTCATGCTCATTTTTGTATTTTCATGTACAGCCACTGCTTTTATAGACTAAGGAGGGGCTGGGATTGATGAGGCATCGACCGAACTCAACAGTTCTGAGAGTAGGATGATTTAGCATCATCGCCCACCTTATCGTTATGCCTGCCCTGCCTGCATCCACGGCTCTTGGCGGGGTCAATTTCCGGCACACACAGAAAAGCCTGTGGCTGTGGTCGGGAACAATCCAGCCACAGTGCTCCTCTCAGGTTGCTGATCCTTTCATTTCCTCCAGCAGACTCCTGCAGGGGTCTAAGTTCTACGTTTGCAACTCTTTGGACGAATCACTCACAGCCCCAGATAGCCCTTCCCTCCGTCGCTTTCGCCGTCTAGCTACTGCTCTGGATGGCAAGATTGCTAATTGGGAAGAGATCGCAGCCACTGAGTAGAAAGATTCAATGAGCTGCTTCGCCCACCTTAAAAATCCTCCCCACAACTTTACAGTCAGGCGCCGGTGAAGGAAGCATGAGTCATACCCAGGAGGGGAGCCTGCTGCCCGGGGAAGGCCTCGCAATGACATTTTTGACGCTTTTAATAAACCACTGTATTATTAGAACTCACCCAAGCTGAATTTAATGGAAGTCTTGGGCCCCGAGGCCTGAATTTTTCTTTTGTATTGCTTAAGATCAGCGGATCCAGTTCAAATTAACCCTAGAAATGCAAAGGCTTTGATTATGCTTCTTTCATTCTCCCCGCTCTCTCTTGTTCTCACTTTTACTTTCTGCCTTCCTCCACCCTCCCATTTTCTAATTTTGTTGGTGACTACACTTTATTGGAAGGAAAGGAAATGTACAGGAGGAAGAAGACATAAAATAGGACACGCACATTCAGATAGGCACACGTTTCTCTACAGGATTCTCTAAGGAAAGTTACTGATAAATGACACAAATTCATATGAATAAAAGGGTGAAAAAGGAAAGGTCCTCTCAGCTTGCACCGGAGCACAGACCGATTTACAATAGTTTTATGAAAGCTCCTTCAACCCTGCACAATACTTGCACCACCCCCTCAAGCAAACAATTACTCCAGAAAGAGTAAGAGAGCAAGTGCTTTATTTTGCATCTATCTGGGGCTGAGCGCTTTGGAGCTCTTTGGAACTGCCCTGGGGCAAATGAAACTGGGCTGCTGTGCACCTGGCTGTCAATTATCCAGGAGGCACAGCGGCAGGAAATAGCTTTGCTACAGCGGCTGCTGTACTTGCTGGAGCTAGTGAAAAGACATCTTTTTCCCCCCTCACAGCTCTGTTCATAAGCAAATATTCACTCTCTTCCCCTCACCGTACCTGGAGCATATTTACGCAATAGAGTAGGCCTTTAAAAGCCTCCTTGTCCTTTTTGGAGCAGTCTAGCTTCCCAACCACCCAACCTTTAGGAGCAAGCTCTCAGGGCCTTCCCGAAGGCAAGGCAAAAATCTCGGGGCCATGGAACCCCCACTTGAGCTACTGAATTGTGAGGTCACCCAGGACGTCAGCAACGGAAACTTCCCAATGCTCTGCCTTCGGCCTCAAGAGGCAGACAGGAGAGGGAGGCTGGGGAGAAAAAAACAGGCCCAGCGCGGCCTTTGGGGGATCAGGCTCAGCTCTGATTCCTGCAGGGAAGTCCCTGCTTGGCATCGAGGCTGGCCTCAGGCATAAGATCCTAATTATTTGAATGGTATTTGTTTTCATAGCTCTTTTTTTTTTTTTTTAAATCTGTCCAGGTCGATGGCATTTTAATGCCTTATTAAACAGGGGTTTTACAGCAGTCTGTCTGTTCAGTTTCTGGGCCTATGCCTGTACTTTGTGTGCAGGGATTTTATCTTTCCTGCTCTCCGAAAATATTTTCCGAATTCCCTATAAAAGTTTTCAAGATTTCCTAAGACAAATAAGGTTCCACCAGTTCTAAAATGACCTTGATGCAGTCGGAATTATATTCAGACGTATGCCTTCTCCCTTGTTTACACAAATAACTGAACCTCACTTGTACTCATTAACTGCTCTTATGAGAACACCAAATTTGCTCCCCCAGTGCGCATAAAGACACAGCTCTACCTGGGATGGGCCCCCAGAATCCCATCTTTTCCTGGTTTCTGCCGTCTTCTCAGACGGCCGCCGTGGCTTAGAAGGCAGCGTCAGTAAAGTCCGTCCTGGACGAGGGGTTTAATAAGAGCAGGCAACAATTGACAGCTGACGAGCAGCCAGCCCTGCAGCCAAGACGCCCATAAGAGCCTGCCGGGAAGAAAATCGAGCCCTTTTGTTTTCTTGCCAGTGTTGACACATTTTATGAAAATGCACTGTTTTCTGTTTTTCTTTTTAGAGAAGGAAGCCGAGCGTAGAAAGTACTTGTAATAAGCCAGAAGGTAGGCAACGTACTGTCATGGAAAGAACCTAGAGGAGACATGGGTTCAGATCTCATTTTCTGGCACACTTCAACGTGTTTCCTTGGGCAAATATATGTAGTCTCAGTTTCTTCATTTTAAAAAAATGGGGCAAATTATATATATTATATATATATATATATTTCTCAGGGTTATCATGAGGATGGAAACGAAAGAGAATATATAAAACCTCCACTGCAGTGACTGATACAAATGATTGTAAATAGTGGCCGCGGTGAGGACACAGATGGGCAAAAGCACACGGCCGTGTGGGTGGAGGATTGGTTAAGGGTTGTGGAGGTGGCAAGGGAAGAGAAACCTCAGGGAATGGGTGCCAACCCTGGGCTACATGCAATAGTAAGGGGCGGAACTAGGATTCAAATCCAGGTCTGACTCCAAAACCTGTGCTTTTCCCACTATACAGACTGGCGAAGGTGTTGAATCTAAGCGTGGAGAACCATGTTAGCCTCCTACAAGCCAAGGCTGAAGCAGGCCAAGAGGGGGCTCATTTTACCTACGGGGCATCAAAGGACTGCTCCAATGCTAAATGCTTAGCCACCAGGAAGTTTCCTATGAATTTTTATTTTGCTGGGTCATTTTTAAGTATTACCCTCTTGGTGGCGTTTCACTAAAAATACCAAATTGAACATTTATGACAGACAGATACCCTGGGTGAGATGCTTCAGAACACTCCCTGTTTATTCCATGTCTGCTGGCATTAAACCTGTCACACACCAAGCTGGAAGATGGCCTGGTGCTTAATTAATCAGGGGTCATGTTTATCCTTCAATGGTTAAAGCCAGTCACTTATTTAACTAATATTTCCACTTTCAGGAATCAATAAATATCCTCAATCTCAATGAGTAATTTTTCATTCCTAGACATTCTATTTGATTCTTTTTCAAGTGGCCTTAGTCTCCTTTAAAATCCTGTTTTCTGATTTTTTCATCTCCTCTTTTATATATTTAATTATTTTAAACATGCTTAAAAATAATATCTGGATGATAATTCTTTTACCTGTGATTGGGGCAGTTGAAATTTTTCATTTGCTGGGTCTTTCACAAGATACATTTTTTTCTTCTATTGTTTTATAGTTTTGAAAGAACTCGTCCCATGCCAGGTTGTATCTCCTTCAGATCCCTTTAGAACAGATTTGTTTGCTTGGGAGAACTTCAAGCGTGCAGGAAGTATAAATTCAAACTCCAAACCTGAGGGACAGCAGGCCAGTGGTTAAGACAATTTTCTTTCTCTTGTGCTGGGTGGATGTTTTCAAAGGTTTTGATTTGTTCATGAGTCTTGGTATCAACTCATCTGCTTTCTCTGACACAATATATCATTTCCTATCCTCATATGTCAGTTAAAACTCAAGCCCCTTGTGATCTTGAAGAATTAAGCTAGAAGACTTATACTATGGGACAAGTCCTATTACAAAGCTGTAGTAATTAAGACAATATGGTAAAAATGACAAATAGACTAAAGAAACAGAAGAAGGTGCAGAAACAGACCTGCACCTGAATTATAAAAAAGGTGATACTATAGTGGGAAAGTATGGTGCTGGGTCAACTGGATATCCATATGGAACAAAATGAGCTTCAGTCCCAAACCCCAAAAATAAATTCCATATGGATTGTGATCTAAATATAAGATCTATAAATATAACCTAAGTAAGAATTATAAAACAATAAAATGTTTAGAAGGAAACATGGACCATGGCCTTGAGATAGGTAAAGATTTCTTAAAGAGGACACAAAAAGCATTAGCCAATATGATGATATGCATATTTTTTGTAAGTTCACCACCTTTATTATATAATTATTGTTAATGCATATTCATATACAAATGATATACCTCAATAAATTGTTTAAAAAAAAAAGCATTAGCCATAATGGAAGAAATGGATACATTGGTCGATATTGAATTAAAACTTCTGTTTATCAAAGACACCACTAAGACACAAAGAGGCAAGTACAGAATAGAAGATACTGAAGATATTATATGCGTATATGTGTACTCTGACAAAGGACTCAAATCCAGAATATATAAAGAATTCCTATAAATCTAGAAAAAGGCAGGGAAGCAGATTTGGCCCAATGCATAGGGCATCTGCCTACCACATGGAAGGTCCACAGTTCAAACCCCGGGCCTCCTGACCTGTTTGATGAGCTGGCCCATGCACAGTGCTGATGCACACAACTAGTGCTGTGCCACACAGGGGTGTCCCCCACGTAGAGGAGCCCCACGTGCAAGGAGTGCACCCCGTAAGGAGAGCCACCCAGCGTGAAAAAAGTGCAGCACTGCACACATGGAGAGCTCATGCAGCAAGATGACACAACAAAACGAGACACAGATTCTGGGTGCCGCTGACACTAGCGAACACAGAAGAACACACAGCAAATGGACACAAAGAGCAGGCAACTGGGGGAAGGGGGAAGGAGAAGGGGAAAGAAATAAATAAAAAAGAAATCTTTAAAAAAAAGAAAAAGAAAAAGGCAGACAACCCAGTATAAAATTGGGCAAAAGACTTGGACAGGCTCTTTGCAAAAGAAGACAGTTAAATGGCCAAAAAACTAGAAGAAGTGCTCAACTTCAATAGTCATCAGGAAAAGTGCAGATTATGGTCACAATGCAATGCCACTATACTCCCACCAGAAGAGCTAAATGAAAAAGACAACACTGAGTTCTGGCTAGAACTCTCATTCACAACTAGTGGGAATGTAAATTGGCATACTGCCTGGAAAATTATCTGTCATTATTTATTAAACTCTTTATCACTATCATACCACCACATTTAGTAGAAACATAGGAACGTACCTTATGAATAAACATTTCCCCTCTTTGGTGTATACTCAAAAGAAATGCATTCATGTGCTAACCAAATGGCATGCATGAGAATTTTTGTAATAGTGTTCTTCATTAGAGCCCAAAACTTATACTATGGTTTTTTTTTAAAGATTTATTTTTTATTTATCTCTCCTCTTCCCCCCATTGTCTGCTCTCTGTGTCCATTCGCTGTGTGTTCTTCTGTGACCACTTCTATCCTTATCAGTGGCACCGGGAATCTGTGTTTCTTTTTGTTGTGTCATCTTGCTGTGTCAGCTCTCCATGTGTGAGGCACCATTCGTGGGCAGGCTGCACTTTCTTTCGTGCTGGGCGGCTCTCCTTACAGGGCGCACTTCTTGTGCGTAGGGCTCCCCTACATGGGGGACACCCCTGTGTGGCAGGGCACTCCTTGTGCACATCAGCACTGTGCATGGGCCAGCTCCATGCAGGTCAAGGAGGCCCGGGGTTTGAGCCGCAGACCTCCCATGTGGTAGGCAGATGTCCTATCCATTGGGCCAAGTCCACTTCCCTACTATGTTTACAAGCCAAATGTTCATCTGAAGTAGAATGGATAAATAAATTGTGGTATATCCATACACTGGACTATTATATAGCAATTAGAAATGAATGTTATCAGAATAAAAATTTAAAAACAAAAACAAAACCCATAGAACTGTACAACACAGAATGAACCCTAATGTAAACTATAGTGAATAGTATAATTATAATTATTTTGTTTAATCATTTATAACAGAGGTACCAAAGTAATACAAAATATTAATAATAGGGAAAACTGTGTGTGGGGGTGGGAGAGTATAGGGAACTCAGGACTTTCTGCAAGGTTTTTCTGTAAACCTACACCTGCGCTATACACACAAAAAAGGGAATGAAGGGCCAATACTTGCTAAAACATGGATGAACCTCAAAGACATCATATTGAGTGAAATAAGTCAGACACTAGAGGGCAAATATTGTATGATTTCTCTTACATGAAATATTTAGAATAAGCAAATTCATTGATGCAGAAAGCAGAATAGTGGTTACCAGGGGCTGGGAGGAGGGTTGTGGGGAGTTAAGGTCTAATGGGTATGAGTTTCTGTTTAGGATGAGGAAAATGTGCTGGAAATAGATAGTGGAAATTATATATCGTCAAGGTATGTAATGTCACTGAATTGTACACTTAAAAATGGTTAAAAGGACTTTTATGTAATATATATATTTTACCACAATTTTAGGAAAGTAGCCAGACATAAGTGAGGACGTACGACATGTTTTGATTATATAAAGTTCAAAAACGAAAAACTAGTTAGATGCTGCTAGAAGTTAGGATAGCCGTTTCCCTGGGAGGGAGGCTGATGGAAAGCTAGTAAAATTCTTTCTTGGTGCAAAGACAAGTTACATGGATGTGTTCAGTTGGTGAAAATTCATCAAGCTGTACAATTATCATTTCTGAAAAATTTACTGAAAAGTCTATTTTAAAAATAAGCCTTAACCAAAAGAAGAGAAAAAAATTCAAGCCCCTTGATAAATGAGATCGATGCTTTCTCTAGCCCCAGTCAGTCCCAGCATTACTTTGATTTTATAACTGTTTGTAGTTCTTAAAATTTCAGCCTTTGAGGGTTTCTCTGACTTTCTTGTAAGCTCAGCTGTGCATTTAAGTGGAAGTTGCTGTATTTTGGATGTCCTGCGGATTCCTCAAGCTTGACAGGTTCAAAACTTAACTCCTTTCCCCACAAAGCTATGCCTCCTTCTGGGCTTCCAGCAGAGGGTTTTACCAGCCACCTGGTAATCTAATCTAGAAAGTTTAGAGTCAACTTTGAGTTCTTCCCTTTCCTTCCTCCTCTTCTCTCATACAATTGAAATGCAGGCATTTTTGTTAAATAAGTCAAAGAGTGAAACAGCAAAATCAGAGCCTGTCGTGTGCAAGCCAGTGTAGATGATGCGAAATAAGGAAGGATTCTCACATTTGTAGTAGTAAGGGAGAAAATGCTACTTAAATAAAAAACTGATTGCAGTCCCTTCAATCATAGGGAAGCAGCGAAATTGACTGTCAGAACAGATAATATTATTGTTTAGGAAAACACTGTGATGGAGGTTTTTGGATGAGAAAGGCATAGCTTGGGTGTGCTAGACCGAGAGGGAGCCTGCCGGCTAAAGCGAGAGATCTTGTGTTTCTGCAGAGAATCAGTGGGGGAGGGCTGCCAGCTGGAGATGGGGGAGATCTGACGAGGGCCTAGGGAGAAAAAAAGAGCCTACACCGAGGCTGTAAGCCAGAACCTAAGGAAAGAAAGTTGTCTGGGGAAAATTCTCCCTTGTGGGAATGGCTTGAGGGCTCTAAGACAGTGTTTCCTCCTGTTCACTCCCAAGTTCTTTGCTGGCTAAGTTGTCGTCGGTCCTTCTATGAGTCCCCCAAACCTTCAGTAAAAATGTGCTCTCCATAATAGTGTTGTGTAAATGGTGATGAGGAAACTAAGGGGAGGACAGTGATAAGTGCAGTCTTCTCCTCCTCACCCCTCCTTGAGGCCAGCCTGGCTGGTAACGGCAGTGTGTGAAGGGACAGGTCAGAATTGTGCCCTTGAACGCAAATCCCGTTTCCTCCAGGATACCAGAAGACAGTGATCTTTGGGTAGGCAGGGGGGAGGCAGAAAATTGGGTTGCACTTACTAGAAGATGGGATGACTAAAGTAAAATCCCAACTATGTTACAAAGTACCATGAGATAGGTATAGTAAGAGCGGTATGTGCAAGGGGCTGTTAGAGTTTAGAGTAGGGAAAAAGAAACATTGAAATTCACCATGTGGGAGGAGGGCTTTGATATTAATGAAAGAAGACTGAGAATGAAGTATCTTAATGTATATGTAAATAAAAACAATTTGCGCAACAACAATACAAACACAGACACATGTGCTATGTATTGCTAAAAAACTGCAATAGTAAATTTAAGAGCGCATTTTAAAAGTAAAATTTTGTTTAAATGAATGAACAAATGAATAAATAATTTGTTAAGGAATGGAAAATGGATAAATGAAACAATGCAATTGATCAAACAAACGGGAAAACTGTAAGATAAATGAAAGCTTACAAAGAATATTTGAGATCCTGAATTAGTATGTTTACTGGAAAACAAATTTGGCTAAAGAAAGAATGAGCAGCAGAGATGCTAGGGCATCTTATTACTTTACCAAGATCAGGCATATGGTGCTAGCCAGGCCAAGATCAGTTGATGAAAAGGTCAATCAAGGGGAAAGACCTGAGGAAGCTTCTTGAGTTCTGTGTAAAGAACACTAAAGATGGAAGAGGGAACTTTTAGCCAATATGCACCTGCCTTCTCTTTCATTCTGTCATAGCTGGTTACTCTGAATAGATGATGGTAGCTAAGAAAATATCTATGCAGACAGGGGTGTGTGAGTGTGTGTGTGTGTGTGTGTGACACACAGAGAAAGAATGAGAGAGAGAGAGATTCTAGGTGACGCATGTGAAGGGAACTTTGTGATGAACAAAATGAAGATGAGAGTGCCCAATGGGGGTAGCGGATTTGGGCCAATGGATAGGGCATCCACCTACCACATGGGAGGTCCAAGGTTCAAACCCAGGGCCTCCTGACCCATGTGATGAGCTGGCCCACGTACAGTGCTGATGCGCACAAGGAGTGCCGTGCCACGCAGGGGTGTCCCCCGCGCAAGGGCTGTACCCTGTAAGGAGAGCCGCCCAGCATGAAAAAAGTGCAGCCTGCCCGGGAATGGCGCCGCACACACGGAGAGCTAACACGGCAAGATGACGCAACAAAAAGAGACAGATTCCTAGTGCCGCTGACAAGAATCCAAGTGGACACAGAAGAACACACAGTGAATGGACACAGAGAGCAGACAACGGGGGGGGGGGGGGGGGGCAGGGAAAGGGGAGAGAAATAAATAAAAAATAAAACTTAAAAATAAAGGAGTGCCCAATGGTAATTTGTACTAAGTCATCCCCCCTATGATTTTGTGCTTGTAAACATAATCCTGGTTTTTCATTCAACAAATATGGGTCATGGTGAGTGAGTTTAGTTGGAATGGTTAAACACATGGTGCTAGATTTCCTGAGGATGTATAGCAAAGGAAAAATCAGAAGCTCTGACCAGCAACTAGTCCTTTACTGTAGGATTCACAGAGGCCAAACCGTGCAAGTTTGTGGAGGGTGGAGAGAAGGTTCACGGCAGCGATCACAGACGGCGGGCCAGGCTGGCTGCTGGTGGCTCCCTGCACCTCAGGGCGAGACTTGTTTGCTGCTGAGTAGGATCTTGATCTCTATCATCTTACTGAGTCTCACCAGGGAGTAAGGCGGGTCAATTATCTTCCTTTAACAGACAAGGAGACAGAGACTCTGAGAACACATACAGTAGCAAAGGACTAGAATTGCTTAGATCCGGGGCTTGTTCAGCTCTGTAGTGTCACACCACTAGGAACCTTAAGAATGGTTAAGAAATTTTTTTTTTAACAATTTCTTTCATGTTCTCAGGAACAAACAAAAATCTTTTGAGACTCTGATTCCTGTTTTGACATTAAGCAGAATTCCCCTAGAACAGGTGAAAGTTATCAACAACAGCCTGTACTTTCCTGGGGCCTCTAGAGACAGAATCTTGTTCTGGAAAAATGTATGTATAAAATCAACTGAATCAACTCCAGATTCCTCCCAATCAATGCTCTCCAAGAGGTACTAGTGGAGCCACTCACTAAGGTAAACTAAATCCCAGTTTATTTCTCCTGTGAGAAACAATTATGTAAGGAAAGAATGAAGATAGTATTGGTGAACTATATTAAAATTTCTGCTTACCAAAAGTCAGCATAAATAAGTGAAAAGTCAGTAATATATCTGAACATATTAAGTGAAAAGCTATATAACACATATAAAGAATTTCTACAAATTAATATGAAAAGACAAACAATTCCATAGAAAAATGGGCAAAATACTTTTACAAGTCACTTCACGAAAGAACAAATATGACTAATAAATATATGGAAAGGTGCTCAACCTCACAGGAAATCAGGGAAATGCAAATTAAAACCATAACGAGAGACCATTTTACATTCACCAGATCGCCAAAGTATAAAAGATCAAATAACCCTAGAATTAGAAAGTGTATGGCATAACTGGAACAAATCATTTGGAAAATAATTTGGCATTATTGGGTAAATTGAAAAGGTACAAACTTCAACAGAGATAAATCCCTAGAGAATCTCTTGCCGTGTTCCCCTGGGGGAAGGTACAATAATGTTCAAAACAGTATGGTTTGCAGTGGCAAAACATCGGAATCCATCCAAATTTCTATCAAGAGGAGAATGGTTAAGTAGATTTTAATAGCGTCATACAATGGAATATTAAACAGCAGTGAAAATGAATGAATTGTAGCCAAGCACATCAATATGGGTTATCTTGGAAAGATGTTGAATGAAAGAAGTTGGAGAAGAACATACAGAGTATGACACCATTTTTATGAAGTTGGAAACAAAAACTGAACAGTTTGGGATAGGGATACGTACTTCACGTAAGGCTAAAAAGAGAAAAGTCCAAGAAGTAGTAACCATGACATTGAGAAGAGAGTAACCTCCAGGGAGGCGGGATGGGAGTTTGATGTGGGAGAGGAGCACACAGGGGTCTTTGGGTAGGGGTGGTGGTCTGTTTCTTAGCCTGTGCTTTGGGTACAGAAGTGTTTACTATTATTCCTTATGCCTAATATATGCTTTACATGCATTCCTCTGAATGTGTTCACAGTAATTTAAAAACACGAAGACAGAAATGCACTGGTTTTAATAGGAACCTCACCAACGTCCCTTCCCTACTCAGTTAGTATTCATTTAGTGCTTTTACTTTGCCTTAATGACTCCCTTTGGAATGGAATTTGCAGTGGATAAAAGGATTAGACAGCACTAGGTCAAATTGTTAACTCTCTGGTAGATCTGCAATTTGCTATTGACATTTAAAAAGTGAGAGTTAAACTTCAGGTTGGAGTGGCCTCTAAATGTTCCATGGACATTTCAATGGTACCTCTGCTAATGAAGATGTTTCTGAAAATCCCTTTGTTGACAGGCACTTTGTTTCCAGAGATAGAAATCATGCAGGCGGCTCGGGGTTAGGCTCAGAGCCGTGGATTCTTCCCTGGGCTCCCACACCAGCCACCGCAGCCAGACATTTTCTGTCTCCCCTGAGATAAGATTTGACTCCCCAAGTCTCCAGGCCTGTTTGGGAACCAGGCGCAACCTCCTGCCCAGGGGCGGGGTGGGCCTGTCTTCCTTCAGCTGGGCTCTGCGCCCGAGCTCCTGTCATTTCTCCCAGCACCTGAAAAGAACAGACTCTCCAACTTCTCTCGGGTCAGGTGACTGATCATCTGGTCTGATTCTGATGCTCTCTCATAACGCTCAGAGCCCCTGTCCATAACTGCAGGATTATTAACTCTTCATCGCTTGTCTGATTTCTCAAATATTTGGAATTTATTTCTCAATTTACCTACTTTTTTTTTTAGGCAGTACCAGGGACTAAACCTGGGACCTTGTACGTGGGAAGCAGGCGCTCAACCACTGAGCTACATCTGCTTCCTTACCTACTTTTTAAAATATCTTTACTAGCTCAGTGGCCAGAGACAAGTATTAGAAGAGTAGAAGAGTAAAATGAAGAGGGTTAGAGGACTTCTCACTAATGATCACTATAGTTACCTCCACTTCCCTGAGTTACCAATAAGTTGCTACCAAATAAAAATCTGTCTATTCCAGGTCAGGTTGGGTTGACACATGGGATCTCTTCTCTTTTTACCAAGCCTGCAAGGAAAGTATAATTATCTCCACTTTATAAACGAAGGAAACTGAGGTTTAAATACATATTAATCAAAGTCACGTAGCCTATAAAACCTTAACCAGTTGCTGACTCCATCCCTCTTTGAAGCTGCCTCCAGATGGAAATTCAACTGTCTTTTTTAGGGTGAGGACAGCTCCAGCCCTTGGCGGAGAGCAGCAGTGATGGTCACATGACATGTTATTCCGAATGTGCTCACTTCCACTGCCCTAGCTTCATGCGTCAGGAAGTCATTTATGTTAGAAAAAGTACTTTTTTAAAAAAACATTTTCTGCAAATCCACTGAAGGAAGCATTTGTTTAGAAACCCATTTTTATCAAATGAAGCTTTTGTGCTGTTTATGGAAGTCCCCAAAAAATGTCTGAAGCTAGAAACGTCTCTATTTTTGAGCACACAGCTTAGAAGCAGCTAAGAGACTGGATGCCAAGCTTCAGCCCAGAGTGAATTTTTATGACTTGAGCTGTAAACCTATGAAATTAGGGGTTTAAAATGGAAATGCTGACACAATCTTTGCACTTGGAGGAACGTTGGGCGCTGGCAGGGGTTGTGCTCCCTCCTTGCTGCTGTCGGGCTCGGCCGTGCTAGGGCGCTTCGTGTCCAGCTCTCTTTGCTCAGAGCTTCTTGCTCTCCTCTCAGATCTCCTCAAGCTTCCCTCTGGCCTGGCTGGAAGGGCAGCTCAGACACAGGCCGGGGGGAGCTGCTCAGCGCCGGCCTGACTGGGCTGGCCTTGAGCTCTGTGGCGCTGCTTGGGATGCAGGTCCTAGGCTCACGGCTTAAGTGGCTCTGAGAGGCATGTCCAGGGCCAGCCACCAGCATCCTGTGAATCCCGCCCATGAGGACAGAAAGGCCCCCTTCCTGGGGCACCCAGGGCTCCCTCTGGAGTCACTGGATGGCTCTTGGCTCCTGCTGAATGTGCATCCTCCTGAAAGGAAAACCCTGTCAAAAGCTTTTTCCTTCGTGGCAGGTGCTAATGGCTGCCTGGAGGCTAACTTCGAGGCAGTATAGCCTTACGCATGCAGATTTTGGGTCCCATCTGCCTGGATTTGGATCCTGGCAGTACGTACCTCAGGGGGTGGTTTTGAAGATGAAATGAGGTAACAAATGCAGAGATCTAGGCCCTCACGGTGAGTATGGGGTTGGGTAGCGTTCTGCCTTGAATCAAGAGGCACGGTCAGGAGCTGGGGGGTGACTCTGGAAGGATGGCCTGTGGGTGATCCTGAGGAAAGGAAACACGGAAGGTGAGATGTGCAGGACGCTTTATAAATTATGGTTGCATAATTTAACATAGTTTAATTAGCGCATTCCTATAAGGTAGGCCATCTCCCTTTTACAGACTGAGGCTCAGAGAGTTAAGTGACTGGGTCGAGGCCCTAAGGCTAGTAAAGAGAAAAGCCAGGGCTTGGACCCTGTGCTTACGCTAAGTTAGGTGCTCTTTTCACTATTTCATAGATTTCACAGAGCTGGAAGGAATGGCTGGTGGTGCTGGGTAGTGTTCCCTTCAGCTTGTAGGTTCTTTTTTTTTCTTTAACTTTTTATTTTGAGATGATCGTAGATTTATTTGTAAGAAATAACACAGAAATCCCATATGTATACCCTTTGCCCAGTCTCCCCAATCGTAATATCCTGCATAACCGTAGTATAATAGCACAATGACTTTATTGACCCACCATTCATGAGTAGAAATTGTCCCTATATAGAAACACAACTATGAATTATTATTCATAAAAAGTGTGCTTTTTGTGAGTTATCTGTGGGCTGCAGAAGCAGTATCTTTCATGACATCTTTCTAATGATATTGTTGGAGGGGAAAAGGGTAGTTATAAATCATCCCTCAAATCCCCTAAAGGTTGAAAGGTAAGTAGTAAGTAGTCATCTTCAAAACTCGTTGGATTTACAAGTTTATCCTTAAATAGGTTCATGACTGAGAGTAAGCCTCATTAATCTTAATCATATCAATCTGAGTACCTAGTAAAGTTAGGTCGGCAGTGGCTGCTATCAGACACAGTCAGGACGTACTTCAGACAAGAATGCACTCACTTCATAGACACACATACCCAGGCCAGATAACAGCCGGGGATTTAGGAGAGATTCACTGGAGACACAAATAGTCTCCATAAAGACAATAGCTGGAGAGAGGATCCCATAACCAAACACACAGCTAGTAAAACCACCGAGGGGCAGGGTCAGACCTGAGGTAACGGCAGAGTTGGCCAGAACAGTACTGGCTCTATTAAAGAAAAAAAAAGGCAGCAAGTGGCCAATTTGGGGCTGCAGTGGGTAAACTGTGATTGTCCTAGGAGACAAGGCTGGATAACATCAAGGTCGGGGAGAACTCTACTCTAAACCCTCCATTTAGATGTGGGGAAATCAACACAAGATGATAAAGGAAAAAGGCGAGGAGGGAAGGTGAAACCACATGGTGTAGACAGATTTTGGCATGTGATGGAGGGTCTAAACTTTGAAAGTATAGATTGACCAGACCAGAGAAGTGAAGAAGCGTCATCTGTCACAAAGGGAAGTGAACATAACCAGTTGGCTTAGTGTATCTCAAGATTTTTAACCTTGTGAAGCATGCAAACTTGCCAGGAAACCTCAAGATAGATATTCTCTCCTTCCTCCGTTTTTCCAGCCCAAATAGCTTGGTCACTTTCTCCTAGAGTCTCTAAGCTCAATATGGGCAAGAGTATCATAGAGCATTCATTTTTGTTTTCTCTACAAAACCTAGTACAAAAACACACTGTAGGTTCTCAATAAACTTTATGGTTTATATACACTAAGCTTTGCCATTTTTAAAAAAAGATTTATTTATATATTTATTTCTCTCTCCTTCCCCCCCACCCCCACCCCCACCCCCGCCCCAGTTGTCTGTTCTCTGTGTATGTTTGCTGCGTCGTCGTCTTTGTCTGCTTCTGTTGTCAGCGGCACGGGAATCTGTGTCTCTTTTTGTTGTGTCATCTTGTGTCAGCTCTCCGTGTGTGTGGCGCCATTCCTGGGCAGGCTGCACTCTGTTTCGTGCTGGGCGGCTCTCCGTACGGGGCGCACTCCTTGCGTGTGGGGCTCCCCTACACGGGGGACACCCCTGCGTGGCAGGGCACTCCTTGCGCGCATCAGCACTGCACATAGGCCAGCTCCACACGGGTCAAGGAGGCCCGGGGTTTGAACCGCAGACCTCCCATGTGGTAGACGGACGCCCTAACCACTGGGCCAAGTCCGCTGCCAGCTTTGCCATTTTAACTTGGTTTTTTTTTTTTTTTGAGGTACCAGGCTGGGGATTAAACCTGGGACCTCATATGTGGGAAGTCAGCACTCAGCCACCAAGCCACATGGGCTCCCTTGAGTTGGTGTTTTCATTTGTTTGCTTGTTGTTTGTATTTTGTTTTTAGGAGGCACCGGGGACCAAAGTCAGTTTCTCCCATGTGGAAAGCAGGTGCTCAACTGCTTGAGCCACATCCGGCCCCCCATTTTAACCATTTTTAAGTGTACAGTGACATTATTTACATTTACAACGTTGTGCCACCATCGCCACAATCCATTACCAAAACTTTTTCATAACCCCAAACAAAAATTCTGGGCCCATTAAGTAATAACTTCCAGTTACCGTCTCCTCAGTCCCTGGTAATCTCTAATTTGCTTTTTGTGTTTATAAATTTGCTTATTCTAGACATTTCATATAAGTGGGATCATATAATATTTGAACTTTTGTGTCTGGCTTATTTCACTGAGTGTAATGTTTTCAGGATTCATCCTTGTTGTAGCATATATCAAAATGCCATTCCTTTTTAATAGCTGAATATTGTTCCACAGTCTATGTATCTACTATTTTGTTTATCCATTCATCTGTCGATGGACTCTTGGGTTGTTTTGAACAATGCCTCTATGAACATCGGTATACAGATATCTGTTTGAGTTCCTGTTATCAATTCTTTTGGGTATTTACCTAAAGGTGGAAATGTTGGCTCATGTGGTAATTCTATGTTTAACTTTTTGAGGAAACACCAAACTTTTTTCCACAGTGACTGCACCCTTTTACATTTCCACTAGCAATGCACTAGGGTTTCACTTTCTCCACATCCTCACCAACAGTTATTTTCCTATTTTTCAAATAATAGTCATCCTAGAGGTCACGAAGTGGTAGCTCATTGTGGTTCTGATTTGCATTTCCTTAACTGGCCAGTGTTATTGATCATCTTTTCACATGCTTAGTGGCCATCTGTTTATTTAGGGAAATGTCTATTCAAGTCCTTTGCACGTTTTTTAATTGCCTTGTTTGTCTTTCTGTTGTTGTTTTGTAAGAGTTTTTAATATAGTTATAGTCTGGATATTAAACCCTTATCAGATATATGATTTACAATTATTTCCTCCCATTCTGCAGGTTGTCTTTAAACTTTGTGGGTTTTAACCACTGTCTCTACTGTCCATGTCTACATAGTGACGGTGCCGTCTTCATCTCTCATTGTTATCACTAATTAAATCCTCTTGGTCAAACATTTTAAAAGAAAAAAAAATCGAGAAAAAAATGAGAAAGAAAAACGAAAAAAAAAGAAAGAGAACAAAAATTTTAAAAGAAGTATGAAGAAACACAGGACTTGAAAAGGAAAAAGGAAATCCTTGTGATTTATAAAATAATCCCAACACATAGGATGACAATCTATATTATGTGATTTGATTTGAGCCAGTCTTGATTCAGTGACTTTTCAGAATTTATTTCATTTAACTTTTTCTTTTTCCAGCCTTGAGCTTCCTTTTTCTTTTTCTTTTTTCTTTCTTGTTTCCTTCCTTCCTTTGTCTTTGTCTCTATATCTCTGTCTGACTTTCTCCACCTCTCTCTCTCTCCATCTCTCTCTCATACCCTCTCTCTCTTGCGCATTGAAGAACTTTCATTTGATGCTTCCTTATTTGACTTTGTAATAACAGGAGTAAGAGTTCTAATTTTAATCCTGTCATTAACAAATGTTTTAAACAGCTTTATTGAGCTAATATTCACATGCCATACAATTCGCCCATTTAAAATGAACAAGTCAATGTATTTTAGTATAACCACAAAGATGCACAATCATCACTAAAGTCAATTTTAGAACATTTTCTTTTTTCTTTTTTTGACAAAGAAGAAACAACTTAATTTTAATTTAATTTAATTCCTAATTTGTATAGGATTCCTATTAGTGTAGACTGTAAGGTTTTGTAAATGTGTAGTGGTGATGGTAGCATATTATGAATGGATTTAACAACACTGAATTATACATCTGAAAGTGCTTAAAAAGGGAAATTTTAGGTCTTATATGTGTTACCAGGATAAAAACTAAAAGCTAAAACATAATTATACAACACAGTGAACCCTACTGGAAATGATGGACTATAGTTAATAGTACCATTATAAAAATGTTCTTTCATGAGTTTAACAAATGGGCCACACTAATGCAGGGTGTATTAGTCAGCCAAAGCAGTGCTGATGCAAAATACCAGAAATTGGTTGGTTTTTATAAAGGGTATTTATTTGGGGTAGTAGCTTACAGATACCAGGCCATAAAGCATAAGGTACTTCCCTCACTGAAGTCCATCTTCATGTGTTGGATAGAACATTTTCATTACCTCAAAAACAAACCCCATTCCCTTTCGTTATCACCTTCCTATGTGGTAGACGGACGCTCTAACCACTGGGCCAAGTCTGCTTCCCATGGATATTCCACATTTTAAAAATATATTATCTGTTGGTGGATATTTGGGGTTTTTTTTTGTTTGTTTGTTTTTGTTTTTGTCTTTATTTTTTTAATGTTACATTAAAAAAATATGAAGTCCCCATATACCCCCCACCCCACTCACCCCACTCCTCCCCCCATAACAACAACCTCTTCAATCATCATGAGACATTCATTGCATTTGGTGAATATATCTCTGAGCACCGATTTGGGTTGTTTTCACCTTTTAGTTATTATGCATAATGCTATTATGAACATTTGTACACATGTTTTTGTATGGGCATATGTTCTAATTTCTCTTGGATATATACCTAGAAGTCAAATTGTTGGGTCATATAGAACCACTATTTTAACCATTTGAGAAACTGTCAAATGATTGTACCCTTTCATATTCCCACCAGTGGTATAAGGGTTGTGAGCCCTCCACATCTTTGTCCCACTTGTTATTCTTTAGATTCTAGCCATCACTGTGAGTGTGAAGTGGTATTTCATTGTGGACTTGATTTGCATTTCCCTGATGACTAATGATATTTAGCATCTTCTCATGTGTTTGTTGGCCCTTTGTCTATCTTCTTTGGAGAAATGTCTATTTACATCTTTTGCCCATTTTTAAATTGGGTTATTTGACTTAACAGTGAGTTGTTAGCTCTTCATATGTTTCCAGATACAGGTCTCATATCTGAAATATGATTTGTAAGTATTTTATCCATTTCTGTGTTGTCTTTTCACTTTTTTTATAGTATTCTTTGAAGCACAAAAGTTTTAATGTTTAAATCCAATTTGTCTATTTTTTTCTTCTGTTGCTCATACTTTTGGTGTCAAATCCAACAATCCATTGCCACATCTGAGGTCACGATTCTTCTAAGAGTTTTATGGTTTTAGCCTCTTACATTTAGATTTTTTATCCTTTTTGAGTAATGATGCAAATTCTTCATTCTTTTGCATGTGACTATCCAGTTATCCCAGCACCATTTGTTGAAAAGCTATTCTCCACTGAATGGTCTTGGTACCCATGTCGAAATGAGTTGATTATAGACACATGGGTTTATTTCTGGACTCGCAAGTCTATTACATTGATCTATATATGTATCCTTATGTCAATATCACACTGTCTTGATTATTGTTGTTTTGAAATTGTTTTGAAATTGGGAAATGTGAGTCCACCAACTTTGTTCTTTCTCATGATTTTTTTGGCTTTATTGGGGTCCACTGAAATTTCATATGAATTTTAGAATCAGCTTGCCAGTTTCTACAAAGAAGCCAGCTGGGATTCTGGTGGGGATTGCACTGACAATGTAGATCAATTTGGGGAATATTGCTATCTTAACAATATTAAGTGCTCTGATTCATGAACATGGGATATTTTTACATTTATGTAGATCTTTAATTTCCTTAAACCATTTTTTGTAGTTTTCAGAACATAACTTTTACACTACATTTGTAAAGTTAATTCCTAAGTAACTTATTTTTATGCTATTATAAATATAATTATTTTCTTAATTTCATTGTATAGAATTGTACAGAAATTAATTGCTATGTATAGGAAAATAATTGATTTTTATATATTGATTACGTATTCTAAAACCATACTGAACTCATTTATTAGTTTTAATAGTTTTTAGTGGATTTTCTGCATACCAGATCAAGCCTTCTATGAATAGAGATTTCTTTGCTTCTTCCTTTCTAATCTGGGTGTCTTCTATTTCTTTCTCTTGCTTAATTGCTGTAAATAGAATCTCTAGTAAATGCTGAATAGAACCTCTAGTAAAATGGCAAGAATGGTCATCCTGGTCCTGGTCCTAATCTTAGGGGATTATTTTCAATCTTTTACCATGAAATGTAATGCTAACTATGTTTTTTGTTTTTGTTTTTTGCAGACGCTCTGTCAGGTTGAAGAAATTTCCTTCTCTTCCTAGTTTATTGAATGTGTATATCATGAAAAAGTGTTGGATGTTGTGACTAGCTTTTTCTGTGTTTGTTGAGGTGTTCATGTAGTTTTTTGTTTTTTTATTCAATTGGTATGGTTTTATATATTAATTTATTTTCAGGTAGTCAACCAACCTTGCATTCCTGGGATAATACCCACTTGGTCATGGTGTATAAATCTTGTTATGTTGCTGGATTTGGATTGCTAGAATTTTGTTGAGGATTTTTGCATCCATATTCATAAGAGATACAGATCTGTAGTTTTCTTTTCATGTGATGTCTCTGTTTTTGGTATCAGGGTAACATTGGCCTCATTCTATGAGTTGGGGAGTGTTCCCTCCTCTTCTATTTCTTGTAAGAGTTGGTGAAAATTTGGTATTAGTTCTTCTTTATATGCACAGTAGAATTTGTCAGTGAAGCCATTTGGTCCTGGCATTTTCTTTTACTAATAATTCAATCTTTTTACTTGTTATAGGTCTATTCACATTGTGTATTTTTTCTTGAGTCAGTTTTTAGTAGTTTGTGTTTTTCTAGAAATTTGTCCATTTCATTTGGGTTATCAAATTTATTTTCATAAAATTGTTCATAGTATTCCTTTATAATCCTTTTTATTTCTGTAAGTGTGATATAGTGTCCCTGCTTTCATTTCTGATTCTAATAATTTGAGTCTTTCCCCTTTTTTCTTGGTCAATTTAGCTAAGGGTTTGTCAAATTTGTTGATCTTTTCAAAGAACCAGCTTTTAGTTTCATCTATTTTCTCCATTGTTTTTCTAGTCTCTATCTCACTAATTTCTGCTTTGGCCTTTATTTTCTTCTTTCTACTTGCTTTAGGTTTAGTTTGTTCTTATTTTTCCACTGTCTTAAGGTAGAAGTTTAGGCTATTGGTTTGAGATCTTTTTTCTTTTAGCTGCATATCATAAGTTTTAGTATGTTATGTCTTCATTTTCATTCATCTCAAAATAACTTTCAATTTTCCTTTTGATTTCTTCTTTCACTTATGGTTATTTAAGAGTGTGTTCTTTAATTTCCATACATTTGCAAGTTTCTTAACTTTATTTCTGTTATTGATTTCTAGCATATTTTCATTGTGATTGGAGAACATACTCTGTATTATAATTTTTTATCCCCCTCTTGCAGCTTTTTGCGTGCTGTCTGCGCTCTGTGTCCATTCCTGTAAGTTCTTCTGTGTCTGTATCTTATTTATTTTATTTCCCCTTCCCCCTTGCGACTTGCTTGCTGTATGCTCTCTCTGTCCATTCGCTGCATGCTCTTCTGTGTTCTCGCTTGTCTCCCTTCTTTTTGTTGCGTCACCTTGCTGAGTCCACTCTCTGCCGGTGCTTGCAGGCCGGGCTGTGCTCCGCAGCATGTGGGTGAGCCTACCTTCACAAGGAGGCCCTGGGATGCGAACCAAGGGTCTCCCATGTGGTAGACAGGAGCTCATCTGATTGAGCCACAGCCACTTCCCTCTGTATTATTTTTATCCTTTTAAATTTATTGAGGTTTGTTTTATCAACTAGTATATGGTCTATCCCAGTCTAATTTTCTTAAGTTGTAAAGACTCCTCAGACCATGGAGGATCAGGAAGTTCCAGCCAACTGGATTCTAACTCCACTTCTTCTACTTACCAACAACACGACTTTGGAAAGGCCATTTTCCTTCTCTTGGACTTAGTTTTCCTTTTCATACGAAGAATAGACGGTTAGAGTAGAAGACATCTGTATTAGTTTGCCAAAGGAGAGCTGATGCAAAATACCAGAAATCTGTTGGCTTTGATAAAGGGTATTTTTTTGGGATAAAAGCTTACAGTTACAAGGCCCTAAAGAGCCCAACTCAAGGCTGCTTTCTCATCAAAGTCAGTTGCCACGTGTTGAAGCAAGAGGGTCGCTGATCTCTGCGAGGGTTCAGCCTTCCCCTCTGGGGCTCCTCTCTCTCAGCTGCAGGCTGGCACAGGGCTTGTCTCTCAGGGCTTCCTCTCTCTCCTGGCATAGGGCTCGTTTCTTTCCAGGCCTTCTCTAGCAGTCTTGGCTCTCTTCTCAAGGTCAGCTGCAAATTATCAGGTGAATGACTCATCTCTCCCCACTGCCCCAGGATCGAAAATGACAGAGCTTTCTCTCTCCCTGTGTCTTCTTGAGTAAGTGTCCATTTACATCTGCCTACCAAGGGGGCAGGGACTCAACCTCACACAGCCCAATCAGAAGCCCTGAATGGGTGTATCAAGTAAACTTAATCAGAGCCCCCTGACTGAATTTAATACAATCAAAGGGTATTACACCCAGAGGAATAGATTAGCTTACGAACATGATCTTTCATTTTTGGTATTCATATAATCTCAAACTCTCACAGCATCTATTCTTGTCAGAGGCACCCAGAATCTGTGTCTCATTTTGTTGTGTCATCTTACTGCGTCCGCTCTCTGTGTGTGCGGCGCCATTCCTGGGCAGGCTGCACCTTTTTCGCGCTGGGCGCCTCTCCTTACGGGGCGCACTCCTTGTGTGTGAGGCTCCCCTATGCGGGGGACACCCCTGCGTGGCAGGGCACTCCTTGCATGCATCAGCACCGTGCATGGGCCAGCTCCACTCGGGTCAAGGAGGCCCGGGGTTTGAACCGCAGACCTCCCATGTGGTAGGTGGATGCCTTATTCTTTGGGCCAAATCCACTTTCCTGTCACAACATCTAAGCCTTACAGGATTGGCTTTAAAGCCGGTCCTGTTACTAGTTTAACTAAATTACTTAATTTCTTTGATTCAAAGTTGCTTTGTCTTTAAAATGGTGGTAATAATACTTCAATTTGCAAAGTTGTGTTTTTTTCATGGTTTAAACATAAATTTTCAGAGCAAAAGCCAAAGTTATTTTGTTTGTATTTCATGTCTTTTTTTTCAGTTCTTTGAATGTTTCATATAAAATGTTTTTCATGGTAGAAATTTCTATTTCATATCAGTTTAAAATTTTTTAAAATTTATTTTAATATTTATTTTACTAGAGAAGTTGTAGGTTATAGAAAAATCATGCATAAAATACAGAATACCCTTCTATAGTGCTATTATTAACACTTGACATTAGTGTGGCACTTTTGTTACATTTCATAAAAGAACGTTTCAATAACTGTGCTATTAATTGTAGTCCATGGTCCACATTAGGGTTCACTGCGCAGGGTTATTGTAAGAATAGAATACTGTGTGTATAATTACCGACACACGGTAGGCCCTCAATTAATGAGAGGTTTTTTCTTTATGATGAGGATTGTAATTTGTTCTATGTTCCAGGGGTGAGATCTGGGAGATTCATCCTGGCAGCAGAGAGGCAGGTTCTCTGAAATGGTTTTAGGAGTGGGCTTGGAGCCAATTGATTTTCTCAGTTCATGCCCACCATCATCTCACACAAGCATTTCTTTCCAAAGTCACTAAGTGATGTTGGGATCCCACCTATATTATATATTAGAAGTAAGACATCTCATTGTAGCATCATTCTGAACCTCAAAGGGACGTTTTACATAGAGACACTTATTTCGTACTTGATGGCTACTTGCCTCCTGAGAGAGCATGATGTTCTAAAATTGTTTGCTTACTAGATAGATCTTTTCACCTAGAGGATGTGTAATCAATTTTTCTAAGATGTTGTAAAGCAGCCAAATAAACCTGGAACTCAGGGAAGTACTGAGACATGCTAGGCCTTAAATTCAGTTCAAAATAAAACCTCTCATTTAAATATCTTTAATAGTCAAATTTGTAAGAGCTCCTTGTCTTCCAGTCATCCCAGCTGAGAATGAAGCAGACAAGATGAATTTTGAAACCCATCAGGAAACCCAGAAAGAAAATAATTCCTGATCATTCCATACACTATTTGGAGATGTGGTAAGGAGCTAAACCTGATCATAGAACTTGAACAAAGCACCAGATTGAGATCCTATAAATATGGGGCTTTAGGAAGAGTAGACAAGGAAAGGTCGTTATATCTGATGCTTGCTGAGGTTACCGAGCCACTGATACCAGAAGAGTCAACTCAAGTTTAAATAGTGATTGTAGCATAATCCTCTTGGGTAAAATACCCGAAAATCTATGATGTAGGTTATTTTGGTGGATACTGGATAAGGGAGTGGTAGACATTAGTCTTGGCGTTTAATCTGTGTTTCTGGGAAGAAATCTGGTTTTCAGCACTGCCCCAAAATGTGAATACAACTCTAATTTGGGCAATGAAAAGTAAGCAGGAGAAAGTTGGAGAAGACATTGTCTCCACACTCACATTCTCCCTTTCTTTCCAAAGATTAAATCTGTTAACAACTCAAGTATCTCAATTATTCCAAGTTTTGGCAATACAAGAAAGCAGTCAAGGCAATTTATTTCTGGATGAGAATTAACCAGGAGTCGACCAGGTGCCCCATCCCACATTCTAGAGAACAGAAAATTCACTGGAGGAATTGGCAGCTCTTCCAAACCTCTCTACTGGACCAGGCCTCTAAACGTGTAGCAGCCACAATGCTTTCCTTGGACCAGCCTCCTAGTTTTTATTAGCTTTCTGCTGTTTTTCTAGGTTAAACACGTTGGAAATTGGATTCTCTTTAAAAAGAAGTCTATTTTGGTTGAGAATACAGAGTATGTGGAATAATCAAGTCAGGTAATCTCTGGGGCTTTGGATCAAGAATTCTCTACCCATGATGCAGAGAATTAGCTCTTATTTTTGGTGAAAGTGTAGTCTAAGAAATTGTATGAAAAATTAAACAGTCACAACTTTTGGAAGAATAGGAATGATGCCTCTTAGCTATTTAGTGAACCTGAAGGCTTTGTCTGTCTTGCATGTTTTAAGTGGACAGGTGTTTCCAGAAAAACAAGTCATGTTTTTTTAAGGCCAGTGTTGGAAGCCAATAAAGAGGCTGGATTTTTGGCTCTCAAGTGCAGTGTGATTTTGAATTTTTCTCTCCACTACATTAACCACACATTCTTTAAAGAGTTCTCAGAGGCCTGGGAAGGATGTAAAATGTCCACACTGAACGAAAATCACAAAATTCCCAGAATCATAGCAAACCATTGATAAGGCTCAAATTGATGATGTGCAAAGCAAAAACAATACTTTAAATACACTCTGAGCTTTTCAGTTCACCCTAAAAACTCAAATATTGTTCCCAATACAGGGTAATGGCATCTCATTATCCTTCTAGGCTCTTCTCTGAAGAGCCTGGAGTATTTTCCAGACGTTACTTCATTCACTGTCTCAGTAACTGACAGTATGGGAGAGAAGAGCAGGAGTTATTATCTCTATATTACATAGTGAGGAAAACGGAGCCTCAGAAAGAAATTGTCAGTCATATATGTTCATACAGGATGACAGGTGAATCTGTGTGCCTCTCATGTCCCCTGACTTGCAAAGACAAAGTCCACAGAATGTGAAAGTTGGGAGAAAACTTAGACACCATCTAGCATAGTGTTTACTATCTTTTGAATTTTAAAATGATGTAAAATTTTAAAACAATTTTAATGATTAACTGTAACTTGCCAAAGAAGGACTTTAGGAAAACAACACATGTCATTTCATGAAATAAGAGACATTGTAACACCAAAGAAGTAGGAAGGACAATGTCAAAATAAATGATAGCCCTTCTCAATAAAGGGTCGTTTGTGACTTTGTATCAAAACATGCACACAAACACACTATGTTTTCCTAATTTTCTTTTTTTTCACCATCACAGACCAGTTCCAGTTCAAGGATATAGGGATTTAGCTTACAGCTTCATTTTACTTATGGGAAAATTAAGACCTGGAAAAGGAAGTATGGTTGCCAGATAAAATACAGGACGTGCAGTTAAATTTGAATCCCGCGCAATATTTGGGACATGCTTACACTAAAAATTTATTCGTTGTTTATCTGAATTTCAAATTTAACTGGGCATCCTGTATTTTTACTTGCTAAATCTGGCAAGCCTGAAAGAAAATGACTTCTAGTTACCTGACTTAAAGTAACTGGTACTTAATGGTAGAATTAGAAGGAGAAATTAGTTCTGACTCCAGTGACTTTACTACACTGTGCTACCTTTTAAATAGCATAGTTCTGTCCTAAAACAGTCCGTAACCATACTATTCATAGCTTAGATGTCTACGATCTTCAGCCCCACCTCTAACTCTAATTCTGTTATTCCTAATTCTGTTGCTTTCTTTTTTAGAGCCCAAAGTTTCTTCTTTACCAGCAGTTATCAAACTTTTGGTTTCAGGACCCTTTACTAAAAATTATTGAGGACCCTGAAAAGTTCTTATGTATGTGGGTTATATCTAGCAGTATTTCCTGTAATAGAAACCAAAACTGAAGAATTTTTAAAAATATATTTGTTAATTAACTTTAACAATAATAAATCCGGTAAGCAGACTTGGCCCAGTGGTTAGGGCGTCCATCTACCACATGGGCGGTCCGCGGTTCAAACCCAGGGCCTCCTTGACCCATGTGAGCTGGCCCATGTGCAGTGCTGATGCACGCAAGGAGTGCCCTGCCACGCAGGGGTGTCCCCCGCGTAGGGGAGCCCCACGTGCAAGGAGTGCACCCCGTAAGGAGAGCCGCCCAGAACGAAAGAAAGTGAAGCCTGCCCAGGAATGATGCTGCACACATGGAGAGCTGACACAACAAGATGACGCAACAAAAAGAGATACAGATTCCCATGCCGCTGACAACAACAGAAGCAGACAAAGAAGACACAGCAAATAGACACAGAGAACAGACAACCGGGGGAGCGGGGGAAGGCGAAAGAAAAAAAAAAATCCATTACATGTTAACATAAATAACGTATTTATTTTTAAAACTATGTCTCCCAAAAAAAGAAGAGTGGCATTGTTTTATATTTTTGCAGATCTCTTTGATGTCTGGCATAATGGGAGATAGTGGATTCTGCATTTGATCTGTTGTGAAATGTTTCGGTTGAAGTATATGAAGAAAATATAGCACTATACAGAGTGAGACACTGCAGGACTCCATCCTCACACCTGTCAGAATCATCTTTCTCAAAGCTCCAGAAAACAGCTAAAGGATTGCAGTATCAGGGCAAGCACCAAATCCAGAAGGCAACTTAAAAATGGTAGGATGTCCTGGCACCCATGCTGGCCTCTCCACCACCTCCTCACTAGCTTGGCATGGAGCTGGCCCCCATTGCCATTTCTGGTCCTTGGTCCTAGTTCTGGAGGGAGCAGAGTTGGGTTTCTGTTTGAAGTGGTGGGGAAGGTCTGGAAATGGATGGTGGTGAGGGTGGTGTGACATTGTGAATGTGATTAATCCCATTGAATTTTATGCATGAGAGTGGCTGGCAGGGGAAGGTTTATGTTGTATGTATTTTTCCACTATTAAAACAAAGGAAAAGAAAGAAAGAGCAAGTAAAGAGATGGTGACAATGAATTGGAATACATGATCCTGGTTGGGATCTACTAAAGGAGGATAAATGGCCCAAAAGGACAATATTGGTATATATGAAAAACTAGAATATATAGACTATAAGGTTTATATCAATGTTAAATTTCTTGAACTTGATAACAGCACTTAAGGTGAATACACAAGTGAATGATGGGGGAGCAGATGTAGCTCAAGTGGTTGAGCACCTACTTCCCATGTAGGAGGTCCTGGGTTCAATCTCCAGTACATCCTAAAAAAAAAGTGAATGTTCCTGGGAAATGAATGTGGAAGTATTATGTCCTTAAGGAGCATGATGTATGCTACCTGTTCTCAAATGTTCAGAAAATAGGTAAACAAAAATATATGGATAGGGCAGTGGATTTGGCTCAACTGATAAGAGTGTCCGCCTACCATATGGCCTCATGACCCATGTGGAGCTGGCCCATGCGCAGTGCTGATGTGCACAAGGAGTGCCGTTCCACACAGGGGTGTCCCCCGCAAATGGGAGCCCCCCCCACACAAAAAGTGAATCTTGCAAGGAGAGCCACCCCTCGCGAAAAAAGTGCAGCCTGCCCAGGAGTGGCGCCTCACACACGGAGAGCAGACGCAGCAAAGAGAGACATGGATTCCCAGTGCCGCTGACAAGAACGCAGGTGGACATAGAAGAACACACAGCAAATGGACATGGAGAGCAGACAAGGGCGGGGGGGCAGAAAGCAGGCAGAAGGGGAGAGGAAAAAAAAAAAAATATATATATGGATGGATAGATAGAATGATACCAAAATGTGGCAGATGTTAAAATTGGTGAATCTGGGTAACTGGGAAAGGGTGGGGTTCGCTCTGTGTGGTTTGTATTATTTTTGCAACTGTCCTGTAATTTGAAATTATTTCAAACTCAAAAGTTTTTTTAAATTTAAATCATATTTGTTAATATCACATTGATGTAATAAAAAATGTCTTAACATTTTCCAAAATTCTATTTTGACTTGGATGCTGGAATTTTACTTTCCATACGAGCACTGTTAGTTATTTTCCTTGTAGTGACAGGTCCCCTTTTTCTTCATTGAAAAATGTCTGCCAAATATGACATAATTTGTCTGTCAGTCATTTTTTCAATTAAAAATAAGATTCTGGGGGCGGGGGGTAAGCAGCAAGTTCAGCTTTGCAAATTAAACAATTACACAAGTGCCTTTCCTTGAGATGGCCATTGTACTTTGGTAGCAGCAGAAGTGCTTTATGTGTACTTTAAAAAGTCCTGTACTCAAGAGTTGAGATTTAACAAAATTAGTAACTTTTACTGTTTCACCAAGGATATTCTCAAATGAAACTGGTTGTTTTTATTTGTATGTTTTTGTTTTACTGTGAGTGTATGGTGGTGAAGAATGTAATGACTACTACACTTTGGTGATAGCATTGCTCTTGAATGGTTATTGTAAATATCAACATAGTGAAAAAGGGAAATAATATCTTAGTGCTATTAAGAAAAGAGCTTTGTGCTTGTGGATTCCCTGGAATCCAGGGGTCTGTGGACTACACTTTGAAATCCCCTGCTCTATATCACCTTTGCTCTAACATAGTCATAATCAACTGAAATGTTTAACAAGAAACTCAAGGTCCAACCTCATTAAAACCCCTTTTTTCCAACTCATCACCACAGTACATGGCCTTTAGGGAAACCTCTGGAAGTCTTTTTCTTTATTAACTATCAAAATATAGCTGTGGCCTCGACTCTGTGAACTGCTCCAAAACACATCTTGTTCTTTGGCCCTAGAATGTCCTTCCCTACCTCTAACTACTCCATGCATTTCAAGTTCCAGCTGAGACATTGCCTCTTTTGGGAGGCTTTCTCAATTCCCTAAAACTGTACTTGCAGAGTATTGTGCTCGCTATCACCGGCAAGGGTGAAGTTGGGGAGGGGGCTGCAGTGTGGGGAGAATAACACTATTAAGTGCTTACTGTATTTCAGGCATCATGCAAGACACGTCACACAGTTAGTGCTCACAAAAACCTTGTGAGATAATTTTATAGATGAAAAAAACAAAGTTTAGAGAGGTTCAATAATGCAGCCAGTAAGAGAAAGCAATGGCTGAATCCAAAGCATTTACTCTTTTGTACTTAATCTTGGGTAGTTTACTATTGCTTAAAATTTTTTGATTTAGTTAAAAATTTCTCATCCTCATATCATTTATGAAGGGGTTTAAATCAATCTGATTCCTGTTGGCATTAAGATTTTAAGAGTTTATGGTTATTTATGCTTTATTAACCTATACAGAAATAAACATAACACATATTTCTGAAAATTAGAGAAGGCAGGAAAGAGGCCAGCATGGAGACTGGGTAGGGGAAGAACAGAAACGGGGTGAGGACTCTGTTTTGGCGCGAACTCTGGAATGAGACATTTCACCCAGTTATGGAAATCATCGGATGGCTAGAAACTGATATTAAAGGTAAAGTAACACTATTAGAAAAGCCAAGAATAACTGCACTTTCAAAACCCAAGGGCATGAAGAATTTAAAAGAAAAACCTAAGGGCATAATTTCAGAGAAAAACAAGGTGGGGAAATTTTTCCCACCAAAAATCAAAATTAATTATGAAGCTATAAGACAGAAAAAACACATAAATGGATAAATTTGACTATTTAAAAAATTAAAACTTCAGTTTATCAAATGACAAACCATAGAAAAGGTTAAAAGACAAGACAGACTAGGAAAAGATACTTTTAACACAGAGAACCAACAAAGGACAAGTACTTAGGGTATATTAAGAATTTCCAGGGGGGTGGGGGGAGGAGAGAGAAATAAATAAATAATAATTAAAAAAAAAAAAAGAATTTCTACATATCAGTACAAAACAGACAATCCAAAAGAAAAAAGGGACAAAAGATATAAGTATATATTTCACAAAAGATGAAAGTGGCCAATAAACCTATGAACAGCTATAGCAGTTTGATATTATTTATGAATTCCAAAAATAAGTATTGAATTATGTTTGTAAACTTGTCTGTCCCTCCAGACATATTAAATTATATTGGATACAGAGGTTTCACTTTTTAAATAATGATTAAGGCTTTGATTGGGCCATGTTAGTTGGAGGTTGCATTCCCACCCTCTTAGTTGGTGGGGACTCATAGAGAAAACAACAAGGCACAAGAGGTAGTTGAAGTTTTGAGATGGAGCCCAGGAAGTGAATACACAGGAGAAGAACACAGAGGAATAGAGACAGCTCCTCAGACATGGCAGAAGCCCCAGTGAGAGAAACAGAACCATTCACCTGATAGTCTACAGCTGGCCTTGTGGAGCAAGCACAGCAGCTGAGCCCAGAGAGAAACAGAGCCCAGGGAAGAGAGGAACCCAGGAAGCCTGAACCCTTGCAGACGTCAGCAGCCATTTTGCCCCAACACGTGGCAATAGACCTTGGTGAGGGAAGTAACTTACACTTTATGGCCTGCTAATTGTAAGTTCCTGCCCCAAACAAATACCCTTTATAAAAGCCAACAGATTTCTGGTATTTTGCATCAGCACCCCTTTGACTGACTAATACAAAAGATATTAAACCTCATAGATTAATCAGGAAATGTGATGTCATGTCACGTCCACCAGATTAACTGGAAATAAAGTCATAATGCTAAGTGTTAGTGAGATGGTGGAGCAGACCATCTTTGGAGAATAAATAGAAATGGTGAGTATGCTTTATGCTGTACCCTGCAGCTCAACCCTTGGGATATACTCTAGAGAAAGTCTTGCACATGTGCACAAATGTCTGTATACTATGGAATGTTTATAGTAGCAATGTTGATAACAGCAAAAAATAGTAAACCAGCCAAGTGTTCCTAAATAGAGTGTAGAATAACCATGAAATGTAGTGCAGAGCAGTGGAAATTAGTAGGTCAAAGCTACATGCATCTCAGAAACAAAATGTTGAGCCAAAAGAGCAATTTGCAGAAAAATACACATAATGTGATAGCATTTATATGAAGTTTGAAATAATGGATATTAATATTATATATTGGGAAACGGACTTGGCCCAGTGGTTAGGGCGTCGGTCTACCACATGGGAGGTCCGCGGTTCAAACCCCGGGCCTCCTTGACCCGTGTGGAGCTGGCCCATGCGCAGCGCTGATGCGCGCAAGGAGTGCCGTGCCACGCAGGTGTGTCCGCCGCGTAGGGGAGCCCCACGCGCAAGGAGTGCGCCCCTAAGGAGAGCCGCCCAGCGTGAAAAGAAAGAGCAGCCTGCCCAGGAATGGCGCCGCCCACACTTCCCGTGCTGCTGACGACAACAGAAGCAGACAAAGAAACAAGACGCAGCAAATAGACACAGAGAACAGACGGGGGGGGGGGGGGGGGGGGGGGCGGGGAATTAAATAAATAAATAAATCTTTAAAAAAATATATTATATATTGTTTAGGGACACATATATACATAGTAAAAATATACAGAAATGCCTGGAAATGAGAAACATCAGATTCTCTCAATTAGGGGTTTGGAAGGTGTTGGCAACTGGGAAGGGAGACACAGAGAGGGCTTCAATTTTATTGCTAATGCTTTACTTTTTAAGTTAAGTGGTGGGTAAAGAGGTGTTAGTTATGTTATTCTTCATATGATTCTGTATAATAAATTTTTTAAAAACTCAAGGGCAAATGTGAAATCACTGAAAATAGTCATTTTTTTGGGATATACCAAAGATATATGCATTTTTTTTTACAGGAAATCTCTGGGGACCCAAGAACTTTTTTTCTATATTCAGAATTTTGGAATTTAAAAGTTGGACTACTTTAAACAATAATTTCAAACAAAATAACAAAACTCATTCTCATCAATCACATTTCACATTTTGTGCATTCTGGATTAAAATAATGCAATGCAGAATTCAACTTCTTATGTCACATGAAGTCAAGGGAAGAAATAATAACGATACCTGGAAAATAGCATGGGTCAACAGACCCTGTATACCCAATTTATTTGTTCAGGCTTATAGCAAGGAGTAAGGGAAACATGAAAATACCTTGGTCATAAATTGTCATGTAACAGACAAAGAGAAACTCTGGAATATTATGAAACTATAAATTACTTGTGCTGAAAGGGTAGAATTTGCAGTATCCCCTTAACCGAGGTTTCACCTCCCCACTTTTGACAGAATAACTCCTGTTCTTTGGAGAAAACACATGAAATAAATGTAAAACCCGAGAGGGAAATCATCTAATATGTATACCACCTGCCTAATAAAATGAGAATAAATTTAGCTTTTTGGTTAAGTAGATTTGCTTATGTTTTAACTTAGAGGCACACTTGCCATCTAAATTACATATATATTTTTATTTAAAAATATCCACATGAAGGGACAAAGAAGAATTTCATACTTGAATGGCTCTACCTTAAAAGCAAACATCATACAATAGAATTACTCTTTATTTAATAAGATGCAAACAACTCTCAGGTTAACATGGAACCAAATCCATTTATTCATAGTGCAAGCGAGATCCTGAAACCTCCTCGTTTTGCCTCCAGCTCAGTGTTGGGATCTCAAAGCTGTAGCGCCGAGTTAGAGAACTGCATCGACAGATGCTTTTACTACAGGAATTGCCAGCGATTTAGTTACTGAGCTAATGGCTGCAGGTACCATACAGGGACTACTCAAAAATAAACATCTCTACTAGTTAAAACTCTTTCTCCCGAACTCTAGAAGACAGCAGGCCTCATGAAGAGCTACCTGCAAAATCCTTCCTTTGAAGAAATACACAAATGAGTCAATCCCCTGTTAAAGGATTTGCTAAAAACAAAGGTCCAGGAAGCCACGTAAAAATGATTTGTGAGGCTGCTTGACGCCTGACTTTTTTTTTTTCCTAAACCCTTTCTATGCCCCATTTCAAAAATGCATCTGCAAGCAGCTTGACTGCTATTTAAAGCTAAATGCTGGTCTCAGATGTATATTTGAGGCGTCTATTCAATCTGGAGTTTACTATAGCTAAGATCTAAACCATAAAAATGGAGCTGGTAATGAAAACATGGAGAACTTTAACTAGAGCCGGAGCCAGATCGCTATGCCGACTTCCCCAGCACCTTTCACTGAGGAGTGGTTCCTGCCAAATGGAGCGCTGGGAATTGCAGTTAGCCCCACTGGGTCTTGGCCACCGCGACCCTCACTCTGATGGAACACTGCAGTACCTTGGAGCTGTAGGTTATTGCAGTTGTGCTGCTAAGGTATGAAGCGAGGACCTAAAAAACCTACTCTGAGCGTGTTGCTTTGGCTCCATTCCATTTGTTATATTGGATGGTTAAAGCAGATCTGTACTTTGTACAAGAGAAAGAATGGCTAGTTTTGGGGGGGTCAAGCTAGGTCCTCTTTTTAGTACAGCTAATTTTTGAGGACTTACAACCTAGCCACTTGCTTAGTGTTTTCCAAACATTGAACTGTGTAATCCTCTCAACAGTCCTATAGATAGTTCTATTAGCCCTGCTTTATAAATGGGGAAACTGAGGTGCTGAGAGAGCAAGTAATCTGATGGATTTTTATCTTTTTACTTTTTTAAAGATTTATTTATTTATTCCTCCCTCCATCCCCCCTCATGGTCTGCTCTCTGTGTCCATTTGCTGTGTGTTCTTCTGTGTCTGCTTGTCTTCTCTTTAGGAGGCACCAGGAACCAATCCTGGGACCTTCCAGAGTGAGAGAGAGGTGCTCAATCTTTTGCACCCCCTAAGCTCCCTGGTCTGCTATGTCTCTTACTGTCTCTCTTCTGTGTCTCTTTTTGTTGCGTCATCTTGCTGCTTCAGCCCCCTGTCAGGCCAGCTTGCTGCGCAGGCCAGCACTCCTGCGTGGGCCAGCTCACTGCACAGGCCAGTTTGCCTTCACCAGGAGGCCCAGCAACCAAACCTTGGACCTCCTGTATGGTAGACGAGAACCCAGTTACTTGAGTCACATGCGTCTCCCAGTAATCTGATTGAGGTCACATTTGTTAACTGGCAGATTTGGGATTCGATTCCACATCTAGTCAAACATTAAAACTCTTTTCACTACTATAATGCTTCTCCAGAGTTATTTTGTATGTGAACTACCAGAGAAGTGGTGAGATCAAAACACCTGGATATGTCCATGAAAACACATCATATTTCCCTGAATAATGTCCTGTGGTGGGAGGTATCAGAAGCTTCATTCTGTAGGAGGAATACTAAAGTATGAAGAGGTTAGTTATTTAATCTAACATTACACTCTAAGAAAGAGCTTCAGTCTTGACTTGACCCTCTTGACTTTACTGCTGTAAGAAAGTTATAAAATACTCCTTATACGACTCCTTTTATTCTACTCCTGTGTTTGATCTGACAGCAACAGTTTACAAAACCCCCTTTGTTCCCAAACAATGTTAATAGAAGGGGAAAAATTACAGTTTTTTTTTCTTCGAAGTCATGCACAGTATGTCAGCTAAAAATACAAAAAAGGGTACAAGCTTTTTTTTTTTTTGAGGAATTAATTTATTGAAAAGAACCATTACAGTATCTATATCCCTTCCCATCTGGAATTTATTTTTTAAGATGCTCATTGCTTCTCACAGGTTCAATGTTACCCATTTCACACCATTTAACTATTGAAAGCACTTGAAATTCCGGACCATAGAAGCAGAACCAGTGTATTTCCCAGTGATGCAGCTAATGTGTCAGACTTGTAAAATAGCTCTTAGTGGCAGGCTTCCATTTAGAGAAAGACGGAAACTAGCTTTAAATACTTAGAGCTTTAATATCTAGTCCATTATACTGAAGCAGGGTCTTGTAAAGAGTCAATTATGGGATACTTCTGATTTGATCCACATGCAAGGGAAATCCGCTTCTTTGCCTTTAAATCCTTGTTGTAAGTGTCTTGTTTAAATAATTAGTGACACTTTTTCTTTGATCAAATTGATTCATATTGTTATTCTTCCATGTTAATTTAAAGTTTAATCCATGTAAAAGTCTAAAGCAGATTTTAATTTCTCATAAAGAAAGCTTCCCCAAAGAATGGAGTTTTCCAGAAAGCATTCTGATTTTTAAAATATCATTAATTGATTGAAAAGAAATGTATGTTTTTATAAGGAAATATGTTAATCAATCACAAGTCAAAATGGTACTGTTATTTTTGGTATGTAGACTGATATATTTCACACACAAACACAAAATATAAAATATGCGCTTAAAAACATGTTTAGGCAGCTAATATTATTGAGATCTCTAGAGGCAAACACTTGTAATAGTTTATAGCTTGGGAGCTAAAAAGTTTATGTGAATTTGCAACATACTGTCAAAGGGTTAATATCTGTAATATTAAATGTCATTCATAAGCAAAGGATGGACAAATTTAAATAGCAATCAAAGTAGCATATTTTACTTATCAAATTCAAAGTACAGAATCCAGTGTTGGTCAGGGCACTGGAGACTGGTACTCTCATGCATTGCTGGTGGGTATTAAATAGCAGTTTTTTGAAGGACTTTTGAAAACACCTATCAAAGTCCTGGAAAAAGCACATTATCTTTGACCCAGCAATAACACTTTTAACAGTCTAGGAATCTAGTCTCAGGAAATAATTGCAAAAAGAATTTAGATATAGAGCTATTTCAGCATTGATTATAAAAGTACAATATTGGGAAAAATCTAAAAGTAAAACAAAAGGGGACTAATAAAATATATTTTTACTCCTTAGTATTTATTGAACAAATATGAGAAGATGGCCACAATATGCAATACCAATTTATTTAAAAATGTATATATGTGAATAGAAGATATTTGATAGGCTATACATCAAAATATTTTTAGTGGCTATTTCTGGATTACAGACCAATTTTTATTTTCCTATTTTCCTTCTCTGAATTTAAAAAAATTTCTATAATAAGTAGGTATTTCTTTTATAAATAAGGGTGCCATTTCTAAACATTTATTGCACATTTTTAACTGTTCATATAAGAAAAATATTCTCACAAAATTTAAAAAATTACATATGAACAGTATGAATATTGAAAGTTTTTCCTTCCCATCCCTATCCCTAATAACACTTCTGTTCCAGGATGTAACTATTATTAATTGTTTAGAGTATCCTTCTTGGCATTTCTCTACATGTTTATATCTTATATATGTATATTATATATGTATATATATAAAGTTTTGATTATATTTTGTTCATAAATGGGATTATATGCCATGTATGCATAGAATCATAGTTTCCTTAACCAGGTCACCAAATTTAGATTGCTTCTATTTTGTTCTTTGCTATTATGAACAATGATCCACTAAACATTCTCATATGTGTTTCAATATATGCAGGTACAAAAAACTGAATTGATAGGTGGATGGGAATGGGAACTTAAAAAATGTCTTTCAAATTGTCAAAATGCCTTTCAAGAAGTCCTTTACATCCACAAGTACTCCATGATCCATGTGAGTGCCTCTTGCTCACACTCACCAGCACTGGATATTATCTATCTTTTTTTATTTTGGTCAATCTGATGAACAAAAAGTAGAAGTTCGCTGTTGCTTCTTTCCTGACGTGCACTGAACATCTTTTCAGATGTTAATTGGTCATTTCTATTTCTTTGGTCAATTGCCCTTTTTATTGTTGGTTTGTAATTGTCTCTAATTGTTTTGTAGGTACTCTTCATATTCTGAATGTTGACCTTTATCTATTACATATGTTGCAAGTATTTCTTGTCGCTTTTTTCTTCCTTTAATATAAAAAAAGGTGGTATAATTTATATAGGGCAAAATTCACAGACCTTAAATAAACAGTTAAAATTTTTTTATAAAAGCTGATGCTGGTGTCATTTTTAAAAAAATTTATGTGTTTTCAATTTATAGACGTTTTCATTTACTGTTAATTTATTTCACAGCTTCTAGATTTTGTAACATGTTTAGAAAAGAGTTCTACGGATCAAATTTGTAATAACCCTTTATATTTTCTCTGATACTTTGTTTTCACTTTTTATATTTAGCTTTGTAATCTATTTAGAAAATCAGTTTTGTGTTTGATGTGAAGATGTGATCTAATTTTTCTAAATTGTCAATTACCTCAGCACTATTTTCTCACTGATTTGAAATACCATTTTCATTATAATTAATTTTCTTTATATGAATGTTGTGTTTGTTTCTGAACTTTATTCGTTCCATTGATCTAATTGTCTATTTTTGCACCAGTGTCACAATGTTTTAATTGTCATAGCTTTATAGTATGTTTTCATATCTGATAAGGCAATTCCCCAACATTGTTCTTTATCAGGTAGCTCTTCTATGGTCTCATTCACTTTTTCTTCATTGTATAATTGAGAATCAGCTTTTCAAGTCCATGAAAAATACTTACAGGGATTTTAACTGGAATTGCATTAAATTTAGAAGTTAACTTGAGGAGAACTGACATCTTAATAGTATTGGGTTTTCTGATCCAAGAACATGTTACTCATCTCCATTGGTTCATCTTTTATGACTTTCATTGAAGTTTAGTAGTCTTCTTTGTATAGGTCATACACCTTTCTTCTTAGGTTTATTTCTAGGAACTTTTCTATTTCATGTAATTGCTGGGATATAAGAAATCTTGATTTTTCTATGTTAATGTTCATCCACTTGGGATAATTCTCTTATTAGTTCTTATATTTGTTAATTTTTCTTAGACTACCATGTGGTTTACAAATAATGACTCTTTTGTCTCTGTTTCTAATATTTATTATTCTTATTTTCCTGTTCATATTGCATTGGCTTTCTGTATAACATTAACCAGTAATTAGGTGGGCATCTATGGTAGATTGTTGTGTACCCCAGAAAAAAGCATGTTCTTAACCTTAATCTCACTCCTGTCAGTGTGAACCCATTGTAGAACATTTTGGGGCTATTTTTAGTTAAGGTGTGGCAAATTGCTTCAGAACGGTCTTAATCCTATTACTGGAAGCTTTATAGAGAGAAAACCATGGGGAGGAAGCCAGTGGGAACTGGAAAGAAAAAGGTGATTACATTGCGGTGAGAAGGGAAGCCAAAGAGCCCCAAGGACTGCTGGCCTGCGGCAGCGCTACTGAGCAGGGTGGAAACAAGCCTGCTGACCTCTACACTGGGAGCCAGTAAATTCCTGTTCTGGAAGCCGGCCCATTGTGTGGTATTTGTCATAGCAGCCTGACACTACCACTACGTTTTTGGCACTGGAAGGTGAAGTGCTGCTACGACAAATACCTAAAAATGTGGAAGCAGCTTTGGAATGGTGTAATGGGTAGAGGCTGGAAGAACTGTGAGACACTTGATAGAAAAAGCCTAGATTGTTTTGAAGAGGCTGTCAATAGAAATATGGATGTTCAAGGTACCTTCATAGGGCCTTAGAAGGAAATGAGGAATGTGCTATTGGAAACAGGAGGAAAGGTGATCCTTGTTATAAAGTAGCAAAAAACTTGGCTGAATTATATGCTAATGTCTGATTGAAAGTGGAACTTGTAAGCGATGAACTTGGATAATTAGCAGAGGAGATTTCCATGCTAAGTGTGAAAGGGGCAGCCTGGTTATTCCTTGCAGCTTATAGTAAAATGCAAGAGGAAAGGGATAAGCTGAGAATTAAATTCTCAAGCACAAAGGAACTAGATATTGATGATTTGGAAAATTCTCACCTTATCCAGATAGTGTGCCCTGAGTCTATGGCCAGATTGACTCTATCAGAGCCCCCCATCCCCGGTTCTCAGGAAGTGTATCACCAGAGAACAGCGTTCCAGGTGAAGGTTTAATTGAACAACACTTTGCTACAGATGCTGTGGCTGAACATGGATCCAGTCAGACATCTCAGAGGAAGTCAGGATTGGAAATAATTATCCAGGAAGGATCTGTGGAAAATCCTTTTGTCTGATGGCTTGAAACCTCTTCAGCTGCACCCAAAGCCAATAAAGCTTTTGCACAATTGTTTGAACAGAGCCCTGCCATCCTGGACTGAAAGGGACAGAGAAGGGATGAATTGAAGGAAGAATGACTTCAAGGCCAGAACCACAGAAGCCGAGGTCCGGACTGAAAAGATTTCAGGCCAAGAGAGTGGGCCCACTTGTGTGGAAAGGGGCAGGTCCGCGGGGGCCAGGCCACCTGCCCTGCACTGGGGGGTCTCAGCTCCTGCCTCCATGTTTGAGGAGAGTTCAGCTGCCACAGGAAAGGTCAGAGAGGGTAGGGTCTATGCCCAGGTGTTGGGAGAGGGCTTGGATGCCTCCCCAATGCATAGGAGGATGGAGCCGACACCCCAGTTTACCGACAGAGTGAGACAGCCATTCCGAAGCCGGGAGTGGTTTTCGGAGTTTGCTGAGAACATGGCCTCTGCGCCGGGGCTCGGGAAGTTGGGGCTGCCAGTCGAGCAGGCCAGAGGGCAGTCAATCCAGGGAGAACTGTCAGACCTTGACACCTAAAGGAGTTTGCTCTGCTGGGTTTTGGACATGCTTGGGACACTGTTTTCCTTCCAGTCTTCCCCTTCTGGAATGGGAATGTCTATTCTATGCCTATCCCACCGTTTTCTAGGTTTCTGGAGAGGAATTTTGTCCCAGGATGGGCCATGCCCATAAATCAATTTTGATGAGACTTTGGATTTAGAGCTGTTCTAAAATGGCTTAAGGCTTTGGGATGTTGTGATAAGAATGCAGTCTTTGGGGATGCTAAGGTGGACTCTGGTAGATTGAATTTTGCATCCCAGAAGAAAGAAGTTCTTATACATAAGCCCATTCCTGTGTGTGTGAACCTATTGTATGCGATCTTTTTTTTTTTTTTTAAGGTTTATTTTTATTTATTTAATTCCCCTCCCCTCCACCGGTTGTCTGTTTTCTGTGTCTTTTTGCTGCGTCTTGTTTCTGTGTCCGCTTCTGTTGTCATCAGAGGCACGGGAAGTGTGGGCGGCGCCATTCCTCGGCAGGCTGCTCCCTCCTTCACGCTGGGCGGCTCTCCTTATGGGTGCACTCCTTGCGCGTGGGGCTCCCCTACGCGGGGGACAACCCTGTGTGGCAGGGCACTCCTTGCGCGCATCAGCACTGCGCATGGGCCAGCTCCACGTGGGTCAAGGAGGCCCGGGGCTTGAACCGCGGGCCTCCCATGTGGTAGACGGACGCCCTAACCACTGGGCCAAATCTGCTTCCCTGTAAGCAACCTTTTGAAGAGGTTATTTTTGGTTATGGTGTGGCCAGCTAAATCAGGATGGGTCTTAATCCTCTTACTGGAGGCCTTATAGAGAGAAAGCTGCCAGAAGTCAACCGGAACCTGGAAGAGAGAAGAGAGGGTACCACCTTCTGAAGATAAAGCCAAGGAGCTCCCCAGAACACTACCAACTCTGGGAGGAAGCAAGTCTTCCAGCCTCCAAAACTGTTAGCCAATAAATTTTTGTTAAGTCAACCCATTGTGGTATTGTTCATACCAGCCTGGAAAGCAAGACTGCTTCCTATCATGTTCCATGTTTCTATAAATTTCTGATAAACTTTATCAAGGTAAGTTTACGTCTATTCCTAATTTACTAGAAATTGCTGAGGGTGGGGGTTGTTTGTTTGTTTAATGAGGAATGGGTATTGAGTTTTATTAAATGTTCTTTTTTTGGTGGACTGTTGAGATGAATTTTTTTCTCTTAATCTGATAATTTATAGAAAATTGAATCATTTTTGCATTCTGAGATAAATCCTAATTGGACACAATGCATTATTCTTTTAATACATTCCTGAATTTGATTTGTAAATGTATTATTTAAATTTTCAAATCTTTGATAAATGACATTGGCCTATATCTAAGTGTATGCTGCCCTTGACTAGACTTGGTTTCAGTCTAGGAGCTAAGTTAGAAAGCTTCAGTTTATTCTCTGTGTCTTGGAACATTTTATTTGTCAAAGGAAACAGCTGTTCCTTGAGGCTTTGTAGAATTCATATGTGAAAAACAAGGTTTGGTGATTTTTTAAGAGGAAGAACTCTTTCCACTTTTAAAATTTCTTTTATTATTTTTGAGAAATTAAACTTTTTATCTTGTGGAATAGATTTTACTAAGTTACAATTTCCTAGAAAGTCTTCCATTTCATTTAGGCTTTTAAAATTTATTGGCAGTTAAGTACAGTTTAAAATCTCTTCCAATGTGTTTATTTGTGCTTTCTTTTTCTCTTTATCAGAATTGCCAAGCTTTGTATATTTTATTGCCGCTTTAAAAAAATCCATTTTTTCTTTTTTGATTAGATCTACTAGTTTGGTATTTTCTATTAATTACTACTTTCATCTTGATTAATTATTTTCTCCATTTGGGGTTTATTTTATTGTGGGCTTTTTAAAAATAGTCTTCTGAGTTGAATGCTTAATTCGTTAATTTTTAATCTTTCTAATTTATTTAATCTTTTTATTTACTAATAAATAGATTTAAGGCTCTGAAATGTCCTCCATGTATCACTTTGTCTGTATCCAATAGATTTTGAAATATTGTGCTTTTATTGGTTTCCATTTCTAAATAGTTAGTGGTTTGCTATAATAGCATTAAAGATGTTTAATTTTTTCCCATATAAGGAGTTTTTTGGGAGGGAATCTTTTGACTTTTAATTACTAGTTACTAATTTTATTGTATTATGGTTAGAGATTCATGGCCTATAAGATTTCAGCTTCTCTGGTATTTATAAAATTTCCTTTGTAGCTTAATTCATTGATAAATTTCAAGGCTCTTCTCTAGCTGTTTGAAAATAATATGTATTCTGTCTTTGTTAGGTATAATGGCATATGTACCTTTTAGATCAGGCTTGGTTGGTTGGGTGATTTAAATCCTCTATGTCTTTATCTTTCGTGTTTATATTTGATTACCTGATTTCTGAGAGAGGGTTGTTAAAACCTTCTACTCTAATTATGGATCTGTCAATTTCTCCTTATATTTTCTATAAATTATTATTAAATATTGTATATTTCAAAGCTATGTCTTTGGTTGATACAAATTCAAGATGCGTATTTCTTCTTGGTGGATTGTAGTTTTTATCTAAATGAAAAAATCCTGTGTACCTTTTGGTGCTTTTCACCTTGTAGTCTGAAACTAATATTTGTCTGAAATTAATACTGCTATGTCTGCTTTCTTTTTTTAAAATTTAATTTAATTTAATTTTTTAATAAAACTTTTAAAATTAAAGTTAATAGATCATGTAGAATGTTACATTAAAAGAATATAAGAGGTTCCCAAATAACCCCCACCCCACTCCCCCACCCCCATCATTTTTGTAAATTGTATTTTTTTAAAGATACATACATCACAAAAAAGGTTACATTATAAAAAACATAAGCTGTTTCTGTACACCCCCATCCCCCCACCCCACTCCTCCTACACCAATAACCTCCCCATCATGTTGCACACTCATTGCACTTGGAGAATACATTTTAGAGCACTGCTGTACCACGTGGATAAAAGTTTACTCTGTAGTTCACACTCTCCCCCCATACATTCAGTGGGTTATGGCAGGATATATAATGTCCAGCATCTGACCCTGCAATATTATTTAGGACAACTCCAAAGTCCCAAAAATGTCCCCTCATCACATCTCTTCTTCCCACTCCCTGCTCTCCTCAACTACTGTGGCCACTTTCTCCCCATCAATGATACAATTTCTTCTATTACTAGTCACAAAAGTTTTGTAGTAGAATATCAGTAAGTCCATTCTAATCCATATTTTATTCCTCCATTCTGTGGGCCCTGGGATGGTGATACCCAGTCTACCTCTATATTGAGAGGGGGCTTAGATTCCACATGAATGATGGATGCAATTCTCCTGCTTGCTGTTGTAGGCACTCTCAGTTCCCTGGTGTGGTGGTTGACCGTTTTCACCTCCCTGTTAGCTGACCTGCGTAAGTCCAACAAACCAGAGAGGAGGAGTTGCAACTCTGCTGAGGCTCAGGGCCCAGCTGGCACATGGGCAGTCCAGAGATTCAAGTCTCCGGAGTATACACCAACACTAGCACCAACCAAAGGTTCATTAAAAGTGACAGAAGAGGCATGCATAGAAAGGTCTGCTTTCTTTTTGTTAGCATTTACATGGGATATCTTTTTCCCATTTCTTTATTTTAAGTCTTTCTTTTTCATATCATATATGTCTTTTGTAAACAGCATATAGTGAGATTGTTGAAAATTCCAATTGAATTTTCTACCCTTTAATTGGGGTGTTTGCCCTATTTATATTTATTGTGATTATCAGTACATTTAGATTTAATCTTGCTACCTTATTTTATGTTTTCTATTTACCATGATTTCTTATGGTTTCTTTTTTCTTCTTTACTGCCTTTTGTTGGATTGATTTGGTTCTTTTTTCCTTTATGTCTTAGAAATTATTTATTCTATTTTCTAATGGTACTCTTACATTAATGTTGATTTTTAAATTTTTCTGTCATTTAAGAAATAACATATTTAAAATCATATATATATATCATACAACCTGCTGTCCCCAACAAGACAAGAGACTTAGCAAGCATTCATTGATTTACTTCCTTTTAGTCTCTTTTTGGCCCTTCTACCTTTCATGTGAAATTATCTTGTATTTTAGTTTCAGATTTCTGTTCATTGTTTTTCAGTATGCACATGAATGTCATTTAGACTGACCTTTTTTTTTTTTAGGAGGTATGAGAATTGAACCCGGGACCTCATATATGCAAAGCAGGTGCTCAACCATTGAGCTACATCCACCCTTCATCATTTGTTTCTTATATCTCCTATATGCCTCTGAATTCTTTTTGCTGTTGTTAAGGGGAATTGGGTTACATCTTTTATTAATTCTCTCAAAAGGTTGTAGGTGATGCTTCCAACTTTCATGTAGTCTGAAAATGTCTTAATTTTTCCGTCCTACTTAAATGTTAGTTTGACTGGGAATAAGTTTTTAGCTTTAAAATCATTCTCTCTCATTACATTGGGATCTTGTCTTTTAACATCTAGTCTTAGTAATAAGTAATAAGATTACTATTCCCAATCTGATATCTATTCCCTTATTGATTATTTACTTTTCTTGTCCTTATCCTTGGTATTCTGATGTGGGCTGATGTTGTGAGACCTTTCTATCTGAAGGCTTCTGTTTTCCTTGAGCTCTGGGAACTGTCTTCTATTATTTCTTTGATTATTTCTTCCTTTTCATCTTCTGTGTTCTCTTCCATGGATTCCTCAAAATATATTGTCTTATGGGATTTTTCTTGTTTTTAATTCAAGTTTCATGACGGTTTATGTCTTGGCGGGGGAGTAGGCACATAATCATACCATAGCTTTGATCCAATCTCTCTATGAATTGCTAAGAAAATTTTAAAATAAATATCAAATTATACCTTTGAATGTGATTAAATGTAGGTGCTGGCTGTTTTCCCAAATAATCTTATTTTTCTATACTTGGATGGAGACTAGAATTCCCTCCAGAGAATCATTTTATGGGATTTTTCACTCATTCAACCAGTATTTATTTGGTGCCTAATTTTTTCTTGGTATTGTTCTGGGTCCTGAAAATAGACACAAGTTTATGGTCAGGCACAGGGCTTCTCAACATCAACACAACTGGCATTTGGGACTGGATAATTCTTTGCTGGGGAAGCTCTCCTGTGCCTTAGCAGCATCTCAGGATAAGTAATAAACCACCCCCCCTCCCCGGAAGCAGACATGGCTCAACTGATAGAGCATCTGCCTACCGTATGGAGGGTCCAGGGTTCAATCCCCAGGACCTCTGATCCGTGTGGTAAGCTGGCCCATGCTCAGTGCTGCTGTGCGCAAGAAGTGCTGTGCCACTCAGGAGCACCCCTGCGTAGGGGTGTCCCATGCTCAAGGAGTGCGCCTGGCAAGGAGAGCTGCCCCATGTGAAGACAGCGCAGCCCGCCCAGGAGAGCCAACACAGCAAGATAACACAACAAAAAAGAGCCGTAGTTTCCCAGTTCCGCCAGATAAGTAACAACCCCCCGTCCCTGCTGTGACCATCAACAATATCTCCAAACATTGCCAAATGTCTCCTGAGGGGCAAGATCACCCTCTGTTGAGAGCCACAGGCTAATGGGAAAAATAACTACCACAATATGGGGAGTATGATAGGGGAAGAGTATATGCTGTTAGAGCATTGGCACAAAGGAGGTAAAGGTTGAACACTGCCTGGGGTTCAGGAAAGGTTTTACAAGTCAAAGACATTTGGCCTGGATCTTAAGAGTTAAGTGATTGTCAGGCAGACAAGGAGTAGAGAAGAAAGAATAGTAAGGCTAGAGAGAGCAACAGAATGCAGAGACAGGAGCGTTGAAACAGTTCGATGCATTTGGGGAACTGTAAGTAGTTCAGGGAATGTTGGAACATAAATTTGAGGGCTGCGGTGAGGGAAGAAGAAAGCAATAAAGCTAAAGAGGTAGTTATGAACAACGTTATAAAGGAACTCCAATGCTATGCTAAAAAATTTGGGCTTTTTTATTCAGAAATGATGGCAAACCACCGACAGTATTAAGCAAGGAAATTGCATTTTTGAAAAGTTGTTTTTTAAATTTGCAGGGAATGGTTTAGAGGGAGGTGAGATTGGAAATAGGGAGATTGGTTAAGAGATAGTTACAATAGCCAAGTTAAGGGCTTGAACTAGGGCAGTGACAGTGGGGGACTAGAGAGGTGAGAAATGGTGCAAGCAATATATAGAGGTAGAATTTAGTCCTCTTAGAAATGGAGAATAAGTCAAGGATTCTTCCAGATTTTGTTGTAAAGAAGAGTTAAGTGGGAACGTTCTTAGTGAATTGTCAACAAGCAGAAAATTCAAATAAAAATCCCTGGGACAAAAACAAGCAAAAGACCCCATAATTATCTTGTAGCTCTGTAGTTCTAAGCACAATAGACAATGAACAAAATTGGCATATTTTAGCCAACCAGACTACAACCTCTAACCCCCACCACCAAAATAATTGTTTTTCTTCATCACAAGAACCGTTAAAATCTTCTATAAATATTTTCTCATGGTCCTTTATTTCCAACATTTCAAGAGAATTGTTTCTATTTTTCAAATATTCTACTCAATCCACTGATTTTTGATACGTTATTTAGGCTGTTATAAAAGGTTGTGAAATTTGAAGCCAAGATCAAAGCAATTAGGACTACAATTTTTTTCATTTATTAATAACACAAAGATAAACAATTGTAGCCACAAAATTATTTAACTTCCGTAAGCAACTATAAATGCCAAGAAATTCAGGGGTGGGGGAAAGAACTTAGTTTTAGTTGAAGAATTAGCATTTTAGTTGAAGGACTGTGGTACTGGGGACCTCTACTGTTAGGAGCATGAACTGCCGTAGCGTCAGGATTCAAGGTTCAGAAAAACATCAACCAGGCGCCGCAAATGAACAGCCTGCCTAAGGTCCAGAGGCACTGGAGAGTTGTGTCACTGGCGCCCATGCAAAAATGTTTATAAGGTGGAATCTTATCCTCACCTCCAAGCACCTCATGCTCCAGTGCTGTCATCCAGCCTATACGTTTGTATTGGGCCTGATCACTGTAGTTTTTTGTTATTATTGAGGCTTCTAGCATCTGAGTACAATTACAAGGCAAACTGAACGTTCATAGAATTTAAATCCATTGATACTAAGAGTTGAAGTATTCTATTACTAATCCACCCCAGCCTACGCTTAGATCTCTCTAGAAAGGGGAGACAGTTTATTCCATCCTCTGCGCCTCCAGAGAGAAGAGTTCTTTCTAAAAATGCTAGTACTTAGAAATGCAAAATAGCCAACAGAAACATTCCCTTTTTTCCATACAATTTTTCTTTTACTCTACCCAGGTGCAGAACTGTTGACTAAAAATCACCAGATGCTCCTATAATTTACTCTCCCAAAAAAATCTGAATCCAAAAGATGTTTGATTCTGCCAAGTCCTTAAGCCTAGGACATATTTACTCTCAGATTCTTCAGTTATTTCAGAAGACTTTCAAACAGTGCAATTATTTATTTACTTATTTATTTACTATGGCGCTTTTTTTTTTAAAATTGAGTTACTGGGCTTTGAACCTGGGACCTTGTATATAGGAAGCAGGTGCTCAATCACTTGAGCTACATCTGCTCCCCTGGGTTTTATTGAATTGAATTGAATTTAATTTAATTTATTTATTTTGCTTGCTGTCTGCTCTCTGTGTCCATTTGCTGCGCGCTCTTCTGTGTCTGTATTTATCTATTTATCTATCTATCTATCTATTTATTTATTTATGTCCCCCCACCCCTTACAGCTTGCTTGCCGTCTGCTCTCTGTGTCCATTCGCTGCACCCTCTTCTGTGTTTTTGCTTGTCCACCTTTTGTTGTTGTGTCACCTTGCTGAGTCGGCTCTCCGCGGTGCTTTCAGGTGAGCCTGCTTTCACACCCAGATGCAAACCCAGGGCCTCCCATACGGTAGACAGGAGCCCAAATGATTGAGCCACAGCTGCTTCCCCCTGGGTTTTATTTTTATTTATTTTTTATCAATTTTTAAATTAGAGAAGTTATGGGTTTACAGAACAGTCAAGTATAAAATACAGGATACCCATATACCACTCTACTATTAATACCATGCATTGGTGTGGTACATTTGTTGCAATTGATGAAAGCACATTTTTATAATTGCACTTTTAACTATTGTCTATGGTTTAACTTAGGGTTCACTGTTTATATTGTACAGTTTCATGGATTTAAAAAAATTATTCTATTACTATATATACAACCTTTTAACTACATTGTTATCTTAGTTTCTCTTCTCTTCCTTTCCTTTCCCTTTATAAAGAGCACATTAAATAATCCTTTCAAAATGAGAGAGATCTGGGTTAAAAATACGCTAGGGAGGGCCTTTAATCAAGAATATATTTTCAAGTCTAATGTGAGTCAAAGCAAACCTTTGTCCTTATCAGATTGTGTTTTGCCACAAAAATGGCAATCAGTTCAGGTGTGATGCTGACAAGGGCAGAACTGAGTGGTAGAAGACTTGGTTGTACACATAAAGCACCAAAGGCATAATCTGTTTTATGTGCAGAGTTCTACAGAATTACAAAATAGTTTATAATTAGTCATACATAAATACATGCATATATATATATGCAGGCACATATACATATTTTGACAATTATGCATATAAATGTATACACACAGTAATGAGGTTTGGCACAGGGATTGATGAAGGAAAGAATTCTATGAATGTTCAGGAGAAACTGACACCCCAAACATAAAAGAGGGTCACACCATTGCAAGTAGCATCCATGCCCATTCACACCATGCCAGATGTGCGTTTGTGCTCAACAGCTCCCATGCCTCATCTTCAGGTACTCAGAGTTAGGTCATCCTGTGACAAACTTTTTTGTTAAGAATTTATGTCAAACCATATGCAGACAACTATATATGCTACAATATAAATTCAAGCCTGCATATAAATGTGTTTTCACATTGCCAGGAGATTTGGTTCTTTGCAGTACTTGGGGTGAGATGTGAGGGCTACTATCTCCAATTAATTTTGGAAAAATGAAGAGGGAGCAATCTGGCTAAAGTAATAAGGGAATAACAATCAGGAGATCAGTGACCTAAACCTTGCTTATTGGCTGCCTATCAGTGGAGCCTGGGACAAGTCCTCTAAATCCAGTGCTTCAGCTTCCCCATCACAATGCTCTCAATGACAATCCTGGCTTCTACCTCAGAGAGAGGAGGTAAGCATAAAATATTGTGCATTCCCCCCACTAGACAGTGTTTCATTACTACAACTACTAGGCGAGGCTGATGGCAGCTGCAGGGAGTTAGCCTGACCTTGGGGAGAGCTGTTACTCACCAACGTCCCTCAGCTGTGTGGTAAGGAAGGGGCAGGTGGGAGACACACAGACTAGAGTACTGGGGTCTGAATGGTTTCGTGTGAACCTCCAGTCTTCTCTGTGAACCCCTGGCTTCCAAGAATAAAGGATTCTGAATTCTAAGTCACCTCTTTGCCATGAGAGGACACAGTCTGGACCAGTTTACCCCTGTTGAGGCTCTCAATCTTGGTAATGCTGAAGTATACAACAGGAGTGTGCTGTCAACATAACAGGAGGAAAGACACTTAGATTAACTAAGAAAACTAGTTCCAACCTGAGATCATAAAGCGCCTTTCTAAATCCAAACTGTGGCTTTGGCCTTAGCCCTCACCCTAACTGATGTGGTCATGTGCAGGTCTAATGTTTAGACTGATAGGTGCAGCTTGCTCGCCTTGGGACTCACCCATTGACAGAGGCCAGAATCCAAAGGCAATTAGTTGACTAAAGAGGGGATATGAGCACCAGACAACCTTGTTTGTCATTTCGCACCCTTAATCACGTAAATCTCATAATACTAAGTGCATCTGCACGGCAGGAAATTAAACACTGACAAAAACAAAACCAAAGCTCTCAAATCAGTTCAGACACCTGTTTCACAAGAGTAAGAGTTGTAAGATTGTCTGTGGGCAGCAATTGTTCTTTCTGTAGACATTCTTAACTGTTGAATATTGACACTCATACTATATAGGATTCATTTTCATAAAGGTGGCTGCTTTTTATACAATGTAGGCTGATATTATAGTCCAGATAAAAAGCAAACCAGATTCTAATTGAAAACAGAGTATCCTCTAAGTGTGGTTGCTAATTCATGAACAATATATTTTCTATTTCAAAAGGAAGTCGATTAAGGAGATGCACTAACTACACCAAAAAAACAAAACAAAACAGAAAACCCACTAAAAATGACTTTTATTTTCATGCACACCTAACTATTTGATTTTGATCAAGATTTTCCTCTTGATCCCTACATTGTTTAAGTGAATTCTTGATAAGGCAGATTTTAACCTTTTAAAGTCTTAGTATACAAGAGTATTATTTAAAGATTTTAAAAATCCCAATGAAAAATATCAATTTAAAGAGCATAAAACCTTTTATTAAAAAAAAAAACCCACAGTTGTGTACCATCATTTGAAAACTGTTTTTTTTCCCTCTTATGTTCCATTTCTTAGTTAAAACCACGGACATAAAAATCTACAAGTCAGTTAAGCATTTGAGAAAATACTGGTGAAAAAGTAAAGTAGAAATTTTCCTTTTTTTGAGACCTAGCTAAAAAGAAGCAGGAAAAGCCTACTATTACTGATAGTGCTAATTAAACATTTTTTAAAATTTTAAGATAATTTTTTTATAAGAAAAGTTTTAATCAGAGTTAACTTTTAAAAATTTTTATTTTTAAAGGAGCTTTTAGATTACAGAGTAAACTTCTAAGCAGCACTCAATATTCATTTAACAGTGCAAATATGCAGAAATCCCAGCGATGTTCAAGGGCACCAGGCATCCCATAGCAACATCCAAGCAGTTGAAGCTCTGCTTGGATCCATGGAGGGTTTTCGTGGCTACTGGAGGGAATCATCTCAGCACCACAACTCTTTTCAAAACATGCCAAACCATGGAATAAAGCATTCCAAGCACAAAATGAGCACTCAACAAGAGCTACAAGAGTCGTTTACCTAATTAAAAGCTTAAATTTACAGAATTTCAGAGCATTGCCGTTTCAGCTTAACTTTGCCAAAATAATCAAGCAGAATGAAGCAAAACAAATAGGGAACAACAAGCCTTCCACTCTGGTTTTGATTTGCTGCCGATTACAGTTGAGCGATTTGGCCTGCTTGAGCCAGCCTGCCTTTAAAACGTCTTCTGAATGCACTGGAACAACACCTAATTTTACATTTAACTCCTGGAGAAAAAAAAGTTTTTTTCTTTGTGATGGCATTTGTTCTATTTGAATATTATCAAACTGTTTGTTCTAATCTATTAGGAAAAATCATAATAAGGCTCATCTAGAGGCTTTTCCTAGTTAGAAAAGTGACTGAAAAGATTTAGGTCTTCAGCCTGTCTTTAAATCTTTTCAATGAAAGATGATTTACAATTAAGCTACGAAAATGTGAACACTCTCAAGTCTGGAAACTTTCAGTCTGAATTTAGGGATCCTAAATCAGTGCAAAAAAACGCTGTCTCAAAGAACCAAATTTTATAAAAATCAGCCTCCATGCTCAAATCTTGTTAATAAATTATAAAAGGTTCACATACTATGTTTAAGTTCAGCTAGTTTGGGCTGAGGTGCTATCAGTATTTCCCCTGTAAAGTCTCATGAAAAGAAGAATGGGGCTTGTATTTAAAGATAAAATGGCATACAATTCTTAGAAAATTGTCACATAAAGGTTATTTTCCTTAAGTGAAAGAGGATTATGTTTTTGGTAATTTGATAAATTGGAGTAGGGAGATGAGGTTTGTCAGACTCTTCTGAAGACTTCTTCAGTTGCAAATTAGGTTCAACTGTTACAAACAGGATTCAAAAATTGTTTATAGTTTTTTGACTAGTTTAGGATGATTGAATTTGAGGGACCTTGTCAGTACAAACTCCTTCATTTCCCTTCTCTGTACCCCTCTAATGCTCTTACCCTTGTTCAGACTTCTTTTCTTATTTCTGGACGACAAGCTGCACAATGTAGTAGAAAGACCATGCTCAGTCCTGGATTTGGGTCCTGGCTCTAAGTTTCTTTTCACTGGTGCTCATTTTCCTCATCCGTAAAATGATGGAATTAGAGTATCTCTAAGAATTCATTCCAGTTTAAAACTCTCTGAGTTCTCGGCAGAGGAATACTGGGTAACAGAGGTCCCCTGTCACGTTACCCTGAGCTCTCACCAGAACTTTGGGTATACGTTATAAAACTATCCAACCAATTGTCTGAATATTGGAAATAGGAAATAAAGGCCGAGATATTAGGAGGTTTGAAACAATGAGGGTTAACAAGCTAGACAGGTAAAACCTACTAGAGAGAGAGTATGCAGAGAGAAAGTTGTTGACATGATTAGGATGGTGTATGTTCCACTTCAGATAGTGATGGAGACAAAAAAGGAGAAAAAGAATCCACACATCCAGGAAGAAGTCTGTGACAGAAACAAAAAAATTTACAAAACTGTCAGAACGGATCCTTCCCCCAAATAAATCAGCAGAGTTTCTCAAAAATGAGGATGATGAACGCAAACCTTTTGTCCTAGAGGCAACAAGGGTTATGGCTAGAACATTGAACTAGGACTCAAAAGGCAGATTCTATTCTGGTTTAGACTTTGCCATTTATTAAGAATATGAGACAGGGAAGTCTCTTCCCTCATTCAGATCTTGATTTATTCATCTGTACAATGAAACAATTCCCTTTTATTCATCAGAAGATGAAGGAACTGGACTTGATGATCTATAAAGTCCCTTAGAAATCTTGCATCTTACGATTCTACATGGTTTTAACAAAAGGCATTCTTCATTGAGGTAAGCTGGGAAGCTAAGAGTGGCCTTGACAGTTGAGACGACAATATCCACTTCATACATTCAGGAGAGATTTGATGAAATGGTGGCTGGGAAAGTGTTTTATAAGCTGTAAAGTGCTTTACAAATGATGGTGGTTGTAGTAAGTGTAATCACACCAGCATCTTAGGAAAAGGAGGAGTTGATGGAAATCTCAGCAGTGCCTGGCACACAGTATCCAGTCAGCATTTTCTTTTGGAATAGGTGAATGGATTCAAAGAAACACGTCTAATCTGATAACGGGAAAAAGCAATACACAGATTTCCAGATATAAGGCAAGAAAGTTCATATCCACATTGTGGAGAATGGGGGCAAATAGGAAGCCTAGTTCAATTAAAAAAAAAGAGAGAGAAAGAGCAGGAGACTGTTGAGAAGGATATTTTTTCCCCCCAAGCCCCACAAAAACTTTCTACTTTGGCTTTAAAAAATATTAAATGTCAACCATGTGTGCAAGACATCATGTTAATCTTGAGCATGGGGTAGGGGATGGGATGTGTAGGTGCTCCCGGATAAATAAGCCAGTTCCTGCCCTCAAGCAGCTTACAATTAATGTGGGAGAACGACAAATACATACTAGCTATAATGTCATGAGTACTAGGCCCTGCAGAACCCTAGAGTAGGAGCTCTACATCTGTTTGGGAAGAATGAGGATGAGGAATGGAGAAGACTTTCTGGAGGAGACAATATTTAGTCTATACCCCCTAAGAGATGATGTGGATTTCATTGTGCTGAAAAGATGAAAAGGCATTTCAGGCAGATGATAGGAAGTATTCCAGAGTGGAAATATAACTGAGAACCAAACTTCAGTTAATAAAAATTGAGTATGAGGGTGACTAAGTAATGATTAAAATATTGTTTGAGTGCTGTAAGAGAGGTCCCCATTTTCACAACCACATTCATAATCACAACCCATTTTTCAAGGGTACTGTTCTTAGCTTGTTTTGTATAATAACATAGTTGACTCCCAAAAGTGTCAACAGGAATACATGTATTTTGCTGGGTATTTTACAAAGGAAATTTAAAAAGATAAGAAATGGGTCCTTTCAGAACTTAAATTCAGACTAATGTAGTTTTGGGTACTCCATACAGCTTTTTCTTTCTTTCTTCTGCAGATTTCATGTCTTAATTTGTACTCTAAGAAGGGCTTACAGGCAACATTGGCTTTAATAAATTGCACCAAAAATGACACAGCTATTAAAATATACATGCATTTATGGCTATATTTATGGCTTGGACTCTTTTAGTCTAATTCAAATCACTCTTAAGAGCTCTTGCTTCTATTTTTAAACAGGATGAGGCACACAATGTAGCTGGTTTTTCTCCCCATGGCTCCAGCACATATCTTAGTTATTTCCATCTTTCCTAGAGCGTTCTTTTAGCTACCTTCTGGAGAGGTGGTATATTTTACCTATTTTTTCTGCTACATCTCACTGCTGGGCTAATTAGTCTGGCTGAAATACCTTTCCAAATGTATCTTCATCATGAGTTAACCCAAGTCGTCACTTTGGAGTACTGCAATGCAAGGCATACTATCCCTGCCACAATCCCATATCCTACTGGCTTAGGTCCAGATTTTGGGACTGGAAATTCAATCAGAACTATGCTTTCCTATGGAATTTGACCTTATATTATTTTTAACACATACAGTCCAACAGAAACAAACAGCCATGGAAAGGAACTTCACATATTAAGCACGTAGCAAGCTGTTAGGTAAATATACCACATTATGTCAAGTATGTAGCTGCTAGAGACAACGTTATCCACAGGTCTCTCATGCAGCAGATTCATTTAGCATTTTGCTGTTAGAATATATGAACCCATCCATCTGAATACAACTGAATAATAGTAAAGGATCTAGGGATCCTTTAAAGATGGTTCTGGAGGAGTGGGAGAGGAACCCTGGGTCTTCTTTCCAGTCCTTTTACATTTCCCATATTCCACAAAGATCAAACTACTTTCACAAAAGGAAATTAAATGTTAAAAACCAGCAGTAAAATGAAATTCTCTTATTTTCTTATCTAACCCCCAAAAATCAGTGTTTGGAGCTCAGACCTCCCTATTTCCACTGACCTGTGGATTCCAATTTAGGATGCACACTTTTACCTGTCTCTGGCTATTTCACATGCTGTAAGTCTTAAGAAGAGGATGTAAAGCTGACATTTCTTATTTAAGAAGTAATAAATTAGATAATAATGAACTGGACTTTGACTTCTAAATCACAATTGACTTTTCTTTGGTTTCCTTTACTGACCACAATGTGTTTATAACTACATTTAGTATACATGTGCTCCTGTCTTTAAATGCACGTGAAGGACGCTAGCGGGTTATTTACAGGTGCCAATCCTGAAGGTCCTCATTGCATTATCTTGCTTAAGTAACACTTTCTTTTGGTACCAAAAGTAATAAAACCCCTTGTGATGGAAGAATAGGTAGTTTCAGACACATGCAATGTAAATGGAAACTCACTTCCAGGGAGGACACAGAAATTGCATTTATTATAATCAGAATTTGAGAGGCAGCATAACATTGCGGTTAAGGGCTGGCTCCAGACCCAGTCTGCTGTGTTTGAATCCTGGCTCTCCCAACTACTACTGCAATATGTTTATCTTTAGTGGAGATGGCAACAGTACCTAGGATTAAATTCATTAATACATGTAAATTACTTTTCACTGGGCTCATCACTACTAGTGCTCCAAAAATGATAGCTGTTATTATTTGCACATTACTATGTGCTTTACAAAGTGTCTTCACTGGCATCTCACACAGTCTTCCCACTAGCCTTGTTCCTGAGATGCAGAAGCATGAGGTTATTAAAAGTGTAGATTCTGGAATCAAACTGCCCAGGGTGGAATTCTAGCCCCGCTACTTATGAACTACACAAAATAGTCTCTTAATATCTCTTTTTTTGTTGTTGTTCTTTTCTTTCTTTTTTTTTTTTTTCTTCATTTCTCTCTCAGCATTCTTATCTCTCAGGCTTCAGTTTTCTTATCTGTAAAATGGGGATGATAAAAGTACCTGCCTCACAGCTCTGTTGTACACACATGCAGGGCACTCTTAGAATACCTGTAACATTGTGGATGCCTAATAAATGTTAGCTATCATTTTTATCTTTTTGCTATAGACGAAAAAAAAGTCAGTTAACAGTAAGTGGTTCAAAGAGGCAAGTGATTTGCCCCAGAGCACTTAGCTACAAAGTGGTCAAGCTATAAACAAAAAAACCCCCCAAAAACCTTACTCTAAACTATTTTATATTTATTCCAATAAACCTTCAGCCCTTCAAAATAGACATATCCCCTCTAGGTACATACAAAAATAATTTCAATATAATATGCTGAATAGAGATTTGCAGAGTTTGTATGGAGTCACACAGAGAAAAGGACTTTTAAATTCAACTTTAGACCTCTGGAGGAAATGATTCTGAATCAGGTCTCAAAAGATGAGTGAGGATTAGCTAAGCACAGATTCATAGGAAGGCCAAGACAACAGAGTGAACACAATAAGAAAAAAATGCTGCAGAGGTATGAAACACAATTTTGTGTTTAAGTTACAATTTTAAAAATCCAGTATTTCTACAACATACAGTTCTAAGTATTGTGATGCAGAAGATAAGAGTGGGCAATGAGAGGCCAGGGATCTTAGAAGCATGTTAAAGAACTTGGGCTCTATTCATTTGGCAATGGGGAGCCACTGGAGAGTTTAAGCTGGACGTTTAGGCGGATTTTTCTGGGTACATTGTAGATGACAGATTTAAGAGAAGGCAAGATTAGAGAGAGGCAGGAAGCCTAGCTAAGGAGCAAGTTATGATGCAGGTTTGAGTTAGAGCATTAGTGGTAGGGATGGAGAGTTCTTGCCGGCAGGGCATTGACAGAATCTGGTAAAAAGTGAAACTGTTAAAAACATTTTGCAGTGGTGACACCCTCAACCATGATAATTTTGAACCAGTTTGATAGCTTCTTTTTAAAAATGACTTCTTCAGTTGCGAACTATTTACCTGGCTAGTATTTTGGTGTCGTGTATATCTTTAATCCTACTGTACTATATTAATATATGTTAATGTTGTCCCCTTAACTAGACTGTAAGCTCCTTGAAGGCAATGACCTTTCCTTGTACTTATTTTCTATAGTATATAGAAATGTAGTAGGCATAATGAATACTTGTTGATTAGTGAACCTTAATAATTATATCAATATAGCATTATCTTATAAGAAGTAATAATTCTAACTACTAAAAAGCTTAATGTTAGTTTATGATATAATTGATGACAGAAATTAGTAACTGTACAGAAATAGAAATTCTAAAAACAAGACAAATATTTTTCACAGTGACCAAATCACTTTCATGAAATGTTTTGTTTTGTTTTTTGAAATAAAAACAAATAATGCTATCAAGAAATTTCCAGAAAGGGAAACTTTGCATTTAAGAAAAGTTGTTGCAGTATATCTGGGAAAGAAAACCTTTTCAGAGACATGATCAAAGGATTACTGTGTTCAACTTAGAAAGCAACATGCACACCTGCTGAAATATTAGTTTCCTATTAATGTTTACATGGTACTGACTCTTCAGTATGTTTCTTACAGCTCATTTATGGGATGGAAAGTTGACTAAAGGTTATTTCTTTGTATCTTTTGAAAATTCTCCATCTGTCTAGGGCTGATACAACTTTTGCCCCTTCTTTTGTTCCATTGTTCACATTGATGGATTTTTATTTGTGACGCACCATTGATGCAACTTGTGAAAAGTTCTGCATAACTGGTAATTAAATGAAGGTATCTTGGAAAACATTACAACTTTTGTGTTAATGGGTGTAACTTAAAAGATGGGCCTAGTGAATGTTCTCTTTTATGTATTATGACTCCACCACATTAAAACCAGATGATAAGTAAACACTAAATACACTTTAAAGTGCAAGGTATTATCAGGCAGAGATCATTGATCTTGTACCTAACATGTTAACAATGATCAAACAATATTAACGATGAGTAAGAGAGTGCAAAATGAACAGTACTACACTATATAAATTGTAAATTGCTCGAGCTCTTTCAAAACTTATTTTTAATTTGCTTTGAACTTTCCACTGGAAACAATTATTACTAGGAACTATTATCTCTATGAAAACTGAATAACAATGAAAATGAAGGGAAATCAAGTTGAAAGTTTCTTAACAAATACCTATTTTTCTATGGACCTGGAAAGTTGGGTACTTTGAAGTGTCTTAAAACTAAAAGAAATTCCAAACCCACTAAACTTCTCTACCCGGTTTTTAAATGTGTTGATCACCAAGACAAGAGGCTGCATGATAATTAACCCAGGTTAAATTTAGACTAATGCAGTTAGTTCAAAGAAGAAGTACTTTGGAAGTTATTACAAAGTTCTGGTGACTAATTCTATCTGAGAACTATTAAGTATCTTTGTTTTCTTTTAAGTATTTCATGTGCATTTTTCTTACTCAAAAGCAAACCTTCACTTGAGGTGCCTTGGACTCCTAGTAAGAAGCATTCTCTGCCTACCTCCACCTATCTCTTCTCAGTTTTAGAAAATTTCCAGACTCAATGCCTACCATGAAAACAAACCAGAAAGAAATATTACAAGTGTGCAAGTCATTACTATAAGTAATGAAAATAGAACGTTTCTGCAGGTTCAGATTTGGCTCATGGATCTCCTCTGTTTTCCTACCCACACCTATGTTGACATAAGTGATTCACATTAGAAAAATAAGAACCCATATTTAACAGTAAAAATGCTACCCATGAAAAAACTGTTGGGTTAGATCATGAAGAACATTTACCCAGAGAGAGGCATAGATGAATTGTCTTATCATACTAATGGCCCAGGTACCAAAGCCTCTGGTCTATCTTTTGTGTGTGTGTTAAACATATATAACATAAAATTTGACACATTAACCATTATAAGGGTACAACTCAGTGGCATTAAATACATTTACAATATTGTGCCACCATTACCTTTATTTATTTCCAAAATATTTCCAGCCCTCCAAGCAAAACTCTCTACCCATTAAGCAAAAGCTCCCCACAGCTCCCTCCCCGCTGCCCATAGTAACCTCCAATCTACTTTCTGTCTCTATGAGTTTGTCTGTTCTAAATTTTTCCTATCACGGGGACATATGATATTTGTTCTTTTGAGTCTGACTTGTTTCACTTAGCATAATGGTTTACGGGTTCATCCATGTTGAAGAATGTATCACAACTTCATTTCTTTTTGTGGCTGAATCATATTCCATTGTTAAGTGTATACCACATTTTGTTTATCCACCCATATGTTGATGAACACTGCGTTGCTTCCATCTGTGTGCTGTTGTGAATAGTTTTGCTATGAACATTAGTACACAAGTATCTGTTTGAGTCCCTGTTTTCAGTTATTTGGGGTGTATACTTAGAAGTAGACTTGCCAGGTCTTATGGTATTCCATGTTTAACTTTTTGAGGAACTACCAAACAATGAACAAGTGTTCCTTTCTCCACATCCTTTCCAACCTTGTTATTATCTAACTTTTTGATTATAGTCATCCTAGTGTTTGTGAAGTGGTAGCTCTTTGTGGTTTTGATTGGCATTTCCCTAATGGCTAATGCTGTTGAGCATCTTTTCATGCGCTTATTGACCATTTGTATATCTTCTCTGGGGAAATATCTATTCAAGTCGTTTGCCCATTTTTAAATTGGGTTGTCTTTTTTGTTGTTGAGTTGTAGGAGTTCTTTATATTTTCTGGATTCCAGACTCTTATCAAATATATGATTTGCAAATATTTTCTTCTGTTTTGTAGGTTTTCTTTTCACTTTCATGATAATTCTTTGAGGCACCGAGTTTTAAATTTTGATGATGTCCAATTCATCTATTATTTTTTTTTCTTTTTCTACTTGTGCTCTTGATGTCATTTCTAAGAATCTATTGCTAAATCTAAAGTCATGAAGATATACACCTAACTTTTCTTCTGAGACCTTTATGGCTTTAGCTCTCACATTTAGGTCTTTGGTCCATTTTGAGTTAATTTTTGTATATGGTGTGCAGTAAGGGTCTTATTTCATTCTTTTGCACATAGATATCCAGTTGTTCCACTTGTTCATTAGTCAAAGAGATTATTTTTTCCTTTTTGAATGGTCTTGGCACCCTTGTGGAAAATCAGTTGGCCATAGATATATGGATTTATTTCTGGGCTCCAATTCTATTCCATTGATCTATATGTCTATCCTTATGCCACCAAGCTATCTCTAACATTCTATGCAGAACAAACTAAAAGCTTTCATAATGATACAGGATTGTACTCTGAGTACCAATTCTATTGTGTTGTGTAGTAACTGCCACTTCAGGGTATATGAGATGAATGGGATGTTTGATTCTACAGCAAATGATCCCAGATTGATATTTTTACTTACGTATATTTTATGACTTTCTGACTTCCGGGAAGATGGTGGACTCTCTTCTTCTCCAGGCTCTCTTCTCCTCTAGAAAAATAGCTAGAGGACAGGCAGAAACAGCCTGTAAAAAGATCTAGGGTTTAGGATACCACCCAGAGGAGAAAGAGACAAAGAAGGTAATCGCAACGATGTGATCTGTGAGTTGAAACCAGGGGCTGCTACGCTGGCTCCCTCTCCCACATTAAAGACTCTTTAGAAGTCAGGCCTCTGGGCCTGAGGCTACAGACAGAGGGGGCTCCAGGGACCCACCACCCCAGGAAACGGGACAGAGAAGGACACAGCCTAGGGACGACTCAGCTTCTGACCCACAGAGTTGGTCTGCTGTGTCCCACCAGCCCTTCCAGGCCGGGTGGGGCCGTGCCATTGTTTGCTTTGCAAGCCAGCAAGGGGCTAAAGATGTGTGACCCTCCTAAACTCCTCCTTTACTATTGTTGAGAACTCACAGGGGAGTGGATTTATTTTCTAGACAGGAAAAGGGAGGGGGCTGCCAGAGAAGGCTGGAGAACTGTCTCAGAGAAAAGTTTAAATTACAAGGCTCCTACCCTCCCTACAGGTAGCTCGGTCAAACTGATCCAGTCTCTGCTGCAACAAATACACTCCAACCAGGCATTGAACTGAGAGCTGCCAAGGAGCGCCATCTGTTGGCAGAGCAGGGAAGTGCATGTGTGAAAATTTAAAAGTAGGAGAGGCTTTTTCTGGCCTTTATAGCCTCCCTCCCCAAGGCCCTAGGAAGCAAGTCTACAACCAGGTACTGGTTCCAGTGCCCAGTTTTGAGCAACTAGCAGGGACAATCCTAACAATCCAGGTCGATCCAAGAATCAAAGAGCAGTGGTAACACAACCTCCTGCCACTAAATCCCTACAAAAGAGAAAGAAATTGAGCCTCTGAGTAAACGGCATCCTATTCAGAGCCTTAAACATTAGGAAAAAATTATATATTTTATACAGCTTTCTGTATTCCCTTGCTGAAAGCATGCCTATCATAACTTGTATTCTCATTTTCTCTTCCTAATTCATTATTTTTAATGCCTCTTTGAATTCAGATAACTAAGATTTATTCAATTAATAACTGATTTGAGTATCCACTATTTTAGTTTTTAAGGAATTGTTAGTGACTTTCATACCCTAAGGTGAATATAAAAGCACTCACAATTTAACAGGCATATATGAACACATCTAATTATAAAACAAAACACTGAGTACACTAATAAATCAGGAATAATGTTGAGGGAGCATAAAAAAGTATTGATTTAACCAAGCAAAATAGGGGAAGACATCACAGAAGAGGTGACATTTAAACTAGACCTTAAAAAATGAAATAGATTTTGTCAGATAGAGAAGGATAAGAAGTGCATTTTAGGGAGAGAGAGCATGTTTAATATGTTCAGGGGAGCAATAAGTAGTCCAGTGTGACTATATTACACAGTAAAAGGAAAAAAGGGATGAGACAGACAGACAGACAGACAGACCCTGGGGTTTAAGGGAATGGCTAGAATACTATGTTAAGGAGACTGAAATTTATTATGAAGGCAACTGGAAGGCAGTAAAGGATTTGTTTGGGAGGGTGGTAAGATTGGTTTGTTCTGTTTTAGGAAAAGTGCTGAAGTGGTATGGAGTTGTGGTGGCTGTGGTGATAAGACATGCACCAGAGGGAGTTAGGAGGTTAATTTTTAGTCTTTGTGTGAGATGATGAGGAATAGGCAATGGGAGGATTGTGATTTGTAAAAGTAAACAGCCTGAGTCAGAGCTTTCTCATGGGTAAAACCTCTGAACACTCACGTTACTTTCAAGGTCTTTCTTGGACATGTACATACAGAGTGGCAAGAAATTTGAGTTGCCCAACATGCAATTTTCCAGCTGAGGTCAGACGAGGTGATGTTGTGCCTTCTTGTTTCAGCTCTTTTATGGTAAACAAGTGTCCTTTTCACAGTCTATTTAGTGCCTTGTTTTTTGCATTTTTGTGCTTTCTCTTGGTGATGCCTCTGTTTAAAGTGGCCCCCAAGCATTGTGCTGAATGCTGTCTAGTATTCCGAAGCACAAGAAGGCTGTGATGTGCTTCAAGGAGAAAATGTGTTTGTTAGATCAGCTTCGTTCAGCGTGAGCGATAGTGCTGTTGGCTGTGAACTCAATGTTAATGAATCAATAATATATATTAAATAAGCTGTCCTGAAATAGAAACCCATATGAAACAGGTTATGTATTGATCAGAGGCTCACAGGAACCTAACCCTGTGTTTCCTCTAGAAACAGTGGTTCAGGATTTGCTAATTCATTCTTCATGGTGACTTTATAGAACATAGCGATTGCAAACAGCGATAATCGACCCTATTGTGTTCTGGTTTCCCCCTATAGAGGGGACAAGAACTGTGTTTTAGGAACCACGTTAGTGTTTCCTCAGTCCCTATCCTGGGCCTGGTACATACAGTCACTTAATAAGTATTTATTAAATGAAGTAGCAAACAAATAGGAAAAAAAGGCACCCATCACCCATTCCAAGTCCTGGCAAATCACAGCCACTTTCTGGTCTTAAAGCTCCCTTGCCATGCTTACTAGCCTGCCTCCTCCTCAGAGAAGCAGCTGCAATGTTCTAAAGAAGCTGATCTCAGAACCGGAAGACCTGCCTCCTGTGCCTGGCCCCCCCACTTATTAGCTGTGAGATCGTGGTCAAGTTATTACATTTCTTTGCCCTTGCTTCTTCATGTGCAAAATAAGAGTAACTATGGGTTTGTAACAAGGGTTAAATGAAATAGGCTATAAAAGAGCTTTGCATAGTGTCTGGCACATTGTGAGTTTTCATCATTTATTGATTGATTACTTACTATTTTACTGTGTTATAAATTTACATTGGTAGTTTATAGCTAGAAGTGCAAAAGGACTTTTCATGAAAATTTTGGATCTGTCATGCAATTAACTCAGATTATTCCAATCACCCAGAGAACGCTGTTAAACTGCTTTTATTTTAGGCTCCACAGTTATCACTAGCATCCGAACCTGTTAACAAAAATAAAACAAAGTCTAACACTCCAGCCTCAAAGTCATTTCCAGTCATAAATAACTTGGAAGTTATTTAAATGAAGATATATTGCCTCTACAACGGGGTCCTGTCTATAAATCAGGGAGAAAAACAAACAAATAAAAAGGCCTGTTAATGTGAAACGCTGACAAATGTGGGCGTTTTCAAAGGCCCTACAATTGGTATTTTCAGAAGCTATAATAAAATACACACTCATTGTGTTTTCCAATCCCCACAACTAGAGGAACATGAGCAAAGCTTTGAGGATAAGTCTAACTGCAGTGAATTTAGAGGTGGGTGCTTGCAGAGTCAAGGAAAGTTTTCACACTCAACAAAGAAAAATAGTGGTCTCTTTCTGGTGGATAAACTGTAGTCCTCCAGGCACCAGAGAACTTTTAGTCTTTCTCACAAATCAACAGTTGAGTTTTAAAGAAGGATGCATTAGTGTGATGCTGCCATCTACAGCCAGAATTTTCCAAATCCTTTGATGAAATGATGAAAAATAACAATTGTAGGCCTGCAGTCAGCACACTCTTTAAATAATCTTTCAAGTTGCTTCAGGAAGGGGGTACTCATTAGTTGCAATTTTTTTTCTTTTTTTTCTTTTTGGCTAAAGCTTCTTCTATTTGCTAAAGGAACCCATTTTAGTTTCACTTTAAGAAAAATCGCATACAGAAGATGCCTCCACCTCATAGGAGTTTTCCTGGATTTCCACTGCCCATTTCCATCTGATGGTATTACTACAGAAACCACTTAAAAAGAATTATGTTTGTTTAGTTTAATGGTGATGTAAACTCACTTCAGAGAGAAGCTGAGTGAAGTTATGAACCAGTCGCACACAGGCAGGTGCTGACCCCATGGACCGCTGCTGAGCCCACAGTTCACAGTGTTGCTCCCCGGACCGCATGGCTTTGGGATTTGCCCGTTCCCTCCTGTTTTGACAGCGAGTAGGAGGCAAGATGATAGCAGAGGACAGCTGTTTTCTTTTTCCTACAGGACAATGCTGCTTCCATAATTGGCATCCAATATACAAATCACATTTACAAAACACAGAGCATTCCCAGAAATTACCAGCCAATTTTACAAAAGTGGAAATCCATTTCCAGTCTCTAAGTTGTTTACAAATTTGTTTTCTCTCAGCTAAGTATTCAATCTCTGCTAACTGCCCCCCACTTTTCTTCTTGTATGTCGCATTATGAGTCATTTTATTTTCCTCAAGCTGTTTATTTTCCATATATTATAAGTTCATATAAGAATAATAAAAATCTTTTGTGTGATATATGTATCTTTAAAAAAAGACAATACAAAATTTTGCTAAGAAAAAGAACCATAAAAATCATTGTTCATAATCTCTCTAAAAATCATAATCTGTTAACTTATGTATTCCTTTAGTATTTTGATATGGTATTTTAGATTGAGTTTGTGGTATCTTTATCCACATTTAATAGGCCATATTAAAATATTAATTTGTTGACGTCTTTTCGGGCAACAGAATATATACAATTACTTAGTTATAAACAATTGTTTTTGGTTATCATAGCTTTTAAGCCACAATACAGCTAAACCATTCTTTACTCTCATTTGGCCGATGAGAAAAATAAGGCATGTAAGAGGTAAATGACTCATTCAAGGTCTTTTCAAGGAAACTGTGAACACTTCGATGTTCTTGTCACTCAGCTGTGTACAAAGGTCCAAGCAGGAAGGCGAGGTCTCCCCTTTTTTACCTACTGAGTGAGAGATTTACTTCAAATTTTCTATCTGTAAAATGAGTGTCAATTTCTCAAATTGAATAGTGAGAGAATAATTTATGACAACCCATTTGATTCCTCAGAGATGGACTGGGGAAGAAAACTAAGATGCCGCATTGGAAAGCTTATTGAGTGTAAAGGAGAAAAAGTTTTATCTAATTTTAAAATGGTAGGATTATGCTTTTTATATTTTCAGAAGTACCAGTTATTGAAAAGCCATTTAGTGGAGCAGCGAGTTATTCAGCTTGTTTATAATACAGTTTAGAAAAAAAGTATTAGCAACCGTCTTGCAAAAACTTAAGGAGAAAAATTTGAAGAAAGAGCTCTTTCATAGCCAATTGTATGAAAAACTTAGGATAAAATAAAAATGTCTCAACTACTATTATTTATCACTTTAAACCACATCTGCGTTCTCAGGGAACAGCAATTTTTTTTCCTCAGGGCTTGAAGAGAAAAGACAACTATTATCCCTTTATTAATTACCTTCAGTTATTTTCCTCTGGGCATGATATTTTTAATCTTCCAATAGAATCAAAAGTAAATAAAGGGGGACAAAAATTTTTATGACACCTAAATATTTAAAATAAATTCATAAACATGCCATCTTTACTCAGCCTTTCATTCCTCTTTCATCACATGCAAAACCATCAAACAAACAAACATATACACACTTAATTTTTGTATATTATGTAAACAAACAAAAGATTTTCAAGTAGGAGTAGGTAGATGGTAGATTTCAAATTAAACTGAAAATGTACCCATCACACATATTCAATAATTTTCTTAACTCTGAATGTTTATATCTTATAAGATCTTGAGTAAAATATATAGATATACATAATACTAAATACAATTAACAGAAGCAAGCAATTGTCATATTGTCCAGACACTTTCATTTTATCTATTTGAAACATCTATGGTGATGGATGTACAACTCTGTGAGTACACTCAATTGTACATTTAAAAGGGTGAATTTTATAGTGTATGAATTATATCTCAATAAAGGTATTATTAGAAAACACATCTAAATATCCTGTAAGAAAATTCTGCTAAGAAATAATGTATGATTTTTTTCCCTTGCTGGTACCATATTTAGGAGCATATATAAAAGTAAATAAAGTGTTCATTGCAGCCTAGATAAGGTGATGCTCTCTGTTTAGAATAGATGTTCTCTGTGTTGTAGTTACAAGCCCCAAATTCTGATCTAAATGATTTGTGTGGCAGATCCACTGAATCCAGCAATTATTACACTACAAAGCTGAGGGCATAATTTGGTATACTTTGCAGTGTACTTATATTTTTAAAGGAGTCTGTTATAACTTTCATCTATTTTTGCTTAACTGACAAAAAAAATCAGGTGATGGTTGTGCTCTTGTTGTGATATTTCTTTAAAGTGAATCTGGATAGAAACATGAAAGTTACCCGAGTATAGCAATATAGATTTGAACTCACTCTAAGGTTTTGGATTTGGGAGGAGGAGTAGTTAGAAGGGTCCTTCTTTTTCTGAAACATGGTTTTGAAAGCATCAAAGATAGCTTATAGTCAGAAGCATGTTAGAGATAATATGGCTAATTCCAATTCCTTCCTTGATGAGGAAAAAGAGACCCAAAGAGGTTAAGTAATTTGCTCAAGGTCATACAGCAAATTAGATGTTCCCTGCTTTAAAAAAAATCTATGTACCATAATTCCATGAACAGCAGGTGCTTAAGAATTATTTTTAAGTTGTGATTTATTTTCCATTTATTTTTCCTGCTTTTCCCCCCTATACAACAGTTTTCTGAGGCATTTTGTAATTTGTCTCATAATGAAGAAAATCAGACAGAAGAAGATTAAGGAGGGGTTAAGGAAAGGGTCAAACAGCAACCACATCTCCTTCCAAATTCCACTGCACCTCATGAAATCTCAAGAGAGTTTCAAAAATCAGCCATTTGAGCCATGAAATGAATACTAACACACTCTGCTAGAGAGAGTGTAAACTGAGACAACCATTCTGGAAAACAATTTCACTGTTTCGATCAAAAGCCTTTAAAAAGTTTTTATAGTTTAATCTATAATTCTATATTAGAACCAATTGTATAGATGTAAACCAAGATCCAGAGATAAACTTTGCAGAGAGCTGTTCAATCGCAGCTTTACTTGTCGTGTTAAGTGGTAAACGTCAGTAAGGGAATGGTTATGATACTAAGTACAGTCATTTGATGACTGAGAGAGCCTGCAGCTGCAAGCAGGAGAATTCCACCCATCAGCCGTGTGAGATCTAAGCTCCCTCTCAATTTAGAGGTGGAGTGGACATTGCCATCCCAGGGTCCTCAGAATGGAGGAATAAGTATGGATTAGAGTGGACTTACTGGTATTCTAATACAGGATTATTGTGACTCTAGCAATGGAAGAAATTATATCATTGATGCACAGACGGTGTCTGCGGAAGTTTCTGAAGGCAGAGAGGTGTGATACTGGGGCATTTTCCGGACTTGGCATTGTCCTGAACGATATTGCAGGGACAGATGTAGGACATTATATATCCTGCCATAGCCCACTGAATGGACTGGGAGAGAGTGTAAACTACAACATAAACTATAATCCATGCTGTGTAGCAATACTCCAAAATATATTCATCAAATGCAGTAAATGTACCACACTAATGAAAGAAGTTGTCAATGTCGGAGGAGTGGGGGGTATGGGGAGTGGGGTATATGGGAACCTCTTAGATTTTTTATTGTAACTTTTATGTGATTTATGTATCTTTTTTAAAAAAAGATAATAAAAAAGAAAGCTTAGAAGAATTTAGCATAAAAAATGGTTATGATATACTTTTAAGTTTAACAACCAGGATATAAAATTATTTATGGTGGATTTAAAATATTTATAAAACCTGTGCATAGAAAAATATATTGGTTGTCTCTGATAGTAAAAATAGGCATGGTTTTTCTTATATTATCCAATTTTAATGAAAAAATATGCATTGCTTTTATAGTAGAAATATATTTAATAAATGGTATTATTAAAACAAACATAAAATGAGCCAAGCAATCAAAAAACAACCTCCCCCAAAATATAACTAGAATCTACTATTGGAATGAAGTATAAATAAGTTTTGGGTTCAGATGCCTTTCCACTACACATCACATTATTTGATGCCATCATTTCTCATGAGGCTGCCAAGTACTTTTCTTTACAGACTCACGTACTATTAGTATCTAGCAGAATTTATAGTTCTTTGAGAGTCTAAGGAATACCATTCCTCTGGAGCTATCAATACTTCATTCTTTTGGTTTGCTTGATCAGCCTGCACCAATTAAGCCAAACTGCACATGTCTCTCAAACTTAGTTCAGGTGGAGAAGCTCCTCTGGCTGCTTGCAGAGAGGCTTCCTAATTCAAGTCAGTCCCTCTTACACTGCACGTGGTGAAGTCACGTTTTCTCTTTGTGCTATGGCAGCAAGTAAACCCATACAAAAGCATGAAGGGCCGTAATTCCCTATTCTGCAAAATCGCAGGATAACCGAAGTTGTCACACATAGATCTGGAAGGATTTCAAACACTTTAAAAGTAATAATGACCATCTCAAAGGATAATAAAACACTGTTTTGAACAAGAAAACAAGTCTGAGTGAATTATTAAGTGAAAATGTTCTTCATTTAAAGAAAAGAAATTGTTAAGGGGGATTTCAAAATTCCTGAGTCTCACCTTTAGAGACATTTTCCCTATTGCCTAAACTTTGGGAATGAGGGGCCAGACAGAAGAACTCTTTATTCCTCTGTCAGGGTAATTCCCGCCCCAACATTTGAAAAAATGAAGAGGGTCCTTTCCTGACTAGATCTCAATAGGATGACCACGGAGGCAAACTGACAACCTGGGGTTCTGCTGTCGAGATTTGCACATCAGTCATGGGACTGCGTATGGCGTCTGTTTTCAGTGAGCATGTCATTTCCCATCAACATCACATGAAATCCTTGCAGTAAAAACGGACTCTTTCCCCGTATTCACAAGCAGATGATCTCTGATTTCATCCCCAGGCCTCTCATGTTAGGAAGAAAACACAGTGCAACAGTGTCCCCTGCTGCCTGTTAGTATAGTGCATGGGTGCCTGGGAGGAGCTCTCCCTAATGCAAAGGAATGAAGACTTAATCCTGGGCAAGTATTCGCTTCATTCTGATGTATGCTTTCTCTAGAGTCAATTAAACTGAGCTTTAAATTTTGCATCGCTAATTTCAAAGTGTAAGGAATGCCTCTATTAGTGGAAATCTTATATTATCAAACAATTTCTCACATTCTTTTGGTTTTTCCCATACCTATGTGGTCATCACTCCAGCCTCACTTTGCAAAAGCAATACAAGCTAGCTAGTTAAATTTGGAGAACAGTTATAGCAACAGAAGGATCTGAATTTTAGATGTCAGAGAGAAGTTACTGGTGTCAGGCTGTATCCTCATTGTTTTGGATTTGGAATAGCATTCAGTGGGATATCATTCTGGATGAGAGCCACTGAAACCCACACAAATGCAAGCAGCCTTTTTAGTATTATTTCAGGTCCTTCATAGAAGAAAAATGCATGTCTGGGAGCAATCAAAATCAGGCATATATCTTCCTCTGATGCAATTTTGTGAATCCAAAGTGATAAAAAGAAGTTGTGACTTTTGACATTACTGAATAAATTCTGGAGGACTGTTTGAATCCATCAGATTGCTTCTTTCCCTGAAATAAATCCAGTATGTTTACACTCTTACCATATGTCGAAAGAATGCATTTGGAAATCTCATGAAAGAGTTAATTTATCTAAAAAAAGGACGGGGGTAGGTGTGGAACTGGGAGGTCCTCATGTAGAAAACTGCATAGTATCTGTCCCAATTCTGTTTTCCAAATTTCTGGTCCTTTCTCTAATTTTTATGACCCATTCCAGGGGAATGACTGGTTCATCGTCTCTTGATTTTGGAAAAATCAAGTTGAGTGGGGTTGTGCTCATCTTAGATGCCAAAGTAACTGCTTATGAGTGCAAGGGTGGTATGTTACATGTGTTGTCAAACTTAGCTGAGGAAGAACAATTACTTTCACAGGTCTCAGAGGAACTACCGAGGTAATTAGAGTGTAAGATGAAGACATGTTACACTAATGGCTCCCATGTCCCAAGAAGCAAATAGCCCTTTGCTCTGAGACTGACTGCAGATCTGGTTTTCTACCTCTTCTACTCTGACCTATAGCATTTATTGTCTATTTTGGTTTATAATCTTGTCCAATCTCGAATCATTCCCTAATTGTCCCAGAAATGCATATCTTGCCTCCAGAATAGCACTAACTTATTTAGGGGTATCTTGACCTTGCTGTGTCTGTCCAGCCCAAAGTACACTCATTGAGATGATTTGTTGACCTGAGCAGTTCAATTCATTTATTCTTTCTTTGCTTTAGAAATATCATCAACAATAGTAACAAACTTTAAAGAGTATTGTAATAATCAGTTTGTTAATATTTGTGCAGCACTAAGTACTGTAGTGAATAGTAACTTAAGAAGATAATTAACCAACCATTTTTTACTTCTGAATATTTTATTCTTTCTTCCTTTCATTGACTTAAGCATAATACTGAACATTCTGATAACTCAAATTGAGTGAAAGAGAGACATTTTTAGTTTAAATAATAATTACCTTACCATTTAGCATCATCATTTTCTCTCAGTACACAAAATGCTTTTTTCATTTTTACACGCCATTTTTTATGCCCTGAGTAGACTGTTGGAGGTAAACACCTGAGCTAATCTCTAGTTAGGAAAGCATTTGATCACTGGCTTGGTTTTGCATTTGAATGGGGACACTCTACCAAGACAACCAGCCCCTCCTAGAGTAGAAAGGGACTACTCATTTGTGCTGTAGACATAGTTAAACCTTCCATTATGTGTCCTATTAATAATTATATTTGCTTTTGTAGTGTGTTCTGTCTCTGGATCTCTGAGCTCTTATCTATTATAATCCTCTCTGAGTAAATAACATTCAAGTTCCAATCCCCATAGATCTGCTGGCAGAGACTGTTTGCCTCTATTTTTCCATCGCTCTAGCACTAAAGCATACAATGAGAATCTAAAACTATTTTAAGGCAAAAATTAGAACAGAATAATAGAACCACTAAAACCTCCTAAAATGTTTAAAGCATGAACTGCTTTTTTTCCTCTGGCAAGATGTGGTGTTTAATCCATAAATAACCCTTAGTTTAAACTATGTTCAAGTCAGGAAAGCAGAAGATAAATGAAACAAATATATTTTATCTTCAAATCAATAATAGAACAAGAGAAAAAAATAGAAATAAAGGATTACTTTTTTTTTTTAAGATTTATGTATTTATTCAATTCCCGCCCCCCGCCCCCGTTGTCTGTTCTCTGTGTCTATTTGCTGGGTCTTGTTTCTTTGTCCGCTTCTGTTGTCGTCAGCAGCACGGGAAGTGTGGGCGGCGCCATTCCTGGGCAGGCTGCACTTTCTTTCGGGCTGGGTGGCTCTCCTTACAGGGCGCACTCCTTGCACGGGGGACTCCCCTGCGTGGGGGACACCTGCGTGGCAGGGCACTCCTTGCGCGCATCAGCACTGCGCATGGCCAGCTCCACACGGGTCAAGGAGGCCCGGGGTTTGAACCGCGGACCTCCCATGTGATAGACAGACGCCCTAACCACTGGGCCAAGTCCGTTTCCCAGGATTACTTTTAAAATAAAAAGTTATTAACCTCATTAATCTTGCTGAATATTAGGTCTGATGCTATCAATACTCTAGAATTACTCTTTTTTTAATAAAAACTTTATTTTTAAAAAAGTTTTAGATTACAGAAAAGTTACATCAAAAGTATGAGGGATTCCCATGTATCCCCCTCCCACCCCCACATCATCTCCTATTTTTTTTACAATGTAGCAGTACAAATTATTATGAAGTATCTGTAAAATCCACTCGTTACAACCATGCATACTATAAAAAAGTACTCATTTGTGGTAAGGACCAATCTACCTACACTAATAATCTAAAAACTGTCATTGTGACATCACACATCTAACAAACACTTGAAAGAGTTGTAACCATTGTTGCAACTTTTTTTTTTGAGCATTTATTTTTTATTGTATTACTCTTAAGGGAGAGTTCTGTTCCATTTTTGTACCCTCAATGCCTAACACAATGCCTGGAACAATGAAGGCACTTACTAAATATTTGACAAATGAGTGAGAGAAAGCTGTGAATGAATGGATGCCAATGTACTCTAATTACGCACTGCAGTTTTTGCAGAAGCCTGTACTTGAGCACTGATGTTCAGTTTACTGAAGTACATGAAACCAGGCTCTAGAAGGCAAGCATTAAGAATCAGAAATCAACACCTTTAACCTGAACACCTTGAACCTAATCGTTCTGGAGTAAGTATTGGAGAAAAAGGTCAGTTGGAGAAATTATTACCGAAGACAGGAAAAGACAGAAACCATAGGTATTTGGAAGCCTCTATGCAGTGATCTTAGAGAGATTAAATTTGGTGGCTTTATTGCCAATAATTTTCCACATTTGTTTTAAATGACTTCTAATATTTCACAAACCTCATTCTGTCCTATTGTATATTTCCTGTAATATGATCTGTAAAGGTTCATGTTATTTCTCTAAACTGTATTTAATTTTTTAAGCCACAGGGACAAAAAATCATGGGGGAAGCTGATCTCACCGCAGTATCTGAGAGGGAACGCATTTGGAAGTTCTCACTGGGATCAGGGTCAAGAATACCCACGCATAACGCTTACTGAGGGCCATACAGAAAATCTTAGCATATGTTGTCAATTTGGGAATGAGTGTACGTATCTGCATTGGCATCAGGCAATTTGTAAGACCCATGGGCAGGATTCTATGTGATGTATAAACAAGGCAAAATAAGAAAACTGTTTAAAAGCACATCATTAGATTCAGAATAAAAATACTATCCCAACTTAGTTCATACATAAAACACACCACCTTGTGGAATGAAAGATAAATGCTTTACTGTGTCCTGCCACTTGTGAATGATGTCATCGCTGTGGTTACATGAAGAAACTCCTTAGCTCCAGATGGTCACCATTCCCTCTCTCTGGTAGCCCTCGTGTTCATAAGTTTAATTTTCATTCAATTGAATTGTATAAAAACACATTGCCTTTCCTCACTGATATGGGTGGATGAGCACACTCTTATTTTATTACTCTCTTCGGTCTTTGTTAATGTGTTTTTCTACATGATTTATTTTTTAGTACAGTGACTATAGCTTTGCCTAGACAATCAGGATGGAATTTTAGAAACCTCTTTTCTGTTAGTTTCTAAGTGAAAGTGAAAGATTTTTTAAAAAGTTTATTAAACTCTCCTGCATTCAGGCAAAGAGACAGTTTTACTTCCCATTTACATGAAGTTAGGTACCTACTAATTAATGTGGAAAGAAAAGAGCAGATAACATTCGTATACTAAGAAACTATCTTAAGTATCAAAATCACTATTCCCGAGATATTACGGAATTTAGAAACCATGTGTTTCTACACCTTCATTTTTAAAATTAGGGAGCAGAGGCTAAGAAAGTTTAAGTGAAATACCCAAAGTTACACTATCAGTTAACAGCCGAGCTAGGACCCAACTCCAGGCCTCTTATGCCTCCTACCATTTTCTTCTATATGATTCAGTATTGCTGAGAAGTAGAGTGAGTTTTAAATAGGTTTTCCAGATGATAAAATTCCTTATGCTTAGCAACCGTGCTGCTTATTCAAAAGCTATCAATTCCTCATGATTTTTATATTTCATGTCTTAAAAGTGATGCTAATGTTTCACTCTGATGAAAATAAAGATATTGTATCTACTCCCTATCTGTGATATTTTTTAACATGCATTTTACTTTGAGATTGCTTTGTTGCATGAATATTTTTAAAAAGGAGAAAATTGAAACACTTCTGATTTTGCCATTAGTTATAAAAGCAATGCTTTTGCTTCAAGATGAGAAAACAATGTAAGTATTTAATGTGTTACACATATGAACTCTGCCAGATGCTTGGCTGATCCACATTACATAAGTTTGATGACAGCTATCTTGCAATTTCTAATTGAGGGAGCTTTAAGTAATTGTGCCGAAGCCATGTTCACTATGTGTAGCAATGAAGAAGCCCAGATACTACAAGGAATCTTTTGCTGCAGCTGATAATAGAGTCCAAATTCCAGTTTGTAAAGCAGCCAGCTGCATACCCACATGTGAAATACCATACGAAGAGGAACAGATGAATTTGATGCAAATGGTTTGTTTGAGAAAGCAAAACTCTGCTATTTAAAATGCACACTAGTTGATTTTAAATGCAAAACCAAATAGATATTTGGACTATTACATTGAGATAAATAAGAAGAGGCAATGTGAGTAAAAACTTGTCAGCATCCTAAGAAATACAATGTTGAGTACGTGTAATTTCTTTTCAAAAGGTTTTTTTTTTTGTTTTGTTTTGAGTCAGGACACCTAAGTATCATTTCTAAAACTCTTATGAGACCTGGAAGAAGTCCTACTCTACCTTAGTTCCCTAGTGTATTTGGTAATATTGATAATTGCTGCTGCTAAATTATTTTCCAAAACCCTTGGAAAATTAGATAATACTGTATGCTGCTCTGAGTAAGATGTTGAAAAAATATGTGGCTGGAGAGACACCTGCTAGAACAGCCATTTTAAGGTTCCCTATTAGTTCTTCTCATTGCCTGTTTTCTTTCTGATTGTTTTTTAAATCCTTGAAAATGTGTATCTTAGGTAAGAAGTTTTTTCATGTGTATTATCTTTCCACTAGTCTAAGAGACTCTAAGAATAAAGCATGGCTTATAGGATTCTATATAATTTTAGGGCCCAGAAAAAACTCTACATACATAGACAACTTAAGAGATGCCTATAATTAATAAATAAATCATGATAAAGAATGAGGCACAGATGAGGAGTTAAAATTTATGATGGGCTGGAAACAGACTCTACTGACCTTAAAATAAACTCTATAAAATCACTCAGGGATATAAACAAGAGGAGAAACATAAGAGGGCAGGGTTAAAGTGTGCTAATTTCTAAATAGATAGAAAAAATTGATTTATAGTTTGGTACATATTTGAGTGTATTGCTGATTTTTATGAAACAAAATGCTTTAGTTTGCTAAAGGCCTGCCAAGGCAATATACCAGAAATGGGTTGGCTTTTACAATGGGAACTTACTAACTTACAGACTTAGAGTTTCAAGGCTGAGAAAAATGTCCGAATCAAGGCATCAGGCAAAACTCTCTCCCCAAAAACATGGCTGCCAGCGATCCTGGACCTTTCTGTCACATGACAGGGCACAATGGTGGCATCTGCTGTGTCTCCCTTCTCTGGGTCTTTTGGCTTTCAGCTTCTGGCTTCCTCCAGCTTTCTCTCTGCTGCTGTGCCTTTCTTTCTCCCACGTTCCATTAATTTCAACTTCTGGCTTCTTGGACTTTCTCAGCTTCTGGTGGTTTCTCTTTGTCTCTGCTTATTTTTCCCATTTATAAAGGACTCCAATACGAGGGTTAAGACCCACTCTGGGTTATGCCTTACTGAAGTAATCTAATCAGAGGCCTTTACCTGAGGTGATTTAATCAAAAGTTCCCACTTACAATAGTTGACACCCACAGGAATGGATTAGCTCTAAGTACATAATCTTTTCTGGGGAACATATAATCTCAAGCTACCACAAAAAGCCTTACTAATTCATTTCTAATTTCCTTTAGATGAGCATTTCCCCATCATTGGGCACTGTGGCTCTTGGGTTATAGTCTCTTTGCTAGTATTTAAGCCAGAAGACAGAGATAATGTGTCAACCTATCCACCTAAGACAAATCATACTTTCCTCCAAGTTAAAAGTGATAACCGAATTTGGTTCCACCAGCAGCTTCCTACATAATGGCACAATTGAGAAGAGCATATGACAAAAATTTTTTGAAAGCCAATCCATCCCCTGGGAGACTGGCAGACAGTGGAAGGTGTCCAGATCTGAACTGGAGTCTCTACTTGCATAGATACAGATATTAGATTTGGTAACTGGAAATGTTCCATCAACCCCTGTTTCCCATATAAGACTCAATAGTAAGTGATTTTTTTAAAAATCCCAGAGAGAAAGCTTGATGCATTGCAGTTGCACAGGGCAGGTCATCTGAGGATGACAGGCAGGATCTGAGCTTCAGTAATAATTTTGGGGGCAATGAAGTTAGAAGTCAGGCATAGCTCTTCAAGGACAGTTAAGAACACAGACTCAACAATGTAGTAAGCAAATGAGAAAAAAGATACTCAACAGAAAACTCTGATTCACGTTTTGAGGAAGGTAAAGCTGCCAAGAGATTGAGACACTGGTAAGAGTATGGGCCACAAAAAGAATTGGAATGATGATGGCTTGGTTCCAGTTCATTATGTACTTTGAGTGAAGTGGAAAGAATTTGGGCTTTGGATTCATGTGGAACATGAGTTCTCAGTCAAGCTCTTCCAATGACTTCTGTACGATAATGGGCAAATAAATTAACTTCTCTTCACTTTGACTGTAGATATGAAAAATAACACTTGCATAGTCAGCACACAGCAGAGCATAGCACAATTTCTGGCATACCTAAATGAGATCTATTACTGTTGCTGTTGATGGGAAAGATAGATTTATTTCTCCAGCTCTGTTCTTGCCTGTGATATCCCCAGTGACCGATAATACATATTTTTGAGGTGTCTGACCAAAGCATAAATGCACCGTCTGTAGCAGAGAAACCTAGGACTCACTCATTAACTCTAGGAAATTGAGCCAGCCCTATCTCACAGTGGCCTGGAGAGCTATCTTAGTTAGGGAGGTATTTTTTTGAGGTAGGTGAGCTAAAGTAACTTTACTTTGTGGTTAAATGTGGTCAAATTATGATGATGATTAATGTGTAAGTGCTTTGCATATTATTAAATTTTCACCATAAGGAGGATAATAAGTAACATTTACTTAGTATTTCTCCCTGAAGCTTTGAGAAAAGTTCACATGTATGTAGAAAATGTGTCTAAAGGAAACAAGAATTATTTAAAAACATACACATATTCCTGACTGTATACATCTAAATGAGCAGCACCCCCTGCGAAGAAGTCCCCCTGGGAAGCTCTACAAACATTCTAACAATCCTGCCATTGCTCAAAATATTTTTGGAACTTTTCATCTGGAATTGCCTTATGACCCAATTTATGAGCCATACAAAAAAGTCAGACTTGTTAATTTATAGTCACCCATAATTGTTCACCTCTGATAGCATTAGCCAACTTTATCACCCATCTTGGCTCTGAATGATTTTGCTGTTTCCAAAATAAAATCCAATCTCAAAGGTTGACTCTTTGCTACTATCTATAGTATTTAGGAGAACGTATCACATGTTTTGAAGGCTAAAAAGAATCCCAGGATTCCAGATGCTGGAATAATATCTCCCATGGCACTGAGCTTGCAGGGGACAAATCTCTGGATAGAGAACTGTGGAATATTTGTTTTTTTTAATTTTTTTTAATTTTTAAAAAAATTTTTTTTAAAGATTTTATTTATTTATTTAATTTTGCCCCTCCCCTGGTTGTCTGTTCTTGGTGTCTATTTGCTGCGTCTTGTTTCTTTGTCCGCTTCTGTTGTCATCAGCGGCACGGGAAATGTGAGTGGCGCTATTCCTGGGCAGGCTGCTCTTTCTTTTCACGCTGGGTGGTTCTCCTCATGGGCGCACTCCTTGCGCGTGGGGCTCCCCCACGCGGGGGACACCCCTGCGTGGCAGGGCACTCCTTGCGTGCATCAGCGCTGCGCATGGCCAGCTCCACACGGGTCAAGGAGGCCCGGGGTTTGAACCGCGGACCTCCCATATGGTAGACGGACGCCCTAACCACTGGGCCAAAGTCCATTTCCCGAATATTTGTTTTTAAGACTGCTTCATTCAACAAACAGTTATTGAGTGCTCCCTACTTTTTATTTCTTTAGTCATTCATTCACTCAACAAGTATTTATTTGGTGTCTACTATGTGTTAGGCATTGGGCTGGACACATGACCACTGCTCTTATAGGGACTTCACCCAGTCAGGAAGACAAACATTCAATAATAAGTAATTGTAGTAAAGAGAGGTGTAATGAGAACATAAGTCAAGGAGATCTAAGCTAGTCTAGGGGTCAGGGTAAGCTTTCCTGAAGATGTGAGTATAAAGCTGAGATTTGAAAGATGCATAGGATGGGAAGCAGACTTGGCCCAATGGATAGGGCATCTGCTTACCACATGGGAGGTCCGTGGTTCAAACCCCAGGCCTCCTTGACCCATGTGGAACTGGCCCATGCACTGTGCTGATGCGCACAAGGAGTGCCCTGTCACTCAGGGGTGTCCCCCGCATAGGGGAGCCCCACGCGCAAGGAGTGCACCCTGTAAGGAGAGCTGCCCAGCGCAAAAGAAAGTGCAGCCTGCCCAAGAATGGCACCGCACACACGGAGAGCTGACACAACAAGATGGCCCAACTAAAAGAAACACAAGTTCCTGGTGCTGCTGATAAGGATAGAAGCGGTCACGGAAGAACATACAGTGAATGGACACAGAGAGCAGACAAGTGGGGAAGAGGGGGGTTAAGGGGAGAGAAATAAATAAAAATAAAATAAAATAAAAAAAAGAAAGATGCATAGGAATGTTCTAGGTAGAGGGAATATCATGTATAAAATCTTGAGATCAAGAGAGTATACTGTTCCAGAGACCAAAGGAAGTTCAAGATGGCTTGAATGTTTGAGGAATAACAGGAGAAGACTGACAGAGGCCAGACTACACAAGGCCTATTAAACCATATTAAGGGGTTCTGACTATTGCAGTTATGCATACACTGAAGAATGGATGTGCAACTCTGGTTGCAGAATGAATTGGAGGGAAGGAAGACTAGAGGTAGGGAGACCATTTAGTAAGTTATCATAAAAATCTTGGGGAAGGTGATGGCAGTAGAGATAGAGAGAAGTTCATGGATTTGAGAAATGCTCAGGAGGTGAGAAGCAACAGGACTTGAAGATTATTAGGTGTTAGTAAGTGCTAAGGCTGATTATGAGGTGCCTGGTTTGGGAGTTAGGAGTACCGTCACACCATGGCACTCACTGAGCTGCGGAAAATGGAGAAGCAGCTCTAGTCATCCAGCAGGGGAGAGATGATTCGTTTACTTTCAGATACGCTACATTTGAGGTGCCAATGGGCTATCCACATAAAGATGTTAATCAGGTGTTTGGACAATGTAGCCTGTGTCTCAAGACAAGTTTGGACTTGGAAGTCTAGATTTGAATGTCATCAATGGGAATGAATAGAGTGAAAAGTGTGTAGAGTGTAAAGAACACAGACCTAGGCATGACCCTCAAGATACACCAATATTTAAGACTTGGGCAGAAGAAGAGATAACCACAAAGAAATGTGAGGAATAAGCCAGAGAAGAAGGAAGAAAATCAGGAGAGAGTGATGGCATGGAGATCAAAGAAAGCATTTAAAAAAGGGTTGCAGTGCTGTCAAATATTGCTAAGAGGTGACATAAAGTAAGAATTGAGAAGTAGCTGTTGAATTTAGAGAAAATAACTTATGGATGATTCTGTTAAGAGCATAGTAGAAACCTAATGTGTTGTGAGTGGGACCTGGGAATTGGTCAGCCCACTGAAAAAGTGACTAATTGGAGAATTATAAAAAATATTTTTACATTCAATGTGCTATTTTAACCTAAAACATAAATGTACATTTATTTGACAATCTTTTTAAAAAATATTTATTTAGGGAAACGGACTTGGCCCAGTGGTTAGGGCGTCCGTCTACCACATGGGAGGTCCGCGGTTCAAACCCCGAGCCTCCTTGACCCGTGTGGAGCTGGCCCATGCGCAGTGCTGATGCGCGCAAGGAGTGCCGCACCATGCAGGGGTGTCCCCCGCGTGGGGGAGCCCCACACGCAAGGAGTGCGCCCGTAAGGAGAGCCGCCCAGAGCGAAAGAAAGTGCAGCCTGCCCAGGAATGGCGCCGCCCACACTTCCCATGCCGCTGACGACACAGAAGCGGACAAAGAAACAAGACGCAGCAAATAGACGCAGAGAAGAGACAACCAGGGGAGGGGGGGAATTAAAAATAAACAAATAAATCTTTAAAAAATATATTTATTTATTTGTACATCCCCCACCCCACCCCTGTCTACTCTCTGTGTCCATTTGCTGAGTGTTCGGCTGTGTCTGCTTGTATTCTCATTAGGTGGCTCTAGGAACCAATCCTGGGATCTTCTGGGGTGGGAGAGAGGCGGCTATTCTCTTGTGCCACCTCCACTCCCTGTTCTGCTATGTCTCTTATTGTCTCTCCTCTGTGTCTCTTTTTGTTGTGTCGTCTTGCTGCCTTCGCCGGCACTCCTGCGCAGGGCAGCATTCCATGTGGGCCAGCTCATTGCATGGGCCAGCTTGCCTTCACCAGGAGGCCCTGGCATCAAACCGTGGACCTCCTATATGGTAAATGGGAACCCAATTGCTTGAGCCACATGCATTTCCCTGACAATCTTTTGATATAGGGATTCAACCTTTTCTTTGAATTTGACATATTTATTGGAGTGCCACCTCATTTTTCTTGCATATTTATAAATGCATTGTCTATAGTTCCCTGTTTTGGTTTCTTTAAAATAGATCAAGAACTTAAAGGGATCATAAAGCAACCTGAATGTACAATCCTTCTGAATATTTATGATTCCCCCCAATCTTTTTCCCTCCTTCCTTCCTTCCTGCCTGCCTGCCTGCCTTCCTTCCTTTCTTCGAGTATGGGAACCAACTTCCAATATCTTATTTTCTTGCTTAACCCAATTCAGTGGAAAACTTGAAGGCAATTTTCCTTTATTGCATCTTTCCAAAGCATTTCAATTTAATTTTCATATAAACAGCTATTTTTATTTTCCTATTTACTTTTCATGTAACAATTATGTAATGCTTTACATAATAATCAGTTAAATGATATGATTCCAATAACAAGTGTATCTGGCATAAAGAGGTTAAATAAACACAACCGATTCTTGGTAAACCTATAACTCATCTAGTTGAAACAAAAATCTGTGTACTATGCAGAAGCATATTAGCTGCAAGCTCTCAGTGTGCTCTGGGTACCAGTCAGAATGCTTTATAGAGGCAGTGGTGAATATCAGTTACTTTACTTTATGTTGGCCTAATTACAAGTTTCTGCTTCTTTCTAGGGTAGGGGTTCTTAACAAGGGGTCTGTGAGCTTGAATTGAAATTCAGAAACACATTATTCCCGTGGGGACCTATTGGTGTGGGTGTGATGTGTTTATTAAATAACACCCAGTATAGTGTGGACTTAGTAAGGGGTCCGTGGTTTTCCCCTGACTGTCAAAGCGTCCATGGAACAAAAAAGGTTAAGAACCTTCTAGGGGACAGTTCAGGAGGAGGCAGATTGCAGAAGGTCGAAGAGTAGGAGTTGAAGAAATGGAAAGACCACCCTTTCAAGAAGTTTGTGAGAAAGAAGAGAGTACAGTAGCTGAGGACTAGACTATAGTTGGTGGATAAGTAAATACTTTTAATTCTTCCTAAGTTAGAAGAGACCTGAGCAAGATTAAATCTAGGAGTAGTTAAATATAAAGGAAAGAGGGAAGATAATTGTATTAGTCAGCCAAAAGTGTGCTGATGCGAAGTACCAGAAATCTGTTGGCTTTTACAAAAGATATTTATTTGGGGTAAAAGCTTACAGTTACAAGACCCTAAAGAGTCCAACTCAAGGTTACTTTTCTCACCAAAGTCTGTTGACATGTGTTGAAACAAGATGGTAGGTGATGTCTGCAAAGGTAAACCTTCCTCTCTCTCTTAAGGCTCCGTGTTCCCAGCTTCTTCTGCTCTCAGCTGTAGGCTGGCATTGGCTTGTCTCTCTTCCCAGGGCTTGTTTCTTTCTGGGCTCAGCTGCTCTGCTCTCTGCAGAAGGTCAGCTGTAAAGTATCAAGAGAATGACTTTTCTCTCTTCCTGGGGCCTCTGCCGTGTTTATGGAGCTCTCTCTCTTTTTTCTCACCTCTCTGCTTCTCTTGTGTTCTCCTGTGTATTACTTCTCTGTGTCTCCTTGATTGAGTGTCCATTATAGCCCACAGAGGGGGTAGGGAATCAAACTCAGTATCCCTAGTGATGTGGTTGAATCAAAGCCCTAATAATAATTCAATCAAAGGCATCTCAGTTGAATCTAATACAATCAAAGCATATCATGCCCAGAGGAACAGACCAGTTTACAAACACAATCTATATCTCTTTTTGGAATTCACAAATAATATCAAACTGCCACACTAATCAATAAAGGCACTGAGTAGTAGGTGCAAATGAAATCTAACACATGTGGAGCAATACATCTTAGATAATAGGAAAGGCATCTTTTTCATTGTAATAGGAGAGAAGGAGGAAAAGATGGATATGGGTGTAGGTTGGTTTTTAGGTTTGGTGGCACAAAGTCAAAGGAATACATTTCTGATAACATCTGTTTTTTCCCTGGGACATTAGAGGAACCATCTGCTGAGAGTGAGGGCAAGAGAGTTAAAGTTAATGGAAAAGATCTGAAAAGGCTGCTGCACAGGAGGAAGAAAGTAATGACTAAAGAAACAGTTTGATTGTCATGCAGGGCTGAGGTCCTTGTTGAGGTGGGTAAGCACTGTGTTATGTGCTGGGTTGAACAGAGTGGAATGACAGGAGAATGCAAAGACGAATAAGACAGTGTTTATTAAGAGGCACATAAACAAATCATTTTAAAAGAACAGAGTGTATAAATTGTAACATATTGTGAAAATTAGTGAACTAGGGTTACACTTAACAACAGGAATGAATCTTAAAAAAAACTTCATGTTGACTGGAAGAAGCATAGCCCACAAGAATACATATATATGATTCCATTTATACAAAATTCAAAAACAGATGAAACTGACAATATATTTTAGGAATGCATACATATAAATGTGGTTAAAACAGAAGGAAAGGCAAGGGAGAGATTATAATAAAAATCAGGATTGGTTAGCTCTGAGGGAAAGGAGGGGAATGTGATCAGGCAGGGACATATAGGGACTTCTGGGGTACTAGCAATATTCCGTTTCTTGACGTGGTGGATAGTGTATTAGTTAGAATTTAATCAGGGAAGCAGACCCATGTTGTTATGGGATTAAATGACTTATTATAGGAATTAGACTATGGGCAATTGCTGGAGTTGCTGGTGAAGTAAAAATTTTAAGGGCTATTTGGTGGAGCAAAAGAGTCACTGACTGGTCTGAGAAGCCAAGCACATCCAGTGCCAAAACAGGACTGAAAAGGGATAACTCGTGGAAAAGTCTGTGGGAAGCTGTTGGCTCTGTGGCTCTGCAGACCATCATCTGGTACTGGGCCTGGGGCCACTACTGGGAAGAAGAGCTGCCCGTGGAGTAGAGAAGAGCAAGGACAAGCTGGAACTGGCAGGACCTCTGCACCCTCTGTCTCCACACCTGATAAAACAAACTTTAGAAAGCAATGGCCACTGCTTCACCTCTGCCTCCCAAATCTCATATAAGTTGTTGTTTTGGCCAACTCTAAACCAGAATCATGTAGGGAAGGGGATTCTGGGAAGCACAGTCCCAGATGAATCAACTTGACAATAAAATGAACACTTAGGTTTCACTTTATAATTATCCAATATAATAGGCATTTATATTTAAGGACTTTTCTGAAGTTATTATAATCCACAATAAAAATGACATAAATAGGGAAGTGGACTTGGCCCAAGGGATAGGGAGTCCGCCTACCACATGGGAGGTCCGCGGTTCAAACCCTGGGCCTCCTTGACCCGTGTGGAGCTGGCCCATGTGCAGTGCTGATGCGCGCAAGGAGTGCCGTGCCACGCAGGGGTGTCCCCTGCATAGAGGAGCCCCACGCGCAAGGAGTGAGCCCTGTAAGGAGAGCCGCCCAGCGCGAAAGAAAGTGCAGCCTGCCCAGGAATGGTGCCGCACACACGGAGAGCTGACACAACAAGATGACACAACAAAAAGAAACACAGATTCCCGTGCCACTGATAAGGATAGAAGCGGTCACAGAAGAACACACAGCGAATCGACACAGAGAGCAGACAACTAGGGCAGGGGACAGAGAAATAAATAAAAAATAAATCTTTAAAAAAAATGACATAAATAAATACATAAATGAACAGGAGTATCATTTCAAATGTTATGTTCCTATGCCACTATTAGAATATGTAAAAAAAAAAAAAAGTGCTATGAAGCTAAAGGAACAGCTTTGTGAGGGTGTCAGGAAAGGTTTCCCAGAAAAGGGGACAGTTAAAAACAGTAAGAATTATTAGCTACCATTAATTGTCTGACCATATACTATGTGTCAGACATTGTAATATGCTCTTTACTTACATAATTTCATTTAATTTTCACAAGAAATTTTAGTCGTTCCCATTTTCAGATAAGGAAATTGAGGCATAGAGAAGTAAATTAACTTGGCAAAGGCTAAATGTGCTAACAGGAGAAAGCAGTAATGAAGCCATCTTTGTTTACTTCAACCATTCTCTCTCCCTCTCTTTCTTGGTGGGTGATATTTACACACACACTATTTTCAGAAAAGTTGTAGGTTTACAGAAAAATCATGCAGAAAATACAGAGTTCCAATTTACCAGAACCATCCACACACAGTTTTTCCTATTATTAACACTTTTCATTAGTGTGGTAGCTTTGCTACAATTGATGAATGTATACTATTATAATTGTACTACCAACTAGGGTACGTGGTTTACACTAGGGCTCACATGTTGTATACTTCTGTGATTTTAAAAAAAATTTAATTCTAGTAACATACATACAACCTAAAAATTTCCCTTTTAACCACATTGAAATATATAATTCAGTGGTATTAATTATAGTCACAAGGTTGTGCTACCATCACCACCATCCATTACCAAAACTTTTCCCTCATCCAAAACAGAAAGTCTGTGCCAATCAGGCATTTACTCTCCATTCCCTGCACCCACTCTGGTTAAATAACCTGTATTCTAGTTTATGACTCCATGAATTTGCTTATTCTAATTATTTCCTATGAGTGAGATCATGCAATATTTGTCCTTTTGTTTTTGGCTTATTTCACTCAGCATGATGTCTTCAAGACTCATTCATGTTGTAACATGTATCATAACTTTATTCTTTTTTGGGACTGAATAATATTCATATATATATATCTGTTTATCCATTCATCTGTTTATGGACATTTAAGTTGCTTCCATTTTATGACTATTGAACTTTGGTCTGTAAATATCATTTCAAGTCCCTGCTTTCAGTTTTGTTTGTTTTTTTTTGAGGTAACTGGGCTGGGGATTGAACCCGGGATCTCACATGTGGGAAGCTGGCGCTCAACCACAGAGTCACATTTGCTCCCCTGAGTTGGTTTTATCATTTGTTTGCTTGTTGTTGTTTTTTTGTTTTCAGGAGGCATAGGAACTGAACCCGGGACCTCCCCATGTGGGAAGTAGGCACTCAACTGCTTGAGCCGCATCCACTCCCCATGCTTTCAGTTCTTCAGGGCATATACCTCAAGGTGGGTTTTCTGGGTCATACTGATGATCCTGTACTTAACTTTCTTAGGAAATCCCAAAGTGTTTTCCACAGCAGCTATACCATTTTATATTCCCACCAACAATTAATGAGTGTTCCTATTTTTTATTATACATCTCTCCAATAGTTTTAATTTTCCATTTTTAAAAAATGAGAGCCATTCTAGTGGGGGTGAAATGGTATCTTGTGGTTTTGATTTGCATTTCCCTAATGGCTAATGATATTGAGGAGCTTTTCATGTGCTTTTTGGCCATTTGTATCCCTTCTTTGGAAATACATCTAATAGACTTTAATAAAGTCTTTTTTAAAAATATATATATATATATATTTTTAGATTTATTTATTTATTTATTTATTTCCCCTTCCTCCCCACCGCCCACCCTGGTTGTCTGTTCTCTGTGTCTATTTGCTGCATCTTCTTTGTCCACTTCTGTTGTTGTCAGCGGCACAGGAATCTGTGTTTCTTTTTGTTATGCATCTGTTGTGTCAGCTCTCTGTGTGGGCGGCGCCATTCCTGGGCAGGCTGCACTTTCTTTTGCGCTTGGCGGCTCTCCTTACAAGGCGCACTCCTTGTGCGTGGGGGTTCCCTACGCAGGGGACACCCCTGCGTGGCAGGGCACTCCTTGCGCGCATTCAGCACTGCGCATGGGCCAGCTCCACATGGGTCAGGGAGGCCCGGGGTTTGAACTGTGGTACCTATGTGGTAGATGGACACCCTAACTGCTGGCCAAGTCTGCTTCCCTAATAAAGTCTTTTGTACATTTTTAATTTGGTTTGTCTTTCTGTTGTTGAAATATAGAATCTCTATATATATTCTGAATATTAAACCCTTATCAGATATATGAGTTCTAAATATTTTCTCTCTTTTAGGTTGACTTCATGATGAAGTCTTTTGGTACATGAAAGTTTTTAATTTTGATGAAATCCCATTTATCTATTTTTTCTTTTGTTGCTCATGCTTTTGGTGTAAAGTTTAAGAAACCATTGCTTAACACAAAGTCCTTATGATGCTACCCTCTGTTTCTTCTAGGATTTTTATAGTTTTCTTTTATTGAAGTCTTTGATCCATTTTGAGTTGATTTTTGTATATGGTGTGATGTTGGGGTCCACTGTCATTATATTGCCTATGCATATGTAGTTTTCCCATCAACTTTAGTTGAAGAGACTATTCTTTCTCAATTGAGTGGAATTGACACACTTGTCAAAAATTGGCCGTAGATGTGGGTTTTTTTTTATTCCCCCTCCCCCAAGATGGTTCCCTTGTCTGTTTGTGCATTGTTTTCTTTGTTGTTGTTGTTCGTTGTTTGTGCTCATTATCTGCTCATTGTTTTTGCTTGTTGTCTGCTCCTTGTTTTTATTTGTTGTCTATGCATTGTCTGTTCATTTTGTTTTGTTTTGTTTTTTAGGAGGTACCAGGAACTGAACCTGGGACCTCCCATGTGGTAGGCAGATACTCAGCTGCTTAAGCCACATCTGCTCCCTGCTTGTTTATTTTTGCTCATTGTCTGCTCACTGTTTTTGCTCAATGTCTGCTCATTGCCTGCTTGCTGTTTGTTTGTTTTCTTTAAGAGACACTGGGAACCAAACCCAGGCACTCCTGCGAGGGAAGTAGGTGCTCAACTGCCTGAACCACGTCCACTCCTTGAAGGCTTGTTTTTGTACTCTTAATTTGATTGCACTGGTCTGTATGTCGCTATATGTCTGTCCTTGTGCTGTTTTGATTATTGTAACTTTGTAATAAGTTTTAAAATAGGGAAGTCTGAATCCACCAACTTTGTTATTTTTCAAGATGGCTTTGCCTTTTTAGGGTCCCTTACCCTTCCATATTAATTTGGTGACTGGCTTTTTCATTTCTGCAAATTTTGCTGGAATTTTCATTGGGATTGTAATGAATTTGTAAATCACTTGTAAAGAATCTACATCTTGACAATATTTAATCTTCCAATTCATGAGCATGGAATGCCCTTCCATTTATTTAGGTCTTTGATTGCTTTTGGGAATGTTTTATAGTTTTCCACATGTAAATCCTTTATATTCTTGGTTAAATTTATTCCTAGTTATTTGATTCTTTTAGTTGCTATTTTAAATGGAATTTTTTCGTGATTTCCACTTTGGATTGTTCATTATTAGTGTATAGAAACAACTGATTTTTGCATTTTGATCTTGTACCACACAACTTGACTGAATTTGTTTACTAGCTCTTGTAGGTTTGTGGTGGACTTTTTAGGGTTTTCTATATATAGAATCATGTCATCCTCTATTAGGGAAAGTTTTACTTCTTCTTTTCTAATTTGGATGTCTCCTATTCCTTTTTCCTTCCTAATTGCTCTGGCTAGAACTCCCAGTATCATAATGAGTAACAGTGGTGACTGTGGGCATCCTTGACTTATTCCTGATCTTAAAGGAAAAGCTTTAAAGTGTTCAGTCTTTCACCAATGAGTATAATGTTAGCCGTCATACATATATACACACACACACACACATACGTATATATACATATGCACAAAAACCTTTTGTCATGTAGAGAATGTATACTTCTATTCTAGTTTTCTAAGTGTGGGTTTTTTTTTTTTTAATCAAGAAGTGATGCTGGATTTTGTCAAATGCCTATTCTGCATCAATTGAGATGATTTAAAAAATATATATTAACAGCTCTCAACAATGCAAGGTGTTGGTGGTGGGTTGATATATGAGACCCCTGTTTGATGTTATGCATGTTTGCTTCATAAATTCACAACTTTTACTACCATTTATTGTTTATGTATGTTCACATAAAAATTATATTAAAAAATAATAATAGGGTGGGTTGGGGGAAAAATACACCAAATGTAAGATACTTTGGTTAGTAGTAATACTTTGAGGATGCTCTTTATTCATTAGTTAAAAATATTTCACAACAATGAAGGGTATTGGTGATAGGGTGAGGTATGAGAGCCCTGTATGATATTATGTATGTTTGTTTTGTAAATTCACAACTATTACTATACACTTATTTTTTATGTAGGTTTATGTATGATTGATATACTTCAATAAATGAAAAAAAAATTAACACACTTCTTTTTGTTTGTTATTTTTATTCCTAAACCCTAGACCTCCCATGTGGGAGGCAAGTGTCCAACAGCTTGACCCACTTCTGCTCCCTGCTGGTCGCGTTGTCTGCTGGTTGCGGCATCTGCTGGGTGTGGCGCCTGCTCGCTGTGGCATCTGTTCATCTTCTTTTAATTTTTTTTAATCCCCTTGTTCCATAGAACCTCTAATCCACATCTGCTCCCCACCACCACAGTTTACTATTAAAAGAAAAAGCTTAATCTCTCTCACACACACACCCTTGTTTGTGCTCTCTGTCTCTGTTCATTGAGTGCTCTCTGTGTCTGCTTATTATCTTTTAGGAACACCGGGAACCATATCCAGGTCCTCCCATTTGGAAGGGAGGCATCACATCCTCTCTGCCTGTTGTGTCTCTCATGGTGTCTCCTTGTTGTGTCATCTTGTTGCATCATCTCACTGTGTCAGCTCGCTGTATCAGCCCATCACGTCAGCTTGCTGTTTTGCTCATCTTCTGTAGGAGGCAGCAGGAGCCCAATTGCTTGAGCATTTCTGCTCCCTTGATTTTTTTTTTTTTTTTTTACCTTTTGCCCTATTAATGTGGTATATTACATTTAATGATTTCTTATGTTGAAGCACCATTGCATGCCATGCCCAGCCTCCCCATGTGCTATTGGATTCTTTGCTAGTATTTTGCTGAGGATTTTTGCTTCTATATTCCTAAGGGATATTCATTTCTAGTTTTCTTTTCTTGTGGTATCTTTCTCTGGGTTTGTAATTAGAGTGATCTTGGCCACCTAGGATGAGTTAGGGAGTGTACTCTCCTCTTCAATTTTTTGGAAGAGTTTGAGCAAGGTTGATCTTAATACTTCCTTGAATGTTTGGTGAAATTCACCAGTGAAACTATCTGGTCCTGGCCTTTTCTTTGTTGGAAGGTTTTTGATTACAGATTCAATCTCTTTACTTATTATTGGTCTGTTGAGATCTTCTATTTCTGCCTGAGTCAGTGTGGGTTGTTTGTGTGTTCTAGGAATTTGTCCATTTTAGCTAGGTTATCTAATTTGTTGGCATATACTTGTTCATAGATTCCTCTTGTGGCACTTTGAGATTGTTCATGAATTCCAAAAAGACAGATTATGTTTGTAAACTGGTCTGTTCCTCTGGGCATGCTACTCTTTGATTGTTTCAGATTCAGTCAAAATGTCTTTGATTAAATTATGTTAAGATTAGGGCTTTGATTTGGCCACATCAGTAGAGTGTAACTCAGTTTGAGTCCCTGCCCCCTTCATGGCTATATAAAGGAACACCTAATCAAGGAGATTACACAGAAATAGATACACAGAGAAGATACCTAGAGGAAGAGAGAGCTCCATAGGCGGGGCAGAGGCCCAGGGAAGACAGATGAGCCATTTGCCTGATAGTTTACAGTTGACCTTGTGAAGAGAGCAGAGCAGCTGAAGCCAGAAAGAAACAAGCCCTGGGAAGAGAGACAAACCCTATGCCAGCCTACAGCTAAGATCAGAAGAAGCTGGACCCAAAGATCTTTAAGAAGGAAGAGGAAGGCTGAACCCTGGCAGACATAACCTGATGTCTTGCTTTGGTAAGAGAGTTTGGTAAGGAAGTAATCTTGAGTTGGACTCTTTAGGATCTTGTAACTGTAAGCTTTTACCGCAAATAAATACGCTTTATTAAAGCCAACAGATTTCTGGTACTTTGCATCAGGACCCCTTTGGCTAACTAATATACCCCTTATAATCCTTTTTATTTCTGTGGGGTTGATAGTAGTGTTCCCCCTTTCATTTTTTATTTTAATTGTGTGTTGTCTCTTTTTTCTTTGTCTGTCTAGCTGAAGGTTTGATGATTTTATTGATCTTTTCAAAGAACCCACTTTTTGTTTTGTTGATTTTCAATATTTTTAAAAATTCTCTTTCATTCATCTCTGTTCTATTCTGGTTATTTCCTCTCTTGTGCTCACTTTGGGTTTAGTTTGCTCTCCTCTTTCTAGATCCATGAGTTATGAGGTTAGAACTCTGATGTGAGATTTTTCCTTTTTTTTAATATAAGCATTTAAAGCTATAACTTTCCCTCTTAGCTCTGCCTTTGCTGCATCCCATAAATTTTATTATATTGTGTTTTCATTTTCATTCACCTCAGGGTATTTCCTTATTTCCCTTGTGATTTCCTCTTTGACTCATTGGTTAAAAATACACAGTCTAATTTCACATATCTGTGAACTTTCCAGATTTATCACTGTTTCAATTTCTAGCTTCATTCCATTGTAAGAGTAGAAGATGCATTGTACGATTTCAAAAAATTTTTAGGAGGTACCAGAGATTGAACGCAGGACCTCATAAGTGGGGAGCAGGTGCTTAACCACTGAGCTACTTCTGCTCCCCAATAAGAGCTGGTTTTTTCATTTGTTTGTTTTTAGAAGGAACTGGGGATTGAACCCAGAACCTCATACATAGGAAGCAGGTGCTCAACTATGTGAGCTACATCTGCTCCCCAATTTCAGTCTTTTTTAATTTATTGAGACTTGTTTTGTGACCTAACATATGGTCTATCCTGGAGAATGATTCATGTGCACTAGAGAAGAATGTGTATTCTCCTGCAGTTGAGTGAATTGTTCTATATGTGTCTGTAGTTCTAATTGTTTTATAGTATCATTCAAGTCTTCTATTTCCCCACTGAACCTTTGTCTAGATGTTCTATCCTTTATTTTAAGTGATGTATTGAAGTCTCTTATAGTATAGTATACTTTATCTGTTTTATCTGATATTAGTATTGCTATACCAGATCTTTTTTGTTTACTTTTTATTTTTAGGAGGTACTGGGATTAAACCCAGGACCTCGTAAATGGGAAGCAGGCACCCAAACCACTTATACCCACTTCCCTGATTACTATTTTCACGAAATTTTTAAAATATCCTTTCACTTTCAACTTACTATGTCTTTGAATTTAAGGTGAGCCTCTTAAAAACAGCATATAGTTGGTTTATTTCTTTTTATCCAGTCTTACCAATCTCTGCCTTTTGACTGGAGATTTTAATCCATTTACCTTTAAAATATCTACTGGTAATGCAGCACTTTCTTCTGCCATTTTGCTCTTGGTCTTTGTAATTCATACCTTTTTTGTCCCTCAATTCTTCCATTCATCCCTACTTTTATATTTATTTGATTTTTATTGTACCATTTTTATTCCTTTCTCATTTCTTTCATGTATATTTTAAATATATTTTCTTTGTGGTTACTAAGGGGCTTAAATGTAACATCCTAAATCTATAACAATCAGGCTTGATTTGATACAAACTTTAACTTCAATAGCATATGCATTGAATTTGGACTTGATGGTAACATACTATAATGCATGTAACAAACACTGTTCATTTATGAATGTGACTGTGATGGAAACAAGTAGTCTAGGGAGGTTAATGTTAGTAGGAGGACAGCTAGATGATAATATAAGGAATTTATAACAATGATTTGGTGGTATATGAGGATTGTGATTAATAATATGAATATAGGAATGTTCTACTACAAGGTGTAAGAATGTGCTGGTACATGGGGAAAATATAACTAATGTAATTTATAGACTAAAGTTAACAACAACATTGTAACATTTTTGTAGCAAAAGCAAAGAAGGTAGTATATAAATGCTAAAGGTAAAAAAAAAGTATATGGGGTTTGATTTTGTAAGATGATTATGATTAAATATTTTTTTCTCTTCTTCATTTTTTTTCATTAATCTGTTTTCACTAATCTGTTTTCATCTGCGTATCTTCTAAACAGTAGAAAAACAACTGAGTTAGTTGTCAGAATTAGATGAGAGAAAATGCCTGGACAGAAATTTTTAAGAGTAATGCTTCCATAACATGTTGAGTTGCCTTTTTCTGTTATTATATATTTTGAATTTGAAATAAATTCTGAATAAAAAATAGCACACACATGTTCCTTTTCTTTTTTCTTTTTTTTAAAGAATTATTTTATTTATTTCTCTCCCCACCCTCCACCCCCCATTGTCTGCTCTCTTGTGTCCATATGCTGTGTGTTCTTCTGTGTCTGCTTGCATTCTCAGCACCACCGGAAATCTGTGTGTATTTTTTGTTGCATCATCTTGTTGCATCAGCTCTCCGTATGTGCGGCACCACTCCTGGGTGGGCTGCTCTTTTTTCACATGGGGCAGTTCTCCTTGTGAGGCACACTTCTTGTGCAGGGGACTCCCCTACATGGGACACCCCTGTGTGGCATGGTCCTCCTTGCATGCAGCAGCACTGCATGTGGGCCAGCTCACCACAAGGGCCAGGAGGCCCTGGGTTCAAACCCTGGACCTCCTATATGGTAGGCGAACACTCTATCAGTTGAGCCACATCCACTTCCCCACATGTACCTTTTATTTATCCCTCTGTTCCTTCACCTTTTTGTTGTACTTATATGTAATATGTCCAAAGCCATAGATTTATTTTTACATTTTATGTATTTGCTTTTTTGAGCCTCTAAGAAGTGAAAAGCGGAGTTACATACAAAAAACACATATAATTCAATAGTACTGGCATTTATAATTACCCATATAATTACCTTTACCAGAAGTCTTTATTTCTTCATGCTGCTTTGATCCACTATCTTGTGTTCTTTCCTTTCAATCTGAAGAATTCAATTCTTCAATCTGAAGAATTACCTTTGGCATTGCTTGCAAGGCAGGTCTTGTACTGGTGAATTCCCTCAGTTTTGTTCACCTGGGAATTTCTTAACTTCACTCTCAGTTTTGAAAGACTGTCTTATTGGATATAAAATTCTTGGTTGCCAATTGTTTTTTTTCAGTACTTTAAGTATTTCATCTTATAACCTTCTTGCCACCATGGTTCTGATGAGAAATCAGCACTTAATCTTATTGAGACTCTCTTGTATATAACATGTTGCTTTTCCCTTGCAATTTTCTTGATGTGTCCTACACAGGTCTTTTAGGCTCTGTTCACTTTTTTAAATTTTTTTTTTTTTTACTCCTCAGCCTGACTCATTCCAATTGTCTTATCTTGTGTACACTGATTCTTCTGTTAGTTCTAATCTGCTGTTGAAAACCTCTAGGGAATTTTTCATTTCAGTTATTGTGGTCTTCAACTCTAGTATTTCTGTTTGGTTCCTTTAAAAAATTTCTATCTCTTTATTGAGATTCAAATATGGTTCATTCATAGTTTTCCCTCAAATCCTTTAGTTCTTTCTCTGTGTTTCCCTTTATCTCCTTGAGCACACTGAGAATCTTTTTTTTAAAAGTCTTTGTCTGGGTAGCAGATGTAGTTCAAGTGTTTGAGCCCCTTCTTCCCATTTATGAGGTCCTGGGTTTGACCCCCAGTACCTCCTAAAAACAAACAAATGAAAAAACCAACTCTCATTGGGGAGCAGATGTAGCTCAGTAGGTGAGCACCTGCTTCCCATGTATGAGATCCTGGGTACAATCCCTGGTACCGCCTAAAAAAAAAGGCTTTGTCTGGTATGTCCATATCATTGTCTTATTTATTTATGGTTTCTGGATTTTTATCTTGCTCCTAAGGGTAGGCCATAAATTCCTAGTTGTTTGTCTTGTAATCTTTTGCTATATAATGTATATTTTAATATTTTAAAGAGTTGACTCTGGGATTTAGTATCTAAGCCGTCTGTACCTTAAGTTTGAATCCAGTTAGTGATATGACAGACATTTCCTAAGTGCCAGGAGTTAACCAAAACAAACTCATGCAAAAAACAATTTTCACAGGCTTTGCATATAGGCTTTGCATTAGCTGATGCTCTTGTTCAGCATTTAGCCTGACTATCATGAAGATCAGCCCAAGGTGAATATGAAGCACAGGGTCTCCTCCATCTTTTCTGAATCTGCATATTGTCTTGGGCTTGTGCTTGCTTGTAGTTTTAGGGTTTCCCCCATTTATAGGAATCTGAATACCCCTTCTGTTCATATGTAATAGACTTTCTCCCCTTCCAGGGTGCTCTTTTATATGACTGAAAGCAGGTAATTCTTTGCTCCAAGTCACTGTACCTTAATTGTTTCTTATATTGTTTCAACCATCCACAAACTGCTTCTGCCTGTAGGTCAGGTTCTGGGAGGGTGAGCTCAACATGTTCAGTCTTTTAGGCTGTCACCCAATAGGTTGGCACCTACATTCAGGCAACTTTTTATGGACATGGGGGTCACCCTGCTTCCTCTGGAAGAGGTCCAGGGGCCCACAGTGGTAGTGCAGGCAGCGCCACGCCATGCTGGGGAGGGGTGAGGGAGAGGCCGGCGAAGGTGCAACATACCACAAGCTTCTCCTACTATTTTTAAATCTATGTTTTCTTGATTCAGCACTCACCTAGTTATTGCAACTCTTTAACTGATCTCTGCAATTTTGAGAAAAACGAGTCTGCCAGTTTTGCTAGTTGTTCATAAATTCTGTGGAGGAATGGCAACCTGGAACATTTTATGCCACCCATCTTGGTCAACAGGAACTTAAACCAACCACTATTTTTTTCAAAATGAAATTTTATTGAAATACATCATTCATACATGAACATACAGAAACAATAAATGTATAGTAAAATTTGTGAATTTACAAAACAAAGATGCGTATCATCACACAAGGCTATATTAGTCAGCCAAAGGGGTGTTGATGCAAAATACTGGAAATTGGTTGGTTTTTATAAAGGGTATTTATTTGGGGCAGGAGCTTACAGATGCCAGGCCATAAAGCACACGTTACTTCCCTCACCAAAGTCTATTTTCACATGTTGGAGCAAGATGGCTGCCAACACCTGCGAGGGTTCAGGCTTCTAGGGTTCCTCTCTTCCTGGGTCTTGCTTTTCTCTGGGCTCAAGGTTCCTCTCTTCCCAGAGCTTGCTTCTCTTTCCTCTGTGAGCTTACTTCCCATGGCTCCAGCTTAAGACTTTAGCATCAAACTCCAACATCAAATACCTCCAACCCGTCCTTTGCCAAAGCCATAATCATACATACCAATTTACATACAGACCAATTTACAAACACAACCCAATATCTATTTTTGGAATTCATAACTATATCAAATTGCTACAGAAACTATGAAAGAGCATTGTCAAAATGTTACTACTGGGGGAGCCAATGTGGCTCAGTGGTTGAGCACTGGTTTCCCACAGTCAGGGTCCCAGGTTCAATCCCCAACCCCATACATTGAAAAACAAACAAACTACTAACTATAGTTCATATTTGGTGTACTTTCCCCCAACCCACCCAATTATTAACACCCTATATTAGTATTATATATTCATTATCATTCAGGAGAGAATGTTCTCATATTTGTCCTGTTAACCACAGTCCATCATCCACCACTGGATTCCCTCTGTTATACGGTCCCATGCTTTGTACAATCCATTCAGAGTGCTCTCATATTGATCACAATTGTGCTGTCATCCCCTCAGTCAATTTTAGAACATTTTCATTTCTCTAAAAGGAAAAATCCCATACCTTCTTATACCCCCCATTGTTGTCCTTTATATATTGAAAAAATATCTTGCCATTGCTGTAAAATATTATGTTACTATTAACTATAGTCTATATGTTATATTAGTTGTAATTTTCCTGTGTATCACCACATTCTTAGCATTTTGTAAACAAAAAGCATTCTTATATTTATACTATTAACCACAACCTTCATCTACCACCAAAATCACTATGTTATACATTCCCTAGATCATTCTCTAGTTTCCTTTCAATTGACATTTACTTCCACGTATTGCCCTTTTCGGCCACAATCACATTTATAAATCAGCAGTGTTAGTTATACTCATTATATGTTATTCTCAACTTTGTTGATTTCCACACTTTTACAGTTAACCTTATTAATAATGCTACATAGATTAAACATCATCTCCCATTCTCAACCCATCTTCTTCCTTCTTTTACCTAGTAACCTATACTCTAGAGTTTAATTTTGTGAGTTTACTTTTCTTATTTAGTTCATATTAGTGAGGCCCTACAATATTTGTCCTTTTGTGTCTGGCTTTTTTCACTCAATATAATATCCTCTAGGTTCATCCATGTTGTCATATGCATCACGATTTCATTTCTTCCGGCTGAATGAATGGTATTCCATTGTGTGTATATACTACATTTTGTTTATCCTTTCATCAGTTGATGGACACTTGGGCTGGTTCCATATTTTACCAATTGTGAATAATGCTGCCATGAACATTGGTGTGCAAATGTCAGTTCCTGTCCTTGCTTTCAGTTCTTCTGAATATATACCTAATAATGAGATTGCTGGATCATATGGCAAATCTATATTCCGCTTCTTGAGGAACTGCCAAACTGCCTTCCACAGAGGCTGCACCATTCTACATTCCCACCAATAGTGAAGGAGTGTTCCTGTTTCTCCACATCCTTTTCTGCACTTGTAGTTTTCTGTTTTTAAAATAATGGCCATTCTGTAAGGTGTAAAATGGTATCTCATTGTAGTTTTGATCTGCATTTCCCTAATAGCAAGTGATGTTAAGCATTTTTTCATGTGTGTTTTGGTCGTTTGTATTTCCTCTTTAGAGAAATGTCTATTCAGGTCTTTTGCCCATTTTTTAATTGGGTTGCTTGTCTTTTTATCTTTGGGTCATATGATCTCTTTATATATCATAGATATCAAACCCTTATCAGATATATGGTTTCCAAATATTTTCTCCCATCAAGTAGCCTGCCTTTTCACTTTCTTGACAAAATCTTTTGAAGAACAAGAGTTTAATTTTGAGGAGGTCCCGTTTATCGATTTTCTCTTTTGTTGCTCGTGCTTTGGATGTAAGGTTTAAGAAAATACCACCTATGACAAGATCTTGAAGATGTTTTCCTACATTTTCTTCTAAGAGCTTATAGTTGTAGTTTTTATATTTAGGTCCTTGATCCATTTTGAGTTGATTTTTGTATAAAGTGTGAGACTGAAGTCATTCCACCCACTCTGAACCACTACTCTATAGTGCTTTTCTTTTGGGTTGAGTCTTAAGAGAGAAAGAGAATATACCTGCAGGCAGAAGGTACAGCATAAACAAAGAATTGGCAATGTAAAATAGTGTGAGCAAAACAGCAAGAAGGGCAATGCTGCTGGTGCATGTCTGTGTGTCCGTGGAGGGGTGGGTAGATAAGTTGTAAAATTTGCTTAAAATTGCTATAATAAAGGTTCCCAAAATTGTCCTGTGGTCAACAGGGAGATGATAGTGACAAATCAATAGGGAAATGAATAGCATGATTGGATTTACACTGTAAAGTTCTGGCAGAAATTACTTACTAGTTATATATGCCTTTGTATATCATAATCATCCTTTTTATTTGAATACTTTACTCTTTACACAGAACCTTCAATTACATTATTTCTTTTGATTTTTACAAAAGCCTATGAGGAATACAGAGTAGTAGTATTATTTCTGGTATATGAACTTTAAAACTGAGGCTCAGGGTGCAGATGTAGCTCAGTGGTTGCGCACCTGCCTCCCATATATGAGGTCCTGGTTCAATTCCCAATATCTCCTAAAAATAATAATAATAATAATAACTGAGGCTCAGAAAAGTTAAATAATTTGTTCGGTGTCACTTGGCTAGTGAGTTGAGAATCCAGGTCTCCTCTTCACTCTATAGCATGTGGCCTACCTCTACTTAAGCAAATGCAAAAGAAAAAAGACATGAATCTAAATCCCCAAACACTTTCCAGGGAACTGCTGATAGATCTAGTGAATTTTCTATTTCCTGAATTCCAGGAACTGAGAACTTTTTGCCATCATCATCTTTTGAGAATTTTTTAGTATGGAATTTCTATTGAAATAAAATTATGTGATTCATAGATATATTTTGATTTAAATCTAATGACAGCAAATTGGTTCATAGAGGGAATATAGTAACTCTGAATAAGTATAAATTTTGTGTTTCCAAATGAATAAAAGTTTTCTCATTGTAATTAGCAAGAGAATACAATTGGTTCCAATTGCCAAATGAGGAATTGTGCCAGGGATTACAATAATGGGGGAAAAAAGAATACTATTCAACATGAATGCCAGAGAAAAGAACCCACCAGGAGGCTCTAAACTCTTAAGATTCAGTTCCTTAAATCTCCACATCCATACCTTTCAGCAACACTCTGAAAATTTCCTGATTTTCAAATTCCTGGTTTAGGATTTTATTTTCCTTTATTAAAACTCCTGTGATTGCTCTGAAATCTCCTCTTCAGTTTGTAAAGTCTGAATTTATGAAGGTTCTTGAGGATTTTGTTTTCCAAAGGTATTAAATGTTCCTTCTAATGTTACCAGTGAGGAGGACTATAAAGAAGGGCTGGACAGGGGCAGCTGGCGTCCAGGAAATCCCACCATTTTCTTTACCCCATGCTTGTTGTCTCCTTGAACTCTGTCAAAAATAAATTTTAAAAAAGGCAAAGTTATTGTCCTGCTAACTTGCTGGGCCTGTAAAGTGACTGCTGATGCACGTTTCCTCCTATCCCCAGAATGATTACAGTGAATTCAGAATTTTGCCAGAAAGAGATTTTCTCAATTCATCACCATTTCAAGGACATTGATAATGTATCACTTTCCCAGAGAGAGCGCAGCAGCAAAGCAACATGGAGAGATACCGCATCAGGCTTCTGCCCATTCCAATGTGTATTGCTGATTTAATAAACTGGCTTTTTAGGTATTGTAAATATATATTAATATAGGCTTTGCAAAACTGCTTAGGTCTGGAGATTTTAAAACAATACAAATATATATCTATTTGTCTCTAAAACCACCCAAGAAGATCTTTTCTTCTGCAATCAAATATTTGGAAAAAGTGTCATGAGCAACATGTGATTCTTCTATCTTTTGAAAACTGGTGTTTTCACCTACAAAACTTTCTCTCTTTTGTTATTCTCACTTGACTTGAAAGATGATGCTTTATACCCAGCCCCAAATATATAAGATTCCAACACTAAACATTCAAGTGTTGAATATATTGGCTCCCATTCACAAGAATTCAAAATGGAAAATGTACCTAAGGAAGGTTTATGCATAACTTCTGGGAAACCACTTTGCATTTAACTTTTAAAAATTTAACCCTATTATTCATTTCACATAAGTGGTCCCAAAGAGATCTCCCTAAGCGGCCAGCTTTAATTTATATGCCTCCGGGATTCACAGCGCTGCAATGGAAGGGCTGGCCTTGCATTATAAAACAACTTGCTTGGCTCTAGGCAGAATACAGTAGTTTGAAATTAACCCGAATTAACAGAGCTCTTCATTCTACCTCCCGCTTATTTAGCTACCTGAAAGTTTATTCTAACTGTATCTGATCAAATATATTAGCTGGATTAGATTTGATCCATTGTTCTATACAAATTCTATACCTAGTGTTAGACAAATTGTCTAAGTGTCTTGTCTCTTCTACATGTATAAACGATTATACTCTTACATTCCTTGATAAAATACTAAACCCTTGCTTTTGTTGCCACCACCCGAGGACTTAGGTCTTCTTCCTGTGTTCGTAGTCTGGGAAGGTAGCCCTTCATTTTTTCTTGTACTTCTCCTTGTTTTTAAATTATCTGTAGCAGCACACCATCTTCTTCAATTGAGGAAAAAGCCTTTACGACTTGTTGAGATTTATAAAAATAAAAGTCTGTATATGTTGGCATTTATATGTAGGTAAAATAGCTCCATAATCTAGTTTTTTCTAGTGCAGAGAGTAAGTGTAGTAAAAGATCTTGTTTCTGGGTACCTGTATTCTGCAAAAAGGCCTACTTCTCCAATCGGGTAAATCTAAATCCTGACTTGGTCAATTTGAGAATGAGATGATGTTAGTCCAGTCCTATCTTTTCTGCAGCTAAGAAAGGACATATGAGTTAGGCGTTTGTGCTTGACTTATGCTCTTCCCTTTATAGTTATATATTAAAATCTTATATCTTAAAAAACAAGTTAATGTGTGTAAAGTGCTTAGAACAGTACCTGGCATATCATAAAGAAAGACTTTTTTTCTTTTTAATATATTTTATTCCAACTCCTTTGTGAAGTCTTCCCTGTCTTTGACCGCTCTTCTTTCTGTACAACCATGTGTTTCTTGGGCTTGTTTTCCTACTTAAACTTACACTGAACTTAATTGTTTCTATTTCCCTCTCCCTCACCAGACTAATAAGCTAGTCAAGGGCAGCAACGATGACTTCTCTTTCTGTTGTCCTCCTCCCCAGTGCCTAGCATATGACTTTTCATGTAGTAGGTGCCAAATAAATTAAAATTGATTTAATTTTAATGATGACTTTCAAAACCATTGGGAAGTTGTTGACCGGTGTACGTTTCTTTCTTACACATACCAAGGATGTACACCAGCTTAGCTTCTTTGTGGTGCAGAAGAGGAGGGGCTGAAGCAAGATTAAGCAAATGGCATGGTCAGATGGCAGGAACCAGAGAAAGGTAACTACAAAACAACAACAAAGAGGATCAAAGATAGCGGTAGTTACTTTGAGACCAATTTTTTTTCCCCTAAAGACCCCAGGATTTTCCACGTTGAATTGTCCTCTAGAACTCCTAATAGCTGGGTTTTTGTATCAAGTACTAATACTCTTTTCCGTCATGCTCACTAAGTGAGCATAAATCCTCTAGATGTTGTTTAGTGCAGGTGGTATGTCCCTAAGTCTAAAAGTTATCCCTGTTAATTGAGAACCTATAACAAATGTTAGATAGTTCAGATTTCAGAATCCACAGCCTTGCTTACTTGCATCAGGGAAGGAAGGAAGAAAAGAAGAAGAGAGGGAGGACATTGTATAGACGGGAAAGAGGTTTATTATCGAGTTTGGTGGGTCAGAGAAGAGAACAGGGAAATACTGTCTAGACTCAGAGGTCAGTGGGAATCCGAAGTTAAAAGTTTTGAGAATAGAAGAACTAAAGAATTTGTTTTTCAGTCTCTAAGAGAGTTACAGAGGACTGTCAGCACAGGTGATTAAAAATACTTGGCCCACAATCCATTAGAACTGCACTTTATTTCTTCCCAAATTGCTTTATTCCCAATTGCAGAAAGGTGTCCCCTGACTATTTAATTTTTTTCCCCTAAGCTAGAGAGTCTGCAAAGAACTCAGGTATATAGATGAAGAGGGTTTTTATTTTTCCATCATTAGGGCCCTCTTGACCACTGAAGAGGGTTAACCAAACTTTGGGTTTTTAAGGTCTGAGAGCTCCCTAGACTCAATGACGCTCTATTGTCTGAGAAAGGGTCAGCTTTGCCCCCTTCTTCTCTGTAGTGGGCACCTGACATTTCTTTGGCTGTTCCAAGTTCAATCGCCTTCCTAATATCACCCTAATTTGGGGGAGGGGTGGTTCCTTCACTAAATTTTGTGCAGTCTTGAGGGACTGTAATTCAAGGTAACTTGTCGCCCTACTAAGAAAGCTGAAGGGTCCCCAGATGCACTTACAGGTTCCTTCCATAAGAGCTTCTCCTCTCCTTGTCTTGAGCCAGTCATAGGACTTCAGTTCAGCTATTTGGAGGGCCCTTTCTTAGACTCTGAGTCACATGTGGAGTGAGACAAAGATGGAAAAATCAGTTGGAATTCTTTCATTCTAGTGGTGGCGGCCTGATGTGACTCTCAATTCATTCCTGTTGACTTGGCTTCTGTAATTTCTAAGCCTAGTTCTCTAACCTTTTTTGTCAATTTTGTGTTACCCAAAATCCTTATTTTTAACATTTCCCTTTTTTTCTTAAATCACCCAGAGTTGGTTTTTGTAACTTGCAACCAAAGAACCCTACCTGATTCAGTATCCCTTTTCCCATATATCTTATGTATCAGTCAATCCTGTTCATTCTACTTCCAAAATAGATTTTGACTCTATTCACTTCTATACAGCTACTCTGCTACCGTCCCTAGCCCAAGCTATCATATATATATATATATATATTTTTTTTAAAAAGATTTATTTTTTATTTTATTTCTCCCCCCACCCCCGCGCCCAGTTGTCTGCTCTCTGTGTCCATTTGCTGTGTGTTCTTCTGTATCCGCCTGTATTCTTGTCAGCGGCACCTGGAATCCTTGTCTCTTTTTGTTGTGTCATCTTGCTGTGTCAGCTCTCTGTGTGTGCAAGGCCATCCCTGGGCAGGCTGCACTTTTTTTCATGCAAGCTGGCTCTCCTTATGGGGCACTCCTTGTCTGTGGGGCTCCCCTACGCGGGCACACCCTGGCATGGCACAGCACTCCTTGCGCACATCAGCACTGTGCGTGGGCCAGCTCACCACATGGGCCAGGAGGCCCTGGGTTTGAACCTTGGACCTCCCATGTGGTAGGCAGACTCCCTATCTGTTGAGCCAAATCTGCTTCCCCATATATTTTACCTAGACCACTGCAAGAGGTTTCATGCTTCTAGGGTCGTCATCTGCTAATCTCCATACTGCGACTAGAGTGATCTTTTAAAAATCAAATCTGTTCATGATATTCCTCAGTCTACAACTCTTCAATTGCCTCCCATTGCTCTTAGAATAAAATTTCAAAAGAAAGAAGGAAACAGGCCTGCGAGGCCTGTCATGATCTGCGTTCAGATGACGTCTCCAGCCTTGCCTTACTTACAGCTTTCTCCCTCGTTGCTCATGGAGCTCCAGCAACTTTGGCTTCCTTTTGATTTCTCGAACATTCTAAACTCCTCAACATCACAGGACTTTAAACATTGTGCTCCTTCCACCTAGAGCACTTCTCCCTATCAACTATCTGCTTGGCTAATGCCTATTCTGGTTCACCTGAAGTGTAGCTGAGAGGCCTTTCCTCATCTCCTAATCTAAAGTAGGTCTTGCTCTTCCTCTTTCAGAGCACCCTGTTCCTTTTCTTCATAGTAGTTAACACAATTGTCACATATCTATTTATGTGATTATTGGCCTAACATTTGTTCTTTCCCTGCTTGAATGCTTCACGAGGGTAATAGCCACATTTATCTTGCTCATCCCTGAATCCCCAGCACCCAGTAGAGTGCCTGACTTACAGCAGATCTTTAAGAACTATCTTTGATGGAATCATTGAATGGATGGATGGGTAGGAGTAATTATGATCTCCTCTCTTTTTTTAAAAAATTATTTTATTTTATTTATTCATTTTTTTAAAAAAAATATTACATTCAAAAAATATGAGGTCTCCATTCACCCCCACTGCCCTCACCCCACCACTCCCCCCACAGTAACACTCTCCCCCATCATCATGACACATCCATTGCATCTGAGTACATCTCTGGGCATCGCTGCACCCCATGTCCCGTGTTCCACACCATAGCCCACACTCTCCCACGTTCCATCCAGTGGGCCATGGGAGGACATACAATGTCCGGCAATTGTCCCTGCAGCACCACCCAGGACAACTCCAAGTCCCGAAAATGCCTCCACATCTCATCTCTTCCTCCCATTCCCCGCACCCAGCAGCCACCATGGCTACTTTTTCCACACCAATGCCACATTTTCTCGATTATTAACCACAATAGTTCATGAATAGAATATCATTAAGTCCACTCTAATCCTTACTGTATTCCTCCTTCCTGTGGACCTTGGCTTGGTTGTGTCCATTGCACATCTATGTCAAGAGGGGGCTTAGATTCCACATGGATACTGGCTACAATCCTCCTGCTTTCAGTTGTAGGCACTCTAGGCTCCATGGTGTGGTGGTTCACATTCTTCACAATCTCCTCTCTTAACCCTCACCATTATTCCTACATTAAATCTATAACTAGATCACTAAGTTCTTGATTGAATCTCTAAAATATGCCTCTATTTTCACTGCTACTCCTTTAGTTCAGGCCTTCATCATTTCTTACCTGGGCCTTTGCAAAAGGTTCCTGATGGTGCTCTTGTCTCTTTCTAATCTGTCTTCCACACTGCAGCCAGAGAGAGCTCTCTAATACACAGCTCTGATTGTGTCACTTTTCTGCTTGCAGTCCTTTAACAGCTCCCATCACCTGCAGGGTGAAGACCAAATCCCTCAGTCAAAGCCCTTAAAGACTTGCTTCCTATCTATCTCTAGCTTCGCCTGCCAGTTACTCTCTATTTCTAACTTTGTTTCCTTTCTTTTCTGTTGCTGTTCCCTTGGCTAGGACACCCATGCTTGACCTTTTCTTTGCCTCATCAATTCTGTTACCCCACAGTGCCCCACGTTCTATCACAGCTTCCCCTATTGTGTTGGCCTTTACCTGTTCATATGTCTGCCTCTGCCATCATAATGAAAACTACTTGACATGAACTATGTGCTATTTCTATTATCCTTGTCTAGTCACTGTCAGCCTACAAGTTGCAATCCATTACTTGGTCATTAGGTCTATTAAGTGGGTCGTGACTAGTACGCTTTTCAAAAATTAAGTAGAAGAGAAAATATCAGAATGCTTCACATGTAGTAAGGGTAAATTTTTTTGTGAAACTTTTTTTTGTACGTACACCAACATAAAAATATACAAAATAGGCATGAAATGAATGTGTGTATTGGGTCCCTATGTACATTTCTTGCTGGTAAAAAAATATTTTTTGAAAAATACTGCTTTAGTATTTACAGTATAGTAAGTGCTAAAAATACATAACTGGGAAGCAGATGTGACTCAACTGATGGAGCTTCCACCTACCATATGGGAGGATCTGGATTCGATCCCTGGGACCTCCTGGTGAAAAAGAAGAGAGTGTGCCCTCACAGCAAGCCAGTGCCCAAGCGAGTGCCCGTGTGGTGAGCCAGTGCCCCGTGCAGGTGAGTGATGCAGCAAGATAGTGACGCATCAAAAGAGAGACAAGGGGAGAGTCAAGGTGGAGCGCAGCAGAAACCAGGAACTGAGGTGGTGCAATTGACAGGGAACCTCTCTCCCCATCAGAGGTCTCCAGGTTAGAATCCCAGTGAATCCTGAAGGAGAGAAATGAGAAGAGAAGAAAACACAGGCAGCAAAAACAGTAGGGTAGAATGAGGGAAAGGGGGAAAAATAAATAAATAAATGAATGAATAACTGGGAAAAAATACGTATCTGCCTCAAATCCTTTTGGAAGAAGGTACAGGAACAAACAAATCTGTTAAATAAACCTAATTGCAATAAGCTCATGACTTTTCGGTTATCAGACTTCTTACTCATCAAGACCCAAATAATTTAATTCATCAAGAAGATATAGCAATGTTTAATGTTTAGACATTTAATAACAGCTACAAAATACTTGAAGCAAAAACTGATAAAACTGAAAGGAGAAATGGACAAACCAACAATTATGGTAGTAAATTTCAACACGCCTCTCACAATAATTGATAGAATAATTAGAAAACTAGGAAAGATACACAAGACTTAAATAACATTATCTTATCAACCAACTTGGAACACTCCAACCAAAAACAGCAGGATACACATTTTTGCAAGCATTCATGGAATATTTACTAAAATATATTACATTTTAAGCCATAAAACAAGATTCAGTAAATTTAAAATGACTTAAGTTATACAAAATATGTTTTCTGACCACAATGCAATTTAATTAGAAATAAATAATGGAAACATTTCTTTAGAACTCCTAACTTTTTGGAAATTAAATAACATATTTTTAAATAGCCCATGGGTCAAAGAAGAAGTCAAAATGGAAATTAGAAGGTATTTTGAACTTAATGAAAATGTAAACACAGAACATGAATATTTATGAGATATAGCTACTTATGAAGACATTTAGTACTAGTAGTCTATATTTAAAAAGAAAAAATATCTCAAATAATATAATTGACTCCACCTAATACCTTAATAAACCAAAAAAGAAAAAACAAATTAAACCCAATGTTAGAATAAGACAGGAAATAAAGAATAGAAATCAATAAAATAGAGAAAAAGAGAGAAGCAATAGGAAAAAATCAATAAAATCAAATGCTGATACTTTATGAGAATAAAAAACATTTATATTTATAAACCCTCTAGCCAGAGTAATCAGGAAAAAAAGAGAGAAAACACAAATTACCAGTATCAGAAATAAAAGATTCTACAGGAATCTTAACCCATGGAATGTAAGGGTGTTAAGGAAATATTATGAACAAATTTATGACCATGAATTTGACAACTTAAATTAAATGGAAAAATCCATTGAGAGACCAATCTACCAAAACTCACTCAAGAAGAAATAGATAACCCTATATCTATTAAAGAAATTGAAATTTTAGTAAAAAGCAATCCCATAAAGAAAACTTCAGACCTAGATAGCTTCACTATGAATTTTACCAAACATTTAAGGAAGAGATAATATCAATTCTATACGTGCTCTCCCCCAAAAAAAGAAGAACAGAGAATATTTCCCAACTTATTCTGTTAGGTTACTATTACCCTGATATTAAAGCCATCAGAGAGATCACAAGAAGACCAGTATTTCCCGTGAATATGAACATAAAAATTCTAAACAAAATTTTAACAAATCAAATCCATCAATATAGTAACAGGATAATACATTACAATAAAACTGAGTTTATTACAGGGATTCAAGGTTGATTTAACATACAAAAATAAGTCAATGTGTCTTATCATATTAACAAACTGAAAAAAAAAGGACCATATTATCATATCATAAACACAGAAAAAGTATTTGACAAAATCTAACATGTATTCCCAATAAAAACTTTCAATAAATGGGAATAGAAGAGAATTTCTTCAACCTGAGAAAACGCATTTATGAAAAATTTATATCTAGCATCATATTTAATAGTGAAAAATTGAATGCTTTCCCCCTAGGATCAGAAATAAGACACATTTTTTTCCTCTTACCATGCCTATTCAATATCATACTAAAGGTTTAAGATAGTGCAATAAAGCAAGAAAAAGAAATAAACATTTAGTTGGAAAATAAGTAAAACTGTCTTTATTCGCAGATGACATGATCATCTATGTAGCATATTTAGGAATATACAAAAACACTACTAGAACAAAGTGAATTTAGGAATATCCAAAATATCAATTATATTTCTGTATACTAGTAGCAAGCAATCAGAAATTGAATTAAAAACCCAGCATAATTACAAAAGCATAAAAATATAAACTATTAAGAATAAATGTGACAAAAGATTTACAAGATCTAAACACTGAAAACTATAAAACATTACTAAGAGAAATTAAACTAGACCTAAATATTATAGAAATACACCTTGTTCATGGATTGGAAGAGTCAATATTTTTTAGATGTCAGTTCTCCCCCAAATGACCTATGGATTCAATGCAATCATAATCAAAATCCCTGTGAGCTTTTTTGTATAAATTGAAGAGCTGATCCTAAAATTCATATTGAAATGCAAGGAACCTAGAATGGTCAATCCAACTTTGAAAAAGAAGAACAAAATTGAAGGATTAATGCTGCCTGATTTTGAGACTTACAAAGCAACAATAATCAAGACAGTGTGGTATTATTGCAAAACTAGACATAGATAAATGGAACAGAATAAAGAGTTCAGAAATAGATCTGTCCATATATGGACAACTTATTTTTGACAAAAGGGCAGTCAAGCCAGTGGAAATAGTATACTCATTTCACAAATATTGCTGGAACTTTTTTTTTTTAAGATTTATTTATTTATTAAATTCCACCCTCCTCCCCGGGTTGTCTGTTCTCTGTGTCTATTTGCTGCGTCTTGTTTCTTTGTCCGCTTCTGTTGTCATCAGCGGCAGGGGAAGTGTGGGTGGCACCATTCCTGGGCAGGATGCACTTTCTTTCGCGCTGGGCAGCTCTCCTTACCGGGCGCACTCCTTGCGCGTGGGGTTCCCCTACGCGGGGGACACCCCTCCCTGTGTGGCAGGGCACTCCTTGCGTGCATCAGCACTGCGCATGGGCCAGCTCCACATGGGTCAAGGAGGCCCCGGGTTTGAACTGCAGACCTCCCATGTGGTAGATGGACGCCCTAACCACTGGGCCAAGTCCGTTTCCCATATTGCTGGAACATTTTGATACAAAAAGTGAACTTGGCCCTGTACCTTCTACCATATACAAAAATACCCCAAAGTACATCCAAGACCTAAAACTATAAAACTTCTAGAAAAAAACAGGAGAAAGATATTTGCAACCTGAGCTTAGGCAAAGATTTCTTATACACAATACCAAAAGCATTGTGGTGATGAATGCACAACATTGTGATTATACTAAAAGCCATTGTTGTATACTTTGGATACATTGTATGATATGTGACTATATCTCAATTTAAAAAAACTTAATATATAAATCAATAATTATGCAAGAATAGTCATAAATAGCAGCTATGTACAGCTGGGGAAACAGAGCGATTGAGAGGTGAAGAATTTTCTTGTGTGTCTGCTTTTTGTTTATTATTATTATAATTGAAATAATGAAAATGCTCTAATAATGACTGAAGATAAATACACAACTATGTGATTAAACCAAATACCACTGATTGTACACTTTGAATGAATTGTATGCTTTATTAGTATGCATCAATAAAATAGATTTGTTTAAAAGAACACTATACCAAAGGCATGATCCATAAAAGAAAAACAGACATATATGACTTAATCAAAATTAAAATCTTCTGTTCTTTGAAAGACATTTTAAAAGAACGTAGGGAAGCAGACATGGCTCAAGTGATTGAACTCCCACCTACCCATGACAGTTCCCAGGTTCAGTTCCTGGTGTCTCCTGGAGAAGACAAGCAAGACAGCAAGCTGGCACAACAGGATGATGCAACAAGGAGAAACAAAGAGGAAAGACAATGTGAGGTGCAGCAAAACAGGGAGCTGAGATGGCTTAAGTGATTGAGCACCTCTCTTCCAAATAGGAGGTCCCAGGTTTGGTTCTTAGTTCCTCCTAAAGGGAAGACAAACACACAGCAAATGGACACAGAGAGCAAACAATGAGGGGGCAGGGAATAAATAAAACAAATCTTAAAAAAAAAAAAAAGCCACAAACAAGCTGCAAACTGGAAGAAGATATTTGTAAAACACATATTTGATAAAGATCTTGAATTGAAAATTTGTTTAAAAAATACTCAAAATTCAATAGCATAAGCACATGAAAATATGCTCAACATCATTAACCATTAGGGAAATGCAAATCAAAACTTTGTAACCACTAGGACGGCAATTATTTTTAAAAAATAGAAGATAAGTATTGGCAAGAGTGGGGTGAAATAGGACCCCTCTCACATTGCTGGTGGGAATGTAAAATGGTGCAGCCGCTGTGGAAAACTGGCAGTTCATCAGAAAGTTAAACATATCATTTCCATATGACCCAGCCATTCTACTTCTAGGTAAATACCCAAAAGAATTGAAAACAGGGACTCAAACAGGTATTTGTGTACACATGTTCATAGCAGTATTACTCACAATAGCCAAAACATAGAAGCACCCAAATGTCCCTGAACAGATGAATGTATAAATAAAATTTTTTTCCATACTGTAGCAGTCTGATATAGTTATGAATTTCAAAAATAGGTATTGGATTAGTTTGTAAACTGGTCTGTACCTGGGCATGATTAAATTATGATTAGGGCTTTGATTGGGCAACATCAGTAGGGTGTTGAGTCCCCGCCCCTTAGTGGTGGGAATTCACAGATAAAAGGCATGGCAAAGAACAGAGATGGAGAGTTTCTACTGTTGGAGTTTTGATGTTGGAGTTTGATGCTGAAGTCTTAAGCTGGAGCCCTGGAAGTAAGCACACAGAAGAAAGAGAAGCAGGGAAGAGAGGAACCCTAAGGCTAGAAAGAAGCAAGCCTTGGGAAGAGAGGAACTCTGAGCCTGGAGTGAAGCAAGAACGTGGGAAGAGAGGAACCTAGGAAGCCTGAACCCTCACAGACGTCGGCAGCCATCTTGCTCCAACACGTGGAAATAGACTTCGGTAAAGGAAATAAGTTATGCTTTATGGCCTGGTATCTGTAAGCTCCTATCCCAAATAAATACCCTTTATGAAAACCAACTGATTTCTGGTATTTTGCATCAGCACCCCTTTGGCTGACTAATACACATACAATAGAAAATTGCTGGGCCATAAAAGGAATGAAGTACTGATACATGCTACAGCATGGATGAACCTTGAAGACATCATGTTGAGTGAAATAAACCAGACACAAAAGGACAAATATTGTTTGATTTCACTTATATGAAATACATAGAATAGGCAAATTTATAGAGACGGAAAGTAGATTATAAGTTAACAGGACTGAGAATGGGGGAGGGGAGGATGGGGAGTTGTTTAGTGGGTACAGAATTTCTGTTTACTATGATGAAAAAGTTTTGGTGGTGAATTGTGTTGGTAGCACAATATTGGGAATGTAATTAATATCACTGTATTATACATATGAAAGTGGTTAAAATGGGAAATTTTGGGTTGTATATATAGTAATAGAATTTTAAAAACCTCAGTGGCAAGAAAAGAACCCAATTAAAAATACGCACAAGATTTAAACAGATATTTCACCAAATAAGGTATATGATGGCATGTGAACATAGGAAAAGATGCTCAACATCACTAGTCATTTGGGAAATGCAAATTAATATAAAAACTAAATACCCCTACATACCACTAGAATGGCTAAAATTAAAAAGACTGACCATACCAAATGTTGACAGAAATGTGAAAGAACTAGCACTTTCATACACTGCTGGTAAGAATATAAAATGGTACAACCACTTTGGAAAACAAATTGGTAGTTTCTAAAAAATTTAAACATACACCTATCATGATCCAGTCAATCCACTCCCAGATTTCTACCCAAGAGAAATGAAATCATTTTTCCATACAAAGAATTGTAGACAAATGTTCACAACAGCCTTATTTGTAATAACCCCATACTGGAAATAACCCAAATGTCCATCAAAATGGAAATAAAGTTTTGCATATCTAAACCATGGAATATAACTCAACAATAAAAGGGAATGAACTAATCTTAAAAATCATGCAACAACATAAATGAATCTCAAAATAATTATGCTGACAAAAAAAGAATATAAATGGTATGATTTCATTCATATTAAATTTTAGGAAATTAACAGTGATGGAAAGCTGATGAGTGGTTTTTTGGAAATGAGGGTGAGAGGTGGGGGAGGGAGGAATGGCAGGGTGTACAAAGGCATGAGACAACTTTTAGAGGTGATAGAGATGTCATTATCTTGATTGTGTTGATGGTTTCATACTTATAAATACATCAAAACTTTTCAAATTGTACACTTTAAATGTGTGCAATTTATCGTACATTAATTATGTGGCAATTAAAAATGAGTAAAGAGATAATAGGAGAACAAAGCTATCAAAATACTAGAGGAAAATAAAAGATGTTATTTTCATACTCTTGGGATGACAAAGACCTTTTTTTAGCATGCCCCAAAGCTAGAAACTATCAATAGAAAGACTGATAAATTGACGACATAATTTATCACAAATGGAAATATAATAATATTTCTTTTAACCAAGTTAAAAGCTAAAATGAGTTAATATCCTTGCTGCATAAAAGGCTCTTACAAATTAATAAGAAAAGGGTTAATACTTAGAAAAATGGGAAAAAGCCATGTGTGACCTGATAATTTACAAACAAAATCTAAAATTATCAATAAATGTATACGATATACTACTTCAGTAATAGAAGATTTGTAACTTAAACAATGAAATATAATTTTAAAAATATTTCAATGAAATGACAAATGTTGAAAAAATGGATTATAGGGTGGTGACAATGTGGACTATTCATACACTGTTGGTGGCACTGTAAATTTGCACATTGATATAATTCAGAGAGCAATTTGGCAAGATAAAATTTTAAAACATCTAATACTTACATCCAATAATTTGAATTTTTAGAAATTTATTCCAAGGAAATCATCAAACGAATGTAACATTGTTCATAATAGCCCCAAACTGGAAAAATTCTAAATGTCCATCAATAGAGGGATTTGTTAAATAAATCAGGGTTAACCTATACAGCAGAATACTGTGTCATCATTAAAAGTTATCATCCAAATCTACATCTGTATTGATATGGAAAGTTACCCATGATATATAAAATGGAAAAAAAGCAGATTGCAAAGTACTATGCATATGTATAATTAAAATTTAAAAGTATTTTTAAAATAAATCCTGGAAAAATACACAGCAAAGTGTTCAAAATCATTTTCTCTGCAAGGTGTGATTTTGTGGCATTTCCACTTTAGAAATTTTTATATTGCTTGAATTTTACAACAAAAATATTACTTTTTAAATTGTGAGAAATCAATAAAATGTTTCCATTGTAGAAAAAATTCTGAAATTATTCCATAAGAATTTTGTGGTAAATAAAAGTATGAAGAAAATTCATTCCAACCTAGGTTTTAAAATATTCTAATTTGCTCATTAAAAGCTTTTAAAAAGTATTTCTTGTATTGAAAGATCAAACGATTTTCTTGAATTGTGACTTTTAAGCATGTCTAGGCAATGGTTCCTAACCAAACAATTTTAAGCATGAAAAGTACAAGATGTTGGGCTTGTCCAACCAGCTCCAAGTAAAATGCATCTATCATCACTCTGTGAGATGACTTCCCACTAAACACACACCTGGGCTAAGAAAATTAATGGATAAACCAATATTGCAAGCCTGGGCTACATTCATATATATTGGGTTAGTTTTCATTCACATCATTATTTCTTGTTGAAAAGTATTCCATTTAAATAGTTTAAAGTTCACTTTTCACAATATATTGTCACATTTGAACACTTACAAAAAATATTCTGGATGATTTTACACAAAGGTTATAAAACCCTACAATCATTTTTGAAAACATACTGTCTTTTGTATAAATCATGTGTGCTGTATATTTACATATGAAAATAAAGCTATGAGATACACCAGTTCTTAGTATGTGTCTCAGATTGAATCATCTTCAAAGTTTAAAAATTCATATTTGGGAATGTTGGCAAGATCAAGTTATGATTAAAGAAAATAATAAATTATATATCAAATATGAATTGCATCATTTCTCTGCACTAAATTTTATCACTGCTGCCTATAACAATTAAAAAAAAAACCACACACATTATAAATCATGCAACCCCTCCCCCACCTTACTCTGAAGCCATAACACCTACCAGATATACAATCAAATTAAAACTTTGGAGAGATTTATTAGCTTATAGATGTTCCTAATTACTTGAAAAAATTGTCTTATGAGCATCATCATTCAAGGGCACATTTCAAACTTAGAAAAGGAGATCACATCATCATAAAAGTGGTCATAGAAAGTGTTTATTAAATCCATGTTCTGAGCAAAGCAAACTTTTGGCAGGCATTGTGGGTTTTATTCTGTAGCACACACAACAGTGTTGAGTCCTTGTCTCTCTTTAGAAGGCTTGCTACATATAGGGGATGCTATAATACAGAAGGTATACTGGGATGAGGGCAACACAGAGGAAAGGGGGATAAGATTTATTGCCTTCAATTATTTTTGTTAAAAACTTTCCTCAGGGCACAGGCACATAATATATTGTGCTTTCCATTACTTAGTGCAAATGTAAAACATATCTAAAAAACACATTTCATCCTCCATAACATATTAAAATAACAAGTAGGATGTCATGACATTAATTTGACAGATGGACTGTCATTTAGCAATGTTGTACAACATTAGTTAACAGCAAATTAATATCATCATACCCAATTTTTCTTAACATCTAGAAACTATCGGGTTAGAAAAAGATTTCTAGTTAAGGATTTTAAAAAATTTGTTTACTAATCTAATGAGGCAAAATAGAAAGGTAAAAATATGCAAATGTAATCCACATATCATTTAATAAGAGCTATTTTTCAAAACTTGAAAACAAATGATATAAAATATCCCAGAGTCCCACAACTTTATCCTCCACTAAGGTATTGATTTTTTTTGACAAGTTCACGTGTACATTATGAATTGACTCATAAAAATTTTCAGCATATTGTACTGGGTTCATTATAACGGTCCTTACTATATATTAGGACCAGTATCATTTCATCAACACCAGCTGTTAAGCAAACTCAGGCGACATGGTAGATTCATGATTAGGCCATAGAAAAGAAAGCAAGAAATAGAGTGACATAAATTTAATTTCATTACACTTTGGCATCTAAAGCCACATTTTATGCCCCAGACCAACCACAAATGACTTCCCTATTGTAAACCAATCTTGATCTATGCAATTCCAGTAACAACGCCATTCACAAAAGGATGTTAATTTTAGTTTAAAGTCTTCATATCAAACTTTGATGTCATTCGAAATAATTCTTCTTTCTGTTAATATTTTTTCTTTAATGGACAAAGGGCTGGGGCAAAAGAGGAAGGAGAATTTCCAGCCTCACATCACGGTTTGAATTAAAACATCAGGTTAACTTTATCTGGCTCTTAGAGCAGGAAAAGGAAGGGTTGCACAGTACATGACTTTAAATCCTTAGCAGCTACATTCCAGACAAACATAAAGTAGTGATACTATAGCATTAAAATAGACCTCCTTCTCTGTAAAAGGAGTTGTGACACCATACTTCTTAGCAAAGAAATTATAGTTTCCTAATGGAAACAAAGAAGACCTGATTTCATATGTTAATTTGGCCACTTCCATTTGATTTTACATTCTTTGAAAGCAGGGCCATAACTTAGATTTCACTTCATTTCGTTTATAAGCACGGTGCTGAGCACATAGAAGGTACTCAATAAATATTTGCCTTTTCACTTATGGCTTATTCTGAGTCTCATTTTCTTCATTCTATTTATTTATTTCCCTATCTTCCCTTTTCCACTTTTTCTTTTCTCCTCCCCCTCCCAGGACATAGACATTCATATACACACATACACACACAAACACATGTATATGTATACACATACACACTAAATATATGACATACTTACAAGCATTATATATAATAAAATATATTATAATTTTGTATACTTGATTTAAAGTTCTATATATGTCTGCCTGGGATACACAAATAATGCCTATACCTTGCTTCTCTTTATCTCGTTCCTTTTATTTATTTATTTAAAGATTTTTATTTTTTTAAATTTCTCTCCCCTTTCCTGTCCCCCCCCCCACCCAGTTGTCTGCTCTCTATGTCCATTTGCTTTGTGTTCTTCTGTGTCCACTTGTATTCTTGTCAGTGGCACTGGGAATCTGTGTCTCTTTTTGTTGTATAATCTTGCTATGTCAGCTCTCCATGTGTGCAGCTCCATTCCTGGGGAGGCTGCACTTCTTTTGGGCTCGACGGCTCTCCTTACGGGGTGCACTCCTTGTGCGTGGGGCTCCCCTACATGGGGGACACCCCTGCATGGCACGGCATTCCTTGCGCGCATCAGCACCGAGCATGGGCCAGCTCCATATGGGTCAAGGAGGCCCGGGGTTTGAACCCTGGACCTCCCATGTGGTAGGCGGACGCTGTATCCATTGAGCCAAATCTGCTTCCCTCATTGCTTTTAAAGAAATGTAGAAAAGTAAATAAAGATATTTTTATGTTATCTTCAAGTGATTTTTTTCCCCTAAGAATACCGGTTGGCCTACAGTCTCCTAAAATACAGCAATAATTTTACTCAGTTGTCACATTCATTACTTAAAGTATCTTGAAAATCACATGTTTTGCCAATTCCACTGGAAGAAAGTGGTAGTTACTGATGAAAGAGGATTTTCAAAAAAGCATTCTTGATTTCTTCTGGTGTTGGCAATCTTATCTCAGCTTTCATGCTCACCCATTCTTTGATTGTAAGTCTTCATTTTTTTTTTTTTTTAAATACTGGGGGCAGGGGATTGAACCCAGGACCTGTATGTGGGAAGTTGGCACTCAACCACTGAGCCACATCAGCTTCCCTGAGTTGGTTTTTTCATTTGTTTTGCCTGTTGCTTGTTTTTGTTTTCTTTAGGAGAGACTGGGCACTGAAACTGGAAACTCCCACATGGGAGGCAGGAGATCAAACACCTGAGCTACATCTGCTCGCCTTCATGTTTTTGAGACCTCTGATTATTTTGGTAGAATGACAGTACATCTAGCATAATAATTGATTCTATAGAACTTAGTAGGAAACCCACATTCAATTCCCACTTTTACAATAATAAAAGAAGCATGTTGCTCAGTTTCCGTATCTGTAAGATGACATCATCCATTCTTATTCATCAGGAGAGCTATAGTGTCAATAGGAAGTAATGTTAACAAAACACCCAATAAAATCTAGTAATAGGATATATGCATCACAGTCATTATTATATTATGCTTTTATCTAAACACCAAAGTATTTTAGAGAAAATTTTATTCATGGATAAGCACTTAGAGCATAGGCCTACGGAAAGTCAGTATTCGGATTTGTGTTCCTGGCACCAATACAGTGCGTGGCTGAAGAAATAAACTGATATTTATGCTAGCAAATTGCAGTGACATAGATATCATAAATACGAGTTGGTTAATGATAAATTCTAACAGTTTTCAGTGGGTAAAATCTGCATATTTCAAGTACCCTTCCTGATGTTTGGTATATACTTTGTGCGATTTAATTTCTCTGTTTTTTAAAATAAAGCTGTATGGTCATGGCCGATGGGGTTAACTACCAGGGCAGATGGCCCCTCTTTGGAAATGGTGTTTATGTGTGATGAATCAGGACTCAGATGGGATCTCTCTTCATAAGACTTTCATGCTAATGTGCTGGAGGTGCAGTTAGTGTTGGGGTTTAAGATATATTTAGGGGATTTGAATCTCTGGACTGACAATGTGATAGCCAGGTCCTGAGCCTCAACAGACTCCAGCACCTACAATCTGATTCATTGGACTCACCACACTCAGCTAAGATGGAGTTGAAGAAGGACAACCACCACACCATGGAGCCTAGAGTGATTACAACTGAAAGTGGGAGGATTGCATCCAGCATCCATGTGGAATCTGAGCCTCCTCTTGACATAGAGGTGCAATGGACACAACCAATCCAATGTCCACATAGAAGAGGTGGCATTGGATTGGGAAAAGTGGACATAATGGACAAAGGGTATGGGGAAAGGCAGGAAGAGATGAGAGGTGGAGGCGTCTTCGGGACATGGAGCTGCCCTCGATGGTGCTTCAGAGGTAATCACCGGACATTGTAAATCCTCACAGGGCCCACTTGATGGAATAGAGGAGAGTATGGGCCATGATGTGAACCAATGTATATGAGGTGCAGAGGTGCCCAAAGATGTACTTACCAAATCCAATGGATGTGTCATGATGATGGGAACGAGTGTTGTTGGGGGGGGGGGAGAGGGGGGGTGGGGGGGGTGGGGTTGAATGGGACCTCACATATATATTTTTAATGTAATATTATTACAAAGTCAATAAAAAATAAAAAAATTAAAAAAAAAAAAAAAAAAAAAAGAAAGTGTTCCCTATTGGCAATACAAAAAGTAATGATGGAACTGTGTACAAAACATAATTTTAATAAAAAAAAAAACTTTAGATATTTAAAAAAATAAAATAAAATAAAATAAAATAAAGCTGAAGACAGAACATTATTTTTATGATTCTGTATGAAATAACCAGTTTTTATGGGTCTTTAAACCCACTTTAAATGTAGCTATAGAAAGCAAAAATGGCAACTTCTACAAGAGACTTATTCTGTTGCCTGTGTTAATTTACTGATTACCACTGCATTTAAAATTTCACCAGAACTATCTTTCTAAAGATCTCTGTTTTTCATCCCAATGACAACAAGTATTTTTAATTGCAACCATTATACTAGGCAACATGTTTATCTTAAGAACCGTAAACGTTTGGATCTGTTCCCACCCTCCTTCCTGCAACATGCAACTAAACAATTTAAATTGTCTTTGAAGAAGAGATGTCAGAGCAATGCTCCAGTCATTGCTCTGGTTGCTTTTTCTAAATTTTACATACTCTCAAATCACAAAATGAACAAATACCAACAACAACAAAATCCAATTACTTTTACCAGTGCAGAATGCACAGGGCATGAGAATAATAGCCATTGTATACACATTCAGTGGTCTTTATTGCAATGATTTTTTATGGAGGTCAAAAGTGAAGCCCAACAGACTAGGATTTAATGAAAAAGTGAGAGCTAACATGTCAAAAACCTGAAACATTAGAAATTTAAAAATATGAAATATATTGCATTTGGAGATTTGTTTCATTAAAATCTTTGTAAAAATGTCTTTGTTAACTACACAATGTCAATTCTGCCTTTTAAAATAGAATTTATATTAAATCCTAGATAAAAAGCATTCTGCTAATATTTGTTTATACAATAAAAGACGCACTGCCATGAAAAAGATTGGATTACAGATTAAAAGGGTTCTTTAGCACAAGACTATACAGAGAATTAAAAATCTTTGTAAACATTGGTGAATGCCACGTGTCTCAAAGAATGATCAGTTCAGAGACTGATTAGAAACAGATGAAGTACACAATAAAGTTGCCACAAAAGGCCAAGTAAATGTCCTGGCCACAATTTTTACTAACATTTAATAGTCAACAGCTCTAAAACAATTGCTAGATGTACTTCCTAGAAACTGAGAGAGGTGGAAAGCTAGTTATAAAGAAAAAATGCTAGATTCAGGGGGGGAAATGTGTCAGTTTCTTTATGATAAAATGCATTTCACAATTAAAATAATTCATCTGGTGGTAAAATCTGAAAACTACATTTTCCAGCATACCTTATCCACTTATCATAGGATAGGAAAATAAGTGGATTTCAATTTGGTGATTTAGCCTACAGCTTTAAATCTTTAATAAACAAACTTGAAATTCCAAACTTTAATAATGAAAGGGCCATAACTGCAATGATGTCAACCCTGGATATGAATCTCTTACCAACATGATGAAAGCCCCACTTGTAGGGCTGCACTTCTGGTCGGCAGCTGCATTTTTGTTTTAATAAAAGGAGAAAGGGTGCCAGCACACCAATGTGATCCAAGACATGGTTGCTACATAAGCAGTAGGATTAATTGCTTTTCCAGAAAGCTGGAGTAAGGTCTCCTTCCACTGTCCCATCAGGATCAGCTTCCATAAAATGAGTGTAATAAGATAATGTATTACATACGCCAGTAACTCCTCGCAGCAGCATTCAGCTGAACAAAGCCATACACATTTACATCAGTCAATGAAAACTTCATTGCTGCATGTATTTCAGACATCATATTTTAGCTATTTCTTTAAGGTGGAGATAAGGTAAGCTATAAAGAAGCAAAGTGCATTTCCTTACTCCCTGAAGAATCTCCCTTTCTTCTAACATCTTCCTTGGCTAATAAGATAAGGAAAAATCAACATGTAGTAGGAATTTTGAAACAAAAACAACCTATTCATCTGAAGGGTGTGCATCACACACAAAAACTACAAATATTTTAATTAGCACCAAAATGGTGACTATGAGATGAGTTATGGGATTTGAAGAGATCATTCGATTATATCATATATAGTCATGAGAAGGTACATTTAGGTTGTGGTGTACCATGATGATTTCATAGGCTCACACTATGCTTTTGAAGTGAACATAGAGAAGAAAGTTATTTCTCAATTTAAGAATGGCACAGAAGGAAGCAATGACAAAGGTCACACTCTGACCAGAAAAAGAATTCTTTTCTTCTGATTCCACAGTCTGGAGCTTATCCACTAAATCATTTGGATGTCCAGACCGCAACGTAAATGTACCTTCTTAGGCTATATATGGGATAATTAAATGACTTCTCCAAAAGCCATCCATCATTTTGGAATCCATTAGTGATTCAGGTTTACTTCAGAGGTACAAAAGTTCTGAGACTCCTTTAGAAATTCTGGCCCATTTATGAAAATGACACAGTATACTATATTAGAAACTTAAGGCTTTACTTGTAGACCTTTCATTTTTTGTAATAAAAAAGATGGGTCTTTCCCTTTAGGAGAGCAGATTGATTATTATTATCTAATTAAATTTAAACCAAACTTAGGACAATCTCCTCAAATAGATGTTGTTTGTTGAAATTATATGAAGAATAATTTAGGTCTGTGCTTCAGATTTTGGGAAGAAATGAAAATAAAATGAAGACTTTAAGGCTAAAAATTTTTAATCTTGCACATCTTCTTAACCTGTGTGTGTGTATGTGTGTGTGAAGCAATGAAATTGGGTAAAAGGCAGAAATCATGTCTTTTACTCAGAAATAGTCTATGAAAGCTTTAGGAACAATAATGTGCAGAATATCATTTTCAAAGTGAGCTGTCAGGTGCTGAAAATTTTTTAACAACATCAACCTAGCATTTAAAAAATTCTGAATAAAAAGACTTTTTTGTTTTTGCCTTTACCTACTCTGAGAAAAAAAACATGCAATATACTATCATCCTCTATTATGATTTCTCTGATGATTTCCAAATGTTTCTTTGCTCTGTAGCACAAGTATATGATTTCTGATCCAGATGCTTTAAAAAGCAGTTCTAACAAAGAAACTTAATCTGAGCCGAACTTGGCAGAAATTCTAAAACCTATAGGATGATGTTTTGGAAGCTGCTCAAACAAAAGCTGTACAGAAATATGCATCCACAACCATATATCCCTGCCTGGTAGTAATAAATGAAGGATACAGATTTTTTCCATAAGTGTGGGGGAATAGAAGCTAATGTTTATAAAATACAGTTTAAGTATCAAAACAGTATTTGAGATTGTTGCTTCCTTTTTCAAAAGAAAGCATCCGTTTACTTCACTAGAAGGTACAAAGCAAAGAAAGAGTATATTTATACCTTTAAAAGTTATTCAGAAACTTTGTTACCCGCCCTTAATAAGGAATTATTTTCTTTGTGTTATGAAATTTATGGCGTGATAATATGAAAAATGCTAACATAGACTAGGGCCTTTGTGTTAGTTTTTTCCAATGAATATAGAATAAGTTGGAAATAAAAGTTCTCAGAGTCACTTTGGAGTCCTGGAAGAAAAGGAGAAAAAATGAGTTAAAAGCAATATTTGAACAGCTAATGCCTAATAATGTCCCCAAATTCACAAAGTATCTCAAGCCACAGATTCAAGAAATGCTACAAATCCCTGGAAGGATAAATACAAAGAAAAGCACACTAGGGACATCATAATAAAAGTGCTAAACATCAAAATCAAAGAGAAAAATCATAAAAGTACCCAGAAGAAGGAATGGACACATGACACATGACATGTCAACAAAAACAATGGAAGTCAGAAGACAATAGATTGTTATTTTTGCAGTGGTTAAAGAAAATAACTACAACCTAGAATTCTATACCTAGTGAAAATGTCCTTCAAAAATGAAGGAACTTGGGAAACGGACTTTGGCCCAGTGGTTAGGGCGTCCGTCTACCACATGGGAGGTCCGCGGTTCAAACCCCGGGCCTCCTTGACCCGTGTGGAGCTGGCCATGCAGTGCTGATGCGCGCAAGGAGTGCCATGCCACGCAGGGGTGTCCCCCGCGTGGGGGAGCCCCACGCGCAAGGAGTGTGCCTGTGAGGAAAGCCGCCCAGCGTGAAAAGAAAGAGCAGCCTGCCCAGGAATGGCGCCGCCCACACTTCCCATGCCGCTGACGACAACAGAAGCGGACAAAGAAACAAGACACAGCAAATAGACACCAAGAACAGACAACCAGGGAGGGGGGGAAATTAAATAAAAATAAAATAAATCTTAAAAAAAAAAAATGAAGGAACTTGAAAAATCTACAACAAAGCTGTTAGAGCTAATAAATAATTTCAGTAGAGTGTTAGGATACAAGAACAATACACAAAAATCAGTGATGTTTCTATACTCTAGTAATGCACAATCTGAGGAAGAAGTCAGGAAAAAAATTCCATTTACAATAGCAACTAAAAGAATAAAATACTGAAGAATAAACTTAACCAAGGATGTAAAGCAAATGTATTCAGAAAACTGCAATGTATTGCTAAAAGAAAATTTAAAAGATCTAAATAATTGGAAGAACATTCTTCCCCTGCTTCTCCAGGGGAGAATGGAATGGAAGACTAAATGTCATTAAGATGTCAATTCTACCAAAACTGATACACAAATTCAATGCAATTTCAATAAAAAGTTCACCAACATTTTTTAAACAAAAGGAAAACCAAATTATCAAATTTATTTGGAAGGGCAAGGGGCCCCCAATAGCAAGAAACATCTTAAAAAGGAAAAACAAAGTCAGAGGATTTTCACTTCTGGACTTTAAATCATATTCCCTAGCCACAGTGGCAAAAAAAAAAAAAAAAAAAAAAAAGGCATGGCACTAGCATAAAGATAGATACATAGACCAATGCAACTGAACTGATGGTTCAGAAACAGACCCTCACATCTTTAGTGAAATGATTTTTGACTAGCCTGTCAAACCCACTCAGCTGGGTAACAAGTCTCTTCAACAAATGTTGCTGTGGGAACTGGATATCCATATCCTAAAGAAGGAACGAGGACCCCCATCTCATACCTTATACTATTAACTCAAAATGGATCAAAGACCTAAATATAAAAGCTAAATCCATAAAACTTGTAGAAGAAAATATAGGAAAACATCTTCCAGACCTGGTGGTAGGTGGTACATTCTTAAACCTTACACCAAAAGAACTAGCAATGAAAGAAAACATTGATAAATGGGATTTCCTCAAACTTAAACACCTCTGTGATTCAAAGGACTTTATCAAGATGGTGAAAAGGCAGCCCAATCAATGGAAGAAAATGTTTGGAAAACACATATCTGATAAGGATTTGAGTTCCATTCTATATAAAGAGATCATACAACTCTACAATAAAAGAGCAAGCAATCCAATTTAAAAATGGGCAGAAGACTTAAATCAACATTTCTCCAAAGAGGAAATACAAATGGCCAAAAAGCACATGAAAAAAGTGTTCAGTATCACCAGCTATTAGGGAAACACAAATCAAAATAACAATGAGAGATCATCTCACATGCATAGAATGGCCATTATTTAAAAAACAGACAACAATAAATGCTGGAGAGGATGTGGAGAAATAGGAACACTCCTTCACTATTGGTGGGATTGTAAAATGGTGCAGCCTCTGGAAGACAATTTGGCAGTTCCTCAGGAAGCTAAATATAGAACTGCCATATGATCCAGCAGTTCCTCTACTAGGAATATATCCAGAAGAACTGAAAACTGTGACATGAACAGACAGCTGTACACCGATATTCATAGCAGTGTTGTTCACAATTGCCAAAAGATGGAAACAACCCAAGTGTCCATCAACCAATGAATGGATAAACAAAATGTGGTATATACATATGATGGAATACTATGCTGCAGTAAGAAGAAGTGAAATTGGGACGCATATGATAACTTGGAGGACTCTTGAAGACATGCTAAGTGAAATTAGCCAGAAACAAAAGAACAAATATTGCATTGTCTCATTAATGTGAACCAAATACGAAGAATAAATTCATGGAGTTAAAACCCAGAGTCTAGGTTATTAGTAGATAAGAGTAGGGTTGAGAAAAACTACTGATCCTTACCATATGTAGAAGTTTTAATTAGCTTGAATGTAAATGTATGGAAATAGATAGAGATGATGGAAACACATTAAAAAGTGAGTAGCAGCTATTTTTAAAATAGGACTGTGGCTGAAAAGGATAGTCTAGGGATGTAAATATCAATAGAAAGAAAGCTAGAGAATAACCTAGGGCCTGAATAATAGTGAACCCAGAGATGGATGAGAATTGGTTAATAGTACAAGTGCAAGAATGTCCTTCTCTGAACTAGGACAGATGTATGTCATTATTGCAGGGTGGTGGGAGAAGGAGGGGAAGAATACAATTAATGTAATCTATGGACTATAGTTAACAGGAGTACAGTAATAGTCTTGCATCAATGCCAAAAATGTACTGTGTTAAAAATAGGGGTGTGTGGAAAAAATATGCCAAATGTATGTTATGGATCTTAGTTAGTGGTAAGTCTGATGATATCTCATAATCTGTAACAAATGTTCCACAATGGTGTGGTATGTTGGTGAAGGGTTGTTGTATGGGAATTCTACACATGTACATGGTTGTTTTGTAAGTTTACAACTTCTGTAATAAAAATATATTTTAAAAAATAAATAAATGATGGTAAAAGAAAACATTTTCAGACAACTAAACATCGAGAGAATTGATCATCTGTAGAGTAACACTAAAGGAAATACTATTATATAAAAATATTATTTATCTATATACATTGATCATGTATTCTGAAACTTTGTTAAACACATTGATTAGTTCTAGTAGCTTTTTCACTGATTCTTTTTTTTTTATTATTTAATACCTCTGCTTTTTAAAAATCTTTTTTCTTTCTTTCTTTTTTAATTAAATTGTCTTTTTTAAAGGTACATAGATCACAAAAAATGTTACATTAAAAAATATAAGAGGGAAGCAGTCTTGGCCCAATGGATAGGGCATCTGCCTACCATATGGGAGGTCTGCTGTTCAAACCCCGGGCCTCCTTGACCTGTGTGGAGCTGGCCCACACGCAGTGCTGATGTGTGCAAGGAGTGCTGTGTCACACAGGGGTGCCCCCGCATAGGGGAGCCCCACGCGCAAGGAGTGCGCCCCATAAAGAGAACTGCCCAACGCGAAAGAAAGTGCAGCCTGCCCAAAAATGGTGCCGCACACATGGAGAGCTGATACAGCAAGATGATGTAATGAAAAAAGAAACACAGATTCCCAGTGCCACTGATAAGGACAGAAGTGGTCACAGAAGAACACACAGCGAATGGACACAGAGAGCAGACAACTGGGGGGAAGGGGGAAGGGGAGAGAAATAAATAAAAAAATAAATCTTTAAAAAAATATATATATATATAAGAGGTTCCCACATACCCCACTCCCACCCCCGCATTCCTCCCACATCAACAATCTCTTTCATCATCGTGATACATTCATTGCATTTGGTGAATACCTTTTGGAGCACTTCTGCACCATACAGAGTATAGTTTACATTGTATTTTACTCTCCCCCTGTCCATTCAGTGGGTTATGGCAGGATATATAATGTCCAGCATCTGTCCCTGCAATATCATTTAGGACAACTCCAAGTTCCAAAAATGCCCCCACATCTCATCTCTTCTTTTCTCTCTCCCTGCCCTCATCAACTACCATGACCAATTTCTCCAGATCAATGCTACAGTTTCTTTCATTGCTAGTCACAATAGTTCCATAGTAGAATACCAGTAAGTTCACTCTAATCCATATTTAATTCCTCCAGCCTGTGGACCCTGGGTTGGTGATGTCCACTCCACCTCTATATCAAGAGGGGACTTAGCTCCCACATGGTTGATGGATGCAATTCTCTTGTTTGCAGTTGCAGGCACTCTCAGTTCCAGGTGTGGTGGTTGACCGTCTTAACCTCCTTGTTAGCCAGACTATGCAAATCCAACAAACCGGAGGGTAGGAGCTGCAACTCTGCTGAGGCTCAGAGCCCAGCTGGCATATGGCCAGTCCAGAGATTGAAGTTTCCTGGGTGTACACCAACCTCAGTGCCAATCACAGGTTCAGTAAAAGTGACAGAAGAGGCATGTGTAGAAAGTTCACATCTGAGTTCAACTCCATCACACTCAGGAACACAAATTCCAAAGTAGGACCCATTGATAAGGTACTGAACTCCAGAGCCAACTGCCATGATTGTAGAACCTGTGTGTCTCCATAGCCTTCAGGAGCACCAGTACCTGGGTTTGTATCTACTTTGGTTTTCTCTGGGATCCTGCTGAGACATGTGTAAGCACTACCCCTCTGATGACCTCCTGACTCTTTTTTGAAGATTTTAGCCATATAGACTCATTTGTCTTTACCATGTTCCCCTTTTATTCAAGGTCTTTTTCTAGTTACATCACCAGTTAGTGATTGGTAGTAATCCCTTGGCACCAGGGAGGCACTTCCCAGGGAGTCATGTCCCACAGTGGGGAGGAAGATAATGCATTTACATGCTGAGTTTGGCTTAGAGAGTGGCCACATTTGAGCAACTTGGAGGCTCTCAGGAGGTAACTCTTAGGCACCCTGCAGCTCTAGGCCAAGTTCAAATTTCAGGCACACAGGCTCATAAGCATAGTCATCAGTATCAAGGGCTCATCATTGGAGCATCTTTCTTCACTGGTCCTGCCCTTGCACTTGGGGGATTGTTGCTGTTCCATTGGGGAATGTGACAGAGCTCCCCTAGCTAGAAACTCAGCATTCCCTCTGTTATCATTTGTAACTGTAACTACTATGAAAATACCCAGCATATATCTGAACATTTTTATATACCCTATATGCATATCCTGGAGAACTCCCTCCCAACCATGTGCCCCCAATCAATAACACCCCACACCAGTATTCCTCCCCTGCTGCAGTTGAACCCTCTGTGGTCCAAAATTTCTTAAAAAATGAAGCCTAAAATATTGCCAAATTCAATTAATAGGAAAATGAAACAGTAGTGGTAGGTTTAAAGATTAGAAATAGAATACATACTAATTTAGAAAAGCTAAAATAAAGTAAAAATAAATTGGGGTATTAAAAAATGAAAAATATCATAAAACTTTGTTTTTGATGTTTTGTCTTTCATCCCTGTAATAGTGTTGCCCTGTATGTGCAGTGGCAAGACAGTTTCTTACATTTCTTTCTTGGTGTCTACATCCTTTTTTTTTTTTTTTTTAATTTTTAATTTTGTCTTAAAAAAGTTTTAGATCACAGTAAAGTCACATATACAATATAGGGGACTCCCATACATCCGACTCAAACCCTTTTCTCCCTTCCCCAGCAGTGATCTTTTTAATATTCATGTTATATTTGCTGCAGCTGATGTACAGATATTGACACATGGCTATCAAACATGGTTCCATTTTGGTTTACATTGGTTTATATTTTAGACTGTACAATTTTCTAAAATTTTAGTTACCTTATGTTTTACATTATGGTTTATATTTTAGCCTATAGACTTTTATACAATTTTGGTGTAATTTAACATGTCCTATATCCATCATTGCAGTATCTTGTGGAACACTTCCATTGCTCCTCATTTACCCTGTTTCCATCTATTCTGTTTCTCTCTCCCCCTCCCCTCAGGGCTCACAGTGACAATCAATCTTCACTGTTTGAAGAACCAGATTCACAGATACTTGCAACTATGCTGAGGGCTCGACATACTAGACTGTCCTCCCCCAATGAGAGCCACCAATTCTCTTGAGAGACACAGTCCCTTCTATTTCAGAACATCAGACCTCCCCAGGATGTGGCACACATTCCCACTCATTTTATGTGTCTCCACCCAATGATATAACACACTGTGACAAGATGAGCTAAACAAAGAGAGGTGGAATATAAGAGAAACAATAGACAATAGTGGATAGAAAGATGTAAAGGAAAGGGGATAGAATTGGTAGCCAAGATCAGTACACACAGAAAAGAGGAAATTGAGGATGAGGAAGCACAGCAAATAAGAAACACTGCCTGCAGCCCCTAATAGAAAACAAGAAAAAAAAGATGGAAAAAAGAAAAGAAAAGCAAAAAAAAAAAGGGGGGGGGGGTGTTGTGGGGGAATAAAGAGGAAGGAAAAACAAGAAAACTAACCAACAAAAAAGACCAGACAAGGCCTCAAGCAAGGATTCCTCTTTGCAACTAAATAAACTGCTTAGGAATCTGACCTTCCCCTTTCTCCCTTCCTCACTTCCCTCTCTCCCAGGGCATCAGGAAGGCTGTGTGAGGGCTCCCCTTATAGATTCAAATGGGACCCTAGTGAACCAACTCACCACAGAAAATAATGACTCTTAGTTTCTTGAGAGAGAGCACCCACACCTTGCCAGGAACCTTTAATGTGCTATTGGAAGCCTACAAAGCATGTCCTACTGTCCCTCTCCCTTAGGTATACTATGGGGGCTAGTTAATTTTCTGACTCCACCTCCTCCCAGACCAAGTTTCCCTATCCCAGGGCATTTGTGTAAATTGGGCTTTCTCAGCAGATTCACCTCTCCTCTCCTCCCAGCCTCTCTCCAAGCCAGCTGGCATGCTCCACCAAGCTCAAAAAAAGGGGGGACCAGAAAATTGAACCTGTACTCCTCGGGCCCCTCTGTACCCCTCACCAAAACCCTCCCACTCCCAGAGTTTGTCTGAGACTGAAGGGCTAGGGAAATGCTGGAGTTCAGGGAGTGCTGGGGTCAGGGCACATGGGCCTAGGAGAATGCGGACTTGGGGTACGCGGGTTTGGGGAATGTGGATTATGGGGAATTCAGCATTCAGGGTATGCGAGGTTCAGGGAACACACATCCAGGGATCATGCATTTGGGGAACGCGGGGCTCGGGAACGCTGCTGTGTTACTGGTGGTGTTCAGGGAATGCTGTGGCTCTCGGCCCTAGGGGAAGGGTTTTACCTCCCCACACCATTGAAACCCATGGTTTCACCCTGAGCAAGCACTACTTTTGTCTCATTCTTTCCAGATTGATGTCCAGACACTTCCTGCTTTGTAGGTTCCCATAACTGCCCACTCAGACGTGATTATGTCCCCACTCAGCCATTTTTTTTGCAGGAGAGATGATGAGAGTGCACTCACTCAGATGCCATCTTGTCCCGCCTCCCTGTCATAGATTCTTTAGGATTTTCAAAAGAGATGATCATATTATCTTCGAATAAAAATAAAAACAGCTTTACTTGTTCCTTTCCAAACTGAATGTGTGAATTGAAAAAAAAAAAATTGGTCTCATTGCACTGGCAAGGGACTCCAGTACAAAGTTAAATACAAATGGTGATAGTGGATTGTATTAGTCCACCAAAGGGGTGCTGATGCAAAATACCAGAAATCTGTTGGCTTTTATAAAGGGTATTTATTTGGGGTAGAAGCTTACAGTTACCAGGCCATAAAGTGTAAGTTACTTCCCTCACCAAAGTCTATTGCCACATGTTGGAGCAAGATGGCTGCTGGTATCTGTGAGGGGTCAGCCTTCCTCTTCCTCTTACGGCTCCATGGTCCCAGCTTCTTCCCATATCAGCTGTACTTTGGGGTAAGTCTCATCTCTCTCCTGTCTCTCCTGGGGCTCATATATCTCTAGGCTCAGCTGCTCTGCTCTCTCCCTAAGGCCAGCTATAAACTATCAGGCAAATGACTTGTCTCTCTTCCTGGGGCCTCTGGTATGTCTAATGGAAACTTCTCTCTTTCCTCATGTATCTGCTTCTCTGTGTGTGTACTTCCCTGGACTCCAGCATTAAACTCTACTACTGTCTTCTCTGTCATGTCATTTTTCTCTTGAGTCCCTAACCACCAACAGGGTGGGGGACTCAACATCCTACTAACATGGTCTAGTCAAAGTCTTAATTATAATTTGATCAATAAGAGTGAAACTTCTGAATCCAATACAATCTAATATACCCAGAAGAACAGACTGGTTCACAAACATAATCCAATATCTATTTTTGGAATTCATAAATAATATCAAACTATTACACATATGTCATTACTTGGTTCCTGATCTTAGGGAAATCATGTACTCTTATGCTGTCAGTGAGAATGTTCTTAGCTTTAGGTTTTTCACAGGTGCCCTTTCTCAGGTTATTTGTTGAGAGTATTTATAAATAGATAGTGGATTTTCCAAAATGCTGTTTATGCATATATTTTATGCATATAATATGGTTTTTTTTTTGTCTTTTTTAGTCTATTAATAGGATGGAGTACATTGAATTTTAAAAACTTTTAAAATTTAAAATAATTATAGATTCACAGGAAGTTGCAAAGATAGTACAGAGAGATCCTATGTATCCAGTTTCCCCACTGATTATATTTTATGTAGTTACAGTACAATTTTGAAACCCAGCATTGACATTGCTATAAAATGTGTGTATAGTTCTATGTCATTTAAGCACATCTGTATGCCTGTGTAATTGTCATCATAATAAAGATATAGAACACTTCCATCACCGCAAAGATCTCCCTTGTGTTGTTTCTTTATAGTCACACCCCCTTCCCTCCCTGCCACTAACCCCTCTAACCCCTGGAGAATACTAATTGTTTTCTATATTTATAATTTTGTTATTTCAAGAGTGTTATGTAAATGGAATCACACAGTATATGAGCTTTTGAGATTGACTTTTTTTTTCACACAGCATAATGCTGAAGAGATCCACCCAAGTTGTACATATATCAGTCGTTCATTATTATTTTTTAAATTTAATTTAATTTTATTTATTTCTCTCCCTTTCCCTACTTCCCCCCCCGCCCCCCCCCCCCCCCCCCCCGTTGTCTGCTCTGTGTGCATTTGCTGTGTATTCTTCTGCATCCACTTGTGTTATCAGGTGGCACCGGGAAGCTGTGTCTCTTTTTTGTTGCGTCATCTTGCTGTGTCAGCTCTCCATGTGTGTGGCGCTACTCCTGGGCAGGCTGTGCTTTTTTTTTTTCATGCAGGGCGGCTCTCCTAGCAGGGCACACACCTTGCATGTGAGGTACCCCTACACTGTGGCGCCTCTGCGTGGCACGGCACTCCTTGCGCATGGCAGCACTGCGCGTGGGTCAGCTCACCACAGGGGTCAGGAGGCCCTGGGGATCAAACCCTGGACCCTCCATATGGTAGACAGACGCTCTATCAGTTGAGCCATGTCCACTTTCCAGTTCATTATTTTTTATTGCTGACTAGTCTTCCAAGGTATAGACATAACTCACTGTGTTTAACCATTCACCTGTTGTAGAACATTTTGGTTATTTGCTGTTTCTGGCTTTACCAATAAAGCTTCTATGAGCAATTGTGTATAGGTTTTTGTGTATTATCTGAGATAGTCCTAGGAGTGCAATTACTGGATTGCATGGTAAATGTGTTTATTTTTTAAAGAAATTGCCAGGGTGGCTGTAATATTTTACACCATCACAACAATGTCTTTTATTGAGTTCTAACTTTTAAAATATATTCAGGATAATAGACCCTTATTGGAGATATGTATTGCAAGTATTTTCTCTCATTTTGTGCATAGTCTTTCTGTTTTCTTGATAGTGTCCTTTGAAGCATTAAAGTTTTACATTTTGATGCTCTCCAATTTGTCTATTTTTTTCTTTAGTAGCTTGTGCTTTCACCATTGTATTATCTTGGTACTCTTGTCAAAAACTATTTGGGGACAATAATAAAAAAATAAATAAATAAAAGAAAAGAAAAACCATTTGGAGAGCAGATGTAGCTCAAGTGTTTGAGCACCTGGTTCTCACATACAAGGTTCTGGGTTCAATCCCTGGTACCTCCCCAAAAAACAACAATGACAAAAACCAAAGAAACAAAAAAAAAAATTGACCATAAATGTATGGTTTATTTCTGTACTCTTGGTGCTATGCCATTGTACATTATTTATTACTATAATTTTTAGTATTATTTTAAATTTAAAATATTAGTGAAATAATTTTAAACTTATTTAACAGCTACAAAAACATCCACATACCCAGATCCACCAATTTTAACATTTTGCCACATTTGCTGTATCATCCATCCATCATCTATCTATTTATCTATCTATCATCATCTATTTTTTTATATTTTCTGAACATTTGAGAGCAAATTACACACATCAGACCCCTTGAATATGTACTACCTCTATGTACATTCTCTTATGTCATCATCATAAGTACAGTTATCAAGTTCATGAAATTTAATATTGGTATGAAGATTAATTCTATATTCCTAATTTTTCTTACATGCCAATAATACAGTCATGTCCCTTTGAGCCTTTTCTTTTCCATTCTTAGATCCATTCAGTATCATGTATTACATTTAATTGTCATTATCCCTTTAGTTTCTTTCTTTTTTTTAATTGTGAAAACATATGTAAATATAAACTTTCCCATCTCAGTTAGTCCCAAGCAGGCCATTCAGAGGAATAAATCATACTCACACTGTTGTGGTACCCTCACCACAATCCATTACTAGAACTTCTCTTTCACCCCAAACAGAAAACCTACATTGTTTTGCATTAACTTCCCATAGCCCCTGCCCCTGAATGCTTGTAGTATGTACTCTACTTTCTGTTTCAATGAGTTTGCATATTCTCTGATGTTTTCTTTGTAATTTCCATGGGTCTTAAGTTTAACATCCTAATTCAATAACAATCTTCTTTGCTTTGATACCAATGTAAGTACAATAACACACATAAACTGTGTTCCTATATACCCTGCCATCCCCTCCCACCTTTATGTGGTTCTCATCACAAATTACATATTTATACATTATCAGTCCAAAACCATCGCTTTATCATTATCTTTTAAGTAAATATAAAAAGGCATTTGCCTTTTAGATCCTAGGAAGTAAAAAGTGGAGTTACAAATAAAAAATACTATAGTACTGGTATTTTTATTTACTCATGTAATTATCTTTACCACAGATCTATATTTCTTCATGTGGCTTCTGTCAATTGTCTAGTGTCCTTTCCTTTCAACCTGTAGAACTCCTTTAGCATCTCTTGTATGGTTGGTCTAATGGTGACCAAGTCCCTCAGCTCTTGTTTACCTGGGAATGTCTTAATCTCTCCCTCATTTGTGAAAGACAATTTTTGCTAGATATAGAATTCTTAGTTGACAATTATTTGCTTTCAACACTTGCAACATGTCTTCCCACTGCCTTCTTGCCTCCGTGGCTTCTGAGTCTCCCTTGTCTGCAAAACATTGCTTCTCTCTTGAGGCTTTCAGAATTCTCTCTTTTTCTTTAGCATCTGACAGTTTGATTATAATGTGGGTCTGTTTGGGTTTATCCTGTTAGGAGTTCCTTGAGCATCTTAGATGTGTATATTTCTTTTATTAAATTTGGGAAGTTTTCCGCCATTATTTCTTTGAATATTCTTTCTGCCCCTGTCTGTCTTTCTTCTTCTTCTGGGGTTCCCACAATGCATATATTGGTACATTTGATGGGTTCCACAGTTTCCTCAGGCTCTGTTCATTTTTCTTCACTCTTCCTTCTTTCTATTCCTCAGACTGGATGGTTTCAATTGTTTTATCTTCAAGTTCACTGATTCTTCTGCCAGTTCCAATCTGCTGATGAACCCCTCTAGGGAATTTTTAATTTCTGTTACTATGGACTTCAGTTCTGTCTGGTTCTTTTTCATAGTTTCCATCTCTCCATTGACAGTCTTTTTGTGTTCATTTTTTGTTTTCCTGATTTCTTTTAGGTCTCTGTCAATGTTTTCCTTTAGCTATTTGACCATATTTAGGACCATCTTTTCTTTTTTTTCATCATCATCATCATCATTCATTTAATTAGATTTACACATTCTACAGAGAAGACACTGGGCTCACCAAACTTGATGACTTGGTCCCTTGTCCCACTCCACCTCCCTTTCAGTTCTCTGTAATGACACATATGACTCTGTAACTTGAAAACAAGCCTGGCAAGTGAGTCACTTTGACACACGTGAAAAGGGCCTTGGCAGTTTCCAGCCATTGAGCTGTTAGGGGTTAAAAGTTCTTGCCAGGCAGAGGAAGACACACCCAGAGGGTGCCAAGTGAGCCCAGGCTGGACTGAGGCCAGCCCCTGGGACGCCCAGTCCCCCCAGGCCCTCCGCCCCACTGCTAAAGTACCACAGAACTGAAGACAATGAGGTTTCTACCTTAAGGGGAACTCAAGTCCAAGTTTTGAATGTGGTTCTTGGCTATTCTGGGGCAAAACAACTCATTTCTTAGTTATTACCAGAAAAAATCACAAAGGAGTATTATAGCATGTATCTTGAGCTGAATTCTCTGTTGTATTTTTGAATCAGCATGGATACTATCCTATTGTTTCACCTTTTTCTCTGCTTCTGTAACCCACCAACTAACAGACTGTCTCTAATTAAATCATGGCATGTAAGACCGTCTTTTAGAAGTCTTTGGAATATCCCAGTTCTGGTCCTCCTCACTGATGGTTTCTAATGCTTTAATCTTCTCCTTTACCTGGACCATTGCTTCCTGTTTCTTTGTATGTTTTGTAGTCTTTTGTTGAAACCTGGGCATTTTGATATTTTAATGGGTTTTGCTGGAATTTAGACTCTGAGGCATCTGTTCCTTAAACTGTATCCAGCTAGTGTTATGACAGTTTTCCTTTGCCAGGAGCTAACAACAACAACAAAAAAATGAAACACCTTTCTCAGTCTTTGCAGATTGACTTCTGGGAGTGCTCTCCTTCAGAGCTTGTCTGTAGTATGATTGTATATTCTACCTCCTGACCAAAGCATAGGGACCTCCCTGGTCCTTGCTGTGCATGTCCCTTGTCTTGAACAAGTGTATTTGGCCCTAGGAGTCCCCCATTTATATCATACAAATGTCCCCTCTTCCCTAGGAAACAGTTTCTACATGGTACCAAGTACCATGTGTATATCCTACAGCCAGCTATTTCTTGCCCCAGGCAGCTGCTTAACTGCACTTCCCTGCTCCCACTCCCTAGTGTTTTATAGGAGAGCTCTGTGAGCTGCCTTCCACACACAGGGCAAGTTCTGTGACAGCAAGTCCCTCAGACCACCAGCAGACAGATTGGACCACACATACATTCTCCCAGTATATGCACGAGAGTTACCCTGCGCTCTCTGGAACCAGGGCCTTGGGCTAGCTCTGGGCTGAACCGGTGAGGGGATGAGGGTGGGTCCTGTTAGAAAGAAGGCTGTACTTATAAGAGAACAAAAGCTCACCCAATTGTGGAGGAGAAAATAATTTTATTAATGATCTTGCAAGAATGGGCATGCAACCTGGATAAAATGTCTGGTGTGCCAAACAAGAAACAATGCCATTTATACCCTAAGCCTAATGTGCAGGTCCTTCCTCTGTTCCCCATTGATTGGGAACTTCATGGGTTACAGCCTATGATTGGGAACTTCAGGGGTTACAGCCTATCTGAGAGTTCTGAATAACTTATGTGGGTTCTCGCTCTTAGTTGCTTCTCCCATTCCCTACATTCTGGCGCTTGGAGCCACTTTCAAATTTGGTGCCTCTCTTCACATTTGGCACTGCCTTCACTTTGGTACCATCCTTGCTTTGGCACCACCTTCAAATTTTGGCACCAAAGCTGCTAGAACCCTTTTCTCTCCTTCCTCCAACTGCAGACTTGGCTTTGGCTCCACCTTCATGTGAAAGCAAAACTTAACCTTTTCCTTACAAATCCCCACTCTTTCTTTTAGACTCTTTTTAGTTTTCACAATTTAGTTTCTCAAGACTGCTAAGAACTTCCTCACATTCTTCATCATAAAGATCTTCCTCTTTAAGGGGGTAAGGGATATAAGTTGTTTTGATTATACTGTATGGGCATCTGTTTCATTAGGGCCATTTCAATGAGTTTTTGAGCTAACCCTCAGGCACATGGGATGATGCAACATCCAACTACTGTGAGTACCCCAGCCACAATGATAAGCGAAGTCAGGACAGACAGTTCCACTCCTTTCCATTTTCCAAACCAGCTCTCTAACCATCCTGTGAGTGGGTTGTCAATGCTAGAATTTTCTGCCAACTTTTCAGATAAAGTTGTTAAGCCTTGCAAGGCTTTGGTGATTGTCCTGTCTGGGGCCATATTATAGGGGATGAATGTACAGCAACTACCTCCAATCATAATATGGACACCTCCTTTTCTGTTAGCATCATGTCTAGGGCTATCCTATTTTCCTGTGCCATTTGGCTAGCAGCATCCAACTGTTCTGCTATTCCCTTAACTGCATCCCTAGTTGTAATTGATAAATCTTTGTTGATTATAATATATATATATATATATATAGTTAATTCAATCCATATTTTTGTTAACGGTGACCCATCAGAACAAGAATGACTCAAATACTGAAGCTACCTGATTTCTAGCTTTAAATTTGTCAGGGGCTCCCCAGGGAATTCCTATACTATCTAGATAAATTCAATCATCAAAGGAACCAGGTAAATGTCTTTCCTTTCTCTTTCCTTGGTTTTGTGTTTCTTCTTCATTTTCAAATGCCAGGGTAAATGGAATGGCCAAATGAACCAGAGCACAGGTTCCTCCCCACTTCTCAGGTAACACTCTTTGGAGGACGCCCTTTCCACAGTACCACCAAAGATCTGCTCAGGGTATGGCCAAAATGGAGAAATTGCCAGTACTATCCTCACTCATGTTCCATACTTGTGTACACAAGGCCATGGTCCCAAGGTCCTGGATCCCTTTTCCCCATCTAAAGAGGCAGGCAAAGGGACTTCCTGGACCAAAGTGGGAAGCTGGTATGTCTTTGCTGTTTCCCTTTTTGACAGGAGGAAAGAGAGGACAATGTACTACAATTTTCACCAGGAGTAGCACTCTGGAAGAGGAGCAACATGCACTTAAACTCCCTTTCATGCTTTTCCATACCTAACAGAAGGGGTCCAATATGAGCAGTGGGCGCCTGTTGCACAAGTGTTAACAGTTGCTTTTGTTCAGATTCTGGACTGTATATTTGACCAGTTCTACCCAGGCATTTTTGTCCCCATCCTGTCTCTATTTCTATAGTTTACTTTAAATCTTCTGCCTTAAGTATCCTGATTGCTTTGGGATCATTCTGAATTGGGGAACTGGCCTTTGGTTGGTTTTCCCTTGGTATCTCTGAAGGGTTAGCTGGAGGGGGCACTGTTGACATCATATCCACAGAGGGAGGAAGGACTTGAATACAGAACTTCCCCAAAGGATCTTTACCTGTAATGTCCATCCCCATACTGTAGACTCTGCCAGGGAAAGAAAAACAGTTGTTTTTGTTTGTTTGTTTGTTTTTTAAATTTTTTAAAAGATTTGTTTATTTATTTATTTCTCTCCCCTCCCCCCTATCCACCCCAGTTGTCTGTTCTCTGTGTCCATTTGCTGCCGTCTTCTTTGTCTGCTTCTGTTGTTGTCAGCGGCACGGGAATCTGTGTTTCTTTTAGCTGTGTCATCTTGTTGCATCAGCTCTCCATGTGGGCAGCACCATTCCTGGGCAGGCTGCATTTTCTTTCGCGCTGGGCGCCTCTCCTTACGGGGCGCACTCCTTGCGCGTGGGGCTCCCCTGCACGGAGAACACCCCTGCGTGGCACGGCACTCCTTGCGCGCATCAGCACTGCGCATGGGCCAGCTCCACATGGGTCAAGGAGGCCCGGGGTTTGAACCGTGGACCTCTAGAATGGGAACTTTAAACCCCTCCCCTTTTACCCCCCAAGACTGTGAGGGAACTACCAGAGTTTGGTTCCCGTCGGGAGGTGGTTCACAGAAGATGGAGCTGATCCAGTGCCACCAAAAATGTAATTTCATCTTGATATGGGCCCACCTTTAAATTTACTAGAGGCTCCCAGTGGGCTCTTCATATTAGGAGCCTCTGACCCCCCTGGTCCTCAAAATTCATCAGGGGTATGACTTGACTTTCTTTCTTTAAACTTGGGCATTCCCTCTTAAAATGGCCAGGTTTCCCACAGTGATAACACCCTACAGAGTCCTGCACTCTCTTAGCCTCTTTATCCAGATTAACCCAGCTTGCTTCCCTTTCTCATCTCTGCCTGCCTCCTCCCTGCTTTGCTTCTAATCTTTTCTGGACCATGTGGTCAACCATGCTCATCATGACTTTGGCTTTTTGCTTCTGCTTTCCCCCCTCCCTTCTCACAAATACTTTCTGCATCTCTCTCAGTAACTCCTCCAGTGGTTTATCCATCCATCCATCCATCCATCCATCCATCCATCCATCCATCCATCCATCCATCCATTTCCTGGATCTTTTTCTGAATGTCAGGCCAAGACCCTTTTACAAAGCCAAACTTTAGCATTCCCTGGGCGACAGGGTCATCAGGGTCCATTCCTGATATTTCCTTACCTGGTCCCTCAATCTTTGCAGGTAAGCAGAGGGAGTCTTGTCTTTTTCTTGATTCACCTCAAAGGCCTTATTTAAATTTTGGGATTTAGGCATGGCCAATTTTATCCCCTGTATAATGAGGTCTCCAAGATCTTTCATTTGTGCTCTATCACCATGGTCATTATTATCCAGTTAGGGTCTAATATTAGGGAATTTTTGCTCTGCTGCTATTACCTCTTGTCCAGGCGGATGCTGCCTTTCCCACTCCTTCATAGCTACCCTCTTCACCATTCCCCTTTCTTCTCCCATAAAGAGGATACTCAGTATAGACATAAGTTCAGACCATGTATAAACTAGGGCCTAGGAATTGATCCACCTGCTCAGCTAACCTTGTTGGATCTGCTTTAATGACTTCATCTCCTTTTTAAAGTTTCCTAACCCTCTTTCCTTTGGGGGCCTTTGAGAATGGAAAATTCGGTATATCCTTCTGTATTAGTCAGCCAAAGGGGTGCTGATGCAAAATACCAGAAGCCTGTTGGTTTTTATAAAGGGTATTTATTTGGGGTGGGAGCTTATAGTTACCAGGCCATAAAGCATAAGTTACTTCCCTCACCAAAGTTCTTGGAGCAAGATGTCTGCTGATGTCTGCCAGGGTTCAGGCTTCCTGGGTTCTTCTGGGCTCAGCAACTCTGTTTTCTACACAAGGTCAGCTATAGACTATAAGGCTCTCTAGACTTTGCCTCTCTCCACAAGGCCAGCTGTAGACTATAAGGTGAATGGCTCTGTCTCTCTCCCTGGGGTTTCTGCCATGTCTTAGGAGCCATCTCTATTCCTCTGTATTCTTCTCCTGGCTCAAGTCATCTCTTCCCAGGGTATCTCTTTCCTCTGTGTGCTTACTTCCTGGGGCTCCAGCTAAGTCTTCAGCATCAAACTCCAACATCAAAATCCCCAGCATCAAAAAGCCCCAATTCTGTCCTTTGCCATGCCTTTTATAAAAGGGGTGGGGACTCAAGACCCTAATGATGTGGCCCAACCAAAGCCCTAATTATAACCTAATCATGCCCAGGTACAGACCAGATTACAAACATAATCCAATATCTACTTTTGGAATTCATAACCATATCAACTGCTACACCTTCCTACACTGTTCCAATTCCTTCCTTAACTGCTGGTGGTTCATAACCAGTGGGGCAGAGGGCACTGATTGGCCCCCTGGCTCCCTGGGGCCTTCGGTGGGTTTTATTGGACCTTCCGAATTCACCAGTTCCTGCTCCAGGAGGGGAAGGGAAACATAGGAAGGAGGAAGGCTTGATAGGGGGTCCCAGGTTTTAGCTTTTACAGACTTAGTTTCTGGATCTGGAGATTTAGCTTTCATGGGATAGAGAATGGTCTCTCTCCCCTTCAGCCAGCACATGGCATAGTCAGACTCCTCCTTGGAAAAGGGTTTCTTTTCATTAACATAAAGTACAAGGTCGGCACATAGCCAATCCACATCTGCCCCATATTTTGGCCAAAATACATTGGCAATAAAATGCTTTCTTTGGCCCAAATGTAACAGCAAGAGTTAATCATTTTCTTTTTATCCTTTCCCTTGGTCAGATCATTATCGGTCCAGTTTTTCAACATCCTCCCTAATGTACTATCCAGGGGAATATCCCTGAGGGACCCAGCAGATACCCCCTTTCCTCTTTTCCCAGCCAGCCAACTGTTCCTGTTCCCCATTCTGAGTCTTGTCTGTGTTTCTTTCTCTCAAATCTTTTTACTTCACCCATTTCCAGCCCTTTCCCTTGCAGGAAAAGGGAAACACGGTTAGGACTCTGCACTTGCTTCCTGCAGTATGTTGTGTGTCTCATGCACACACAGTCAATCCCAGACTCATCAGAATTTCCCTACCACCAAGTCCCGTTTCTTACCTTGGCCCATGCACAGGTTTGCCTGGTCAATGAGAAGCAGGTTTTCCCTTCCCCTTTTCTTGTCCACAATCAGCAGATCTAAGTGTCTGGTCTTGGGTCCTTCCAGCTGTCAAAGGCAGGCCCTCAACAGTGGAATCCAACACTGCTCAATCAGCTGGGTGCGCTTTCCCCTCATCCACCCCAGGGGCCCCCCTCTGAAGCTTCGGATCCTGGACAAACCCACAAAGTTGTTAGAAAGAAAGGTGCAGCTGTAAGAGAACAAAAGCTTACCTGATCATGGAGGAGAAAGTAATTTTATTAACGATCTTGCAAGAACGGGTGCATGACCTGGATAAAATGGCTGGTGTGCCAAACAAGAAATAATAACATTTATAACCTAAGCCTAACATGCAGGTCCCTCCCCTGTTCCCTATTGATTGGGTACTTCGGGGATTACAGCCTATCTGAGAGGTCTGATTAATTTATGCGGATTCCCTCTTAGTCAGTCGCTGCTCCCATTCCCTACACTCTGGCAGCTTGGTCCCACTTTCAAATTCCATGCTCCTCTTCTCAATTGCCACTACCTTCATTTTGGCGCATCCTTGCTTTGATGCCACTTTCAAATTTTGGCACCAATGTCTCCAGAACCCCTTTCCCTCCCTCCTCCAACTGCAGAGTCAGCTTTGGCTTCATGTGAAAGCTAAACTTAACCCTTTCCATACCGTCCAGCCAAGGCACCAGGAAATCCTACTGCTTTTAAGAGGCCTTTCTCTTGATTCAGCACTTGCCCTGTTTTGACAACACTTCGACTATCTTCTGAAGTTTTGAGAAAGATATTTCTGCCAGTTCTTGCAGGTTGTTCAAAGCTTCTGTGAGTGGATGGAGCTCTGAAGCTTCTCATTCCCCCATCTTGATCAGGGCAAGGCCTAATTTTTAAATTTTTTCTTAAACTTTTTATTTTGAAAAATTTTCAAATTTACCAGACAATTGCAAAAATAATACAAAATCCTTATGGAGAACTCCAACATGACCCCACCCCTAGATACCCAGATCCACAAAGTGATCATTTGTGACAGTAATAGTCATATTTGCTGTCTGTCTTTCTGTCTACCTACCTATCAATCTTTCATCTCACTTATCTATTTTTCATCTCATTTATCTATATATGTATCATCTATCTATCTATGCAGTCAGTTTTTTTAAGTAAGTTTTTTAAAAACATATCATGTCATTACAGAAGTTATTGTTGTTTTTTTTAATGACTTATTTTTATTTATTTCTCTCCCCTTCCCCCCTGTTGTGTGCTCTGTGTCCATTTGCTGTGTGCTCTTCTGTGTCCGCTTGCATTGTCAGGCAACACTGGGAAACTGTGTCTCTTTTTGTTGTGTCATGTTGCTGTGTCAGTTCTCCTTGTGTGCACCACCACTCCCGAGCAGGCTGCGCTTTTTTCATGTGGGGCGCACTCCTTGCATGTGGGGCACCCCTGAGTGGCACAGCACTCCTTGCGCACGGCAGCACTGTGCGTGGGCCAGCTCACCACCTGGGTCAGGAGGACCTGGGGATTGAACCCTGGACCCTCCATATGGTAGGTGGACACTCTATAGTTGAGCCACTTTCGCTTTCCATATCTATACGGTAAGTTTTGAAGTCTGGAAATGTGAGTCCTCCCATGTTCTTTGTCAAAATTGTTTTGGGGATTGTGGGACCCTTGAATTTCCATAAGAATGTTTGGCTCAGCTTGTTGATTTCTGCAAAGAAGCCAGCTGGGAATTAGAAAGGGATCCCACTGAATCTTTACGTCAGTTTGGGGAGTATTGCCATCTTAACAACCTTAAGTCTTCCAAACCATGAAAATGGGACATCTTTCCATTTATTTAAACTTTTAAAATTTCTTTCAAAAATATTTTATAGTTTTCAGTATACAAGTTTTGCACTTCTTTTGTTAAATTCATTCCTAAGAACTTTATTCTTTTTGATGCTATTGTAAATGAAATTGCTTTCTTAATTTTGTCTTGTGTTTTTCATTGCTGGTATATAGGAATAAAATTAGCTTTTGTATATTGACTCTCCATTGCCTAACCTTGTTCACGTGTTTATTAGAACTAAGCATTTTAAGTGGATACCTAGGTTTTTCTATGTGCAAGATCATTTCACCTGCAAATAGAGGTAGTTTTACTTTTTCCTTTTAAATCTGGATGGCTCTTATTTCCTTTTCTTGCCTAATTGTCCTGGTTAGAACCTCCAACACAATGTTGAATAGAAGTGGCAAAAGTAAGCATCTTTCTTCTTTTTCTGATCTCAGGAGGAAAGTTTTCAGTCTTGTACCATTAAGCATGATGTTAACCCTGGGTTTTTGTAGATGCCCTTTATCAGGTCAAGGAAGTTCCCTTCTATTCCTAGTTTGTTGATTGTTTCTTATCATGAAAGTGTTTTGGATTTTGTCAAATCCCTTTTCTGGATCTATTGAGATGATAGATCATGTGGTTTTTTACTTTTATTCTATTATGTATATATTTATAATAATTAATAAGAAAGTCAATGAACCAACCTTGTGTTACAGGGATAAATCCCCTGTGGTCATGCAACACAATCCTTTTTATATGTCTCTGGATTTGTATTTTGCTGAGGATTTTTGTGTCTATATTCATAAGGGATCTTGATTTTTTTTTTTAAGATTTATTTATTTATTTAATTCCCCCCCCCCCTCCCCCGGTTGTCTGTTCTCTGTGTCTATTTGCTGCGTCTTGTTTCTTTGTCCACTTCTGTTGTCGTCAGTGGCACGGGAAGTGTGGGCGGCGCCATTCCTGGGCAGGCTGCACTTTCTTTCGCGCTGGGCGGCTCTCCTCACGGGCGCACTCCTTGCGCGTGGGGCTCCCCTACGCGGGGGACACACCTGCGTGGCAGGGCACTCCTTGCGCGCATCAGCACTGCGCATGGGCCAGCTCCACACGGGTCAAGGAGGCCCGGGATTTGAACCGCAGACCTCCCATGTGGTAGACGGACGCCCTAACCTCTGGGCCAAGTCCGTTTCCCCAAGGGATCTTGATTTTTGGTTTTCTTTCCTTGTGATTTTTTGTGTCTGTTTTTTTGTTTGTTTGCTTTTGTGTGTGTGTGTGTGTGGGGGGCCAGGGATTGAACCCCTCTTATGTGGGAAGCCGGAGCTCAACCACTGAGCCACCTAGGCTCCCCTGAGTTGGCCTTTTCATTTGTTTGCTTGTTGTTTGTTTTGCTTTTGAGGAGGCACCAGGGACTGAACCCAGGACCTTCCATGTGGGAAGCAGGCACTCACCTGGAGTCACATCCACTCCCCTTTGTCTGATTTTTGTATCAAGGTATTGGGAAGTGTTCCCTCCTTTTCTATTTCTTGAAAGAGATTGTATAGAAATAATATTAATTCTTCTTTAAATGTTCAGAAAAATTCTCTAGTGAAAACATCTTGGCCTGGAACTTTCTTTTCTACTGGAATTTTTAACTTACAAATTAAATTTCCTGAATAGTTTTAGTGCTGTTTGAATTATTTATTTCTTTTTTTTTTTTTTTTAAGATTTATCTTTACTTATTTAATTCCCCTCCCCTCCCCCGGTTGTCTGTTTTCTGTGTCTTTTTGCTGCGTCTTGTTTCTTTGTCCGCTTCCGTTGTCATCAGCGGCACGGGAAGTGTGGGCGGCGCCATTCCTGGGCAGGCTGCTCCCTCCTTCGCGCTGGGCGGCTCTCCTTATGGGTGCACTCCTTGCGCGTGGGGCTCCTCTACGCTGGGGACACCCCTGCGTGGCAGGGCACTCCTTGCGCGCATCAGCACTGCGCATGGGCCAGCTCCACACGGGTCAAGGAGGCCCGGGGCTTGAACCGCGGACCTCCCATGTGGTAGACGGACGCCCTAACCACTGGGCCAAAGTCCGTTTCCCTGAATTATTTATTTCATATTGGGTTATTGTGATGATTTATGTGGTTTGAGGAATTGGTCTGTATCATTTAAGTTGTCAGATTTTGGTGTAGAGGTGTTCATAGTAGTCTCTTATTATCCTTTGAGGTCTGCAAGCTCTGAAATGGTATGAGACCTCATATGTGAGAAGCTGGCGCACAACCACCAAACCACACTGGCTTCCCTGAATTTTTTTTTCATTTTCATTTATTTTGCTTGTTGTTTGTTTTTGTTTTTTAAGCAGGCACTGGGAACTGAACCTGAGACCTCCCATGTGGGAGGCGGGAACTCAACAGCTTGAGCCACATCCACTCCTACAGTGTGTTTTTTTAATTTCCCTTGAGACTTCCTCTTTGACACACAAATTATTTAGAAGTATGTTGTTTAGATTCCAGTGTTTGGAGATTATCCTGTTATCTTTCTGCTATTGATTTCTAGTTTGATTCCATTTTGGTAAAAAACCACAGTGTATGATCTCAATTATTTTAAATTTGTTGGTTTTTATTTTATGGTCCAGGATATGGTTTATCTTAGTAAATGACCCAAGAATACTTGAAAAGAATGTGTATTCTGCTTTTGGATTGTGTGGATGGAGCAAGTGGCTCAGGCACAACAGAAATTTTGAGTCAATGGCCGCTTTATTACATATACAGTACAGAGTGTCCAAAAGAGCTGGGGAAGAAATCCCATTGGGCCGGTCTCCTGGGGAGGCCAAGCTGCTCAGGCCGAGGTCAGGGGGTGGCAGTTCTGCACACCCTGTTCACATCAGAGGGGAGAGACCCTGTGCTGTTTCAGTGTGGGGTAGTTATCCACCCAGGGGGAGAGCTTCCTGCCTTGATAAGCTTCTGGGGCTGCTTGTTTCTGGTTTCTGGTTTAAGGTCTGGTTCAGGCCTTTTCATTAGACCTAACATCTCTCCAGAGTTAGGGAATAGAAACATCCATAACATCTGTGCACAATAGAAAAGGAGGCAGAGCATTGGTAAGGGCTGGGAGGTGGCCACTGAGCGTGTCTGTTGATTTCTCAGGCAGGTAGAGTGTTCTATAAGTGTTGATCTTGGTTGGATCTTATTGGTTTATAGTGTTGTTGAGCTCTTCCATATCCTTGCTGATTTCCCCTCTAATTGTCCTATCAATTGTTAAGAAAGGGATGTTGAAGTCTCCAATTATAATTGTGGGTTTGTCTCTTTCTCCTTTCAGTTCTCTGAGTTTTTGCTTAGGTATCTTGCATTTATATATTTTGTTGCAAAACATTTAGGATTACTATGTCTTCATGGTTGACTGACCCTTTTATCAAAAGGGAGACTAACAGTGGGATCTCTTCCCCTGCTCTTTCGGACCCTTTGGGCTGTAAGTTATAAAGCGGTCATTTGCTGAACGTTTCTGTTGTGCTTGAGTCTGTGTTCCCATGATACATCATATAACAACTCAGTCCACAGATCGGTAGTGACATCCCCTCCCTCATGAATAATATTAGTAATTTATGTCTTCTTTCATTTTTTATTATTTTGGCTGGATGATTTATAAATTTTATTGATCTCTCAAAACTAGCTTTTGGTTTGATAATTTTCTATTGTTTTTATATTTTCTATTTTATTGACTTCAGTTCTTATTATTTTCCTTTTTGCTACTTACTTCAGGTTTAATTTGATCTTTTTCTAGTTTCTTAAGGTGGAAGCTTAGGCCAATTGTATGAGGCTTTTCTTCTTTTTAAAAATTTCTGTTTATTGTATACTGTACATTTTCCTCTAAGCACTGCTTCAACTTTATTCCACAAATTTTGATATGTAGTGTTTCATTTTCATTCAGCTCAAAATACTTTATAATTTCTCTTGTGATTTCTTCTTTGCTTTATGAGTTGTCGTCTTAGTTTGCCATAGGGCTGCCAATGCAAAATACCAAAATTGGTTGATTTTTATAATGGGGATTTTACTTAGTGTAAAAACATAGTTCTGAGGCTGTAAAATGTCCAAACCAAGAAACCATCAGAGATGCTTTCTCACCAAAGCCAGCTACTTGTGGCCCTGGGATCCTGGCACATGGTGGAGAGGTGTATGGAAGGGCAGATCTCTGTCTCCAGATGCTCTGTGGGTCCCGCCCCTTGGGAGTCTCTTTCCGTGCCTCTGTGCTCTGCTGGTTCAAGACTCCAGGATCTCTCTCAGCCTCTCAGGACTTCTGTTTTCCTGCAGTCCTCTCTCTTACATGGCAGGATCACTGTGGCAACTTCTTTTCTCTCTGTGACCTCTTTTCTCTCCGTGTCTCTGTTTATATAAGACCCAGCAAGAGGGCGGAGACTCAGCCTGAATCACATCTTACTGACGCAGTCCAATCAAAGCAATCTAATCAAGTGATTTAAAGGGAATCTAATGCAATGCATCTACATGCTGAGTTTGGCTTAGAGAGTGGCCACATTTGAGCAACATGGAGGCTCTCAGGAGGTAACGCTTAGGCACCCCGCAGCTTTAGGCTTAGTTCGTATTTCAGGCACACAGGCTCATAATCAGAGCCATCAGTATCAAGGGCTCATCATTGGACCATCCACCTTTACTGGTCTTTTCCATTGCGCTTGGGGGATTGTTGTTATTCCATTGGGGAATGTGATAGAGCTCCCCTGGTCAGGAATTCGTTTCCAACTGAAACCACTATAAAATATCCAAACCTTTCCATGTACCCTGTATACATGCCCTGGAGAACTCCCTCCCAACCGTGTGCCCCCCACCAATGACACCCCACACAAGTGCTCCTCCCCTGCCTTAGCTGAACCTCTCTGTAGTCCAAAACGTCTTCAAAAAGGCAGCCCAATATATTGCCAGGTTCCACTGATAGAAAAATGGGATATAGTGATGGGTTTAAAGGTTAGATATAGAATACATAGAAATTTAGAAAAATTAAATAAAGGAAAAATAAATTGGGGTATCAAAGAAATGAAAAAATGAAAAAGCTTTGTTTTTGACATTTTGCCTTTTATCACTGCTACAGGTGTTGTCCTGTATGTACAGTGGCAAGGCTGTACATACATGTACATTTCTTCCACTTCTTCCTCAGTGTCTACCTTCTTTCTTTTTTTTTCCTGATTATTAAGTTTCTCTTGACATAAATTTTAGGTCACAGTAATTCACATATACAATATATGGTACTCCCACATATCCAACATCAATCCCTTTGTCCCTTCCCCAACAGTGATCTTTTTACATGTTCATATTATATTTGCTGCAGCTAATGTACAGATATTGAAACGATAGCTTTCAAACATGGTTCCATTTGGGTTTACGTTATGGTTTATATTTTAGACTATACAATTTTCTAAATTTTTAGTTATCTTATATTTTACATTATGGTTTACATTTTAGCCTATAGACTTTCATACATTTTTGGTGTAATTTAACATGTCCTATATCCATCATGGCATGATCTTGTGGAACACTTCCATTACCCCACAGTTACCCTGATTCCATGTATTCAGCACCTCTTTCCCCCTCCCCTCAGGGCCCACCATGACAATCAATCTTCATTACTTGAGGGACCATATTCAGAGATACTTGCAAAAATGTTGAGGGCTTCACGTACTTGACTGCCTTAACCCATTGGGAGCTACCGATTCTCTCAAGAGATACAATTCCCTCTGTTTGAGAACATCAGTCCTCCCCAGGATGTGGGTGTACCTTCACTCTCATTGTATGGGTCTCCACCCAATGATATAATCCACTATGGCAAAATGAGCACTCACACACTCCCCAGAAGCTTGCCCTGTGTCAGATGCGCCCCTACCCCTTAAGCATCCCAAACAGGCAACCTTCCATATTACATTCTCTAAAGAGTTTTCTCTACACCACAATTTCAACCACATACCTGGCAATCTCCCATGATCAAATGTTCCCTCACTCTCTCCCCAATTTCTTGGGCAATCTGACCCATCCTCCCATCCCTAGCACCCCTAAAGCCCATGCAGCCCCACCCAAAGTTATCCCTATGCCCCCATTTTGTCCCTTCCCTGTACAAATACTTACCTCCAGCTTATCATAGATTTCACCCAAGTAGCTATCAGCTCACAACCTTCCTCTACCTGGGAGGTCATCAGGAGGTGATGCTTATGCATGCCTTGGCAGGGTACCAGAGACAGCCAAGGTAGATGGAAACCCAGGTTCTGGTTCTCCGGAGGCCTGCAGTGATCCACAAGTTCTATGGTCAAGGAAGATGGCTCTGGAGTTCAGAACCATGTCATTTGATCTGACTTTGGAGTTTGTATTCCTGAGTGTGATGGAGTTGGACTTAGATATAATCTTTCTACACATGCCTCTTCTTTACTTTTACTGGACCTGTGGTTGGCATTTGGATTGGTGTATACTCGGGAGACCTGGGTCTCTGAACTGTCCATGTGACAGTCAGGTCCTGGGCCTCAGCAGACTTGCGGCTCCTACCACCTGGTTTTTTGGACTTAACCTGGCCAGCTGACAGGGAGGTTAAGAGGGTCAACCACCACACCAGGGAGCCAAGAGTGCTTACAGCTGCAAGCAGGAGAATTGCATCCATCATCCATGTGGAATCTAAACCCCCTCTTGATGTAGAGGGGGACTGGACATAGCCATCCCAGGTCCACAAGATGGAGGAATAGAGTATGGATTAGAGTGGACTTACTGGTGTTCTGCTGGGGAACTATTGTGATTAGAAAGGGAAGAAAATGATGTGGAGAGGGTGGCCATGGTGGCTGCTGATGATCAGAAGAAGGAAGAAGAGATATGGTGTGGGGGCATTTTCAGGAGTTGGAGTTGTCCTAGGTGGTGCTGCAGGGACGGATGCTGGACGTTTTGTGTCCTGTTGTGGCCCACTGGGTGGACTGGGGGAGAGTGCGGACAATGTGGACTACTGTCCATGTGGAGCAGCGGTGCTCCAGAATGTATTTGCCAGGTGCAGTGGATGTGCCGCGATGATGAAAGAGGTAGTTGATGTGGGATGGGTGGGGTGGGTGGGGTGGGGGCTATATGGGGACCGCATATTTTTTGAATGTAACATTTAAAAGAAAAAAAAGAAAAAATCTATTTATGTGAACATAAAAAGTAAATAAAGTGAATCTAATGCAATCAAAGGGCACCACACCCACAGGAATTAGTTTAAGAACATAATCTTTTTCTGGGATTCACAAAATTCAAATTGTTATGGTTGTATAGAAGAGTATTGTTTAATTAGGAGATTATAAAGGTATCTTTTTATTAATGATTTCTAATTGAATTCTATTTTAGTCTGAGAATGTATTTATGATTTGAAAGCTTTAAATGTATTGAGATTTGTTTATAGCCAAAGATATGATCAATTGTAAATATTCCACATGAATTTGGAAAAAAAATTGTATCCTACTGCTGTTGGGTAGAATGCATTTTTTCTTTCTCTTTTCTTTTTAAATTTTTGTTATTTTAAAAATTTATTAGAATGTATTTTAAAAATAGCTTTATTGAGTATACAATTTATACATTTACAATATACTGTTTAATGCTTTTTAGTATATTCACAGTGTTATATAACCATTACCACAATCTAATTTTAGAAGATTTTTATTCCTCTCTAAAAGAAACTACATTTCCATTGTCAGCAGTTCCTATTCCCTACCTCAGCCCTAAAATTCAGATATAAATAACAAACCATACAATTTACCTATTTAAAATGCACAACCTGATGGTTATTAATATATTCATATTAGGGTGTAACCATCACCATTATCTAATTTCAGAACATTTACTCTTACTCCAAAAAGAAACCCTGTTACTCATTAGCAGTTATTCCCCATTTCCCCCAAACCTCCTACCTCTAGGCAATCACCAATCTACTTCTGTCCTTATGGATTTGCCTATTCTGTATATTTCTTAAAAAGTGGAATCATGCTATATGTGGTTTTTTGTGAATGGCTTCTTTCATGTAGCATAATGTTTCCAAGTGCCATTCATGTTGTAGCATGTATCAGTACTCCATTACTTTTTATTGCTAAATAACATTCCATTATATGGATATGCATGAAGACTTTTATGATTTGTTTCAATTTTTAAAAAAGATCTATCTATCTCCCTCCAACCCCAGTTGTTTCTGCACTCACTGTCTGCTTTTTGTGTCCATTCGCTGTGTGTTTTTCTGTATCTGCTTATCTTCTCTTTAGGTGGCACTGGGAACTGATCCTGGTACCTTCCAGAGTGGGAGAGAGGTGCTCAATCTCTTGCACCACCTCAGCTCTCTGGTCTGCTGTGTCTCTTTCTCTCCTCTGTGTCTCTTTTTGTTGCATCAGCTATCTGCATTGGCCAGCACTCCATGCAGGCCACCGCTCCATTCAAGCCAGCTCACCTTCCCCAGGGGATCCCAGAAATCGAACCCTGGACCTCCTGTGTGATAGATGGGAACCCAGTCACTTGAGCCACATCCGCCTCCCAGATTCATGTATTATTCTGAAACTTAGTTACTGTTTGTTTTCTTTTTGTCCCAACTGTTCTTCATCCATCATTTTCCCTCTTTTTCGGATTGTTTTCATTGAGTAATTTTCATGATTCCATTTTATCCCCTTTATTGTCTTAAAAGCCATCCTCTTTAATTTTGTAATAGTAGTAATTGTAGTAGTAGTAGTAGCAGCTGCTTTAAACCCTTTAGAATGCATCATTAATGTCTCACATTCTAACTTGAGGTAATACTATATATCCTTTCATGTATAGTATAACTACCTCATCATATTTTTCCTTCCTCAGAAATTGTAGCAGGGGAAACGGACTTGGCCCAGTGGTTAGGGCGTCCGTCTACCACATGGGAGGTCCGCGGTTCAAACCCCGGGCCTCCTCGACCCGTGTGGAGCTGGCCCATGTGCAGTGCTGATGCGTGCAAGGAGTGCCGTGCCACGCAGGGGTGTCCCCGCGTGGGGGAGCCCCCATGCGCAAGGAGTGCGCCTGTGAGGAAAGCCGCCCAGCGTGAAAAGAAAGAGCAGCCTGCCCAGGAATGGCGCCGCCCACACTTCCCGTGCCGCTGACAACAACGGAAGCGGACAAAGAAACAAGAAGCAGCAAATAGACACAGAGAACAGACAACTTGGGGAAGGGGGGGAAATAAATAAATAAATCTTAAAAAAAAAAAAAAGAATGAAAGAATATTTTAAAAAAAAGAAATTGTTGCATACATTTTACGTATTCATAAGTTATGAGCTCCAAAATACATTGTTAATAAGCTTGCCTTAAACCATTATTATGTTTTGAAGAGATTTTAAAAATAAGAAAATAAGAAAATACCACTTTTGGTACTCTTCACTGTTTTTGTAGATACTTGCATCTGGTTTCATATTCCTTTTGGAAGGAAGGAATTTCTTTAATCTTTCCTGCAGTGATAAATTCTTTCAAGTTTATAAACCTGAAAAAGTGTTTATTTTGTCTTTATTTTCCAAAGATATTTTTTTCCAGGTATAGAATTATAGTTTTTTCTATCAGTATTTTAAAGATGGTATTCTACACTCTTCCAGCTTGCATTTTTCCAGTGAAATTTCTACCGTTATTATTGTTTTCTCTGTATTTAATGTTCCATTTTCCTCTAGCTGCTCTTAGAATTTTCTCTTTATAACTGGTTTTAAACAATTTGATTACTAAGTGTCCCATCATATAATTTTGGGGTCATTGAACTCTGAATTTATGAATTTATAGTTTTCCAAAAAAATTGGATAAACTTTGGCCATTATTTCTTCAATAGTTCTGAATTTCCTCCCCATTCTGGGTCATTTATGCCTCTGTTCATATTGATTAATATTTCTCTTCATTTTGGGTCGTGTATTATACACTGTCATTGTGTTCCTGGTAATTTTTTATTGGATGCCAGATTTTGTGAAATTGATGTTGCTGCATGCTAGATATTTTGTGTTTCTTTAAATATTTGCGAGTGTATGTGTGTGTGTATTTTGGGGGAGGGCATGCAAGAAGGTTACATGGAAACAGTTTGATCACTTTTAGGCTTACTCTTTTTTTTTAATAAATAAATTTTATTGATACATTTGGATAAATTGTACAATCAATGGTATTTAGTATAATGGCATAGTTGTGCATTCATCCCTTCAATTACTATTAAAGCATTTTCATTATTTCAATAATAATAATAAACAAACACAGACAAATAAGAAAATTCCTCACCTCTCAATCTTTGTTTCCCCTGCTGTACATAGCTGCTATTCTTGCATAATTATTTTTTTGTTTATTAAGCAGTTATTCTGAGTTATATTCACATACCATATGATCTATCCAAAATGTCTAATTAATGACTTTTAGTATAATCACAATGTTGTACATTCATCATCTCAAAAATTTTAAAACAATTTCACTACTCCAAAAAGAGACTCCACACCCCTTAGCATCCCTTCTTCAGCCCTACATAAGCACTAATCTAATTTCATCTTACTAAATTGATTTATATTTATATGTTATATAAATGAAATCATACAATATGTAGTATTCCGTCTGGTCTCCTTCACTTAGTATAATTTTTTTTTTGTCTAATATTAACATTTTGTAGAATTAACCTACATTTGTTCAGTTTCAAAGAAAAACAGTCTTACATATGCAATTTTACCCATATTCATATTTCACATAATATATTTATATTTCACACAATGTATTTATATTTCACATAATATATTTAGTTCAAAATAGGACAATCATATGGTTTTCGTCCTTTCGTGTCTGGCTTGCTTTACTCAACATAATGTCCTCCAGGTTCATCCACATCGTCATGTGTTTCACGACTTCATTTCTTCTTACCACTGCATAATATTCCATCATGTGTATACTCCACAGTTTGTTTATCCAGTCATCAGGTGATGGGCAGCTGGGTTGTTTCCAGCTTTTAGCTATCATGAATAACACTGCTATGAACATTGGTGTGCAGATGTCTATTTGTGTCACTGCTCTCAGTTCTTCTGGGTATATACCTAGCAATGGTACTGCCAGGTCCTATGGCAAGTCTATATTCAACGTTCTTAGGAACTGCCAAACATTTGGCAATCACATATCTTATAATGGCTTAATATCCATGATATATAAGGAGATCATATAACGCAACAATAAAAAGACAAACCATCGATTAAAAAATGGACAAAAGACTGGAAAAGACAACTGTCTAAAGAAGAAATACAAATGGCAAAGCAACACATGAAAAAATGTTCAACATCACTAGTGATTAGGGAAATGCAAATCAAAACTACAATGATATATTGTTTCACATCTGTTAGACTGGGGCTGCTATTAAAAAGCTAGAAAACTGTAAATGTTGGTAAAGATGTGGAGAGATAAGAATGCTTATTCACTGTTGGTGGGAATGCAGAATGGTACAGCTACTGTGGACTTGCTTTTATTTTTTATTTTTTGAATTTTTATTACCCCCCCCCCCCAGATGGCTCCCTCGTCTGTCTGCTTGTCTTCCTCTGGAGGCACTGGGAACCAAACCTGGTGGGAGGCTAGTGGCCAGCCACTTGAGCCACATCCACTCCCAGTGGCTTGTTGCAGCCTGTTGTGGCTCGTCTTCTTTAGAAGGCACCTGGAACAGAACTGGGGACCTCCCACATGGGAAGTGGCTACCCAATTGCTTGGGCCACATCCACTCCCCTGTTGGCTTGCTTTTAAACTTGGCTAGGCAGGACCAGAGCAGGCTTTAGACTAGGCTAATTTAGTCCATCTACCTTTGACAACACCTTTTTTTTTTAAGATTTATTTACTTATCTCCAACCCCCTCTCCCCCGCCATTGTTTGCACTCACTGTCTGCTCTCTGTGTCTGTGTGTTGTGTGCTCATCTTCTTTTTAGGAGGCACCGGGAGCCAAACCCAGGAACTCCCATGTGGGAGGGAGGTGCCTAATCGCTTAAGCCACCTCTGCTCTCTCATTATTGTTTTACTTATTGTGCTTTCCTCCTTGTGTCTCTTCATTGTGTCATCTTGTTGCATCAACTTTCCATGCCAGCCCATCCCATCAGGTTGCTGTTTTGCTCATCTTCTTTAGGAGAAACCGGGAACCTAACTTGGGACCTCCCTGTGGTAGGCAGGCACCCAACTTCTTGAGCCATATCTGCTTCCCGACACTACCTTTCTTAGTACTCTTCCTGATACCCTGTGTATTACAATTTTTTCTGCATCCTAGCTATTGGAAATGTGAACTATTTCCAGATCTGTGTGAATTTCTGGAACTGCTCCACCTGCTCCTTTACAGTTTTCTGTAAACTGTGAGTGAATTTTTAAATCCTGTATGACAAATTTCTAAAACAAAATGCATTTTCTTTCTTAATGACTTCACTGTAACTTCAGATGGTATTATTATATGGCAAAATTCATCAGTTTTATTCTAATAGAGTTCACAGAAAATGTGGATTTATAATGACTTAAACTAAATAGTGGCCAAAATACAACTGTTTACACATTAGCCAATAAAAATATGTGTACACTCTTTTGTGAATGTTTTCAATCATAATAGAATATAATGTCAAAGAAAATTGTATGTACATTCATATTTCCAAAATTTGTTTAATATTCATCTACTTCTTTGGATATCACAAACATATTAACACTAAATGATCACAACTGATTTATAGTTTAAAAGACCTTACTAAAATTTTGAATGTTTGCTGAAATTATGCTATTGAGATTTTGAATATACAGTGAGGTATATATAATTTTTTGCCCTCGACAAAATAGTTTTAATTATCTTCATTTGAATTCTAAATATTCTTCACTTAAGTATGTGTGTCTAGGTTTAAAACACAAATTTAGAAAGACCAACATTTATCTTATTTCTTTTTTGAGAACCTACACCAATAAAGATATTGCTACACTTATTTTCTTTTTGAAATGGTTTAATTTTCTGCCTTTAGAGAAAGGTAGATCTTTTCTAAATTTAGAGAACTGTATCTCTCACTATACAGGTAATGATAAGGGATATTAAAAAGATTAAAATCATTGTTAGAACAAATACTTTTACTTTGTTTGCATCCACCTCGTCTCAATGAACACTGCTTACTTAAATTTAGATGGTTCTTCAGATTCTCAAAGTGCTTCATTTGACTCTTGAAAATCCTTGTGAGGTAGGCAACACAGGTATTACTACTGATTTTCAAATAAAAACCTTGAGGTTCTGATAAATTAAGTGACTTGCCAAGTACTGTCCACCTAGGAATTCAAACCTGGCATTGTAGTGTAATGAAAAACAATTCTGCTGAGGCTCAGGGTCCAGCTGGCACATGGCTAGTTCAGAGATTCAAGTCTCCTTAGTATGCACCAACCCCAGCGCCAACCACAGGTTCAGTAAAAGTGACAGAAGAGGCATGTGCAGAAAGGTCACATCTGAGTCCAACTCCGTCACACTCAGGAACACAAATTCCAAAGTAGGGCCCACTGGCAAGGCACTGGTCTCCAGAGCCCTCTGCCATGACTGTAGAACCTGTGTGTCTCTGTAGCCCTCAGGAGCACTAGTACCTGGGGTTGCATTTACTTCGGCGGTCTCTGGGATCCTGCTGAGGTTTGTGTAAGCGCAACCCTTCTGATGATGTCCTGCCTCTTTTTTGAAGACTCTTAGCCATGTAAACTTACCCAGGTCAGCTAACAGGGAGGTGAAGATGGTCAACCACCACACCAGGGAACCAAGAGTGCCTACAACTGCAAGCAGGAGAATCACATCCATCAACCTCTTGATATAGAGGTGGAGTGGACATCACCATCCCAGGGTCCACAGGATGGAAAAATAAAATATAAATTAGAGTGGACTTACTGGTATTCTACTATAGAACTATTATGACTAGTAATGGAAGAAACTGTGGCTTTGATGTGGAGGAAGTGACCACGGTAGCTGCTGAGGGCAGGGAGAGGGAAGAAGAGATTTGATGTAGGGACATTTTTGGGACTTGGAGTTGTCCTAAATGATATTGCAGGGACAGATGCTGGACATTATATATCCTGCCAGAACCCACTGAAAGTACTGAGGGAGAGTGCAAACTACACTGTAAACTATAATCCATGCAGTACAGCAGTGCTCTAAAATGTATTCACCAAATGCAATGAATGTGCCACAATGATGAAAGAAATTATTGATGTGGGAGAGTGGGGGTGTGGGGTGTGGGGTATATGGGAACCTCTTATATTTTTTAATGTAACATTTTTTGTGATCTATGTATCTTAAAAAAAAAAAAACAATTAAAAAGTTAAAAACAAAAAACAAAAAACAGGGAAGTGGACTTGGCCCAGTGGTTAGGGCGTCCGTCTACCACATGGGAGGTCTGCGGTTCAAACCCCGGGCCTCCTTGACCCGTGTGCAGCTGGCCCATGTGCAGTGCTGATGCGCGCAAGGAGTGCCCTGCCACGCAGGGGTGTCCCCCACGTAGGGGAACCCCATGCGCAAGGAGTGCGCCCTGTAAGGAAGCCACCCAGTGTGAAAGAAAGTGCAGCCTGCCCAGGAATGGTGCCGCACACACGGAGAGCTGACACAACAAGATGATGCAACAAAAAGATACACAGATTCCCAGTGCCTCTGATAAGAATAGAAGCAGTCACAGAAGAACACACAGCGAATGGACACAGAGAGCAGACAATGGGGGGGGGGGGGTTGGGGGGGAAAGAGGAGAGAAATTTTAAAAAAACAACAAAACCCAAAAAAGTGAACAAACAGACCCACAGGCTTTGAAGGCAACTGTAGACTTGGGTTAAATTCTGGCTCTCCTACTTAAAAGGTATCTGACATTGGGCAAGTCACTTGTCATTGCTGCGTCTGTTTCTCCATATGTAAAAATGAAGAAGAAACTGTTCAATATTGTAAGGTCACATTAAATAATATATTTTAAATACCCAACACATAGTACATACATATCCTTCCCAGTTGATTTCCAGTATTATTTATGCTACAATCTCTCCCACATGAACAATCTTAAGGGTTATATAGCGTTACAGTTTGCATAACACTTTTCATATATATCGATCCCAATTGATACTTATTTTTTTGAGACACAAGCAAATCAGGTAGAATACCTCAAATTACAGGTGAAAAAATTAAAGTTTAGAGAATATGAGCTATTAGCCCAAATTCCTCCTGTTTTACATTACAAAAATCATTATCTTTATGGTTAATAGAAGAGTTTCTTTTCTACTAGGGAGGCATCTTTTTACTCAGAAAAATATCTCGAATAATATAAAATAAATTTAAAAAGAGATTCTGAATGCAAGGGTAGCTGGAGACATGGAAGCAGGAGGTAGCTAAAGCGCTTGTTCTACTTTAGAAAAGAGCAGGAACTTGGGGGTGGAAGTAGTGCAGAGAGAAAAGTAAAAGAGAGTGGAAAGGGAAGAATAGTTAATTTTGGGGGTCAAAGAAGCACTTCAAAGAATAGGAGAGTTTAATATTCAATTTGATGTATAATTCTTTCCATTTTAATCTCCCTATTTCTCCAAATCTGCCGTAAAACCGGCTCTGTACATAAATTCCTTAAATAAGTGGCTCCATCTCTTTCTTCTTCCTGTTCTTCTCTCTTTGTTTTTCTCATTTTTCTCCCTTTTTCTCCTCCTCCTCCTCCTCCTTCTTTCTTTTTTTTGAAAGGATATTTAAGGACAGGGTCCAATTCTGTTTCTGGCTTAGCACAATGTGAGATAGAATGTGGAGGAAGAGGAAATAATGCATAAATTGAATAAATTCAGCAGAAGCAGAACCTTGGACCTTATGGTAAATAAGAAAGCATACTGGGAAGCAGATTTGGCTCAACTGATAGAACGTTTGCCTACCACACGGGAGGTCCAGGGTTCAAACCCAGCGCTTCCTGACTCGTGTGGTGAGCTGGCCCATGTCCTGCAGGGGTGTCTCCTGCATAGGGGAGCCCCACGTGCAAGGAGTGTGCCCCTAACACAGAGCTACCCTGTGCAAAAAAGCACAGCCTGCCCAGGAGTGGTGCCGCACACACAGCTGACGCAGCAAGATGACGCAACAAAGAGAGACACAGATTCCCAGTGCCACTGACAAGAATACAAGTGGACACAGAACACACAGTGAATGGACACAGAGCAGACAATGGGGGAGAGAGGGGAAGGGGAGAGAAAGAAATAAAAAATTAAATTAAAAAGAAAGCATACCATTCTCTCTTGGGTAAAAGAATTAGGCTTCCATAAGCTCTTTTCTAAGTTTTAAGGGAGTTACAATGGCAAAACTGAGACAAGGATCCCTGGGTTTTTGATTCCTAATCTAGTATTAAATACAAGCTAGATGGTATAAATTCAGGCTAGGAGTTCAAGTTCTGAGATAATTTTGATAATTTTGTAAAGAATAGCTAATATAATACACCAATGAAGAAAATAATGTGATGGGTTTATATGTGGTAGACAAGCTAGAAAAAAGAATATGAGTTCAGTCTTAACTGTCTAACTGGGTTCCTGGACAAATTATTTAACCCACACCTCTGTTGTTACTGGAATATCAAGAAGATAGCTCTTTAATAGGAATCTCACCATGTAAACCCATACGTTAACATTATTAGGCTGAACCTCATAAAACTGCTATTTTTGTAGGTAGAAAAGGTCAAATATTGGCAACTTCACATAGTTCAATTTAATAGTGAGCAACAGGAACATTCGTTAGCTTAATTGCCTCATTTCCACAGTTCTGATAAAACTTCTAATGCCTTTGGTAATGTCTAGTATAATTCAAATTCAGATGCATATGAATTTGCTACATGCTTAAATTGTTACATGCTTCTTATAATTAAGCTCTTTCCTTTTTCTTGTACTAGATTGTGCTTCTTATGAACTTTAGTGCCTGGAACAGATATGAATTTACTTCCATTAGAGTTCCTTTAGCAGGTTACAGAAATCAGTGCTCCTCAAAGAAATACACTCTTTCTATAGGTAAGTAAGCCACCTCTAGGTCACCTATAGCTTGAACATATACTATACATCTGCTTAGAAATGTATAGTCACACATGCTTAGGGTTCAAAGCATATAGAGTTAAATAGAAGCAGAATTTATTAATTCCACTTCCAAGTCAGAGAAAAAGGGTTTGCCCACTGAAAATTAGATTTGTAAGAATCACACTGTTAATACTTTACTGAGTGTCTGTTAAGGAGTATTTGGCTTTTGACAAATTATACTATTGAATGTTAGGACTGAATAAATTATATGAATACAATGTATACACATTTCATACAAACTTCCATTTACACCTGATAGCTCTTTATACTTAGGGAAAAATTATTTTAGAATGCAGAAAAAAATAGTAGCACCAAGAATGATAGAAATTACTAGAGGAGGGGCTAATTTAGTTGAAGAAGAAGAAGAGATGCTGTGGGAGATAATACAATCCGCTTAGACAAACAGTTATGATTGACTCTATAGCTATCTCTCTCTCTCCCTCTATCTATCTATCTATCTATCTATCTATCTATCTATCTATCTATCTATCTATCTACCTACGTTTCACTTTCTATTAGAGTTTCTGTTTTTGAAGAACATTTAAAGAGGAGTAGAAGACCTACCTAAATTAAACAGAGAATCGAGGGTTATATGCAATTAAGCACTTAAGTATGTAGAATAGAAAGGAAGTGTCAGAAAAGTAAGTTATGTAATAAGGGAAGGCTTTGCAAAGGAGATAACCCTGAATTGGAAAGGCAAGATAGTCAAAGTGGATGGAAAGGAGTATGTCATCATCGTATAATGAATTCTTTTGACACATCCAAAACTAAGCCCACTTAGACTAACACTTCCCCAATAAGGCAATTCTGTCCTATAGTGCTATGGAAAAGGAGC